>NC_133575.1:46081358-46706358 GCF_048773025.1 Camelus bactrianus
CATTCATATGTGGAATATTAAAAAAAAAGAAAATAAAAGCAAAACAGAAACAGACTCATGGACATAGAATACAAAGTTGTGGTTCAAAAAGGGCTGGGGGATGGGAAGGGACAGACTGGGATTTCAAAACTAGTAGATACTGACAGCCATATGCACAATCGATACACAAGATTATACTGTATATCACAGGGAAAAGTTTACAAGATTTTGTGGTAGCTCACAGCAAAACAAAGTGACAATGAATACATGTATGTTTATGTATAATTGAAAAATTCTGCTCTACAATGGGGTTTGAGACAACACTTTAAAATGACTATAATGTGGAGAAGAGAGAAGATGGTGGAGAAGAAGGACGCTCATAGCTCACCCTCTCCCACAAATGCACCAACACTCACATCCACATACCCACTCAGCCAACCAGAGCACCTGCAGAACTCCGACAGAACATTACTCTCTTAAAAAGATAGAGATCCAGAAATCTTGTAGGAGAAAAGGAAAAAAGAAAGAAGAAAAGGCAAAGCACAGCGTGACGGGTACCACGGGGAAGGAGTGGAAAAGGAGGACTGGTGCTCACTCTCTGGGTCTCCTCTCTCCATCTGAGAGGCCAGCAGGAGAGAGGGGGATCCTCTGAGACTAGGATGTGTACAGACCAGCCCTAGACTGCCAGAACTAAGTTAAAAGGGCACAGAGAGTACCCGCGACACTCAGTCCGAGATGTGGGCCAGCAGCTGGGGGCAGGGCCAGGCTGCCCAAGCCAGGTGGAGGACAGGGGCGGCTGCACTGAGAAATCTCCGGGGGACTGCAAGGGGCTGCATGCCATGGCTGTGGGTGCACAGGGCAGAACAAACTGGGCCCTCCATAAAACAACATGGTTGATGTGCCCTGTGGGGAAGGGTGCATACCCCATCTCTGAAAACCCACAGAATGTTTCCAGGGTAAGAGAGGCGGGACTCAGGCACAGCCGCCATATCCTCTAGCATTTAGTACCCAGGCGGGGGTCTGGGAGGAACCTGCATACACACCAAAGGGTTTGGCAGCCTCAAAGTCCAGACAGAGACTTGTCTACAGCCTGAGGCAGGTAGGATCCTTCCATCCTGGTCCCTCAGAGAACTTGCTCCGCCAAGAAAAACAAGGAGCTGGGTTCTGGCCAAGAGAAGGGACAGGGCTGTTCCTCGGTCTTCCCCGAGCCCACCAACAGAGCGCCAACCCGAGGCAGAGCATGCTGTGGCACAGAGCAGCTGATCGACTGGCATCAGCAGAGGGCGGGCAGCCCCCTGCCTTTCGGGCAGGAAAGCAACACCTGACCACAGTGTTGGCACGGGGTGTGACCTGCCCTCCTACCTGGCCAGTCTGCAACATTTGACTGTGGCATTGGGAGGGGCAGTGACCCACCCGCCCACAGCAAAGGAGAGATGCACCTGACCCAGTTTTGGGAGAAGGTGCGATCTGCTTGCAAACAGGCACTGGGAGGAGCTCAGACGAGGGCGCCAATGGAGGGACTCTGGAAAAAGAAGGCTGAGCTTCCAAAACAGGATGAAGACAGAAAGACTTCACATTAAAACCACACAGTCTCCAGGAGAACACTGAGACCCCCCCCCCTTTTTTAATCTGTTTTTACCTGTTCTATTTTCTATTACCCTGTTAATTTTTACTTCTTGATTCATTTCTATTTCCTTTGGGTTTTGATGTCCTGTTATGGATTATACAGTTTTCAAATACATCTTTTCATTTTTTCTCCTTTTTTTAAAGGTTCTAAAAGGAGGTCTCAACCTGATTACTATTCTGCTTCAACTTGCTCTTGTATTATTCGTTATACACAGTTTTCAAACCTTTTTTCCTCCCTTCTTTTAAAATTCTTTCTCCCTCTTTTTGTTTTCTTATTTTCTATGTCTTATTCCTACATAGGCATTAGATAGATAAACTCCTTAAGGACCACAATAGATAACTGATACTCCATAAACCACAGTGCCAGAGCGGTATGAGCAAGATGAAGAAGCAAAGAAACCATTCCCAATTAAAAGAACAAGAGAAATCCCCTGAAAGAACAATCAATGAAATAGACATCGATAGTCTACTAGATCAAGATTTCAAAAAAGGAGTAATCAAAGTGCTGAAGGAACTAAGAGAGATAGTGTTTAGAGATATAAAATATGTCAAAAATGAAATTGAAGCTACAAAGAAGAGCCAAGCAGAATGGGTAAACTCATTGACTGAGACGAGGAATGATCTAAAAGCTGTGCAAAGCCAACTAGATAATGCAGAGGAACGAATTAGCGACCTAGAAGACAGGACAATAGAAAGCACCCAGTCAGAAGAGCTACAAGATAAACAAATAAAAACAAATGAAAATAGCATAAGGGACCTATGGGATAATATAAAGTGTGCCAATGTACACACAATAGGGGTCCCAAAAGGGGAAGAAAGATCAAAGGGGATTGAAAAGGTTTTTGAAGAAATCATGGCTGAAAACTTCCCAAACTTAAAGAAGGAATCAGATATCCAACTACAGGAAGCTCAGAGGGTCCCAAACAGGAAGAACCCAAAGAGACCCACACCAAGACATATCATAATCAAGATGGCCAGAGACAGGGATAAAGAAATGATTCTAAAGGCAGCAAGAGAAAAGCAAAGAGTAAGTTCCAAGGAAACCCCCATAAGGCTCTCAGCTGATTTCTCTACACAAACACTATAGGCCAGAAGGGAGTGGCAAGATATATTCGAAGTCCTGAATGAAAACAAAAGTTGAATCCTAGGATACTTTATCCAGCAAGGCTATCCTTTAGGATAGAAGGAGAGATAAAGAATTTCACAGACAAGAAAAAGCTGCAAGAGATTAGCAACACTAAACCCATGCTAAAAGAAATATTGAAAGGGCTATTCTAAGTAGAAAAGCAGCAGGATGCTACAGAAATGAGAAACTCACAACTGGAAAGGTGATAACTCATGAATTACAAATAAAGTAAACACGAAATTATAAAAGAAGACATACAAATCACTGAGAGTGTGAGAGGGAGGCAGGGAAATATAGAATATATTTTATTCTTTCTTTTTAAAAATTTTTTAACAGTAGGATGTGTTTGAGATCATGTTACTATCAGTTAATAAAAACAGTTATAGTAATGGGCTAATAGATTTACAAAAAAGTGTAACCACAAGCCAAACACTTACAAGGGAGTCACAAAAATTAAATAAATTCCATGATAATACAAAGGAAAATTACCAAACCACAAAAGGAACAAAGAGGAAATACCAATTCAACTGCAAAGATAAGTTCAAAATGGCAATAAACACACATCTATCATTAATTACTGTAAATGTTAATGGACTAAACGCTCCAGTCAAAAGACATAGAGTGGCAGACTGGATAATAAACAAGAACCTTCAATATGCTGCATACAAGAGACCCACTTAAGGGAGAAGGACACATATAGATTGAGAGTGAATGGACAGAAAAGGATATTCCATGCAAATGGAAAAGCCAGACGAGCAGGTGTTGCAGTACTGATTTCAGACAAAATAGACTTTAAAACAAAGGCCATAAAGAAAGATAAAGAAGGACATTTTATAATGATTAAAGGAGTGATACAAGATGAGGATATTACACTCGTCAAAATATATTCACCCTATATACGAGCAACTAAGTACATAGAACAATTACTAACAGAGATAAAGGGGGATATTGAGGGGAATGCAATCATAGTTGTAGATTCTAACATTGCATTAACATCACTAGACAGATCTTCCAGACAGAAAATAAATAAGGCAACAGAGAAATTAAATAATACAATTGAAAAATTAGATTTGGTGGATATTTTCAGAGCATTACACCCCCCCAAAAAGGATATACATTCTTTTCAAGTGCACATAGAACATTTTCCAGGATTGATCATTTACTTGGGCAGAAAAGAAACCTCAGCAATTTTAAAATAGAAATTTCCTCAAGCATTTTTACTGACCACATTGCCATGAAACTAGAAAACAACAACAGAGAATCAAAGGAGAATAAAAGTAAAGCATGGAGATTAAGCAATATTTTATTTAAAAAACCAATGGGTCAATGAGGAAATCAAAGCTGAAATTAAAAAATACCTTGAGACAAATGACAATGAAAACAGAACCACTCAAAATTTGTGGAACACAGGAAAGGCAATGCTAAGTAGGAACTTTATAGCGATACAGGCCTTCCTCAAAAAGTAGAGCAATGTCAAATAAACAATTTAACCTACCAGCTGAATGAATTTGAAAAAAACCAAAAAACCCCAAAAGGCAGCAGAAGGAAGGAAATTGTAAACTTAGTGAGGGATTAAATATAATAGAGATTAACACGACCATAGAAAAAAATCAGCCAAACCAAAAGCTGGTTTTTTGAAAAATTAAATAAAATCGACAAAACTCTGGCCAAACTCACAAAGAAGAAAAAAGAGAGAGCACAAATTGGCAAAATAAGAAAGGAAAATGGAGAAATTACAAGAAATAAAATAGATATACAGAATATCATATGAGAATATTATGAAAAATTATATGGAACCAAACTGGATAACCTAGAGGAGATGGACAAGTTTCTGGAAACATACTGTCCACCAAGACTGAATCAAGAAGAAACTGACCACTTGAACAACCTGATCACTAAAAATAAAATAGAAATAGCAATGAAAAACGTCCCTATAAATAAAAGTCCAGGACCGGACTTCTTCCCCGGGGAATTCTACCAAACATACAAAGAAGAATCCATACCAATCCTTCTTAGACTTTTCCAGAACATTGAAAAAGTTGGAATACTCCCAAACTCATTCTATGAGCCACCATCACCCTGATACCAAAACAAGGCAAAGACACTACCAAGAAAGAGAATTATAGGCCAATATCACTGATGAACATAGATGCCAAAATCCTCACAAAAATATCAGCAAATACACTCCAACAACACATAAAAAAGATTATACATCATGACAAAGTGGGTTTCATCCCAGGGACACAAGGGTGGTTCAACATATTCAAATCAATCAATGTAATACATCATATATACAAGAGAAAGGACAAAAAACGCACGATCATCTCAATACATGCAGAAAAAGCATTTGATAAAATTCAATACCCATTTATGATAAAAAATCTCGCCAAAGTGTATATAGAGGGAACATATCCCAACATCATAAAAGCTATATATGACAAACCTACAGCCAGCATAGTACTGAACGGTGAAAAACCCAAAAGATTCCCACTAAAATCTGGGACAAGTCAAGGATGCCCACTATCACCACTCCTATTCAACATTATCCTGGAAGTCCTAGACACAGCTATCAGGGAAGAGAGAGAAATAAAACGGATCCAAATTCGAAAAGAAGAGGTAAAAGTGTCACTATATGTCGACAACATGTTACTATTTATAGAAAATGCTTAAAGGTCCACACAAAAACTACTAGAACTGATCAAAGCATTCAGCAAGGTAGCTGGTTAAAAGATTAACTTTCAAAAATCAGTTGCATTTTTTTGCAGTAATGATGAATCAACAGAAAAAGAAAGTAAAGAAATATTCCCCTTTAAAATAGCATGCAAAGTAATAAAATATCTGGGAATAAATCAAACCAAGGAGGTGAAAGAATTATACACAGAAAACTATAAACCATTGATGAAGGAAATTAAAGAAGACTAAAAAATGGTAAGATATCCCATGCTCTTGGATTGGAAGAATCAATATTGTTAAAATGGTCACACTGTCCAAGGCAATCTACACATTTAATGCAATCCCTATCAAATTACCCAGTACATATTTCACAGACCTAGAACAAATCATAATAAAATTTAAATGGAACCATCAAAGACATAGAATTGCCAAAGCATTACTGAAAAGAAAGATTGAGGCTGGAGAAATAACTCTCCCAGTCTTCAGACAATCCTGTAGAGCTACAGTCATCAAGACAGCATGGTATTGGTACAAAACAGACATATAGACCAATGGAACAGAATAGAGAGCCCAGAAATGAACCCACAAACTTTTGGTCAACTCATCTTTGACAAAGGAGGCGAGAGTATACAATGGAATAAAGACAGTCTCTTCAGCAAATGGTGTTGGGAAAACTGAACAGCAGCATGTAAAACAATCAAGCTACAACACTCCCTTACACCATACACAAAAATGAACTGAAAATGGATCAAAGACAAACATAAGACAAGATACAATAAACATACTAGAGGAAAATATAGGCAAAAGATTATGTGATGTACATCTCAAAAATTTTCTCCTAGAAGAAATAGAAGCAAGAATAAACAAATAGGACCTAATGAAACTTACAAGCTTCTACACAGCAAAGGAAACCATAAGTAAAACAAAATGACAACCTACGGAATGGGAAAAAATTTTTGCAAATGAAACCGACAAAGGCTTGATCTCCACAATATATAAGCAGCTCATACGACTCATTAAGAAGAAAATAAGCAACCCAATCCAAAAATGGGCAGAAGACCTAAACAAGCAATTCTCCAAGGAAGACATACAAATGATAATTAGACACTTGAAAAAATGCTCAATATCACTAATTATCAGAGAAATGCAAATCAAAAGTACAATGGGGTATCACCTCGCACCAGTCAGAATGGCCATCATTCAAAAGTCCACAAATGACAAATCCTGGAGAGGCTGTGGAGAAAAGGGAACCCTTCTACACTGCTGGTGGTAATGCAGTTTAGTACAGCCACTGTGGAAAACAGTATGGAGATTCCTCAAAAGACTAGGAATAGACTTATCATATGATCCAGGAATCCTGCTCCTGGGCTTATATCCAGAAAGAACCCTACTTCAGGATTACACTTGCACCCCAATGTTCATAGCAGCACTATTTGCAATAGCCAAGATATGGAGACAGCCTAAATGTCCATCAACAGATGACTGGATAAAGAAGTTGTAGTATATTTATACAATGGAATACTACTCATCCATAAAAAATGACAACTTAACGCATTTTTCAGCAACATAGATGCTCCTGGAGAATGTCATTCTAAGTGAAGTAAGCCAGAAAGAGAAAGAGTTATACCATATAAGATCACTCATATGTGGAATCTAAAAAATAAAAAGAAGCATAAATGCAAAACAGAAACAGACTCATAGACATAGAATACAGATTTGTGGTTGCCTAGGGGTGAGGAGTGGGAAGATATAGACTGGAATTTCAAAATTGTAGAATAGTTAAACAAGATTATGCTGTATAGTACAGGGAAATATATACAAGGTCTTATGGTACCTGATAGAGAAAAGAATGTGACAATGAATATATATGTTCATGTATAATTGCAAAACTGTGCTGCACACTCGAATTTGACACAACATTGTAAAATGATTATAAATTAATAAAAATGTTAAAAAATAATAAAAATAAAATGACTATAATGCAATAAAAAATTTTAAAAAAATGATTACTGTTAATCACAAAAAAATCATATCTCAAGTTAATGATTTGATTACTTTTCTGTATATGGGAAATGCAAGTGTCTGATCTCATTGAAATTATTCCTTTGATATGCATCTTAATTATCTAGTTCCAGTATCCTGTTTTTCTCCATCCTGAATTCCCCTCAGGGCATGCTGTTGGAGGTGGAGGCTGCAGCATTGGCTGATTTCTTGATGCCTGGCATCATTGTTTGTTTGCTGAAATCACTTGAAACATTCTTTTTCTCTGAATCCAGCACCCCACATTGGTAGTTTATGAAAACAAGAACTAGTAAAGCCAATTATCATCCAGCATACTACAATAACCTTGAATGTGGCATTGTGGAGACAAAACATCTGAGTATTTGTCAGTTTATCTCTTGATGAACAATTAAAGGAGTGAAGACCACAGATTTTGATGTCAAACCAAATTAAATTTCAAGCCTGATTCCGTTATTTAATGGTTGTTCAACCCTGGGAAATTTATTTAACTTCTTTTAGTCTCTGTTTCTCAACTGTAAAATGAGAGGTTAAAAACTGTCATCATTCAAGGATGTTATAAATATTAAAACAAAATATAGGCAATGATTGGCAATTAGTAGGAGCACAATAAAATATACCAAACATTTATTATCTGTTTCCTCTTTGTGATAGGTACTTTTGGAGATAAATAACTACTACTACTACTACTACTACTACTACTACTACTACTACTACTACTACTACTACTACTACTACTACTACTACTACTGCTACTGCTACTACTACTGCTACTACTACTGCTACTACTACTACTACTACTACTACTACTATGTAGCAACTGTTGAATACTGATGAAGTGTCAAACACTGATTTAAACACATTATCCATTCCTCACAACAACCTGAGGAGATAGAGACAAGCATTAATCCCACTTTACAAGTGAGTACACTGAGACACAAGGAGGTTAAATAATTTGCCTAAAGAACACTGTAAGTCATCAAGATGGGATGATGAGCCCTGACAATCTGACTCTAAAACTAAGTTCTTAATCTCTATATCATACTGAAAAAGGTGAAAAGATATAAGACAGCTGCTCCATTTTCTTCACACACACCACATAACTAGAACAAAAGTTAGTGTGTTGAAGCACTTGGGACCAATTTCAAATGTATTGAAGGCTTAGAGAAAATAAAGCACACTGTATTCTAAAATAGTTTGGTTTTGCAGGGAGTGACATATTAGAATGTAGACTTAAAGCTACATGTAAAATTTCATAGTGTGAAGGACCTTTCCTTACAGTCACACACTAATTAATGATAAAGCTATAATAGAACTCAGTTTGGCTATAAAATGATTGACTTTATGAGGATAAGAATAACATTGATGTTTTGGGGGGTCATACAGCCAGAATAACTGAAGGAGTGAAGATGTTTAAGAGTCAGAATTTCTTCAGCCAATGAAGCAAGATGACTTTTAGAATTGGTATATAGCCAAATGTATGATGACTATGTCTCTATATTGATATGTTTAGAGGTATCATTAACCTGAACACCAATTTACCAGTGACTTTTACTCTCTCACTACCACTGTCTTGATATTAAGCCTTGGAGGACAACTTAAAATCAGGTAAATAATTAGTTGCAAATTGTGGATAATCCTGGTGTGTGAGCCATGTAGGTTTATAAGAAGTGGAAAAATATCTGTATTAAAGGGATAGACCCTGCTATAACCATGTCACATGCAGTAAGTGATGTAGAGTAAAGTGTGGACAAGTGTGGCCCCAGCAGAAGCAACCAGGACAGAAGTTTTTCTTTAAAAAATTTACTTATTTCATTTAGCATGATGCCCTCAAGTTTCATACATGTTGCTGCAAATGGCAGAATATTATTTTTATGGCTAAATAATAATTTTTAAATATATAAAACACATTTTATTTATCTATTCTAATATCAAGAAACACTTAGGTTGTTTCTGTGTTTTGGCTGTTGTAAATAATGCTGTAATGAATATAGAGTTGCAGATATCTCTTTGAGAGAGTGATTTCATTCCCTACAGATATATACCTAGAAATAGAATTGCTGGGTCATCTGATAGTTCTAGTTTCAATTTTCTGAGGAAACTCCACACCATTTTCCACTGTGGCTACACTAATTTATATCCTCATCAACAGTGCACAAGGATTCCCTTTCCTCTGCATTTCTTCAACACATATTTTCTTGTCTTCTTAGTAATAGTCATTCTAAAATGTGTGAGATGATCTCATCATGGGTTTTCATTTGCATTTTCTTGACCATTAGTGATGTTTAGTCTCTTTTCATGTACCTATCTGTCACTTTATGTCTTCTCTGGAAAAATGTCTATTCAAGTCTTTGATCATTTTTAAAATTAAAAAACAATTTTAATATAATTTTTATTGAAGTACAGTCAGTTTACAAGGTTATGTCAATTTCTGTTATATAGCATATTAGTTCAGTCATACATGTACATTCATACATTTATTTTAATTATAGGTTTCTGCAAGATATTGAATATAGTTCCATGTGATACAGTAAAAACTTATTTTTTACCCATTTAATATATATTATTTATTATCTGCAAACCTCGAACTCCCAATTAATCCCTTCCCATCCCCATCCTCCCTGGTAACCATAAGTTTGTTTTCTATGCCTGTGAGTCTGTTTCTGTTTTGTAAATAAGTTTTTTTTTTAGATTCCTCATATGAGTGATATCATATGGTATTTTTATTTCTCTTTCTGGCTTACTTCACTTAGAATGACAGTCTCCAGGTTCATCCATGTTGCTGAAAAGATCTTTATTTTAGTCTTTTTTTTGACTGAGTAGTATTCCATTGTATAAATATACCACAACTTCTTTACCTAGTCATCTGTCAATGGACATTTAGGTTGTTTCCATGTCTTGGGTCTTGTAAATAGTGCTGCTATGAACATTGGGATATATGTATCTTTTCCAAATCGTGTTTTCTCTGGATATACGCCCAGAGTGGGATAGCTAGATGATATGGTAAGTCTATCTTTAGTTTTGTGAGGAATCTACATACTGTTTTCATAACAGCTGCACCAAAATACATTCCCACCAGCAGTGTAGGAGGGTTCCATTTTCTCCACACCCTCTCCAGAATTTATCATTTGTGGACTTTTGATTAATGGCCATTCTGACTGGTGTGCAGTGATACCTCACTGTAGTTTTGATTTGCATTTCTCTGATAGTTAGTGATATTGAGTATTTCTTCTTGTGCGTATTGCCCATTCAAATGCTTTCACTGGAGAATTGCTTGTTTCAATATTCTGCCCATTTTTGTATTGGGTTCTTTTTTTTTCTTATTAAGTTGTATGAGCTATTTATATATTCTGGAGATTACATCCTTGTCATTTTCAACTTCTGCAAATGTTTTGTTCCCATTCTGTAGGCTGTTATTTTGTTTTGCTTATGGTTTCCTTTGCTGTGCAAAAGCTTATAATTTTAATTAGGTCCCATTTGTTTATTTTTGCTTTTATTTCTTTTGCTTGGGTAGATTGCCCTATGAGAACATTGCTGAGATATATGTTGGATAATATTTTCTCTATTGTTTCTTCTAAGAGTTTTATAGTATCTTGTCTTATGTTTAAGTTTATAAGCCATTTAGAATGTATTTTTGTGGATGGTGTGAGGGAGTATATTAACTTCATTGATTTATACGCTGCTGTCCAGTTTTCCCAACACAGTTTACTAAAGAGACTTTCTTTTCTCCATTGTATATTATTTCCCCCTTTTTCAAAGATTAATTGACCAAAATTTTGTGGATATATTTCTGAGCTTTCTATTCTGTTCCATTTATCCATATGTCTGTTTTTGTACAAATACCATGCTGTTTTGATTACTGTATCTCTATACTATTGTCTGAAGCCTAGGAAGGTTATTCCTCCAGCTTCATTCTTTACTTTCAGTAATGATTTGGCAATTCTCGGTCTTTTGTGATTCCATGTAAATTTTAAGATTATTAGTTCTAATTCTGTGAAATATGTCTTGGGTAATTTGTTAGGGATCACATTAAACCTGTAGAATGCTTTGGGTACTGTGGCCATTTTAACAATATTGATTCTTCCAATCCAAGAACGTGGGATATCTTTCCATTTCTTTAAGTCATCTTTAATTTCCTTAGTCAATGTTTTATAGTTCTCCACATATAAGTCTTTCACTTCCTTGGTCAGATTTATCCCTAAATATTTTATTTTTTTGGATGCAATTTTAAAAGTGATTTTTTTTTTACTTTCCTTTCCTGATATTTCCTTGTTAATGTAAATAAATACCACTGATTTTTGTATGTTAATCTTGTATCCTACTCTCTTGCTAAATAATCCTATTTGCTTTAGTAGTTTTTGTGTGGAGTCTTTAGTGTTTTCTATATATAATATCATGTCATCTGCATAAAATGACAATTTTACCTCTTCTCTTCCAATTTGGATACCTTTTATTTCTTTTTCTTGTCTAATTGCTATGGCTAGGACTTCCAATACTATATTGAATAGAAGTGGTGAGAGTGGGCATCCTTGTCTTGGTCCAGATTTTAGTGGAAAGGCTTTCAGCTATTAACCATTGAATATTATGCTGGCTGTAGGTTTGTCATAAATAGCTTTTATTATGTTGAGATATGTTCCCTGTATACCCACTTTGGTAAGAATTTTATTATAAATGGGTGTTGAATTTTATCAAATTTTTTTTCTGCATCTATTGAGACAATAATGTGATTTTTGTTCTTTCTCTTGCTGATGTGGGGTATCACATAGATTGATTTGCATATGTTGATCCATCCTTGTGTCCCTGGGATGAATCCAGCTTGATCATGGTGTATGATCTTTTTTATATGTTATTGGATTCTGTTTGCTTATTTTTTGTTGAGGATTTTTGCTTCTATGTTTATCAGTGACATTGGCCTATAGCTTTGTTTTTTAGTAATGTGATTGTCTGGCTTTGGTATCAGATTATGGAGGCTTCATAGAATGAGTTTGGGAGTATTCCCTCCTCTTCAAACTTTTGGAAAATTTTAAGAAGGATTGATACGTGCTCTTCATTGTATGTCTGATAGAATTCCCCAGTGAAGCTATCTGGTCCTGGACTTTAATTTTCAAGGAGGTTATTTATTGTTGTTTCTATTTCACTTCTAGTGATTGGTCTATTTATTCTTGATTTAGTTTTGGTGGACTGTGTGTTTCCAGAAACGTATCCATTTCTTCTAAGTTGTTTAATTTATTGCCATATAGTTGTTCATAGTATTCTCATGATGTTTTGTATTTCTGTGATGTTGGTTGTAATATCTACATTTCTTCTTAATGAGCCTGATCAGAGGTTTGTCAATTTTTTTTTAATCTTTCAAAAATTCAGCTCTTAGTTTAATTGATTTTTTCTATTCATTTTTGAATCTCTATTTCATTTATTTCCTCCCTGATATTTATTATTTCTTTCCTTCTGCTGACTTTGGTTTTGTTTGTTCTCCTGTTTCTAATTCTTTTATGTGGTAGGTTAGGTGGTTTATGTGAGATTGTTCTTCCTTTATGAGGAAGGCCTGTAATGCTGTGAAATTCCCTCTTAGGACTGCTTTTGCTGCATCCCATAGATTTTCTGTGGTTGTGTTTTCTTTGTCATTTGTCTCAAGGTAATTTTTAATTTCTTCTTTGACTTTATCATTGACCCATTGGATTTTATAGTAGCATATTGTTTAGACTCCATGCTGGGTTGTTTTTTTTTTTTCTTTCTGTATTTGATTTCTAGTTTCATGCCACTTTGGTCAGAGAAGATTCTTGAAATAATTTCTTTCTTCTTAAATTTGTTGAGGCTTCTTTTGTGCCTGAGTATGTTGCTTATCCTAGGGAATATTCCATGAGCACTTATAAAGAATGTATATTCTGTTTTGGGGGGATGTAATATCCTAAAAATATCAACCAAGTCCAACTGTTCTATTGTGTCATTTATCTCTGTGGCATTATTGATTTTCTATTTGGAAGACCAGTCCAATGATATTAGTGGGGTGTTATATCTTCTATTTTTATTTTATTCCCATCAATTTCTCCCCTTATGTCTGTTAGTATTTGTTTAATATATTTAGGTGCTCCTATATTGGATGTATATATGTTAATGACTGTAATATCTTCACGTTTTATTGCTCCTTTGAACATTATATAATGTATTTCTTTATCTCTCTTTATACAATTTATTTTAAAGTCTATTTTGTCTGATATGTGTATTGCTACACCCACTTTCTTGTTATTTCCATTCACATGAAATATATTTTTCCATTTTCTCCCCTTTAAGCTATGTGTGTCTCTCACTCTAAAGTGAATCTGTTGTAGGCAGCATATTGTAGGGTTTCATTGTATTTTCCAATCTGTCACTCTATGCCTTTTGATTGGAAGATTTAGTCCATTGACATTTATAGTAATTATTTTGATTTTTGCTTACCAGTTGATTTAGTATTTCTTCTTTGTTTTTTCTCTTCCTTTTTGTTTTTCCTTTTGTGGTTTGACAATTTTCTTTTGTATTAGCTTGGTTTCTTTTTGGTTTTCATGACTTTACTGTATGCTTCTGATTTGTGGTTACCCTTTTCTTTCATATGCTATATCTTACTATATCTTTCTGTTTTAGACTGATAGTCATGTAGGCTCGAACACATTCTAAAAGGAATAAAGAAAAAAGAAGAAGAGAAAGAAAAATATCTATTTTTCCTTGCTCCCCTATCCCACCTTTTATGATTTTGTTGTTTTTTAATTTTTTTACATCTTCATGTTTATTCTCTTGAAATTCACTATAGTTATTGCATTTCCAATTATGTCTTTCTCATTTCCATATCTTCCTGTTTCTTTTCTACTTAGAGTAGTCCTTTCAATGTTTCTTTTAGCATAGGTTTAGTGTTTTTGAATTCTTTTAGTTTTTGCTTGTTGTAAAATTTTTCTCTCTCCTTCTACTCTATAATCGTCCAGATAGAGAATCCTAGATTGCAGCTTTTTCTCATTCAGGACTTTGAATAAGTCTTGCCACTCCTTTCTGTCTAGCAGTGTTTTTGAAGAGAAATCAGTGAAATCCTTATGAGGGTTCACTTGTAATTTATTCTTTGTTTTACTCTTACTGCCTCTAGAATCCTTTCTTTATCTTTAATTTTGGCCATCTTAATTATGATACATCTTGGTGTAGGTCTGTTTGGATTCTTCTTATTTGGGACCCTCTGTGCCTTTTGTACTAGGACACCTGTTTCCTTCTTTAGGTTTGGAAATTTTTCTGTCATTATTTCTTAAAAAACCTTTTCAATTCCCTTTTCTATTTCTTCTCTATCTGGGACCCCTATTATGCATAGGTTGGCATGCTTTATATTATCCCATAGGTCCCTTATATTGCTTTCATTGTTTTTTATTTGCTCCTCTGTCTGCTCTTCTGATTGGGTGACTTCTTTTATCCTGTTTTCTAAGCCATTTATTCATTCCTCTGCATTATCTATTCTGCTTTTGACTTCATTTAGCTCAGCTTTTATCTGAGCAACTTAATTTTTTGTTTTTAATTGGCTCTTCTTTATAGTTTCAATTTCCTTTTCAAAGTATTATCTGTCTCTATTCATAGTTTCTTTTAGTTCTTTTATTGCATTGAATATTTCCTTTTTGAAGTCATGACACAGTAGATTATTGAGGTCTATTTCATTGATTGTTCTTTCAGAGGATTTCTCTTATTCTTTTCATTAGAAGTAGTTTTTCTTTTTCTTTTTCTTTTCTTTCTTTTTTTTTTCTCCTTCATTTTGCTTATATTACTCTGGCTCTGTGGATGAAGTATTACCTCACACCAGTCAGAATAGCCATCATTCAAAAGTCCACAAACAACAAATGCTGGAGGGGCTGTGGAGAAAAGGGAAGCCTCCTACACTGTTGGTGGGAATGCAGTTCGGTGCAGCCACTGTGGAAAACAGTTTGGAGATTCCTCAAAAGACTAGCAATAGTCTTACCATATGACACAGTAATCCCACTCCTGAGCATATATCCAGAAGGAACCCTACTTCAAAAAGACACCTGCACCCCAATGTTCATAGCAGCAATATTTACAATAACCAAGACAATGGAAACTGCTTAAATGTCCATCTACAGATGACTGGATAAAGAAGTGGTATATTTGTACAATGGAGTACTATTCAGCCATAAAAACTGACAACATAACACCATCTGCAGCAACCTGGATGTCCCTAGAGAATGTCATACTAAGTGAAGTAAGCCAGAAAGAGAAAGAAAAATACTATATGAGATTGCTCATATGTGGAATCTAAAAAGAGAAAAGAAAAAGACAAATGAACATAAATACAAAAGAGAAACAGACTCATAGACATAGAATACAAACTTTTGGTTGCCAGGGTGGAGGGAGGTGGGAAGGGATAGACTGGGAGTTTGAAATTTGTAAATACTGACATACATATAGAATAGATAAACAAGATTATACTGTATAGCACAGGGAAATATATGCAAGATCTTGTGGTAGCTCATGGTGAAAAATAATGTGACAATGAATATATGTATGTTCATGCATAACTGAAAAATTGTGCTCTACACTGGAAATTGACACAATATTGTAAACTAACTATAACTCAATAAAATAAAATCTTAAAGAAAAAGAATATCGTTCATCCACTGAGATCTTGAAGGGCTGTTTTTTTTTTTGTTGTTGTTGTTGTTTATTTTTATTTAAAGTGGAAGTGTTTCCGTGTAGACTGCATCTAATAGTTTTGTTGCCTCGGCTGTTCTTAGTGTGGATGGTTGCCACATCTTTCTTCAGTGAGTGTTGACTGTTATCCCTTTGATTTGGGGTTTGACTGGCATTGTGTTGTTCAGAGCCTGTCTTGAATGTTGTTGAGCTAGGCCTCCTCTTTTGTTCTGTAGTTGTCAACCATGACAGGGGCCTGGTCTGCTCCCCTGTTGCTGGAATAGAGGCTTCTAGACCCATTTCTGAGTTTTGGTGTTTAGTAGGCAGAGTTAGAGTGCTTCAATTGGGAAGAAGATTAGGCAGGAGATGTCCACTGAGAAATGACTTCTGTGGTATTATCTGTCACTTGTTGGTACTCTTTGTTGATGTTGCCTTTGTCCCCACCTTAGCTGTAGGAATGTTCAGTTACCTGCTTTGGTGTCCCCCAGGTTCTGAGCCCCAGGAACCACAAGTGCAAATCCACCAAAATCAGGTGCTAGGACCTGCCATAGCAAATGTGTCATCACACACCTGAATCTGTGGTGTGCCACAGTGTAGGTTCAGACCCAAGCCATGCCTAAGCATGCAATACAGTTTTAAATACCCTGTTTTAAATACCAGTACTCACCCTCACTGTGAGCTAGAACTCTGCTCACTTCCCTATTATGTCCCAGAGGCACGGGTCCAGAAAGAGCAAATCAGTCCTCTATGCCTGGGGCTGTAAACAAATCTGTCTCACCCATGAAGTTGCAGCACCTTAGGGTACGGATTCAGCCTCTGCACAGCAGTGATTATTATAACCAGGCCCCACTACTCTTCTCACAAGAACACACCAACAACCGAGCCAATCCAAAACGCGGCTATGGCATTGCTGTCTTATGGCTCCCCACACACCAATATTGGAGTTTTTTTATGGGATCCCAGACTGTTCTGTTCCACACACACCCCCAGCCAGAGCTCGCATTATCTTCCAGCCCCATGAGGCTGCCTCTGTGCAGTGAGCCCCAGCCCTCTCTAATCTCCTCATAATCTCTAGCAACTTCTCCTGGTTCATCCCTGCTGGCTTGCATCTAGGGCTGGGGATCACAGGAACACTCCTTGGCAGTTTTCCTTAGTTTTTTCTGCCAAGCTATTGTCACTTTCTCTTCTGAGCTTCAGAAGCTTAGCTTCTGTCCCCACTGACCTCCCAGCTGGAGAGGGGGTGTACCAGCATGAGAGTACCTTTCTTCCTATGTCACTCCCTCCCTGCAGGACTAGTCCTGCACTGAGTTTTTTATTTTTCATTTTTTCCTTACTGGATTTTGTGAGAATCACCCTGTATTTTGAAATGAGAGACACTCTGCCTGAGTTAAGCAAATGTTCTGGGCCATTCAATTGACTCGTAGATATATTTCATGGTGTATTTGTGGAAGAGGGTGAACTGTGAATCTCCCTACTCTGCCATCTTGGCTCCACCCCCTAGTGTACATTCTAGTCGATACTGGAGTGGCATACTCAGTTCTGAACTGTAATTGGGAACACTATCAGAAATTGCTGACCCAGCAATGACAATTATGGGGTATTAATGACTGAACCACTGTTACAACCTCTGGAATGCAAATCTTGAGAAAGGAGGAAAGTAATTTAGAACTTGGCTTGTCAAGGACAAATAGAAATCTTAATGTCTTCCATAGAAGTTAGTAAAAGTATTTAACTATCTAGAAAGGCAATTTTGATTTGGTCTATCTGCCAGAAATCCAATTTAAATCCAACCTCTTACAACTGATGAGTCTTACATTGTTGTAACTGATTCATGGCTAGAATTTCAGAATGGGAACTATGAGATCTCTTTGTATTTTTGTGTATCATAGATGTATGGTATAGCCAAAATTAATTTTTTATAGAGTTCTATTTAATTGGCTTAAAGAAAATTAACTTCTTATGTAAATACTCAGAAATATAAATGTAACTGGCTAGAATGAAAATCAGGTTCATGTAATCTAGAAAATATTCAGAATTAAATCTATACCTGATACTTGCAGCTAGCTTAAGCTTATTGGTTTGATTAATATAGACATGTCTTTAGATTCATTAACGTTAAGCATAGAACTTTTATTGCACCTAGGTTTAATAGATGTCCAGTAAGACCTTGTTATATCTGTTACCAATTTGTCAGCATGAAAAATAACTTGGTATAATATTCTTGTAAATTAATGCAAATGAGTAAGAATTTTTGGGTAATCTCTTTAGGAATGATTATGTCAGAAATGTCTATTTGAATGATCTCCCCAGATATTTGATAACTTGAAACTTCAGAGTTGTGCTAAATTAAGTGATAGAAGTTTATTAAATAGCTAGGTAATTTACAAATAAAATAAGATATTGAAACATTAATTACTGAACGTTGATTTCCTCTTACAGAGAAACTAAAGGTATTTAGAAACATTAATAAATGTTTGGTGCTATCTGAAATATTCTCTACTATTAAGGGAAACATCTCAGTATGGAAGGAAAGCAAAATGAGTGTGCAAAAGAAGGTGTGAGGGATGAAATTACGTTTTATTAATGGAAAAATAGTGACTTTGTCTTAAAGCTGGTTGCTTCTGAACGAAAAAGAAAACAAGGGACAAAATAATATGGATATAGGAATTTGTGGAAGTTTTTTGGAAGAGGAAAATAATTTTGTACATGATTGAGATTGGCTAAATTTAAAAGAAAATAAGTCAAGTAAATGAATCTTAGAAGTAAGCTTGTACAAGACTAGATTTGGTTTTCTCTCTCTTTGTTAACAGGAAAAAGTTTTCTTAAAATGTTAATTTGCCTTTAGTAACAGATTGTAGTTTCTTTTATAACTTAAGTGATATGTTCTATATTTAACTTTGAAATATTTTTATTGTTAATGAATAAGTATTGTTTCACAGTGACCTATGCTTTGATCTGACCAAGTGTTTTGAAACTTTTTAACAAGATTCCCAAATATCAAATATTAATCATCTTTCTTTTGACCTCCAGCTAACCTTGGGATGATTCAGAGGGCTCCTGAAACATCCTAAAGACAGATTTTAAACTAGTAAATTTCATTTGGTATGTTAAATTATATGAGAAGTATTGTCAAATGAATAATAAAACTTCTTAGATTATATTGTGTATGAAAATGTTGTTAATATAGACATTCTAGAAATTATATGGAATCCCTAAAAATCTGGTATGTCTGAAATGTTACCAGTCATAATTCTAGTTATGGCAACCAGGTTTCTTTATTGATTACAGTGTAACTAAGTGTTATCCATACTTTTAAGCTTTTTTTGTCATTTATAAAGAGTTATTGTTTTATACTGATGCTTTTGCAAAATATTTTTTCTTCAAGGAAATTTAATTGTTTCTGATAAATTTCAGATTACAGCACTGAACTGAACTGGGTAAGAATTTTGAAAGTCTGATGGAAACTATGATTTCATAAAACTGTTAACAAAATTTAGTTACTTGGGATTGAGTAAACTGATGAATATGGTTATAAGTTTGGGTTTGTCTGAAATATTACTGGCTTTTTACCTGTGTTTTCTGGATATAAAGAAACCCTTCTCCTTAAGTGAATTATGACTCAAAGCAATTTGGTAAATTACACCTATGTAAGCAGACATGGAACAGTTATCTTTTCTCTCTATCTGATCCCTCCAGAGACTGGAAACTCTTAAGTCCCCAGTGGCTTTATCATATACATTAGGAAGGTTACCTCCTAACAGATATAGGAATTACAAGGTATTTTTGAGGATCTGAGAAATAAAAAAATTCACCTAAATCTGTAAGGCAAAATCTGTGACAAGTCCTTGAAGTGGCTTTTCTGGCCCTAGGACACCTTATTAAAATTTCAATCTGAGACTCCTTATGAAAACTTATGGGTCAGCCAATTTAAAAGGGCCTATATAATAAAATAATCAGACTTAAAATTGTGGACAATTTAATCTTGATTTGGCTATATTTGATAAAAATGAGAGTAACCTTAGAGACAAAAATATTATTTTTCAGTGGATATTAAATTCTAGTTTTGTTAATTGAGGTCTATATTCACTGACTCACTTCCCAGATCATTCTTTGCTGTTATATTGTTGCAAAGTTTAATTAAATTAAAAAAGGGCATTCTAGCTTGTTTCTGAAGCTCAGTAATCTATCCTTGGATAAAGATCAGATGCCCTATGACCTGCAGCCAAAAGATTATACATACTGGAACAGACATGACTTAAAGAACTATCTCCAACCTGGATGGAAGGACCCTTTATCAGGTACTCTTAACTAGACCATACACAGCAAAAACTGATGTAAATTGACTTTTGGATTAATTACCAGTCAGAAAGAGCCCCAGCAGTGGACTGGCCTATAGAGGACTGCTCACCTTAAAACAATTCTCAAATGAAGAAGAAGCTACCAGACCAGGATGAGAAGAAGATGACATCTGAGGTAGACAGCTGACCCAAGACACTGAACCAGGCCTATATACCAATTATTTTGATAAGTGCTCACATCTTTACTTATGAACTAATCCAATGGTTAGGTTTATGGTCAAATACTTACAACCAGTACTTTTGTGTTACCTTGGTGGTTTTCCCTACTCCAAGGCTCTAACTAGATAGCCCTTAGAAAGTTTATTTAAGAAAAAAGAAACTATAGTTCTGTTTAGGCCACTATTGATATTACGAGTTGGGAGCCCTCAGCTGACCAATTAATAATACCTGCTCTGAGCTTGGCTATAAATATGAATTTTCTTATAAGATCACTCAAGCTCAATAAAGGCAACAATATAAATTTCAGTCAAAGAATATAACCTCCCTCAATCATGAAAAGGACTTATATGATTAACACGAGGGTATAGACACTTAAGTTTAAAAGGTTCCTTTACATTGGGAAAGTTAAACTATACTTAGGTTAACCAATCTAATAACACTAGGAAGTTTGGCTGGGCACCTTATGAATGGTGCCTGTATAACACATTCCTTAAAGATAAGGATTGGTAGAGAACAGACTAAAATTGGATAGCCTGGGGATACACTGGGCTGCACCAAATGGAAGTTCTTGGCTTAAATTCTTACTTAGGACCTTAATAATACTGCTAACTATATTATTAGTGTTTTGCCTGTTTTACAAAATTGTTGTTTCCTGCATTACCAAACGTGTGACTGAATCTCTGATAAAATAATGACTAGGTGACTTGAAGCAGTAGATCAGATATATACTTCTGTATAAGACAAGTGATTATAATAGTGTAGCTCTAGATACAGGAAGAAGCAACAAGAGGGACTATTTTCCTGGACCATAACAGACTAGTAAGACAAGTGGCCCGGAGAATTTTGCTACTATTAATAAGGCCTAGCTTCATAATAGCACATTGAGTGGCCTATCAACAAAATCCTCACCTGACCTAGGAATAAGCATTCATAGCACCGTGGGACAAAACAGTCATGCCAAGCCATGGTCAAATTTATGGTAATGAGGACACTTGCCATCTGCCTCTACAAGGGTTGGATAACATTGACATTTGCCATCTAACTCTGCTTGGATAAATCATGAGCCGCTGCAGCCGCTGACCTCCAACACACACTGAAAGGAGTCCAGGATGGAGATCAGTAATGAGGCACTCTGTGCTCTGGGAAAACTGGCTGAACAGGCCTTTAGATAGTAGAAATTTTCAGGAGAAAATTTTATGAGCCCAAATTCTTGCATCTCTTCATATCTAGAAAAGCACTAAAATCATTCATGGTAACATCTGCTTTGGCCATTAAAAAGAAAAATGCATTTGAAAATCAAAAATGGAATAACTGTAGTTCAGACATCCAAGACAAAACTAGGTAACCACTGTAGATGTGATTTCAGACAATTTTCTGTATTGTTGAGAAGTTGAGTTTTCTGAGTGGCATCAAACTCGTGATGCCACCAACCATTCTCAAAGCAGTGTCTGCTGGCAACTCGTAGCTGCAACCATATGGGTTGAAGTTCTCCTTTTGTAGTTATTGAGTTTCTGGATTTATACTGCCTGTCGTACTTTCATACCAGATAAATCCAGGAATATCACAACTACCCTGAAGGACATAAAGCAACAAATAGATAATGTAGGGGATTCAGATGCATATGTGCAAAACTTTACATCTCAAGGTAATACCTGGCTTTCTGCCTTCTTTTCATGGATACTCCATGGTCTCAATTCCATCCTTATGGAAATTCTACAGTTTCTGTTATCACTTTTATTAACAAAATTATTATTAACAAATTTTATTAACAAATAAGATTCAGAGTGGCATCACGGTGCCTCCAGTGGACCAATTCTAT
This sequence comes from Camelus bactrianus, assembly GCF_048773025.1. NCBI lineage: Eukaryota > Metazoa > Chordata > Mammalia > Artiodactyla > Camelidae > Camelus > Camelus bactrianus. The sequence continues at coordinate 46,103,764 of NC_133575.1, forward strand.
TGAGGTTAACGATTTTCAGTTTCTCAGTCTCTTCACCTTGCAAATTCCTGTGGTGTGGGGTTATTTTGTTGTTCTTGTTGTTCATTTTTATGTTTGTTTTTCAGGGTTTTTTTGTTTTGTTTTGTTTTGTTTTTTATATATAATTTAGCTATTCTCTCAGGTTAGAGTTCCATGAACTTCTTCCTGGAGAACAACTCAAAGTTCAAGCATGATTATAACTTTTGATTATTGGAATAAGTAGAAACACTAAAATCAATAGCTTTAGTTTTAACAATGGCCCTGGAGCTGTGAGTAGCAACCGGTCAGTCAGGTTCGTTGACTATTTTAATGACAAGCATAAGAATAAGCATTCTGTTAGCCTAAGTGTGACCATTTTATTAATTCTCCTTCATGACTATAATATGTATTTCCACTTATTTGGTTTCTTTGGTTTCTTTTATTAACATTTTATAATTTTCAGCATATAGATTTTAAGTGACTTTTTAAAATCTTATGTGTAAGTGTTTAATTTTCTTCAGAATGATTGTACCTGTTATGGTTTGTAAATTGTGGTGAAATATACATAACATAAAAGTTACCCCTTTAAGCATTTTTAAATGTACAATTCTGTGGCATTGATAGAGGAAAAATAAATGTGGGTCATGAAGATGGTTGTATCCCAGGTCTTGCTTAAACCCTTAGGACATGCCCCACCAAATGTGGGTCTTTGGCTTTGCACAGGAAAGAATTCAAGAGCGAGCCACAGTTGAGTAAAGGTAAATTTATTTAGAGATATACATACTGCATACAGTGTAGGCTGTTTCAGAAGGCAAGAGAAAGGTCACGAGGTGTGGGGGTTGGGTGCTCAGTTTAAAGTAAAAGTAGAAACATACTCCACAGACAGAGTGTGGGCTATCTCCAAAGATGAAGGAGTAAGAGAGGCCATGAGGGACAGTGTTGCCAGTTTTTATGGGGTCAGTAGCTTCATATGCTAACAAGTGAGAGGACTGTTCCAACTACCCTGGTGAGGGAGCTTGGATTCCCAGGAATTTGGTCACTGCCCACTCTTTAACCTTTTATGGTTAGCCTTGGAACTGTCATAGTGTCTGTGAGCATGTTATTTATCATGCTATTATATTACAATGAGTATATAATGAAGTTTAAGTTCTACTAGAAGTCAAATCTCCTGCCACCTTTTTTTAAACTTTTTTTTTATTGAGTTATAGTCAGTTTACAATGTTGTGTTGATTTCCAGTGTAGAACACAATTTTTCAGTTACACATGAACATACATATATTCATTTTCACGTTCATTTTCACTGTAAGCTGCCACAAGATCTTGTATACATTTCCCTGTGCTATACAGTATAATATTGTTTATCTATTCTACATATGCCTGTCAGTATCTACAAATTTTTAACTCCCAGCTGTCCCTTCCCACTCCCCTCTCCCTTGGCAACCACAAGCTTGCATTCTATCTCCATGAGTCTGTTTCTGTTTTGTATTTATTTATTTATTTATTTATTTATTTATTTATTTATTTATTTAGATTCCACATATAAGCGATCTCATATGGTATTTTCATATGGTATTTTTCTTTCTTTTTCTGGCTTACTTCACTTAGAATGACATTCTCCAGGGATATACATGTTGCTGCAAATGGCATTATGTTGTCAGTTTTTATGGCTGAATAGTATTCCACTGTATAAATATACCACTTCTTCTTTATCCAGTCATCTGTTGGTGGACATTTTGGCTGTTTCCATATCTTGACTATTGTAAATAGTGCTGCTAGGAACACTGGGGTGCAAATGTCCTTTTGAAGTAGGTTCCTTCTGGATATACAACAAGGAGCAGGATGAATGGGTCATATGGTAAGACTATTCCTAGTCTTTTGAGGAATCTCCACACTGTTTTCCACAGTGGCTGCACAAGACTGCATTCCTACCAGCATTGTAGGAGGATTCCCTTTTTGCCACAGCCTCTCCAGCATTTGTCATTTGTGGACTTTTGAATGATGGCCATTCTGACTGGTGTGAGATGATACCTCATTGTAGTTTTGATTTGCATTTCTCTGATAATTAGTGATATTGAGCATTTTTTCCTGTGCCTATTGATCATTTGTATTTCTTCCTTGGAGAATTGCTTGTTTAGATCTTCTGCCCATTTTTGGTTTGGGTTTTTTTTTTTTTCATTAAGTCATATGAGCTGCTTATATATTCTTGAGATCAAGCCTTTGTCAGTTTCATCATTTGCAAAAATTTTCTCCCATTCCATAGGTTGTCATTTTGTTTTACTTATGGTTTCTTTTTCTGTGCACCTCCTGCCATTTTGAGCCTCAAGGCCAACTGGGAGTTGAATTTTCCACAATTTTGGTGTTAATTGCTGTGTCATTCCTTGAATGGTTGTGCCCTGCCCCTTCCCTCCTGTCTCAGCATTAATTACTTTCACAACATGGTGTAATCAGCACCAATATTCATTTTCAGAACTTTTTCTGCATCCCAAACAGAAACACTGTACCCATTAAATTATAATTCCTTATTCCCTTCTCCCAGCCCCTGATTACCTCAATTTTACTTCCTGTCTCTAAGATTTTGTCTTTTTAGGTAACTCATGTAAGTGGAATAATATAATAGTTATCATTTGGTGTCTGGCTTATTTTATTTAGCATAATGTTTTCAAGGTTCATCCATATCATAAGCATGTAGCACAATTTCATTTTTCAAGGCTGAATAATATTCTATTATATGGATATACTATATTTTGCTTATTTATCTGTTGGTAAACTTTTGGGTTGGTTCCACTTTTTGGTTGATGTGAATAATACTGCAATGAACATTGATGTATAAGTATCTTCTTGAGTCTCTGCTTTAAATTATTTTGTATATATACGTAGGAGTAGAATTTCTGGATTATATTGTAATTCTATTAACTTTTCTGAGAAACCACCAGTTTTTCACAGTGCTGCACCATTTACATTCCCACCAGCAATTCATGAGAGTTCAAATTTCTACACATCCTTGTCAACACTTGTTATTTTCTGTTTTGTTTTGTTTCATAAATTTCCTTATATATTGTGGGTATTAATCCCTTACCAAATATGTGATTTTTCAATTATCTTCTCCTATTATATGGATTGTCTTCTTACTTTCTCAATAATGTCCTTTCATCCAGAAAAGTTTTAAATTTGGTAACGTCCAATTTATCTATTTTTTGTTGTCATTGCCCACACTTTTCATGTCATAACCAAGAAATACTGCCAAATATAATCTAATTAAGATTTACCCCAGTGTTTTCTTCTATAAATTGTATAGTTTTAGATCTTATTTTCAGATCTTTCATCCATTTTGAGTTAATTTTGTATATGGTGTAAATTAAGGGCTTAACTTTATTATTTTGTACATGTTTACTCAGTTATCCCAGCTCAATTTATTGAAGAGTATTTTTTTTTTCTATTGAATGGCCTTGGCAGCCTTGTCAAAATTCAATTGACCATATATACAAGGGTTTATTTCTGGAGTTTCTCTTCTTCTCCATTGGTCTATTTGTCCTTATGCTATTTCCACATTTGGTATTATGTTTATTTGTCTGTTTTTCAATTTCTGAATTTATATTGTGTATATGAATGTGATTGATTATTTATGTGTCTATTTTGTAGTCTGCAATCTTGATGAATTCACTTATTCTGGGAATTTTTTTAGCTTCCTCAGAATTTCCTATGTAGACACTTGTGTCATCTTTCAAATAAAAATAATTTAACTTTGGCAAAGTATGTTTCTTTAATTTATTTTCCTTGCTATATTGCAGTAGCTAGAAATTTCTATTATATGTTGAATAAAAAAATGAGAGCAGACATTCCAATGTTAGGGAAAAAGCATTCAGTTTTCACTATTTGTATCATATAAGTAGTAGTTTTTTGATAGATATTCTTTATTAAGTTGAGGAAATTGTCCTCTATTCCTAGTTTGCTGAGGTTTAAAAAAAATTAAGAATAAAGTAAAAAGATAATTAGTTGCCAGGGGTGGAGGAAGGGATGTATAGACAGAAAGAACATAGAGGATTTTTAAGTCTGTATGATACCATAATGATGAAAACATGTCACTTTACATTTCTCCAAACCCATTGAATGTACAACACCAACTGTGAACTATAATGTAAACCATGAACTTTTGGTGATTATGATGTGTCAATATAGGTTTTTCAATTGTAGCAAATGTACCACTGTGGTGGGGGGAGATATTGGGGCCGGGTATGCATATAGGGGAAAAGTGGGTATATGGGATATCTCTCTTCTTTCTCCTCAATTTTGCTGTGAACATAAAAGTGCTCTAAAAATAGTCTTAGATAAAAAGGACTTCTGCTCTATATCAGCTTTGCTTGGAATAGGGGAAGAAGGAAGCTAAGAAGAAGGCTTTTACTTATTTTTAAAAATTCCCCTAAAATATTTCCCATTTGGAAAAAGAAAAAAAAAAACTTCCACAGATTAAAAAATAGAAATAGGAAGATGTTTATAAGGATAGAGATGGCACAAATAAAGGTAATAAATGATTTTTGCTTCTCCAAATCATAAAAAATAAGACATAAAACTATCTTCTAATAGTTAAGCTATACAATTCACATACTATGATTAAGAAAACAGAATTTTATGAACAATTGTTGAGTTTTGTCAAATGTGTTTTTTCTGTCAATTGACATGATTATTTAATTTTTCATCTTTAACATGTTGATATAATGGATTACATTGGTAGATTCTAAAATGTTTGATCAGCCTTGCAAACCTAGAATAAATCTCACTTGGTCATTTTTATATACATTATTGGAATCAATTTACTAAAATTTTGTTGTAGATACTTTCATGGAGGATCATGAGTGATATTAATCTCTATTTCTCTTTTCTGGTACTCTCTTTGACTCACTTTGTTGTCAGGATAATATTAATTTAATAAAATGTATTGGAAAATCTTCTATTTTTCTCTGAAAGAGGTTGTATAAAGTTGGCACTCATTCTTCTTTAAATGTTTGCTATATTTTCCAGTGAAACTGTCTTGGCCTGGGGATTTCTTTTTGGGGATGTTTTTTCATTACAAAATCAATTTCTTTAATGGTTATAGGGTTATTCAAATGATCTATCTCATATTGGATGGATTATGATAGTTTGTGTTTTTGAGGACTTTTTCCATTCCATCTAAGTTGATTTCATGAGTGTAGTTATTAATAGTATTCCTTAACTGAACTTTTTAACAACTTTATTAAGATACAATTAATGTATCATGCAATTAATGAACTTAAAATGTACAATTCAATGGTTTTTAGAATATTCACAAGTATGTGCAACCGTCATCACAATTTTAGAATATTTTTATCCTCTAAGAAAGAAGCCTTTCATTCTTTAGCTTTCACCTCTAGTACTCCCATTCCCCTTAGCCTGTGCAATCTAACTTCTCTCTGTATAGATTTGCCTATTCTGGACATTCCAAATAAGTGAGTTATGTAGTATCTGGTCTGTTGTGACTCATTTCACTTAACCTAATGTTTTCAAGGTTTTTTTTTTTTTCTAGCATATATCAGTGCTTCATTCTTATATATCCTGAATAATATTCCATTGTATGATTATACCACATTTTAGTTACTCATTCATCAATCAGTGGATATTAGGTTTTTTTCCACTTTTGGCTATTTTTAATAATGTTATTATGAACATTTGTGTACAAGTGTTTGTGTGGACATATACTTGAAATTTTCATATACCTGGGAATGGAATTCCTGGATCATATTATACTTTTATGTTAATCATATGAGGATCTGTCACACTGTTTTTCCAAGTGATTGATTCATTGTATACTCTCACAGACAGTATATGAGGATTTCCATTTCTCCACATCCTCACCAACACCTAATATTATCTGATTTTTGATTCTAGCCATCCTAATTGGTGTGAAGGGTTATCTCATTATGATTTTGATTTGCACTTCCCTGATGACTAATTATGTTGAACAGTTTTCATGTGTTTTCTGGCCATATGTTTATGTGTGTGTGTATTTTTGTGAAATGTATATTCATTCGTTTTATTTAAAAGGAGCAAAGGGGACTCTTTGCTCCTTTTAAAATGGGGTTGATACTCTTTTTGTTGTTTACTTGTAAGGGTTCTTTATATATTTAAGATATAAGCCCCATATCAGACATATGATGTGTAAGTATTTAACCCCATTCTCTGGTTTCTCTTTACACTTTTTTGATAGTTTCCTTTGAAACACAATTTAAATTTTTTTTTTGAAAATGTTCAACTTATGTTGAACCTTTTCTTCTGTTGCTTGTGCTTCTGGTGTCATATTTAAGAATCCATTGTCTAATCTGAGATCAGGAATACGTACACATATGTGTTTTTTTTGATAGCTTTATAGTTTTAGCTTTTACATGTAGGTCAATTTGGACTTTTTTATTTTTGCAAATGCTATAAGTTTGGGGTCTAACTATTCGTTTGCAAATGTCTATTTAGTTTTTCTAGCACTATTTGTTGAAAAGAGAATTATCATCTTGTTGAATTACATTGGTATCTTTGTTGACAGTAACTTCACTGTAAATATAGGGGTTTATTTCTGAACACTCAATTCTACTCTATTGATCTATATGTCTATTCTTATGTCAGTACCACACTATCTTGATTATTGATGCTTTGTAGTAAATTTTTAAATAGGGAGGTGCAAGATTTCCAATGTTCTCCTTCTTTGTCAAGAATTATTTGGCTATTCTGTGTCCCATGCAATTCCATATGAATTTTAGAATCTGCTTGTCAATTTCTACAAAGAATCCAGATAAGAATCTATCTGTAGTTAACCAAAGTTAAAGTTAAGAGCACAGTGCTCATAAGACTGCCCTCAGTTAAATTATCAGCCTCAAGCTTTGGGATTCCCAAGCCTTCCTCACTTCTGACCATCTGGCTTCAAATATGAGAGTTCCTACTACATCCTCAGGTTTGATAATTCACTAGAAACACTCACAGAACTTGGGGAAATGATCTGCTTATTACTACAATTTTATTATGGCAAAAATATACAAATCAGAATCAGCCAAAGGGAGAAAGACATAGGAAGAATTCAGAGGGCCTCAAACATTAACCTTATTATTCTCAGAAACATGTTACTCTCCTGCCACATTGATGAGTGACAGTATACAGAGTATTGCCAACCAAGAAGTTTACCTAAGCTTCAATGTCTAGGACTTTTAATTGGGTTTTCATTATGAGTGAGATTGATTGACTCAATCACCAAACCCTTCCCCTTCCCTGAATTTGGGCTCATATCACAATATTTAAAGCCTCAATCTACTAATCATATAATTGGTCATTTCTAGCAAAGCCATTCCGTATCCTGAGTCATCTTGTTAGCATAAACTACCTTGGGATCGACTCTGACTCACCTCATTAGCATAAACTATGGTTCTCAGAGACCAACCATGAATAAGAGAGACCTCCAAACACTCAAAAAAAGCCAAAGGTTTAGAGGTTACCTTTCAGAAAGCAGGATAAAGGCCAGCCAAATTCTTTATTACATACATTCTGATTGGAATTTTGTTGAATTTATAGATCAACTTGGGGAGTATTGCCATCTTATAAATATCAAATTTTCCAGTTCATGAAGAGAAAATGTTTTCCACTTATTTAGATCTACAGTTTATTCCAACAATGTTTTGTAGTTTTCAAAGTATATGTTTTGTGCTTTTAAAATTTTATTCCTGAGTATTTTATCTTTTTGAATGTTATTGTAAATGGAATTTTCTTAATTTCGTTTTCAGATTGTTTGTTACAACTGTATAGAAATACTATTATCTTTGTATATTGATCTGCTGTTCTGCAACCATACTTAACTCATTTCTTAAATAATTTTAATGTATTCTTTATGGCTTTCTATATACAAGATCATGTAGTCAATAAATAGATTATAATTTTACTTCTCCATTTCTAATCTAGAAATCTTTCATTTATATTCCTTGTCTAATTTCCCTAGTTAGAAATTCCAGTAAAAATTGAATAGAAGTGGTGAGAGTGGACATCTTTTGTTTTTCCCTGTTCTTATGGTAAAACATCCAATTTTTCATCACTAAGTGTGATGTTAGCTGTGGGTTTTTATAAATGCTCTTTATCAGATTAGGAAGACACCTTCTATTGAACTTTGAGTGTTTTTATCATGAGAGGTTGGATTTCTGTCAAATTCCTTTATGCATACGATAATTGTGCATTTTTAAAATGTTATCACTATAATGTATTAAATTAATTGATTTTTGAATGATAAGCAATCTTACATTCCAATTGGTTATGGTGTATAATATATATAATTCTTTTTATATGGTGCTGGATTCAATTTCCTAGTATTGTGTTGAGGATTTTTGTGTCAATAATTATAAGAGATATTGGTTTATAGTTTTCTCATGATTTCTTTGTCTTATTTTGATGTAATGGTAATAATGGCATCATAAAATGAGTCAGGAAGTATTAAATCCTCTTTTATTTTTTGGAGAAATTATGAAGAACTGGTATTGGTTCCTCTTTTACTGTTTAATATAATTCACCAGTGAAACCATCTGGTTCTGGGCTCTTCTTTGTGGATAGTTGTTTTAATTTTCCCTGATGCCCACCTTATGGCAGGTTATGGCCAGATGGTTCCTCCTCAGTTCACTTACCCACGAGGCCTGGGCCTTACCACTGTGACCTTCCTAGGAGCTGGCGCAGCTGTGTCTCCTGCCCTCATGGCTACCTCACTGGCTCCAATTCAGCTTAATGGTGTTGTCCTGAGACATATCCATTTTGTGGGTTAAGGCAGGCTTGGAATCGTTCTCTGCAGGAAACCATGTGTCAGCATAGTGGCACAACTTTTATTTATTAGTAATTCAAACCTGTTAGTTCATAGTATTCATTAATAATGATTTTTATTTCTGTAAGGTTGGAAGAAATGTCCTCTTTTTCATTCCTGATTCCAGTTATTTGAGTGTACTCCTTTTTTCTTTTCGTCAGTAGAGCTAAAGTTTTATTGTTTTTTGTATCATTCCAAATAACCAGATTTTGTTTTTATTGGTTTTCTCTATTATTTTTCATTATTTAATTCTTTCTTTATTACTGTCCTAATATTTAACATTTTCTTTCTTCTCCTTGCTTTATTTAGTTAATTTTTAACACTTTTTATTGATTTACAATCGTTTTACAGTGTTGTGTCAAATTCCAGTGTAAAGCACAATTTTTCAGTTATACATGAACATGTGTATATTCATTGTCACATTTCTTCCTCTGTGAGCTACCAAGAGATCTTCTATGCATTTCCCTGTACTATACAGTATAATCTTGCTTATCTATTCTACAATTTTGAAATCCCAGGCTATCCCTTCCTACGCACCACCCCCTTGGGCACCACAAGTTTGTATTCTATGTCTGTGAGTCTACTTCTCTTTTGTATTTATGCTTTGTTTTTTACTTTCTTTCTTTTTTTTTTTTTTTTTGATTCCACATATGAGCGATCTCATATGGTATTTTTCTTTCTCTTTCTGGCTTACGTCACTTAGAATGACATTCTCGAACAGCATCTATGTTGCTGCAAATGGCATTATGTTGTCATTTTTTATAGCTGAATAGTATTCTATTGTATAAATATACCACTTTTCCTTTATCCAATCATCTGTCAATGGACATTTAGGCTGTTTCCATGTCTTGGCTATTGTAAATAATGCTGCTATGAACATTGGGGTGCAGGTGTCATCCTGAAGTAGGGTTCCTTCTGGATATATGCCCAGGAACAGGATTCCTGGGTCATATGGTAAGTATATTCCTAGTCTTTTGAGGAATCTCCATACTGTCTTCCACAGTAACTGTACAAAAACTGAATTCCTATCAGCAGTGTAGGAGGGTTCCCTTTTCTCCACAGCCCCTCCAGAATTTGTCATTTGTGGATTTTTGAATGATGGCCATTCTGACTGGTATGAGGTGATACCTCATTGTAGTTTTGATTTGCATTTCTCTGATAATTATTGATATTGAGCATTTTCTCATGTGTCTATTGATCATTTGTATTTCTTCCTTGGAGAATTGCTTGTTTAGGACTTCTGCCCATTTTTTGATTGGGTTGTTTATTTTCTTCTTATTGAGTCATATAAGCTGCTTATATATTTCTGGAGATCACGCCTTTGTTGGTTTCTTTTGCAAATTTTTTTTTCCCACTCTGTAGGCTGTCTTTTTGTTTTACTTATGGTTTACTTTGCTGTGCAGAAGTCTGTAAGTTTCATTAGGTCCCATTTGTTTATTCTTGCTTTTATTTCCTCAAGGAGAAAATTTTGAGATGTATGTCACATAATCTTTTGCCTATATTTTCCTCTAGGAGGTTTATTGCATCTTGTCTTATGTTTAAGTATTTGATCCATCTTGAGTTTCTTTTTATGTATGGTGTAAGGGAGTGTTGTACCTTGATTGTTTTACATGCTGCTTTCCAGTTTTCCCAACACCATTTGCTGAAGAGACTGTCTATTCCATTGTATATTCTTGCCTCCTTTGTCGAAGATGAGTTGACCAAAAGTTTGTGAGTTCATTTCTGGGCTCTCTATTCTGTTCCATTGGTCTATATGTCTGTTTTTGTACCAATACCATGCTGTCTTGATGGCTGTAGCTCTATAGTATTGTCTGAAGCCTGGGAGAGTTATTCCTCCAGCCTCTTTCTTTCTTTCCAATAATGCTTTGGTAATTCTAGATGTTTGATGGTTCCACATAAATTTTATTATGATTTGTTCTAGCTCTGTGAAATATGTCCTGGGTAATTTGACAGGGATTGCATTAAATCTGTAGATTGCCTTGGGCAGTGTGACCATTGACCATTTTAACAATATTGATTCTTCCAATCCAAAGCATGGGATATCTTTCCATTTTTAAAAGTCTTTTTAATTTCCTTCATCAATGGTTTATAATTTTCTAGGTATAATTCTTTCACCTCCTTGGTTAGATTTATTCCTAGGTATTTATTACTTTGGGTGCTATTTTAAAGGGGATTGTTTCTTTATTTTCTTTTTCTGTTGATTCATCACTAGTGTAAAGAAATGCCACTGATTCTTGAATGTTAATCTTGTAACCTGCTACCTTGATGAATTATTCGATTAGCTCTAGTAGTTTCTGTATGGACCTTTTAGGGTTTTCTATATATAGAAATATGTCATCAGCATATAGTGACACTTTTACCTCTTCTTTTCCAATTTGGATCCCTTTTATTTCTCTTTCTTACCTGATTGCTATGGCTAGGACTTCCAAGACTACGTTTAATAGGAGTGGTGATAGTGGGCATCCTTGTCTTGTCCCAGATTTTAGTGGGAAGCTTTTGAGTTTTTCACCATTGAGTACTATGCTGGTTGTAGGTTTGTCATATATAGCTTTACTTATGTTGAGATATGTTACCTCTATACCTACTTTGGTGAGAGTTTTTATCATAAATGGGTGTTGAATTTTATCAAATGCTTTTTCTGCATCTATTGAGGTGATCATGTGATTTTTGTCCTTTCTCTTGTTGATGTGATGTATTACATTGATTGATTTGTATGTGTTGAACCACCCCTGTGTCCCTGGGATGAACCCCACTTGGTCATGATGTATAATCTTTTTTATGTGTTGTTGGATTCTATTTCCTAACATTTCAGTGAGGATTTTGGCATCTATGTTCATCAGAGATATTGGCCTATAATTCTCTTTTTTGGTAGTGTCTTTGCCTGGTTTTGGTATCAGGGTGATGGTGGCTTCATAGAATGAGTTTAGGAGTATTGCCTGCTTTTCAGTCGTCTGGAGGATTTTGAGAAGGACAGGTATGAGTTCTTCCTTGTATCTTTGGTGGAATTCCCTGGTGAAGCCGTCCGGTCCTGGACTTTTATTTGTAGGGAGGTTTTTTATTGCTAATTTTATTTCATGTCTACTGATCGGTTTGTTCAAGTGGTCAGTTTCTTCTTGATTCAATCTTGGTGGACAGTATTTTTCCAGAAACTTGTCCATCTCCTCTAGGTTATTCAGTTTGGTTCCATATAGTTTTTCATAATGTTCTCATATGGTATTCTGTATTTCTATTTTATTTGTTGTAATTTCTCCATTCTCCCTTCTTATTTTGCTAATTTGTGCTCTCTTTTTTCTTCTTTGCTAGGTTGGCCATAGGTTTTTTGATTTTATTTACTTTTCCAAAAAACCAGCTTTTGGTTTGGTTGACCTTTTCTATGGTCTTTTAAACCTGTATTTTATTTATTTCCTCCCTTATCTTTATAATTTCCTTCCTTCCACTGCCTTTTGGGGATTTTCATTCTTTTTCTAATTCATTCAGCAGGTGGGTTAAATTGTTTATTTGAGATTGTTCTTCTTTTTTGAGGAAGGCCTGTATCGCTATAAACTTCCCTCTTAGCACTGCCTTTGCTGTGTCCCATAGGTTTTGAGTGGTTGTGCTTTCATTATCATTTGCCTCAAGGTATTTTTTAATTTCAGCTTTGATTTCCTCATTGACCCATTGGGTTTTTAATAACATATTGTTTAATCTCCATGCCTTCCTTTTGTTCTCCTTTTTTTCTCTGTTTTTGATTTCTAGTTTCATGGCATTGTGGTCAGTAAAGATGCTTGAGATAATTTCTACCTTCTTAAATTGCTGAGGTTTCTTTTCTGCCCAAGTACATGATCAATCCTAGAAAATGTTCCATGTACACTTGAAAAGAATGTATATCCTACTTTTGGGGGGTGTAATGCTCTGAAAATATCCACCAAATCTAATTTTTCTGTTGTATTATTTAATTTCTCTGTGGCCTCATTTATTTTCTGTCTGGAAGATCTGTCGAGTGATGTTAATGTGATGTTAAAATTTACAACTGATTGTATTCCCATCAATGTCCCCATTTATGTCTGTTAGTAATTGTTTTATGTACTTAGGTGCTCCTATGTTGGGTGCATATTTATTAATGAGTGTAATATCCTCATCTTGTATCACTCGTTTAATCATTATAAAGTGTCCTTCTTTATCTTTATGGCCTTTGTTTTAAAGTCTATTTTGTCTGAAATCAGTACAGCAACACCTGCTTTTTTGGCTTTTCCATTTGCATGGAATATCCTTTTCCATCCTTTCACTCTCAATCTATATGTGTCCTTCTCCCTAAAGTGGGTCTCTTGTATGCAGCATATTGAAGGTTTTTGTTTTATTATCCAGTCTGCCACCCTATGTCTTTTGAGTGCAGCATTTAGTCCATTAATATTTACAGTCATTAATGATAGATATGTGTTTATTGCCATTTTGAACTTATCTTTGCAGTTGAATTGGTATTTCCTCTTTGTTCCTTTCTTCTTCCTTTTGTGGTTTGATAAATTTCCTTTGTGCTATCATGGATTTTATTTATTTTTTGGGACTTCCTTGTAAGATTTTGGCTTGTGGTTACCCTTTTTTGTATATTTATTTGCCTATTACTATGACTGTTTTTATTAAACTGATAGTAACATGATCTCAAACCCATCCTACCGAGAACAAAAAATTAAAAAAAATTTGTATAATTCCCTGCCTCCCTCTCCCACTCTCAATGATTTGTATGTCTTCTTTTATAATTTCATGTTTTTTTATATGTAATTCATGATTTATCACCTTTCCAGTTGTGAGTTTCTCATTTCTGTAGCATCCTGCTGCTTTTCTGTTTAGAGTAGACCTGTCAGTATTTCTTTTAGCCTGGGTTTAGTGTTGCTAAACTCTTTTAGTTTTTGCTTGTGTGTGAAATTCTTTATCTCTCCTTCTATCCTAAAGGATAACCTTGCTGGATAAAGTACCCTAGGCTGCTTTTTTTTTTTTCATTCAGGACTTTGAATATATCTTGCCATTCCCTTCTGTCCTGTAGTGTTTGTGTAGAGAAATTAGCTGAGAGCCTTATGGGGTTTCCCTTATAACTCACTCTTTGCTTTTCTCTTGCTGCCTTAGGATCATTTCTTTATCCTTAACTCTGGCCATCTTGATTATGATATGTCTTCATGTGGGTCTCTTTGGGTTCTTCCTGTTTGTGACCCTTTGAGCTTCCTGTATTTGGATATCTGATTCCTTTTTTAAGTTTGGGAAGTTTTCAGTCATGATTTCTTCAAAAACCTTTTCAATCCCCTTTGATCTTTCTTCCCCTTTTTGGACCCCTATTATGCGAAGATTGGCATGCTTTATGTTATCCCATAGGTCCCTTATTTTGCTTTCATTTGTTTTTATTTGTTTATCTTGCAGTTGTTCTGATTGGGTGCTTTCTGTTGTCCTGTCTTCTTAGTCACTAATTCGTTTCTCTGCATTATCTACAGTGCTTTGCACAACATTTAGATCTGTTCTCATCTCAGCCAATGAGTTTTCCAATTCTACTTGGTTCTTCTTCCTAGCTATGATTTTATTTTTGATATATTTTATATCTCTAAACACTATCTCTTTTATTTCCTTCAATACTTTAATCACTCCTTTTTTGAAATCTTGATGTAGTAGGCTATCGATGTCTATTTCATTGATTGTTCTTTCAGGGGATTTCTCTTGTTCTTTTAATTGGGAGTGGTTTTTCTGCTTCTTCATCTTGCTCAAATGTCTGTGGTTCTGTGGCTTATGGAGTATCATTTATCTATTGTGGTCGTTAAAGGAGTTTATTTATTTATCTAATGTCTGTGTAGGAATAAAACTTAAAAAGTTAAAAAAAAAAGGAGAGAGAGTGAAAGAGAATTTTAAAAGACGGGAGAAAAAAAGGTTTGAAAACAGTATATAATCAATTATCAAAGTGCAATTTGAATCGGGCTAGCTTTTGAGTTGACACCTTTTTTTCCTAAAAACCCTTTAAAAAAAAGAAAAAAGATCTAAAAACGATATTTGAAACCTATTTATAATCTATAACAGGAGATCAAAACCAAAAGAAATGAAAATGAAATCAGGTGGATTTTTTTTTAAATAAAATATAATTACTTTAACAGAAAAATTTAAGAAGGAATTAAAGCTAGAAGCATATATAACTGTTTAGAAAGTAGAAATTAAAAAGGTAATAGAAATTAGAACAGATTAAAAAAAGATAAAATAGAGATATTTTAATAGAAGGGAGGAAAAAAAGTCCTGAAAATAGTGTATAGTCAATTATAGAAGAGCAATTTGAATTAGACTAGCATTCGAGTTGAGATCTTTTTAGAAACCCTCAGAAAAATAAAAGGAAAAAAATCAAAAAATGACACCTGAAATCCATTTACAATCAACAAAAGGAGATCAAACCCAAAAGAAGTGAAAATGGAATCAAGTGGATTCTCTTTAAAAAACAACAATATAACTACTTTAAGAGAAAAACAAAAAAAGGAATCAAAAATAAAAGCACACACAATTGTCTAGAAAGAAAAATTCAAAAAGGAACCGAAACTAGAAGCATACAGAACCTTCCAGAAATTAGAAATCAAAAAGTTAATCAATAATAGAACAGACAAAAAAAAAAAAAAAAAAAAAAAAAAAAAAGGTATGATAGAGAATTGCAAAAAAGGGGAGGAAAAAAAAAGGCCTGAAAACAGCGTACAATGAACAACTGAAGAGTAAGTTGAAGCAGAACAGCAATTGGGTTGAGACGTCTCCCCAAAAGCTCCAAAATAGGACAAAAGAGGAAAAAAAACACATTTGAAACCTGTGTACAATAAACAACAAATGGCGATCAAAACCAAGAGAGAGAAAAATGACACGACATGGATCTTTCAATATAACAACCATATCATTTTAAAAGAAAAATTCAAAAGGGACCAAAACTGAGAGGATATACAACTGTTTAAAAAACAAAAGTCAAAAAGGTAACAGAAAATACAACAGGCAAAAACAGATCAAAAAATCTAAAAAGGGGAGGAAGTGTTCTCCTGGAGACTGTGTGCTCTTAATGAGAAGTCTTTTTGTCTTTGCCCTGTTTCGTGAGCTTTGCTTGTTGTTTCCTGAGGCCCTCTGTGGGCGCCCTTGTGTGTGCTGTGCTCCGCCCCAGTTCGCACCGCAGGCGGGCCCGGGATGACTGCAGAAACAGCCCCGCCCCTGCTCTGTGTCCAAACTCAGCTCCTTGTTTGTTCTGGCGGTGCCAACTTTGCGAGGCACCAGGGCAGAAGTATCCTGAGTCCTGCTGCAAACAAGTCACTGTCTGGCCTCCGAGGCTGCCAAGCCCCCAGGTGCGGACTCAGCGTTCGCCCCCGCCCCGACATGGGTGCCAAGCACTGGAGGATTTGGCAGCTGTGCTTGAGCCCCGCCTCTCCTCACCAAAAACCTTCCCTGGGTTTTCAGAGATGGGGGTATGCACCCTTCCCCCCAGGGCACATCAGCCATGCTGTTTCATGGAGGGCCCAGGTTGTTCTGCCCTATGTACCCACTCATCCAACTTGTGCAGCACTCTGCAGTCCCCCAGGGCTGCCTCAGCACAGTGGTCCCTGTCCTCCACCCAGCTTGGGCAGCCTGTCCCGGGCCCCAGATCCTGGCTAGGGTCTCAGGCTGGGTGTCACAGGGACCCTCTGTGCCCATTTAACTTAGTTCTGTCGGTCAAGGGATGCTCCTTACAGATCTGAGCCTCAGAGGCTCCCCCTCCATCCCGCTGGCCCCTCTGTTGGAGGGGGGAGACCCAGTGAACGAGCGCCAGTCCTCCTTTGCCGCTCCCTCCCCGTAGGACCAGTCACGCACTGTTTTGCCTTTTTGTCTTCCTTTTTTTTTTTCCTTTCCCTACCAGATTTTTGGCGTCTTTGTCTTTTGAAAAGGACAATGTTCTGTCTGAGTTCTGCAGGTGCTCTGGTTGGCTGAATGGGTATGTAGATGTGTCTTGGTGTATCTGTGGGAGAGAGTGAGGTATGTGTGTCCTACCACTCCACCATCTTGGCCTCCTCCTCCAACTTCTTTTGTTGAATTTTCTATTTCTTCCTTTGTTTCTATCACCTTTTGCTTCTTTTAGTTTGGTTCTCTGTTATTAAGTGCATAGGTTTATAATAGTTATATTTTCCTGATGAATTGCCTATTTTATCATTATAAAATATCTCTCTTTGTGTTTAGTAACATTCTTTTGATTCTAATGTCTATTTTGTTTGATAGATATATATTTTTCCATTCTTTTACTTTTAACCTAGTTGTATCTTTGAATCTAAAGTATCTCTACTACAGACAGCATATAGTTGGATCTCATTTTTTAATCCAGTTTGACAGTCTTTTCATTGGGACTAGAATTATGATGATTCTCACTAGTATTGATACAGTTGGTTTACATCTGCTATTTTATTTTTTTTTATTTTCTTGTATCTTTTTTTCTCTATTCCTCTTGTTTTATTTTGCATTATGTAAATATTTTGAAATGTAGCATTTTAATTTTTGTGTTTTTTTAGTATAATTTTTAGTTATTTCCTTCATGGTTGCTCTAGGGCTTACCATGTAATCTTATCAGAATTGGCACCAGATTTACATGAACTTATTTCCAGTGAGAAATAGAAATGCTACACCTGAATGGAGATATATCTCCTTTCTTCCTTTTTGTGTTGTTATTGTTATACATATTATATCTATATATATTAAAAACCCAACAATGAACTGTCATAATTATTAATTATATAATTTTACGTCTTTTAAATAAGCTAAGGGATGAAAGCGGAGCAAGTATATGCATAAAGTATTTGTTATATTAACCTTATTTGTCATTTTGTGTTGTCTTCATTTGTTCCTGTGGATTCAGGTTGCCATCTGGAATCATTTTCTAACCTCAATGCAACTTTTCTCCAACACAAAATACTTTGTGCTATTGTTGACAAATATATTTCTATATGTTAAAGGCCCAGAAATACATTTTATACATACTTGTTTATAAAATTGCTTTTTAAATTAGTTGAGAAGAGGAAGAATTATGCATTTACACTGTTTTTATAATTAATGTAATTTCCTT
The DNA here is from genome assembly GCF_048773025.1 of Camelus bactrianus. Taxonomy (NCBI): domain Eukaryota; kingdom Metazoa; phylum Chordata; class Mammalia; order Artiodactyla; family Camelidae; genus Camelus; species Camelus bactrianus. The sequence continues at coordinate 46,121,640 of NC_133575.1, forward strand.
TCCCAGCGCTATTTGTTTTCTCATATGGATTCAAATTACTGTTTGGGGTTAGTTGCTTTTAGCCTGAAGAACACTCTTTAGCATTTCTTACAAGATGAGCCACATAGCAACAAATTCTTTCAGGTTTTGTTTATGTGTTTTCTTTACCTTCATTTTTGAAACAGATTTTTTGGACATAAGATTCTTGATTTTTTTGCATTTATCCTCTTTTACAGTGATCCCAGGCTTGCCTCATATTTCTGGAAGAGCTTCAGTTTGATCTGGCAGAGAAATGAACCTTCTTGGGCTGCTTGCCTTTGCTGCATTGGTGGTTAGGAAATGCTGGGTAGAGAGTGTGGTGTTTGATGCCCTGCTCTTTCTTAAGTCCTGGGGTATCCCAAGCCAGTTCACATTTTTTTAATCACCTCTCAGAGCTTTCTTTTGGTTACCTTTTGAAATATTTCCAAGGTTTAATTGTACATAGTAGGAGTGAGCCATCCCTCTTGAGATAAATGGGTTTACGCTATATTATTCCAACCAGAATTGTCTTGATAATGAGAATTTTTGAGATATAAAAATGCATGGGTAGAATGTAGATAGACTATGAAAGACCTACATACAGTGTAAGCATTTAGTTTTGAAGATACAAGCATTTAGGAGTTCATTGTAGGTTTTTCATCAGAGCAGTGATGTGATACAAGTGGCATTTTAAAAAGATTAGTGCGGACATGATGTGAAGAATAAATTAGAGGTTCAAATTGATTTTAGTTGATCATATTCTAGTTGGTTTCCACTGATGCATCTGACACTATCTAACATAAGTTCTGCTGTTGATGAAAATATTAAACTATACAGGCTCTAGGTTTAGCCTCAGAGACACACCATTTATTATGTTGTCTCCCAGATTTAAGGGTTTATAAAACCCCATATTTAAGATCCCACATTAGGACAGTGAATATTAAGCTAGTATCTAAACCAAATCTCATCCCAGACCAGAATCAGGCAGTGGTATCACTACATCATAAAAACTTTCCCAGTGTCTAAAGCTATGCAGTAGATCCTTAGAACAAGATAAAAACTCTTATTTTTAAAGGCCTCGATCGCATGCTATTCTACTCAATAGACTCATTACAACTTAGTTTAAATAAGCTAAGCAATAGAATCCAACTTATCTAGTGATATTATCTCAACAAAGATAAGAGAGTTATCCTAAGAAAATTGAGGATAGAGATATGAGCAATAATTATGACAGAGCTATCAGCGACAGGAAGCAGAAGATGGCACTTGAAAAAATGTGCCAAGAACCTGGGGGAATTTAGAAGGAAACAACCCCTAGTTGGCTCTGATCAAAGTCTGTGTCTTGCTGATATACAGTCTGGTATCACTGTTGGCCTCAGAATTGGAAACCAATGACCTATCTTATAAGAAGCTGAAAAAATTGGCTATTAATTAGACAGAGTTAAGAAACATAGATAAAAATGAGAGAGAATATCAGTTTCAACCTATACTTCCTACCTCAGTCTTCCCTAGTTCCTCACAGTTGGGTCATCTATAGACCCAACACCCCATTCCACTCATCCCCTTGCAATTTGTGGGCCAAATCCAGTATAGCTGCATCTCAGTCTATCTCATTTGTGACTCCTATTGCAGGATGTACCTTCCTTGAAGCCCTTAAGCATATTAAAAAAATTATCAAACACAATAAAAAAATGAGCAGAAGACCTCGATGGACATTTATCTAAAGAAGACATACAGATGGCCAACAGTCACATGAAAAGATGCTCAGCATCACTAGTTATTAGAGAAACGCAAATCAAAACTACAATGAGGTATCATCTCACACATGTCAGAGTGTCCATCATCAAAAAGTTTACAAATGATAAATGCTGGAGAGGGTGTGGAGAAATGGGAACCCTCCTACACTGTTGGTGTGAATGTAAATTGGTGTGGGCATTATGGATAACACTATGGAAGTTCCTTAAAAAAACAAAAAAACTAAAGATAGAGTTACCATATGATCTAGCTATCCCGTTCCTAGGCACATATCCAGAAAAGATAAAAGCTTTAATTCAAAAACATACATGCATGTCAATGTTCATAGCAGCACTGTTTACAATAGCCAAGATATGGAAGCAACCTAAATGTCCACTGATAGATGAATGGATAAAGAAGATGTGGTTTTTATATACAATAGACTATTACACAGCCATAAAAAAGAATGAAATAATCACATTTGAAGCAACATGGATGGACCTAGAGATTATCTTGCTAAGTAAAGTACGTCAGATAAAGACAAATATCATATACTATCACTTACATGTGGAAATTAAAAAAAGAAGATACAAATGTACTTATTTACAAAACAGAGTCTTACAGACATAGAAAACAAACATTGTTACCAAAGAGGAAAGTGGGGAAGGAATAAATTAAGAGTTTGGGATCAACAGATACACATTACTAGATATAAAATAGATAAATAAAAAGATCTTACTGTATAGCACAGGGAAATATATTCAATATCTTGTAATAACCTATGATGGAAATGAATATGAAAAATAATATATATATATGATATACATAGATTTTTTTGCTCTGCACCTGAAACTAACAATTTGCAAATCAACCATATTTTAATTAAAAAACTCTGTCATTCCTCCTTATTCTTTCCATCACCAAATAGAATAACCTAAATTCCTTTAAGTTCTCAGAGAAATTATTTTCTACTCCTTTGATCATATCTTTATTTTTTTTCTGGACTACGTTCACATATATTTTGCACAACTTGGATATCAAAAATAGATACAATATTTTTACAAAACTTTGATTTAAAAATATATATATATATACACACTAAAGGAATTACCTGGTATAATGAAATAAACAAAGTTTAGGGAGTTAGAAACCCAGCTTTTTGGCCTGATTCCATTGCTAGTTTACTTTTAGTCCTTAGACAATTCCCCTCAGATCTCTAGCCTTAAGTTTTCCAAATCTGTAAATGGTTCCTTCCAGCTGTGTCATTTTATGCTTTTACTTCTGTTTGCTGCCTGCTCAGTTATTTTCCAAATCCCAGCATCTTTTTGGTTCTTTTAATAACCACAGTGTGTTGCTGTCACATATTCTGCTTGTAGTCCACTATACCTGCCCCCCACTCTTAAAAATCTTTCTCTTATTGATGAACTTTTCTTTGACTTGACTTTGAAATTTTGTTTCTTAAATTCTTAGGTGTCCATGTAGTAGACTAGAATGATTATTTATTTTCCTATATCAGACAATAAAAAGCAGACATTAATTTCTTTCTTCAGATATGTCCAAATGTTGCCATCCTGTGGCTTTCCAACTGACAGTTACATGTGAGAGACTGGCAACAATGGCTTGCTATGTGTCAGGTTTCTCAGATGGAGTTTGGAGAATTATAAACAAAGTGTTCTAGTTCCTTAGAAAGTAGATATAAACTTTTAAAACAATCGTGTTTAAGCTTTAGTATCTCTTGGTTTTATTAATGCTCCCTTTTCTCTTTCCCAAAGTAGCTGCCTAAGAATCTGTGGAGAGGACTATGGCTATGAACAGTGAGTATTCCTGATTGAAATGATGGTGGAAAATTACTCCTAGAGAGTAGGGAAGATGTGCATGAACCAGTCATTGTATGTATCACTTATTTGGCACACAGAATGACTTCTTATGTGTATTTGTCTTTTCTCTTTAGCTAAAAAAATGCTTTATGAGAGTAGCAAACTTATCACTCTTTGGATGCCTTGTACAACCTAGCAGAATATGATACAGCACAGTGCCTTGCCCACAGTAGGTGCTTAACCTGGGATTCTCAGTCCCTGATTCCCTCAACTCATGAGAGTTGCAATCCTAGGCTAAAACATGAATGCTCATTGCCACTGGAAAACCCTGAATCAGGTTGGCATCCTTTTATTAAGTTATACCTGGCTCTGACTGTGTCACTTACACAATCCAGCAAATTATTTTTTTAAGTTAATCTGTATTTAATTTTATGATTTTCAACTGAAAGAATCCTGACTTATATACTATCCCTCTTTTTACTGAAATATAGTTGATAGCAATAAAACCCAATCACCAGGACTGAAATTAATCTTACTGTTTTAAATTTGATTTAATTATGTTCCATGCATTGCCCTGGGCTAAGAACTGGGGATGCAGAGATAAATAAATAATGGGTACAACCCTTGAGAAACTGCAGAATACAGAACTCTAGTCTAAACCTCTGCATTAAGAGATTATCAAACTATGGCATGGCTTCTAGCAGTATAAAGCTGTGTCCCTAGGATGACCTAAGTCCCTCTTAAAAATACCTGTCTGAGAAATCTCAGTGCTGCCAGGAGAATTTACTGCTTGTTTTAGCTAATAGTTGATGATAGCCCTTTGACCTCCTTTCCTTAACATTTATTAAAAAGGGCTTGAGATGGTAAATTTTATATTATGTATATTTTACCACAATAAAGATGGCTTACAATTACAAATTCTTTCTCTGTCCCTTGAGATATATATGTATCTCTTACAAGTCATGGGTGTCTTCCTCAGGAATCCAAAAGTCATTCCTTAGAAATGTAATCATCAGGAAGGATAGGGCTTCTGTCTCCCAGTCTCTGTGGGAGAATAGAAACCTAACTTCAGTAATTGCCAGCTAGCGGAGACAGCTGGCCTAAGCACATTTACACCATTAAACCTATTGTAATTTTTCATATGTGCCATCCCTTGTTCTCACTCTCTCCCCCTCCTTACTCCCTCATTATTCCTTTAAAATGCTCAGTCACCTCTGCATGAATCAGAATGGACTTCAGCTCTTTCCCCTACTGTCAGTAGTTTCTGCATAAAATCTATTTTCATGTCTTTAACTAATGCCTGACTTTGTACTTGTATAACAGTGAGGGTGACAGGTAATAAATTAACTTCAACAATTATGGTTAGTATTAAAATAGGAGTGTGCCTAGGGTGCCATGGGAGCCCTTAGGAGGGCAAGTCATTGAAATCTTAGAGAGTGAACCCTTAAAGAAGAGTAGGTGATAGATAACTAGATAAAGAGGGGGAAGAAATTGTGTTCCAAGCAAAATGAAGATAATGTGAAGAAGAAAAGGCATTAGAAAGCATGAGCCTTGAAGGAAACTTAAAGACACTTGATATATCTGTGATACAGCAAGAAGTGAAAGGAAGGGATGACAAAATAGATAAGGTTAGAGAGATGGACAACATCTGATCATGGAAGACTTTGCATCTTCCTTTAAGGAATTCAGACTTTATTCACTGTGCACTCTATGAAAACAAACTGTCTGGTTTTGTTCACCTTTGAGTCTATTGTGCTCATATGGTATCTGGCTCATAACGTATGACCAGAAAATATCTTTTGAACAACAGAAAAAAGAAATGAAAGAGCAATGTAGAATCACTGAAGAATTTGAAGGAGACAAATTACATAATTGTACATGCTTTATAGCTAAATCTCTTTGGCAGCAATGAAGATGATGCATTTGGAAAAGGAAGGGTGAGAGGCAGTGAAAATATTTAGAAGGCTATTTCAATGGTCCTGGTGAGATATGATAAGGGCCTGATCTACTAGCTAAAGGGGTGACTTCAAGAAATATTTTGAAGTTGGGTGGAGGGTATAGCTCAAGTGGTAGAGCACATGTTTAGCATGCATGAGGTCCCAGGTTCAATCCCCAGTACCTCCTCCAAATATAAATAAATAAACCTAATTACCTCTCCCCACATAAAAAAAAGAAATATTTTGAAGTTAAAATGAACAGAATTGGGAGAAAAGGAGGAGTCTAGGGCAATGACTGTTTTCTTAGCTTTGATGACTAAGAGATGGAGGTGCCATTCACTTAGCGAACATTATGTACAAGGATGTAGTTATACACAAGCTTTATAGTTATATACTATATATATATAGTTTTATATATATAGTTATATATATATAAAATCTATGTGCTAATAACTCCCAAATTTTAATCTCCAACCCCAACCACTGTCCTGAACTCCAGGTTCAATTCTACAGTACCAATATACATCACTTGAAGTCTGACAGGCATTTTGACATAATATGCCCAAAACCTAACTCTAGATTCTACCCATCCCCAAAGTTTCCTTCCCTAGTGTTTCCCAGCTCAGAAAAATGCTACTGTCATTTTCCCAGATGCTCAGTCCAAAAATCTTGGAGTGACTCTCTTTTTCTCTCATGCCTTGCACCTAATCCATCGGCAAATTATCACCTTTAAAATATACCCATAATTGGATCACTTCTTACCAACTCTACTGCTTTTAATTTGTCATCAAGATTCTGTAATCTCTTGCCTGGATTACTGTATCAGGCTCACAAATGACCATTTTCTTTCTACCTTTACCTCATGTATTAGATTCCTATGACTGCTGTAACAAATTACCACAGACTTGGAGGCTTGAAAAAATACATATTTATTCTCTTACATTTCTAGAGGTCAAAAGTACAAAATTAGTTCTGCTGAGCTGAAATCAAAGTTTTGATAATGTAACACTTCCTATAGATGCTCTAGAGGAAAGTCTCTTTCCTCACCTTTCACAGAATCTAGAGCTGTGTCCCTTGCATCCCTTGACTTGTGGCCTTATATTTCATTTTCAAAGCCAAGCATCTTTCTTCAATGGTCACATGTCTTCCATTTTTGCCTGCCTTTTATACACTTATGATTTCATTTAGGGACCACCAGATAATCCAGGATAATCTGTGCACTCAAAATCCTTAACTAATTACATCTACAAAATCTTTTTTTGCTATATAAGGCAGCAATCACAGGTTCCAGATTAGGACCTAGTTATCTTTGGGGGATAATATTCAGACTACCATTCTGTGTTAAAACTACATTCTTAAAGCTACATTCTTTACAGAGATACTTTGATAAAACATAAATCAGATCATGTCACATACCTGCTCAATTCCTCCCATGATCACTTATTGTATTTAAAGTCAAATGAAATAAAATCCAAAGCAAATGATTCATATTTAGAGTATCTAAATATATTAAAAACTTGTATAAATCAATAATAGGTATACCACACAACAGAAATAAATCAACAAAAGTTTTAAACAAACTCTTTACAACAATTTGAAAAAAAGATTCCCAAATTGCCAATAAACAATGAAAAGATTCTCAACTTCATTAATTATCAAAGAAATGTAATTCTTAAAAATTTAGGTAACATTGGTTTGTAACATTGTATAATTTTCATGTATATAACATTATATTTTGACTTCTGTATACACTATAGCATGCTAACCACCAAAAGTTTAGTTTCCATCCATCACCATATGGTTGACCCTCTTTACTCTTTTAAGCTCCTCCTAGTAATTACTAATCTGTTCTCTATATCTGTGTTTTTGTTTGTTTTGGTTCACTTGCTTGGTTTGGTCTGTTTACTTATTTATTATATTCCACATATTAGTGAAATTATACAGTTTTTGTCTTTCTCTGACTTATTTCACTTAGCATAATATCCTCAAGGTCCATCCATGTTGTCATAATGGCAAACTTTCATCTTTTTTATGGCTGAGTAGTATTCCATTGCACACATAAACCACATCTCTTTTATCCATTCACCTGTCAATGGACACATAAGTTGTTTCCATATCTTGGCTCTTGTAAATTGTATTGTGATAAACATAGGGGGTGCATATATCTTTTTGAATTAGTGTTTTTGCATTCTTCAGTTATATGCCCAGGAGTGGGATTGCTGGGTCATATGGTCATTCTATTTTTAGTTTTTAAAGGAAACTCTATCCTGTTCTCCACAGTGGCTGCACCAATTTACATTCCCACCAAGAGTGCATGAAGGTTCCCTTTTCTCCACAGCCTCTCCAACACTTGTTATTTCTTGCCTTTTTAATAATAGCCATTCTATTGGGTGTGAGGTGATATCTCATTGTGGTTTTGATGTGCATTTCCTTAATAATTAGTGATGTTGAACATCTTTTCATGTTTCTGGTAGCCATTTATATGCCAATATATACATCTGGATAAATGTCTATTCAGAAAGGACAGGCAAAGTAATCCAGTGAGATAACATTATGGAAGCAATAAAATAGATTAAGTGAAGAAGACATAACATATCAAAGGTTGGCAAGGTTATGGAATATGTAGAACTTAAATATTGCTGTGGAAATTATAAACTGATACAATCATTTTTAAAAAGTATACAGTCTACTAAAGCAAAATATATGTATACCTATGGTTCAGAGATTCTACTCCTAGATGCATACCAAATAGAAATGTATATATGTGTTCATTCAAAAGAAATGTACTAGAGCATTTTTATCAGGACTATTGTAATAGTTCCAAACTGGAAACTCATCAAATGTCTGTCAGCAATAGTAGATAATTAAATTGTGACATAATCATACAGCAGCATACTTTATAGCAATGGCAATGTATTACAACTACTTCAACAACAAAAATGAATCTCTGAAATATAATATTAAGTGAAAGACCCCAGAGAAAAAGATGTCAAAAATAAACTTTTCTTTACATAAAGTACAAAAATAGGTAAAACTAATCTATAGTGGTAGAAATATAGTGGTTACCTTCAGAAAAGTTATTGATTGAGAGGGGACACAAAGAGGTCTCTTGGGGTACTGGAAATATTATGTTTCTTGATTTTGTTGCCAGTTACATTATTTGTGAAAATCTATCAGCTGCAAATTTATAATATGTGCATTTTTCTAATGTATATTAAACTTCAATAAAAAATGATGTCAAATCCAAACTTCTTTTCATGACTTACAAGACCCTACATGATTCAATCCCTCTTCAACCCCATCTATATCCACTTCTCAACCTATTCTCACTCTATTCCAGCCACACTGGCTAATGATATTTCTAGAGCACTCTAAGAATGCTCCTGGTTCAGAGTCTTTATGTTTATTTACCCTCTACCTGCAACATTACTCCTATAGTTGCATATTTAGCTACCTTATTTCATTGTTTCTGCTCAAGTGTGTTTTTAGACACCTCCACTTAATTACATAATTTAAAATTGCTACCCTTTCTCTTACATAACTTTTTTCTTTATTGTGATAAAAACAGTTAACACAAGGTATATTCTGTTAATAAAATTTTAAGTACACAATACAGTATTGTTAACTATAGGCACAATGTTTCATATCAGATCTGTAGAACTTAATCATCTTGCATAACTTAAAATCTTATACTTGCTGAGTAGCAACTCCTCCTTTCCCTTTTCCCCAGTTCCTGGCAATTGCCATTCTACTCTCTGCTTCTATATGTTTGACTATTATGTATACCTTATATACGTGGCATCATGCATTATTTGTCCTTTTGTGATGGCCTTCTTTCACTTAGCATAACATTTTCCAAGTTCATCTGTGTTGTTGTAAATAGAATTTCTTTCTTTTCAAAGACTGATTATAATTCAAAAACTGATAATAATATTTTTAATTTGTTCATCTGTCAATGAACACAGGTTGATTCCATATCTTGCCTCTTGTGACTAATGTAGCAGTGAAAATGGGAATGCAAATATCTCTTTGAGATCCAGATTTCAATATTTTTGGATATATACCCAGAAGTGAGATTACTGGATAATATGATAGTTCTATTTTTCAGTTTTTGAGAAACCTCCATACTGTTTTCCATAGTTACTATATCACTTGCATTTGCATAAACAAGTTGCAAGTGTTCAAATTATCCATATACTTGACAACCCTTATCTTCTGTTTTATTTTGTTTTGTTTTGATAACAGCTATCCTAACAGGTGTAGGTGATAACTTACTGTGGTTTTGATTTCTATTTTCCTGGTCACTAGTGATGTTGAGCACTTTTTCATATGCTTCTTAGCTATTTGCATATCTTCTTTGGATAAATGTCCATTCAAATCCTTTGCCTATTTTTAAATTGGGCTCTTTGGCTTTTATGCTATTTAATTGTATAAGTTCCTTATATATTTTGGATACTAACCCCTTATCAGATATAAAGTTTGTGATGATTTCTCCCATTCCCTAGGTTAGCTTTTCACTTTATTTTTCCTTTTCTGTACAGAAGCACTTCAGTTTGATACAGTCCTACTCATTTGTCTATTTTTGTTTTTGTTACACGTGTTTTTGTTGGTGCAACATCCAAGAGATCATTGCCAAGATCAATGTCATGAAGATTTACCCCAATATTTTCTTGTAGGAATTTTACAATTCCAAGTCTTAAATTTTAGTTTTTAATCTATTTTAAGTTTCTTTTTTTGTGTATGGTGTAACTTAAGGGTCCAATTTCCTTCTTTTGCATTTGTATATCCAGTTTTCCCAGTAGCATTTTTTGAAGAGACTGTCTTCCCCATTGAGTTTATTTCTGGGCTCTCTATTCCTTTCCATTGGTGTAGATGACTGTCTTTATGCCAGTGAGATACTGTTTTGATTACTGTAGCTTTGTAATATATATGCTTTTCAGTTTAATTGAGATATAATTTATATATAGCATTATGTTAGTTTAAGATGTATAACATAACAATTTGGTATAAGTATATATACCAAAGTGATTACCACAATAAATTTAGTTAACATCCATCACCTCACATAGTTACACATTTTTTTCCTGTGATAAGAGCTTTTAAGATCTCTTAGCAATTTTCAAATATACAATATAATATTGTTAACTACAGTTACCATGCTGTACATTGCACCCCTAGAAATTATTTTTCTTATAACTGAAAGATTGTAACTTTTGATCTCCTTCACCCATTTCCCTCCCCTCAAACCCTGCCTCTGGTAAACAAAAATCTGTTCTCTGTTTCTCTTAGTTAATTTTGTTTTAGGTTCCAAATATAAGTGAGATCATACAACATTTGTTTTTCCCTGTCTGACATTTCACTTAGCATAATGATACCCACAAAGTGCATCCATACTGTCAGAAATGCCAGAAATTTCCTCCTCCGTATGGCTGAATAGTATTCTATTGTGTGTGTGTGTGTATTTGTGCGTGTACGTGTATACCTTATTTTCTTTATCTATTCATCAATTGATGGGCACTTAAGTTGTTTCCATGTCTTGCCTATTGTAACTAAGACTGCAATAAATATGGGGATGCATATATCTTTGTGAGTTAATGTTTTTATTTTATTCTGATAAATATCTAGAAGTGAAATTACTGGATCATATGGTCATTTATTTATTTTTTTTATTTTTTCAGGAATCTCCATACTGTTTTCCACAGTGGCTGCACCAATTTACATTCCCACCAACAGTGCACAAGGATTTCCTTTTCTCTACATTTTCTCCAACATTCATTATTTCTTGCTTTTTTGATAATAACAATTTTAATGGGTGTGTGGTGATGTCTCATTGAATTTCCCTGATGATTAAGGCCTCATTTTCTCTATCTGAAAATGAAGGATTTAAAGGATCTTTAGTCACTTTTATAACTGGCTCACTGTAAATACTCCTGTGATCTGAAAAAATTGGGGGTATTTGGGGGCTCTTTCAGGATAAAAATCACTGTCCCTTTAAGAATAGATATGTCAGTGTGGTTACTGCGGCCTGTGAGGTTTGTCAGAAAAATATTCTTACCTTGTAACATTTTTGTCTGTAGAGACATCTTTAGTCTGGGGACTTTGTGGTTGAGGACATCATTAGTGCCGGCTGTAAGGCAGCCAGATGTTATGAAAACCACAAAGGAGTATGAAACTAGAGGCTTGCTTTGCTGTTGGCTCTGCTACTAATGAGCTACAGCATGACTGTAGAGAAAACTTTTTCAATGTCTAATAACCTCAGTCTCCAAATTTATAAAATGAGAATGCCATATAGGGCACTCATTATATTTTTACATTTTGAAATATTACTTGAGAGAAAAAATCTAATTCTCCATGGGAACATTAAAATAGCCTGGAATTTGTGTGTGGATTAGGTGGATGAAGCATTTCTTTGTGGTCTGGAAACTCTGACAGGTAATTGTTTACTGCCTTGTGGAGACATGATTGATGCCTGGAATTGTCACTGGCTACACATTATTACTCTTCAAAAAATGTTTTTTATTCTGGTATGGGAGCACTAATCCATGAGTTTCATTACTATCAGGGTGTGGGCGACATTCATGCATCTAATCACTTGCTCAATTTATTCAATAAATATTTTATTGAAGCTTTACTTTGTGCCAGACACTGTGCTAGGTAATAGAAGAAGGAGAAATAAATAATAGAGATTCTATTATCAAGAAGCTCACAGTCTAGTGGGGAAAATAAAGAAACCAATTAAACTGCAGTACAGTTTGAAAGGCTACAGAAATACATGAAGTAAACTAAGAGTACAGATGAAGGGCACCAAATGCATCAATTAGAGAATGCAATTTGGGGAATGATTCCTGAAAGAAGTGAGGCTCAAAGTTAATCCTGACATATTAACTGGAATGGATGTTGGGGCTGGAGGGTATTCCAGGTAAATGGGGATACCATGAGGAAAAGCATGAATGAATGAGAAACACTTGTTATGCTCCAGAAACTACTGTTTATTTGCTAGAAAGAGATGTGGTCAGACTTGATTAGAAAAGTAGGCAAGGATGGGCAACTCAATACCTTGCACACTACTACAAGGAGTATGGCTTTTATCCCATCCAGGATGGGGAGCCATAGTAACATTCTGGGTAGAATAGTAATGTGATCAGAGACATTTGGGTGGGTGGAGGGTGTGATCACAGGTCTAATATCAGTGTGAAGAATCTAAAGGAGAGAGGAGTACCTAGAGGCAGAGAGATCCATTAAGAAACCTGGATTTTCCAGTTAAGATGGTGGAGTGGTAGGACCACAAGCTCACTTCTCCTCATGACTACAGCAAGTCCACTACTGAATGCTAAACAACCATGAACAAAAAGATGAACCTAGAAAAAAAGATCTTCTGAAACTGGAAACATAAAGAGGGAACCACAGCAGGATGGTTGGAGGGGTGTGCTCATGATATAATTAGGCCCTACAACCTCTGGGTGGGTGACCCACAAGTTGAAGAATAGTTAAGTTGCAAAGGCCCTTTCACAGAAGTGAGAGCTCTAAGCCCCATGTCAGGCTCCCTAGCCTGGGTTACAGCATTGGGAAGAGAAGGAGACCACAGGACATCTGGTTTTAAAGGCCAGCGGGGGTTGGTGCTGGAAGCCCCACTGGACTGGGGGAAATGGAGACTCCATTTGCTTAGGAAGTGTACGTAGAATCTCATGTGAACCAGATCCAAGGGCAGAGGCACTGATTTCATGGGAACCTGGGCCAGGACTGTCTGCCAGATTTGGAGGGTCTTCTGGGGATGTAGGGGATGGCTGTGGCTCACCCAGGGGACATAAAAGTTGGTGGCAGACAATCTGGGAGTGTTCATCTACATGAGCTTTCCTGGAGGCTGACATCTTGATTGGATCATTGGAACCAAGATCTAGCCCCATCCAGCAGCCTGTAGGGAAGCCTCAAGCCTAATATCATACAGTGTGGGAACACAGACCCACCAATAAGCAGACTTCCTAAGCTACAAATGCTTCTAGACATGGCCCTACCCACCAGAGTTCCAGGACCAAGTTTCACCCAGCACTGGGCAGGCACTGACTCCTCCTGCTAAGAATCCTGCATAAACCTCTAGTCCAGCCTCATCTACCAGGAGCAGATACTAGAAATAAGAAAACAAAAATCCCAAAGCCTGTGGAAGGAATACACAAACACATAGAAAGATAGACAATATGAGACGGCAGAGGATATTCTCCCAGGCCAAGGCACAAGATAAATTCCCAGAAGAAGAAATAAGTGATGAGGAGATAGGCAATTTATATGAGAAAGAATTTAAAGTAATGACGGTCAAGATGTTCAGAGAACTCAAGATGAGTACAGATGCACAGAGTGAAGTTTTTACTAAAGAGTTGGAAAATATAAAGAATACCCAAACAGAGTTGAAGAATAAAATCACTGAAATGAACAATACACTAGAAGGAACTAAGAGTAGAATAAATGAGGCAGAACAGATCAGTGAGCTAGCAGACAGATTAGTGGAAATCACTACTTCAGAACAGAAAACAGAAAAAAAATAATAAATGAGGATAATTTAAAGAACTCTGGGACAACATGAAGTGCTCTAATATTCGCATTATAGGGGTCCCAGAAAGAAAAAAAAGAGAGAAGGGATCTGAGAAAATTTTTGGAGAGATAATAACCAAAAACTTCCTCAACTTGGGAAAGGAAATACTCACCCATGTCCAGGAAGTGCAGAGAGTACCACACAGGATCAACCCAAAGAAGAACACACAAAGGCACATAGTCATCAAATTAACAAAAATTAAGGATAAAAAGAAAATATTACAATTAGCAAGAGAAAAGCAACAAATAACATACAAGGGAACTCCCATAAAATTTTCAGCTGAGTTTTCAGCAGAAACTCTACAGACCAGAAGGGAGTGGCACAATATATTTAAAGTGATGCAAGTGGGAAACTTACAACCAAGAATACTCTATCCAGCAAGGCTCTTGTTCAGACTTGATGGAGAAATCAAAAGCTTCACAGATAAAAGCTAAAAGATTTCAGCACCACCAAGCCAGCTTTACAATAAATGTTAAAGGACCTTCTCTTGTCATCAAACCATAAGAAAAGAGAATGAAAAGAAGAAAGAGAAAATTAAAAAAAAAAAAATGACCACAAAAGATCGCTTTCACTGCTTGGGGTTACTGTGGTTCCTTATAAATTTTGGAATTGTTTGTTCTAGTTCTGTGAGGAATGTTGTGAGTATTTTGATGGGGGCTGCATTGGATCTGTGGATTGCTTTAGGTAGTGTGGCCATTTTGATAGTGTTGATTCTTCCAATCCAAGAGCACAAGAAATCTTTCCATTTCTTTGTGTCATTTCAGCTTTCAGTGTATAGGTAAACTCCTTGATTAAGTTTATTTCTAGGTATTTTGTTGTTTCTGATATAATGGAAATGTTTATGCTGTTTATAAAATTCTGGTTTTTGAAATGAAAAAATAATGAATGAAGGGCCACAAATGACAAAATATTCTTTCTTATGGGTGAGCTGCATTCCATTACATATACGTATGCTGCATCTTCATTATATATTCGACTATTGATGTGCACTTAGGATGCTTCCATATCTTGGCAATTATAAATAATGTTGTTAATAGTAAGGTGTATGTATATTTTAAATTAATTCTTATTTTGTGGTTGGCTTTATTCCTTTTATAACTGTGTAAATTTAAAAAGCTGAGGCTTTAAACATTCTTAGAAATTATGAACAGTACATCTATGTAAATTAAAAAAAAATATATGTGCAGTGTTAAAAAATGAGGTATCAAGCCATGAAAGACATGGAAGAAACTTAAAAGACACATTACTAAATGAAAGAAGCGAGTCTGAAAAGGTTACAAACTGTATGATTCCAACCAAATGACATTCTGGAAAAGGAACAGCTACAGAAACAGTAAAAAGATCATGATTTCCAGGGGCCTGGGGAGAGGAAGGGAGAGAGGGATGAATAGATGGAGCACAGGGGATTTTTAGAGTGATGAAATTATTCCGTATGATACTATAGTGGTGGCTACATGTTATTATGCATTTGTCAAATCCCATAAAATGTACAATATCAAGAGTGAACCCTAATGCAAACTATGGACTTTGGTTGATAATAATGTGTGCATGTTGGTTCATTGATTGTACCATATACGCCACGCTGATGAGGGATGTTGAGGGTAGGGGAGTATATATGTGTGGGTGGGGACTATGTGGGAACTCTGCATTTTCTACTCAGTTCTGCTGTGAACCTGAAACTGCTCTGAAAAAATAAAGTCTATTTTAAAAAAAGGAAAATAAAGAAATCTTTTGCACGTACAGGTATAAAGAGATTTAGATGACAATGAATTCACAGGTATAAGAATATTTAGGTAACAATGTATTCAGTAAAGGGAGAAGTAGGTTTAGAGGGTGTGTATGTTAGGGGATCTCTGAGGGATATTGAATGTCTTGTATGGTGACATGGAAATGACACTGACCTAAGAGACGAGTGTGAAAATAAATTAAGGCCACCCAAATGAGAACACTAGCTTCATCGAATGAGTTAGGAAGTTCTCTCTTCTCTTTTATGGTGTGGAAGACTTTGTGAAGAAATTTTATTAGTTCTCCCTTAAATGTTTGATAAAATAAACCCATGAAGCAATATTGGCCAGCAATTTTCTTTTTGAGAAGTTTTAAAATTAATAATTTAATCTCTTACTTGTTACAATTCTATTTAGATGTTCTAGTTCTTCTTGAGTTAATGTTAGTAGTTTGTGTCTTTCTAGGAAATTGCCCACTTTATCTAAGTTATCTAATTTGTTGGCATATCATTGTTCAGAATATTCCCTCATAGTTTTTTTAACTTGATGCAAGACTATACAAATATCTCCTTTTTTATTTCTGATTTTAGTACTCTGATTCATCTCTCTCTCTCTCTCTCTCTTTTTTTTTTTCCCTTTGTCAGTCTAGCTAAAAGTTTGCCAGTATTGATGATATTTTCAAAGAAGCAAATTTTGGTCTTTTATTTCCTCTACTGTTTTGTTCTAAGTTAAGAATGTTTTATTATTTTACTTTTTAATTGAAGTATAGTTGGTTTAAAATATTATATTTCACATGTACAACATTGATCCAATTTTTTATATATTATACTCCATTCATAGCTATTATAAAATATTGACTGTATTCTCTGTGCTGTACAATATATCTTTGTAGCTTATTTATTTTTATGCATAGAGATTGTACCTCTTATATCCCTACCCCTATCTTGCCTTTCCTTTTCCCTCTCCCCACTGGTAACTGCTAGTTTGTTCTCTGTATCTGCGAGTCTTTTTGTTGTTGTTGTTATATTCACAAGTTCATTTTATTTTTTATATCCCACATATAAGTGATAACATACCGTATATTTATTTCTCTGTCTGACTCCTTCACCCCTCAGGTCTATCCATGTTGTTGCAAAAGACAAAATTTCTTTCTTATGGCTGTGTAGTATTCCATTTTGTGTGAGTATATATCTATAACATCTTCTTTATCCATTCATCTGTTGATGGACACCCAGTTTGCTTACATAGCTTGGAAATTGTAAATAATGTTCCTATGAGCACTGGGGTGCATGTATCTTTTCAAATTAGTGTTTTCATTTTCTTTGGATATATACCCAACATTGAAACCCTGGATTATATGGTAGTTCTATTCTTGGTTTTAGAGAAAAATACCATACTATTTCCCTCAGGAGTTGCACCAATTTGCATTCCCACCAATACTGTATGAGTGTTCACTATTTTTTTCACTTTCTTACCAATATTTGTCACTTGTTGTCTTTCTGATAACAGCTATTTTGACAGGTGTGAGGTGCATTGTGGTTTTAATTTGCAGTTCTCTGATGATTAAATATGTTGAGCATCTTTTCATATGCCTGCTAGCCATCTGTATGTTTTCTTTGGAAAAATGTCTTCTCATGTTTTCTGCCTAATTTTTAATTGTGTTATTTGTTTTTTGATATTGAGTTGTATGAGCCATTCATATATCTTGGATATTTACCCTATATTGGTCATATGATTTGCAAATATTTTCTACTGTTCAGTATGTTGAATTTTTATTTTGTCAGTGTTTTTTTCTTTAGCTGTGTGAGAGCTTTTAAGTTTAATTAGGTCCAATTTGCTAATTTTTGCTTTTGATTCCCTTCTCTTAGGAAACAGATCCAAGAAAAGTATTGCTACTATTTATGTCAAATAATTTCTCTATATTTTTGAGGATTTTTATGGTTTCAGGTCTTACATTTAATTTTTTTAATCCATTTTGAGTTGATTTTTGTATATGGTATGAGAAAATGTTTTAATTTCATTATTCTACATGTAGCAGTTCAGTTTCCCAGCAGCAATTATTGAAGAGCTTATCTTTCTTCCATTGTATATTCTTGCCTTTTTTGTAGTAGATTAACTGTTCGTAAGTGTTTGAGTTTATTTCTAGGCTCTCTACTCTGTTCAATTGATCTATGTGTCTGTTTTTGTGCCAGTATAATACTGTTTTGATTACTGTAGCTTTATACTATAGTCTGAAGTCAGAAAGCATGATACATCCAGCTCTGTTCTTTCTCAAGATTGTTTTGGCTCATCAGAGTATTTTGCATTCCTATACAAATTTTAAACTTTTTGTTCAAGTTCTGCAAAAAAAATGCCATTGGTATTTTGATAGTGATTGTATTGAATCTGCAGATTGACTTGTGCACCATGGTCATTTTAACAATATTAAGTCTTCCAATCCATGAACACAATGTATCTTTATATCTATTTGTATTGTCTTCAATTACTTTGAACAGTGTCTACTAGTTTTCTGAGTACTGGTCCTTACCACACTTAGATAGGGTTATTCATTGTTATTTTTTCTTTTTTGATGTGACTGTAAATGGGATTGTTTTCTTAATTTCTCCTTTTCATAGGTTATTGTTAACACATAGGCATGCAATAGATTTCTGTATGTTAATTTTGTATTCTGCATTATGGGGAAACATGTTAGAAAATTTAGAAATGTTTCTAAAATAAACATGTTTTAACTCAGAAAGATTCCAGTTAAGAACAATAAAATAAAATAAAATGAAAAAAAAATATCCTGCAACATTACCAAATTTATTGATGCACTCTAGAAATTTTTAGCGACATTTTTAGGATTTTCTACATATAATATCATGTAATCTGCAGTTACAGTTTTACTTCTTTCCAATTTGGATTCTTTTTTTTTTTTTTTTTTTTTTTTTTTTGTCTAATTGCTGTAGCTAGGATTCCAATACTATGTTGAATAAAAGTGGTCACTGTGGCATACTTGTCTTGTTCCTGATCTTAGAGGAAATATTTTTCCTTTTCACCATTGAGTATGGTGTTAGCTGTGGGCTTATCATATGTGACCTTTATTATGTTAAGTTACATTTCTTTTATTCCCACTTTGTGGAGAGTTTTTATCATAAATGGATGTTGAATTTTGTTAAAAGCTTTTTCTGCATATATGGAGATGATTATACAGTTTTCACTCTTCATTATATTAATATGGTGTATCACATTGATTGATTTGCAAATATTGAACCATCTCTGGGATAAATCCCACTTGATCATGGTGAATGATCCTTTTAATGTATTGTTGCATTTGGTTTGCTAATGTTTTGTCAATTTTTGCACTTATATTCATCAGCAATATTGGCCTATAATTTTATTTTCTTATGACATCTTTGATTTTGTTATCAGGGTGATATTGGCATCATTGAACAAGTTCAGACACATTTCTTCTTCTGCAATTTTTTGAAATAGCTTGAGGAGGATAGATGTTAACTTTTCTCTAAAGATTTGGCAGAATTCACCTGTAAAGCAATCTGATTCTGGGCTCTTGATTATTGGTAGTTTTTTTTTTTTTTTAACTGATTCAACTTCATTAATGGTAATTGTTCTTTTTGTATTTTCTGTTTCTTCCTAGTTCAGTCTTGGGAGACTGTACATTTCTAGGATTTTGTCCATTTCTTCTACATTGCCAATTTTATTGTCATATAGTTGTTCATAACAATCTCTTATGTTACTTTCTATTTCTATGGTGTTGGTCTAAAGCTTACCTTTCATTTCTGATTTTATTTATTTGGATATTTGTCTTTTTTTTCTTGATGAATTTGGCTAAAAGTTTATCAATTTTGTTTATCTTTTCAAATGACCAATTCTTGATCTTTTCTGTTATTTTATTAATCTCTATTTCATTTTTTTTCCTGCTCTGGCCATTATGATTTCTTTATTACTACTAACTTTGGGTTTTGTTTGTTCTTCTTTTCCCACATCATTTAGATGTAAGGTTAGGTTGCTTATTTGAAATTGGCCTTGTTTCTTGAGTTAATATTTTATCATTGTAAACTTTCCTCTTAGAATGGTTTTAGCTGTATTCCATAGATTTTGAATCATGTTTTCATTTTCATTTATCTCTAGGTATTTTTAATTCCTTCTTTGATTTCTTCAGTGATTCTTTGATTGTTTAGCAGCAGATTCTTTAGACTCCATATGTTCCTGTTTTTTTCTTTTTTGCAGTTTTTTCTTGTAGTTGATTTCTAGTCTCATAGTGTTGTGGTTGGAAAGATGTAAATTTAAGTTTACAGAGCTTTTTTTTTTTTTTTTTTTTTTTTTTTTTTTTTTTTTTTTTTTGCCAAGCATGTGATCTATCTTGGAGAATGTTTCATATGGACTTGAAAAGAATGGCTATTCTGCTGTTTTGGGATAGAATGTTCTATATACATCTGTTAAGTCTACCTGGACTAATTTGACACTAAAGGCCAGTGTTTTCTTACTGATTTTCTGTCTGGATGATCTGACCATTGATGTAAGTGGGATGTTAAATTGCCCTACTATTATTGTGTCAGTTTCTCCCTTTATGTCTGTTTATATTTGCTTTATGCATGCCTATATTTGCTTTATGTATTTAGGTGGTTCTATGTTGACTACATATATGCTTTAAATTGTTATAAGTCTTTTTCAATTGAACCCTTGGTCATTATGAAATGACCTTTTTTGTCTCTTGTAACAGTTTGTGTTTTAATGTATATTTTGTTTGATATACAGATTGCTACCCCAGGTTTCTTATCATTTCCATTTACATGGAATACTATTATTGATTCCCTCACTTTCAGTCTGAGTGTGTATTTAGAATCAAACTGATTCTATTGTAGGCAGCATACATAAGGATCTTGTCTTTGTATCCATTTAGCCCCTCAGTGTCATTTGATTGCAGCATTTAGTTCATTTACATTTAAAGTAATTATTAATATATATGTAATGATTGCTACTTATTAATTGTTTTTGTACTGTTTTTATAATTCTTCTTTGTTTCTTTTTTCTTCCTTTGTTCTCTTCCTTTGTGTTTTGATGAGTAGCTTCAGTACTGTGTTTGTATTCCTTTCTCTTTTTGTATGTGTATCTATTAGAGGTTTTTGGCTTGTGGCTACCATGAGGTGTATATATATATTTATATATATAATTATTTAAAATTGCTTATTTTTAATTTCAAATGCCATTTAACAACATTGCATTTTTATTCTTTTCCTCTCACAATTACTGTTTATGACTTCATATTTTACATTTATTTGTTTTGTGTATCCCTTAAGTGCTTATTGTGGATATAGATCAATTTATGACTTTTGTCTTTTAATCTTTCTACTAACTAGCTTTGTACATGGTTGATTTACTACCTGTGTTGTATATTTGCTTCTGCTAATGAGCTTTTTCTTTTCATAATTTTCCTGTTCTTCCTACTTATGGCTTTTCTTTTGCACTTAGATAAGTCCCTTTAATATTACTTAAAGCTGGTTTGGTGGTGTTGAACCCTTTTACCTTTGGCTTTTCTGTAAAACTTTGATCTCTCCATCAAGTCTGAATGAGAGCCTTGATAGGTTGAGTATTCTTGGTTGTAGGTTTTTCCTTCTCATCCATTTCAACATAACATGCCACTCTTTCTGGACTGCATAGTTTCTGCTGAAAAGTCAGCTGATAGGTTTATGGAGTTCCTTTCTATGTAACTTGTTGCTTTTCCCTTGCTGCCTTTATATTACCTTTATTTATTTATTTATTTATTTATTTATTTATCTATCTATCTATCTATCTATCTATTTATTTATTTATTTTTGCCAATTTAAAGTGTTTAATTTACAGTGTGTCTTGGTGTGGTCCTCTTTGGGTTGATCCTGTTGGGACTTTCTGTGATTCTTAGGCCTGGATGTCTGTTTTCTTTCCCTGTTTAGGGAATCTATCAGCTACCATATCTTCAAATATGTTTTCTGCCTCTTTCTCTCTCTCTTCTACTTCTGGGACCCTTATAATATGAATGTTAGTATGACTGATGTTGTCTCAGTGGTCTCTTAAACTTTCTGCATTTTTAAAATTCTTTTTTCTGTTCAGATTTAGTGATTTTTACTACTCTGTTTTCCAGCCCACTACTCATTCCTCTGTATTATTTAGTCTATTATTGATTCCTTGTAATGCATTTTTTGTTTCAGTTTTTGTATTTTTCATCTCTGGTTGTTCTTTATATTTTCTAACTTTCTGTTGTAAACTTCTGACTTTTCACTCCATTCATCCATTCTTCTCCCAAGATCATTGGTAATCTTTGTGATCATTACCTTGAACTCCTTCTTAGGTAGATTGACTTTCTCCACTTCACTTAGTTCTTCTTCTGGGGTTTTATCCAATTTTTTCATTTGGAACATTTTCTTTTGTTACCTCATTTTGACTAACTTTCTATTTCAGTTTCAACCTATCTGGTGCATTTGCTATGTTTCCTGACCTTGAAGAAGTGGCCTTTTGTAGTACACGTCTTATGGGTCCAAGCACTGCACTTCCCTCTGGTCACCAGAGCTATATGCTCTATGGGTGCTCCCTATGTGGGCTGTGTGTGTCCTACTATTGGGGTAGGCTGACAATTGTGGGTGTCTGGTAGGCATGGCTGTCCTCCAGTCTAGTTGTTTGAGAGGCCTTGCCTTGTGCAGAGATTTCCAACCACTATTTGGTGAAGCTGGGTCACAAGACAGCTGGCTGTGGCACTATGAGTACTCTAGGGCTGGTGCTGGCTCACTGGTAGGTGGAGTCAGGGTTCAGGAAATCTCAGAGCTGGTGCCTGCCCACTGGTGGGTGGGAACAGGACCTTTGGCTGGTGCTAGTCCACTGACCGACAAAGATGGGCCCTTTGTTCTGGCTGCAGGGCCTAGGGAGTCCAGAGGTGGTGTCAGATCACTGGTGGGTGGGTCCAGTTCCTGACACAGGTAACTGTGGTGTATGGAGTGTCCCAAAGCTTATGTTGGCCTGCTGCTTGGCAGAGCCAGGGCCCAGCCTATCCCAGGGCTGTTGCTTGCCTGTTGTGTTGTTTGGGTCCTGCCATGGCAGGCTCTGTGGCTGTGCTTGTCCTGAGGGTTGGTGTCTACCTGCTGGTGGTTCAGGATGGTCCTGAGGCTAGAGCAACTTTGTTGGTGGGTGAGGCTGGGATGCAGGGGATTCTAAGGCTGGTGCTTGCTTGCTGGAAGGTGCAGCTGGATCCCAGTGTTTCTGGCTATTGCATCTTGGGGTTCCCAGATCTAGCATCTGTTCACTGTCACGTGGGGCTGGGTCTTGGGCCCTCTGGTGGGCAGGGTCATATTCTGCAGTGCAGCCTGTCTGCTGGTGGGTGAGTGGTGTCCTCTCCCAGTTAGTTGCTTGACCTGCATTGTCACCAACAGCCTGTTGGGCCAGGGTGAATTTGGGTCCTGGGGCTAATAAGCTAGAGGGAGGATTCCAAAATGGTGCTTTCCAGCACCAGTATCCTTGTGGTAGAATGAGCTCCCCCAAAATGGCTGTGGCCAATGTCTATTCCCTGAGGGTGAGCTCCAATTGCCTTCTGCCTCACCAGGAGACTCTCCTAGATCAGCAGGGAAGTCTTACCCAAGTTCCCATAAAATTACTGCTTCTGTCCTGGGGCCCTGAGCTTATGGGATTTTGTGTGTGCCCTTTATGAGTAAAGTCTCTATTTTCTCCATCCCTCTGGGACTCCCAAAAGTAAGCCCTGCTAGCCTTCAAAGCTCTGGGGGCTTGTCTTCCTGGTGCAGTACTCAAGGGCTGGGGAGCCCAACGTAGGAATTTTTAAAGTGTAATGGTTAATTTTATATAACAACTTAACTGAGTAACAACGTGCCCAGGTATTTGGCTAAATATTATTTCCTGGTGTGTCTGTAAAGGTGTTCCCAGATAATATTAGTATTTGAATACAAGGACTCAGTAAGCCAGACTGCTCTCCCCAATGTCAGTGAGCATACTCCAATCCACTGAAGGTCTGAATAGAAAATTGGGTGAAGGGAGAATTCACCCCTTCCCCATGACTGAGTTAGGATGTTAGTCTTTTCCTTAGACTGGGATTTATACTATTGGTTCCCTTGGTCCTCAGGCCTTTGAAAATTGGCTGAATTACACCACCACTTTTCCTGGGTCTCCAGCTTACAGAGAGTAGATTGTGAGCATTCTTAGACTGCATAATCACATAAGTCAATTCCTCATTATAAATGAGAAAAAAAATATATATATATTTTCTTTATACATGTTCTGTTTCTCTGGAGAACCTTGACCAACACAGAAACTGGAACCAAAAAGCAGCTTTGGAACTAGTTAATGGATAGAGGCTGGAAGAGTTATGAATTGCATGCTAGAAAAATCTGCTATGTTTGGAATTTGCAGATATGTAATGCTATATATAAAATATATAAACAATAAGGTCCTACTGTATAGCACGGGGAACTATATTAAACACCTTGTAATAGCCTATAATGAAAAATAATATGAAAAGGAATATATATATATATATATATATATATATATATATATATATATATATCTGAATCAGTATGTTGTACACCAGAAATTAACACAAAGTTGTAAATTGACTCTAATTCAATTAAAAAAAGTAGTGATTCTGGCGAGAGCTCAAAAAGGAAACAGGGGAGTTGTAGAGAAAGCTTCCATCTTCTTAGGGAATACATAAATGATCATATACAGGTTTCTTCACTGCAGTTGTATTCACTGGGAGCCTACTATGTGTTAAGATTTGGAGTACAGAGTGCACAAGAATTTATGGTCAGGTTAAGAAGAGACTGATAATGAACAGAAATGCACCAGGACGATATTGTGGTGATTACTATGAAAAACTAGCTGAGCGAATATTCTTTCAACAAAAATTTATTTAATGCCTACAAAAAATCATATACAGAATGTTGGTAGGAATATGGATGGTAAAAGCCTTTCTGATGAGGCCTCAGATGGAAATGAGGAACATGTTATTAGACAATGGAGAAAATTCAATCCTTGTTATAAAGTGGCAAGAATTTCGCTGAAATGTGTTTCTATTCTAGTGTTTTGTGGAAGGTAGTATTTGTGAGGGATGAAATTTGATATTTGGCAGAAGATGTTTATAAGTTAAATGTTCAAAGAGTGGCTTGATTCTTTCTAACTGGTTATAAAGTAAAATATGAGAAGAGTGAAATGAATTGAAATCAGAATTGTTAAGCAAAAAGGAACCAGACTTAAATGTTTGAAAAGTCCTCAGTTTATCCATGTTACAAAAAATGAGAAAGTATATTTAGAAGAGAATGCAGAGTGTGGTTAATTAACCATTTGATAAGGGTATTAGTATGGATGTGAAACTATGACATGATTAGTAATCTCAAGAGAGGATACCAATAGAGATGGGATTATACAATCAGAAACACTGCTAACAGGGATGAAAGGAAACAGAAATCTGAGCAGAATGAAGGAAAGAAGTTGGACTTCTTAGAACCTACAAGATTGGACCATAGAGCTCTTCTGCTGTGAACACTTGCTATTCTTAAAGACAAGGGAAGAATAACCTCAAAGTCAATTTAGAGATCCAAAGGGCTGTCACTTCCATCACACACACAGAGTTGTGGGCCTGGATGGCAGGGCTGGTATCAAAGGGAAGGGCCTCATGGAAGTGAGGCTGTCTGGAGGGGGCTATAAGCCCTGCACAGAAGGATCACAGGCACACAACTTACACCATGTAGAGCCATACAGGTAAGACTGCTGCCTCAGTGGGCCCCAGGGTTGAGACTGCCACCTCAATGGATCTGGAAGGTGAAATTGCCAGCCTATTGGATCGAGAAGGCAGAAATACTGCCCCAGTGGACCTGAAAGGCAGAACATGGAGCCAAAAAGGATTATTTTCAAACCTTAAAAAAAATCATAAACTTAGCCTTGTGAGGTTTTGGGCTTGCTTGGGATTTATCACTCTGTTCTTCTTTTCTATGTTTCCATTTTAGAATGGAAATATCTATTTTGTGCCTGTCTTAATGTATTTTTGAAGTACATAACTTGTTTTGTTTCACAGGTTCACAGCTATAGAGGAATTTTGCTTCAGAATGAGTCGTACCTTGAGTACCACTCATATCTGATTTAGATGATAAAGATGAGACTTTGACCAGTTGAGGCTACAATGAGTTAAGATTTTGGGGGCTGTTAGGATGAAATAAATGTACTTTGTATATGAGAAGTATATACACTTGGCAGGGGGTTCTAACAGCAGTATGTTATGAACTGAATGTTTGTATCCCCTCGAAATCTGTATGTTGAAGCCTAATTTTCAATGTGATCATATTTGGAGTTGAGGCCTTTGTGAGGTAATTAGGCCATAAGAGTGGAACCTTTGTAAATGAGATTAATACTCTTATAAGAAAAGACATGAGAGATATGATCTCTCTCTCCCTAGGTCATGTGAGGATATAGCAAGAAAGTGACTATGTGTAAGCCAGAAATTCATCCTATCAGACACTGGATCTGCTGGTGCCTTGATCTTGGACTTCTCAGCATCCAGAACTGTGAGAAATAAATATTTGTTGCTTAAGCTACCTAGTCTATGATATTTGTGTTATAGCATCCAGAACTGACTAAGACAATGTGGGAGTTCAGGCTTCTAAGCCTCCACTCATATCACTCTGGCCAAAAGAGGTAGAAGTACTTCACTAATATTACATATATCTTTGACTGACACCACAGAGAGAGAGACTTATTGCCACTTAGCAATGGTAAAAAATAGTGACTCTCCACATAGTCTCCTCTGACACCCCCCCAACAGGGAAAGGAGAGGCACATTATTACTTACAGGTAGGAGTGGGAGCCCCAGCTCTCCGCTTGTCCTATGATATCACCCAAAAGGAGATGAGCAGTGGCATGCTTCACTACAGATTCACAATGGGGCAAGTATAAGTCCTCCACTGTCTTTGCTGCCTGGAGTTGGGGTGGGCGTGTTTTTATGTGGTATTTAGCTGGAGTAGAAAGTTTATTGTGTAAGTTTTCTATACTACTAGTCTACCCTTTGTCTTCTGGGGACAGAAAGCAGTATTTTCTTGGGACTTTTTTTCCTCTGTGCCCAATATAACCTCCAGCATGGAGTTTGGGATATATGAGGCTAAAAGAACGCTCAGGAAACTCACTACCGTGTCACCCCTTTGATCTATAGGTCTCAGCAGGTTTGCTTATTTTTGTTATCTGAAGAGTATTCTTGTATTTGTTTTATATATAATGTCCAGGGTTTTTAGCTGTACTTAGCAGGAAAAAGAGGGAAAAGACTATGTACTTCATCTTTCTGGAAGCAGGAAAATCATGTTTCTTTTAAAAGAATATGAATAATATTAGCAAATGAAAAGTAGTGTTAAGTAGCATTTTTTATTGAATTATAGTCATTTGACAATGTTGTGTCAAATTCCAGTGTAGAGTTGCCTTGTCCGGGGGTGGGGAGTAGTGTTAAATAAAATAAATTTTATATATATCATATACATATTTATAGTACAATTACAATTTTGTGGAAAAAAATTGCCATGCATAAGTAAAAGTATTTGAAGGAAATACTTCAGACTGTAATTATTGCAGAGTAGGATTATAAGTGCTTATGGATTGCCCACATTTTCAACAATGAGCATGTATTACTTTTAGAGTATCAAAAGGAAAACAAATTTTATTGTTTTAGATTGTATTTTTAAATTGAAGTATAATTGGCATACAACATTATAGCAGTTTCTAATATACAACATAATAATTTGATGTTTGTATACATTGTAAAATGATTATTGCAGTAAGTCTAGTTATCATCCACCACTTCACATAGTTACAAAACAATTCTTTCTCATGATAAGAATGTTTAAAATATACTTTCTTATGATGCAGTAATCCCACTCCTGAGCATATATCTAGAAGAAACCCTACTTCAAAAGACACCTGCACCCCAATGCTAATAGCAGCACTATTTACAATAGCCAAGACATGGAAATAGCCTAATTGTCCATCAACTGATGACTGGATAAAGATGTGGTATATTTATACAGTGGAATACTATTCAGCCATAAAAACCGACAACATAGCACCACTTGCAGCAACATGGATGTTCCTGGAGAATGTTATTCTAAGTGAAGTAAGCCAGAAAGGGAAATAAAAATACCATATGAGATCGCTCATATGTGGAATCAAAAAAAAAAAAAAAGAATATAAATACAAAACAGAAACAGACTCATAGACATAGAATACAAACTTGTGGTTGCCAAGGAGGTAGGGGGTGGGAAGGAACAGACTGAGATTTCAAAATTTGTAGATACTGACAGGCATATGTAGGATAGATAAACAAGATTATATGATATAGTACAGGGAAATATATACAAGATCTGGTGGTAGCTCAGAAAAAAAAATGTGACAATGAATATATGAATGTTCACGTATAACTGAAAAAATTGTGCTGTATACTGGAATTTGACACAACATTTAAAATGACTATAACTCATTAAAAATGTTTAAAAAAAATAAAATATACTTTCTTAGCAACTTTCAAATATATAATAGAGTATAATTAACTATAGTCACCACACTGTACTTCATGGTGTATTTATTTCATAGCTGGATTCTTGTACCTTTGAACACTTTTGACCCTTTCTCCCATCCCCCATACCTACCTCTGGCACCACCAATTTGTTCTCTGTATCTATAAACTTGTTTTTTTGTTTCTTTTCTTTTCTTTTCTTTTATTCCACATATGAATGAGATCATAAGGTATTTTTTTCTCTGTCTGACTTATTTAACTTAGCATATTGCCATCAAGGTCCATCCATGTTGTCACCAATAGCACAATTTTTTTGGCTGAATAATATTCCTCTGTGTATGTGTATGTGTGTTTGTGCACACGTGCACCAATGTGTGTTTAACATTTTCTTTATTCATCTATAGATGGGCACTTAGGTTGTTTCCATATCTTGATTATTGTAAATGCTGCAGCAATAAACATGGGAGTGCATATGTCTTTCCAATTTAGTGTTTTCATTTTCTTCAGATAAATATCCAGAAGTGGAATTGCTGGATCATATGGTAGTTTTTTTATTTCTTTGAAGAATCACTATACTGTTTTCCACAGTAGCTGTACCAATTTATATTCCCACTAAGAGTGCACAAGTGTTTCCTTTACTCTACATCCTCTCCAAAGCTTGTTATTTCTTATCTCATTCTAACAGGTGTGAAGTAATATTTCATTGTGGTTTTGATTGCATTTCTCTGATGATTAGGACTGTTGAGCATCTTTTCATTATCTGTATGTATTCTTTAAAAAATGTGAATTCATATCTGCCTATTTTTAAATTGGATTTTTTTTTTTTGCTATTGTATTGTATGAGTTCTTTATATATTTTGGATATTAACCCCTTATCAGATATAGCTATCTGCAAATATTTTCTTCCACTTGGTAGCTTGCTTTTCATTTTGTTGATGGCAAAACATTATTTTTGAATAAATTTCTTTTACTTAGACAGTTACAATGACAATTAAAAATATCTAAAAGAAACTGTTCAACTCCATTAGTATAAAATTTATTAAAATAAATATGATAATTCTTTATAAAATTAGCAAAGTTTTTTTCTATTTTAATGTCAATGTAGTGAGAGCTTGAGCATATATTATTGATGGAAGTATAAACTAGTATAACCCTTTTGGCCATCAACTTTGTAATGAGTATTAAAATGTTCATAACTTTGACCAATTCCTCTTTATAACTCTATCCTAAAATAATTTTAAAAAGCTTTTTTATACAAAGATGAAACACTATGGAGCCATTCAAATGTTCAGAAAAACTTCCAAGATAAAAAATTGCTTAGAATAGAATGTCCAATAATAAAAATGCATATATATATATGCTATATGATCATAATTCTGCCAAAATATGCATAAATACAATACTAAAATGTGTACTATAGACTAGAATGTTTCACTTCTTTGAGTGAAGGTATTATGGGTAGATCGCTTTTTTTATATTTTCATTTTTCACACTGAACAGACTTTGAATTTTTGAAATTAGAATTTAAAAATAAATTAAATTAATTTTAAACTTTTTATTTTTATATTGGATGAAAAGTTGTATATTTTTTGAGAAGCAAATCGGTATTACACCTAGGTACATAGTGTGTGTGGTGAGATTTCTATTTCTATAAACTGATACATCTTTCAAGGCATTATTCATGCCCTGAAGATCTTGTTGTGTCAGGCATACAGTTGTGGGCCTGCAGAATATGACAGGACTGGAAACTGAATGGAATCTGGATACTAAAAGTCCTTGTGGGTTTTATGGAGGAATTTTACCTTGAAAGTAGAAGCATTGAACTTTAGGGGAAGATCATTTTTTCAGTTTTAGACAGATTGTATTTGATGTGTCTGTGGGATATACAGATGAAGATGTCTAAAAACATTTGGAAATACAGAATTAGAGCTCAGGAGGGATGATAAAGTCTTTTTCTTTTTTTAAGTCATTGACTAAATGTTCATCTTGTCAACAAGTATCTATTGAGCACTGACTACGTGTCAGACACTGTGATTAGCACTAGGTGTAGGGCATAGAATGAAGACAGACAGTAGCACAACTGTCATGGAGCTTATGGTTAAGTGGGGAAGTTGAGTTTCCCAGGATAAGTGTGTAGACAGAAAAAAACAGAGGCCTGAAAATGCAAACCTGGGGAACACCAAGAGTTGAGGGAAAGGAGCAAGAGCATTAATTAAAAGACACTGAAAATGACCAAGTAAAAGGAAAAACATGAGTGCATAAGATCTCTTAAGCCAAAAAGAGGAAAGTTTAAAAGGCATATGGTCATCAGTGTGAAAATTTTAAATGAGGTATTAGTTTGTTCAGACTTCTATAACAAAATACCACACATTAGGAGGTTTAAACAACAAATTTATTTCTCACAGTTCTGGAGGCTGGGAAGCCCAAAATCAGGTGTCAGTATGGTCAGTTTCTGTGGAGGGCTCTCTTCCTGGCTTGAAGATGGCTGCCTTATCACAGTGTCCTCACATGATAGAGAAAGAGAGAAAGGACTCTCTCCCCCTTTTCTTATAATGCCACCATGCCTATCAGATTAGGGCCCCACTTTTATGACTTCAGTTACTCTTAACTACCTCCTAAAAATCCTACCTCTAAATGAAGTCACATTGGCAGTTAGAGCTTCAACATATAAATTTGAATGGAGTACAATTCAATCCATAGCACAAGGTATGCAAAAATAAGACTAAATCATGATTATTAAAAGACATTTAAGAGTTCTCTGAATAAAAACATGGAGTGGGAATGGGGAGTATACACAGGAAAAAAATTGTGTTGTTTTCCATTGGTTTCTTTCCCCCAAGTCCATATGTGTGCTTGAATTGAACAAGAAAGGTACCTAAAGAGAAGAAGGTGAAAGCCATATATAGGAAGATGGGTTGTCTTGGGATGAATGGAGGAAAACCCTATGCTTCCTTAGAAGGTAGAGCAAATCAGAAAAAGATGGACAAGGATAGCTTGGAAATGATAAGGTCTGAAGAAATGTAGTGCATGGAAAAATTCAGAGATAAGTAAACCCTAGACATTGATATAAAAGCAATTTCAATCAAATTGGGTAGATACTTGACAACTAACACACAATGTCAAAAGTGTTATAAGTAGAGACACATACAAAGTGTGAGGAAGCAAAGAGGAAGGAGAAATTAACTCTGTCTCTGAGAAGAAATAGAATATCTAAAGAGTTCTAAAACAAGTGTGGAGATTGAGTCAGTAATTAAAACAACAACAAAAAACTTCTAGCAACAAAAAAAGCCCAGGACCAAATGGCTTTAAAGTTGAATTCTACCAAACATTTAAAAAGGATTAACAATCCTTCTCAAACTACTTCAAAAAATAGATCATGGAGACTGTCATGGAAATTGTCATTCTAAGTGAAGTAAGCCAGAAAGAGAAAGAAAAATACCATATGATATCACTTGTATGTGGAATCTAAAAAAACAAAAAACAAAAAAAAAGACAAATGAGCTTATTTATAAAACAGAAACAGACTCACAGACATAGAAAACAGACTTATGGTTACCAGAGAGGGAAGGGGATGGTAAGAAATAAATTGAGAGTTTGAGATTTTCAGATACTTCCTACTATATATAAAATAGATAAACAACAAGTTTATACTGTAGAGCACAGGGAACTATATTCAATATCTTGTAGAAACTTATAATGAAAAAAGAATATGAAAATGAATATATCTATGTTCATGTATGACTGAAGCATTATGCTATACACAATATTGTAAACTGACTATACTTCATTAAAACACACACACACACACACACACACATGTATATGTATATATAAGAAAAAAAAAAAGAAAAGGGGATACTCCATTGATGTAATAGTTCATTTTTGTTTGGGGTGACAAGTTAAGCAGGCCTGAAGGGGCTACAAAAATAATAGATGAGAGAAATCTTTTGCATAGCCTGACAAACAGAAATTCCTGGATCTGCCTTAGATGTGAAAAATCACAGACTTCACTGCATCACAGAAGAGTGGATCAGCTTTTCAAAGCTTGTTATAAAGTGTGATCCTGAGGGGCCAAGAGCCAAGTCTTTACCTCTCCTGCAGGAGAAGGGATACCAGGATTCCTGCTGGTCAGCTCATATTCACTAGGGTTATGGAATTTTGTGAGGTCAATTAAAGCATCCATTTACCCATGGGACTGAGATATTCTTCCCCTTTCCTTATCCCCTGCAATGAGCATAAAGTTCTTTTAAGTCATTTGCAGTCAATAGCTATCAAGTATATTTGAAGTATATTTAATTTATTCCCAATTATCACTGTGGGAGAGAGCAAATAATAGCCTTAGTACCTTATACCAAGCCTCCTGTCTCAAATAGGTTTAAAGAAACTAAAGAATAAGTCTTTCATACTACTATTAGGATCTCAAATCTGACTGAGAAAGTCACTTGGTTATTCTTGAGTCAGAAGCAGCTACATGTAATCCAGGTTCATGGCCAGAGGCCCTGGGATCTCTCTAGGTCCCCTAATTCAGTCTATATATTAGGACTGGAGAGCATGAAAGGAGCGATGTACTTTGTTAAATTTGGCACACTGGTAAAGTACATTAAGATTCTGGCTACATTTCACATTTTTAAATTTGAATGTTATTTACTTCCATTCTCATGTCTGAGATACAGTTTGTTATTTTCATTTCTAAGTAACCTCCAATTAGTAGTGACTAGGGAATTGCTAAAAGAACTCTGTAGTGAATGGTTTTTAAAAGCAAATAATCACCTATTAATTTAATTGGTCTTTTTTTTCCTTTCCTCCTATTTTTTGATGAGATTTTTAAAGAAAAGTACACTTACATAAAAATTTTGAAAATTTCTCTTGCTCTAAGTAGAGTCAGGCATGATTCTTCATCAGTAAATGTAAATGACACCCAGACAAGCACCATGTTAACAGCCAATCTGAATATATAATCTCAGTGAATACTGCCACTAATTTTAATCATGCAAGTGGGAGGAAACATGCATTAATTCATTTCCAAAGCTCTTGGGTTAAAGCCATCTTAGTTCCCACTTCCCACTTCCACTACAGACTTAGCCCCAAACAGCAGGTTGATTTTGAAATACTTTGCATTAGACACCATAAGTACCATCTACTCCCTGGCCAGGCAATACTTAGCAAATGCACTCAGATAATTCCTACACACTGCCTCTTTTCTAAGTAACTTAATAATTTTGAGGTATCACTCACTTCATCCCATTAAGATTTATCTATGCAGGTTTACAATCAATTAATCCATCCATCAGCAATATATACCAAAAACCTTGGCAACTCAGTAGGCCAGCTTCCTTTAATGATAACAAAAGAAGTTGCTCACTGACAGGTGTAACAAACCCAATAGAGAATGATTCAAGATGGAAAATTAATATAGTGTAAAATGCAGGTGATGTAAGTGTTCTAGGTATTGAGAAAATAAAGCTATTAAGGAGAGCTGAAATAGAGAGGGTTTGAGAGAGAGTGGGTAGAGTCAGATCTAGATTTTGATGTATGTTGACAGGGACACAGCCTGGATTCTCACCATATTGTTCATCAAACCATGCTTCAGAGCTACCCTAGAGGTGCCACTGCCTTCAAATACATATTGCATTAATTAACTAGTTAATAAACACATCCCTAACCAGAGGTAAGGTTTCAGGGCCTACCAAGCTAGATACCTCTGGTTTCTGGCCTTGGAGCCATCCTGGGTACCTAGGGTGCGATGTAGACTTAGAAGCAGAAGATCTTTGGTTTCTATTTCCATTCTTTCCCCGTCTCTCCCCCCACCACAGCTCTGTCACCAACTTGCAATGTGACTTCAGGGAAATCAATTTTCTGTACCTTGGTTTCCTCAACTGTCAGATGGAGATGATATATACCTCATAAGGTGGTGGTGGAGATTAAATGAGATAGTGATGGGGATATGCATGATAATAGATCTTACTCAAATGAAAAACTTCATCATAATTTTATTGATAATTCTACTTTCTTGATATCCCCATCTCACCCCCTTCACTGTGATAAACTTTTCTATTGTGAAAAAAAATCTTTACTCCCTCTCTAAGATTACCTACTTTTTGTTGTTGTTTTTAAACCAATGAGCTCAGGTTGAAAGGAGCAAACAGAACATGTGTATGTATATACAGAGTATGTGTGTGGTGAGTGTATGTTTGTGGTGCATACTGTGTGTGAGTGATGTGTTTGAGAGGTGTGTTGTGTTTGTAGTATGTGCCATATGTTTGTTGTGTTTGCATGCTGTAAGTTTGTTTATATCCTACACAGTAGATGTATGGTGTATGTTTGTGTGTTATATTTGCATGCCATGTGTTTATGTGGTGTGTTTCTCTGCTGCGTATGTTTGTGTATTATATATCTGCATGACACATGCTTTTGAAGCATGTGTATGTGTTGCATATGTTGGGCAGGGTTACTGAAGTTCCTCATTTGTTTCCTTTTTATTCTCCATCTCTTCCTCCCACCTTTACCTTCCCCCCACCCCTCCTAGAAATAAATGTGCTAAAGGGCAAACAAGAATAGTCAAATCCTGAACTAGGATCTGGGACCATCCAGGGCCAGTGAACTTAAAATTTTCCCTAGCTTTTCAAATTCTCCTGTCTCAGGTAACTCATCTCATGTTGCAAAATGCCATCATTCCTGACTGAAACACCTTACAGTAGCTGCCCATTGCTACAAGTAAGTATGTGTGGTTGGGAAACGGTGGGATGCCGTGTGATGCCAGGAATTGAGCTTGATTCTTTGTGTGGTCCAGAGAAGGCTATGCTGTTTATCTAATCTGAATGGGGGAGGATTCGGAGGCTCACCTCAATGCTCCAGTTACAGATCTGGCCCCAGTGCTCCCCAACCGGAGCACTGGAAAAACTCCTTCACTGCCCCCCTAGAGGAGAAGGCAGATAAAGGAATGCAAACCAAATTTCTAACTAATACACCGTCCCAAATTTCCAAGTTGAGGTGAGGCTGGTGGTAGAGTGAGAATCTGAGACTCCTTCACTAGTACGCTGGGGCAGAACAGTAATATACAGGGTGGAGGGGTACATCCTCTTTTCTTGAGTCTACTTTGTCCCAGTTCCCCTGTCCCAGGCTGAAGGCCGGGGAATATGCTTTCTTTGAGAGACAACCACTTCAGAGGGAAGGCGGGGCGCAAGAGGGTAGTTAAGGGCCACCTCCCCTCCCCCCATTGCTACGGGGTTTGAGTAAGGAGAGGTGGCACAGGGCCATTTCTGGAGTTTCCATAGACCTGAGATGGGGAAGGGGCTCAAGAACTTAAGTTTAGCTAGTTTGCTAGTTCACTCCTCATCAATAGGACTTCACTTCCAGACAATCAGTAGAGGGGCAGTAGAGACTAATATATCCTCGAGCGCTTAACCCCCTTCTCCAAACTTCGGGAGGATGAGGCTTTAAAAAAAACAAGTCACAGTTAAGACCTCCCGACCTGCGCTGGCGAGGGGCAGCGTCGTATGCCCATCCTCCAATCTTCAGCTACACTTAGGAGGTGGGCACGGTGGAAGGATATTCTAATTATTGAGAGTCACTCTTTTACACCTCGCGGGCAGGAGGTATGGAGATGATCCATCTTTTCCATCCTAGGCTAGAACCCCTCCCCGGATTCCTGAGCTGTTGATTCTGGTGGGAGCAGGACTCCCAAGAAAGTTTGGATAATTGTCCTTCTCAACTCAGCGTGACTGGAGAGAGAGGTAGGGAAGAGACTGAGAAGGTCCAGGCATGGGAGGGGGTAAGGAGAGGGTACGGAGGCGGCAGCTCCCAGAGGTGGCCACTGGCTTTCCAAGACAAGGGTGGTAGGATCAGTCTAATAGTTAGTGTAAAATTTGGTAAAAAGAACAATTTTCGAGCTTGGATACATCTGGGGAGGGGGAAGGGGATGAAAGTAGCAAAAGAAGCAACCACTGGACCCTGGGAGGACACAGGTGGGACATAGGAAATGTGAGAGTGGGCTTTCTGGAGGCTTTTAGGACAGACATCCTGAATTTTCAGGAGTGCCATCATCACTATTGACAATGAGTGCACAAAAACAGGAGAGAATTTTTGGGGATTCTCCCAGAGGTCGTGGGAACTCACCTTGGAGCCCCTTAGCCCGAGCATGATTGGGAAGCCAGGCACCTTCAGCCTCAGTTTTCCAGTCCAGAAAAAAAGGGGAGGGGAAGGCTCACCATTCTCCTTCTGTAGCGCGAACTGTTTTGCCCCGGGCACATCTCCCCGGCTCTACGCACCCGAAGTCCAAAGCTGCAGCTGAGCTGGTGAGCGCGCTTGAGGGGCGCGCATGTGCTGGGCAATACACCTCAGCAGTCGGGGTGGGATCCCCAGGTGGGCCGGAAGGCAAAGATTAGCGCAAGACTTGTGTTTCAGCCTCTGCGAAGACGTGCTTTTTGAGTCTGCTGCTCAAGAGGGGGCGCAGGTGGCTCATGCGGAAGGGAGGGCGATCCGATTTTCTAAATGCCACCTGAAGCTCCTTTCTTCCCAATCATCTGCTCAGGCATTTTGGGCACCAGATCAGTTGGAGCATTTGAATGGGGGAGGGGGAGTGCCGCCAGCCGGGCGCATTCATCACTTTTAAACCTCTTTCATCTAAATGTACCCACTTCACTTTAACAATCAGTAAGCAATTAACAAATATCCCCTGAGGCTCCATTTCTTTTCATCCTGATCTCCTGCTTCTTCCTTCCTAGGGCATCTGGCTTTCAGATTCATTTTGCTAAAACCAGCAGCCCCTTCCTGCCAGGCCAGCTCTGAGGAGCCCCTGAGCAGCCGGAGCCTGGACTTGGGAGACTGGGAGTGGCATGTGGAGGGGAAAGAGGCAGTTTGTGAAAATAAGCTTTTTTGAAAAGCTGCATACGACTAAGTTTTCAGTGATGCAAAACAGCAAATGTGGAATCACAAGAATATGAGTCAACTTTTGCAAAAACAATGAGGTCATTATTTACTGTAGTTCCTATTTTCTCCAGAGAAAAGAAAGTAGTGGGGAAGGAAAAAACAAACAAGCAAAAAACCAACCAACCAACTAAGCAAAACATGAGGAAAAAGGAAGAAGGGAATGAAAAGAACAGGTAAACAGGTGTTATCCTACTTTAAAATGCACAGCAGAGTCTTATTTCTTGAAACGCCTTAAGTTTGGTTCTATTATTATTATTATTATTATTATTATTATTATTATTATTATTATTATTATTATTATTTTACTTTCTTACTTTTTTATAAATTTCTTTTCCTGGTGCATGTGCCTGTGTCTTTGTATGGGTGTCCTTTGGATAAAATAATTTCCCACTGTGCCTTTTATTCTCTCGAATGGATTCCTTATTGTCCCTGCATCTCAAATCTTCTCAAAAGGATGCATAAACACTCCAAACACTCTTAGGCACACTAATTCACTATCTTCCCCCTGTAGAGTGGGGCAAAGTTAATCTTCATCCGCACATCTAATTTTCCCTTAAAATACAAGAGCACTGAGGATTTCTTCCATAAAGCCCAATTTTCCCTTGCACATTTTCCCACTTACGCCCCATATCTCTCACTGGGAATTATGGTAATGAGACAGGAGGGAAGGGGGCAGGGCACAGCCATTCAAGGAATGACAGCAATTGACATGAAAATGGCAGAAGATTCAACTCCCAGTAGGCCTTGAGGATTAAGATGGTGGGAGATTTGACTTCTAGTAGAACTTGAGCTTCATTATATGCTCATTGTAACATATTAACATGATAAATAACATGCCCACAGGCACCATGACAGTCCCAAGGCTAACCACAGAAGGTCAAAGAGTGACCAAATTCTGGACAATCCTAGCCCCTTCCTCAGGGTAGCTGGAATAGCCTCTCACTTGTAGGCATGAAGCTACTGACCCCATAAAAACTGGCAACTCCATGCCTTGTGGCCACCTCTCTAGCCCCCTCCACTTTGGAGATGGCCTGCACTCTGTCTATGGAGTATGTATCTACTTTTACTTTAACTTGAGCACCCAATCCCCACACCTCGTGGCCTTTCTCTTGCCTTTTGAAACAGCCTACACTCTATATAGTATGTATCTCTCTAAATGTTACGGAAACGACAGGCCAGCCAAGAAACAAGCACCACTTGGAGGGTTGGAGTACTCAGATGTATTACGCCAGTGGGCTCAGAGGGGCTTCTGCTCCAAAGCTCTGAGCACTTCCATGACGTGCACATGAGGTTTTATAGGGTTAAGTACAAGCTTGGGGTATTCAGCCAATAGGCATGGGACAGCTTTAGCAGCATCATTATCACAAAAGTGGAGGCAGGGAGGCAGCAAACCAACATTCCAAAGCCAGATATATCTCTTTGAAAATCCAGCTGGCTAGTGAAAAAAACATGAACAGGGAATCAACAAACCAACACTAATTAACTTAGATTTATGAGTTAGTCCAGCAGAACTCAGATCAGTATTCCGATACTTAGATTTGTGAGTTATCTTGTTGGCCCAGCCCGGCTTTTCTTCTTAGCCCAGCCCAGCTTTTCTTTCACATTCCTAGACTTGTGAGTTATCTTATTAGCCCAGCCTGACTTTTCCTTCACATTCCCCCCTCTTGATGCTTTCACAACCCTAGTTGGAGTAAGCACCATCACTTATGTGTTGCAGGGGCTCATAATTGGAGGCTAACATCTGAAGTTTTATAGCCTCTATCTGCTCACTGACAAAGTGGGTCAGGAAGTTTGGGACTCAGGGCCCAAATAGCAGAACTGCAAAAATCAGGAGCAAGGGACCTATGAATGGTGCCAGCCAGGAAGTCCAGCCCCACGGCCCTGTCCATGGGCTCTTATCTAAAATAAGTTTTTTTTTTTTCCACTCAGTCTTGTAACTCTTGAACCATTCCCCTGACAATTCCTGATTGATTGGCATAAAAGCAGCACTCTTCATTTAGGAAGAGGCATAGTCCCCCCTCTTTGGCCGTGAGTAGGTCCAGACCCCTCCTGTTTTGTAAGACCACCTCGGCCAGAGAGTCAATCTGATTTTGCAGAGTTCCCAGGGTTTCTGCTATTTGTTGGAGATCATGGCTGAATTCACCTGTAAGCTGAAAATACAGGTCGGTACATGGACCATCTGTCACCCGGTTCTGTGCAGGTGCATTGTACAGCCAAGGAGAGTGAGATCATTAGCGTCAGTAACATCAGCGTTATGATTATCTTAGAAATGATGCTGCAGTGATGGCACTAATTATAACAAGATATAAAATAGCTATCAGGATTCTGTGGCCTATGTTCCAGTCAGGTGGGGCGGCGCTAGCTAGCCCCATTGCTAATACGCAGACTAGTATAGCAAACAAGGAAAGAGGCAAGGGAGCACAAAAGAAATACATTTAACAGCTTCCTTGAGCTTTCCTCAAGCTTCGGCCGTGCATTGACTAGCCAGCTTCCGGGTGTGGCTAGAGCAGGGCTTGTCAATCCTTTTCTGGTCCCTCTTGATCTTGCTCTTGAGCGGGTCTCCCAGGACACTCTCAATTTTCCAGGGACCCTCTGTCTGAGGTGAAGTCGCTCTCTTAACCCTGGAGTGGTGGATCCAAGGGATGATTCCTGAAACTTTAACAGCTGTAGGGGTAGTTAATACCACTAAATATCGTCCCTTCCATTTTGGTTTGAGAGGTTCCTTTTTCCAATCCTTCACCCATACTTGGTCACCTGGTTTATGGGGATGCACTTGGACCCCTAATGAAATGGGGGTTCTCTCTATTACCCAACCCCAAACTTCTCGTAGTACTTGTCCTAGTCCCCACAGTTGTTGTTGGAGCCCTAAATTTCCTATTTCTGAGGTGGGATTTCCCATCCTGACTAAAGGTGGCCATCGCCCATAGAGGATTTCAAAGGGTGAGTGCCCAATATTAAATCTTGGGGTGCATCTAATTTGCAACAGAGCCAGGGGTAAAATGTCCACCCAGGGGAGCTGGGCTTCTTGGCTGATTTTAGCTATCATTTGTTTTAGATTTCTGTTCATTTGTTCTACCTTCCCTGAGCTTTGAGGCCGGTATGTTGTATGCAGGTTCCAGCGGATGCTCAGTGCCTTTGCCACTTGCTGTACAATTTCTGCCACAAAGGCGGGTCCATTGTCAGACCTGATGGAGGCAGGCTTTCCAAATCAAGGGATAACATCCCTGAGGAAAGCCTTTGTCACTTACCTTGTTTTCTCTGTCCTGGTGGGGTAGGCTTCTACCCACCCTGTGAAGGTGCAGACGAAAACCAGCAGGTACTTATATCCCTTACTGGGCCCAAGTTCAGTAAAGTCCACTTCTAAATCTTCGAAGGGAGCCAATCCGCATCGTTGTATTCCCATTAGCCCAGTGAGTCCTTGTTTTGGATTGTTTTGTGCACAGAGCAAGCAGCGTTGGGATACTGATGCGCACAGAGTAGGGAGACGAGAAATTAGGAAATATTGCTTTAAGAGGGAATCCAAAGCCGTTTTTCCCATATGTGTGGCTTCTTGTTGTTGTTGGACTATATGATAAGCTAGTCGTTCTGGGATGAAAACCCTTCCATCCGTCATGATCCACCATCCGTCCTTTCCTTTCTTTCCTTGTTCAGCCTGTGCCCACTTGTTTTCGTCGTGGCTATATTCTGGGGCAGTGGGTAGCTCTGGCGCTGCCATAACTTTAATTACTGAGTGTTCCCAGGCAGCTACCTCTCTTGCCTTTTGATCAGCCAGCCTGTTCCCCTGGCTCACAGGGTCATTTCCGTTTTGGTGTCCCTTACAGTGAATAACGGCCACTTCCTTTGGATCCCATACAGCCTCCAGTAACTGTAAAATTTCTTCTTTGTTTTTTTGATTTCCTTTCCCCCAGCAGTCAAAAGGCCTCTCTCCTTATAGATGGCCCCATGTACATGCAAGGTTGCAAATGCACATTTTGAATCAGTGTATATATTGATTCATTTTCCTTTCCCTTCCCTTAGTGCCTGGACCAGTGCCCAGATCTCTGCTCGCTGAGCAGACCATCCTGGGGAAAGGGACTCTGCCTTTATTACCTCTTGGGTTGTTGTTATAGTGTAACCTGTTCACCGTTGTCCATCCTGTGTGTAACTGCTACCATCTGTGAAAAGTTCCAGGTCTGGGTTTTGCAGGGGTTGTCAGTTAGATCAGGCCTGCTCGCGTACACCTCTTTGATGATTTCTTCGCAGTCGTGGTCAGGCTGCCCTTCCCCCTCAGACAAATATGTGGCTGGGTTTAAAGTTCACACAGTCTCTAGATGGACTCTGGGATTTTCACATAGAAGTACCTGGTAGTGGATTATCCTTGTGTTAGTTATCCATTTGTAACCTGGGCCATTCATCATGGCCACCACAGAATGGGGCACTTTTACATTTAAAGTCTGTCCCAGTGTGAGTTTTTCTGCCTCATTGACCAGGAGGGCTGTGGCAGTGAGGGCCCGTAAACAGGGTGGCCATTCTGATGCTACAGGGCCCAGTCTTTTTGATAAATAGGCCACAGGGCACTGCCATGGCCCCACATTCTGAGTTAGGACTCCAAGAGCAGTTTGATCTCTTTCATGTACAAACAGGTTAAACTCTCATGTTACATCTGGTAAGCCTAGTGCTGGGGCTTGGGTTAGTAGTTCCTTTAATTGCCTAAAGGCATTTTCTTGTTCAGTTTCCCATTTGAGGGTTTCCTTTTCTGATCCAGCAGTTGCTTCATAGAGGGGCTTGGCTATTCTTGAAAACCCAGGGATCTAGATCCGGCAAAACCCAGCTGCGCCCAGGAACTCTTGCAGTTTTCTTTTTGTTTCCATTCTGGGTATGGTGCAAATAACTTGTCTTCATTCTGGTCCTAGGGCTCGGTGTCCCTCTGAGATAATAAATCCCAGGTATTTGACTGTCTTTTTGCAGATCTGGGCCTTTTTTTCACGAGACTTTGTACCCAGTTGTTTGGAGTAACCCTAGGAGGGCTCAAGTTTCTCTCCAACAGTCCTCTTCACTGGGGCTGGCTAACAGCACGTAATCCACATAATGGAGCAGAGTACAGTTCAATGTCTCCCTGGGGAATTTTACAAGGTCTGAGGCTAGTGCCTCTCCAAACAAGGTGGGCGAGTTTTTAAAGCCTTGGGGGAGACGTGTCCATGTCAGTTGAGTTTTTTTTTTTTTCCCCTGTATGGGGATACTCCCATTCAAATGCGAATATGGGCTGGCTCACAGATGAGAGTAGAAGACAGAAGAAAGCATCTTTAAGGTCTAGGCATGTAAACCATTTGGCATCTGCCGGAATGAGGCCTAGAAGAGTGTATGGATTTGGCACTGCTGGATGTATTGTAGTGACTACTTCATTCACTTTTCGTAAGTCCTGCACTGGCCTATAGTCTGTTCCTTCTGCTTTCTTCACAGGGAGCAACGGTGTGTTCCAAGGAGATCTGCACTCAGTTAGGATTCCCTCTTGTCGGAGGTGCTGTGTAAGCTTCTGGATTCCTAGGTGGGCCTCTCGAGGCATGGGATATTGCTTCTGTCTGACCAGGGTGGCTCCAGGTTTAAGGTCAGTCACCAGTGGTGCCTGATTATGTGCCAAGCCTGGCAGTCCATTTTCAGCCCAGACTAATGGAAACTCTTTCAGGAGTTTGCTAGGATTTTCCTGGAGTTCTCTGCTCTCATACAGATGCCACTCTTCTTTTTGGGGAACTGAGATAGCTAGAATCATAGACTCTCCCTCTAGGGCCAGATGTGCCTGTTTCCCGGGGACGAAGGTAATTTGTGCCCCCAATTTAGATAGAAGGTCTCTTCCGAGCAATGGTATCGGGCATTCAGGCAAATATAAAAATTCATGTGTCACTAGATGGCCCCCTACTTGACAGGATCGTGGTTGGCAGAAATGGCGGGCAGTTGAGTCCCCAGTAGCCCCTATAATAGTTGCCTTTTTCTTGGTCAGGGGGGCTACAGGTTGGGTCACCACAGAATATTCTGCTCCTGTGTCAACCATAAAATTCATTGGTTGGCCCCTATAAACATCTTGACCTTGGGCTCCTGGGAGCCCAGGAGCAGGGAGCCCAGTCTCTCCTATTCTGAGTCGACCCCAGCCAGTCCGATGTGATTACTGGCTGGTGGCTCCAGCTGATAAGTAGGCCTTTTGGGGGGTGTTCTCTTTCCATCCTTTCTGTTTGGGCACTCGTTCCTCCAGTGTCCTGTCTCCCGGCAGTATGCGCACTGGTCTCGGCCCAGGGGCATCCATGGTTGGGGTCCCCTCTTCCGGGGTGGTGCAGGATTCTGGCTGAAGCTTGTTTTCCCCAGGGCTGCTGCAAGGAGTGCGGCTTTCTGCTTCATTCTCTGGTCTGCCTCTCGTTGGGCTTCCCGTTCTCGGTTTACAAAAACTTTGCTACTTCCAGCAGCTGTGTAGCGTTCATCCCTGCGAATCCATCCAGTTTTTGGAGTTTCTGGCGTATATCTGGGTATGATTGGGCTACGAAGGCAGCGTTGACCATCCGTTGGTTTTCTTGGGTCTCAGGATCAAAAGGAGTGTAGAGTCAGAATGCTTCACATAGTCTCTTATAGAAGTCAGTGGGGGTTTCGTCTGGCCTCTGGGTCACCATGGTCATTTTAGACATGTTAGTTGGCTTCTTGGCTCCCGCTCTTAGCCCTTGTAGGATGGCCTCCCGGTACTCATGCAGTGCTTTTCTTCCTTCTTGGGTGTTAAAGTCCCAATCTGGTCTGGTGTCAGGGGCATGTGTCATGGCCCACCCCTCAACATCCATTGTGTCCCCAGGGGCTCGGCCCTGCAGCCATTTTCGTGCTTCAGTGAGAATGCATCTCCTCTCCTCCATATTGAAAAGAGTCAGAAGCAGCTGGAGGACATTTTCCCAGGTGGGCCGGTGAGAATGGAAGATAGGCTCTACTAGGTCAATCATAGCCTGTGGCTTGACAGCCTGATTACAGTCATCACATACCACCAAGTAGAAATCATCGTGGGCTGGACAGAGACCAAATATTCACATGTCTTTGTGATAGAGCCCTATGACAGTCCCAGCCTCACTTCAGGACTGGGCAGGGGCCAGCGCTCC
Organism: Camelus bactrianus; assembly: GCF_048773025.1. NCBI lineage: Eukaryota > Metazoa > Chordata > Mammalia > Artiodactyla > Camelidae > Camelus > Camelus bactrianus. The sequence goes on from NC_133575.1 coordinate 46,165,987, forward strand.
CCGACAGTTGCCATGGAGGCGGCGGCGGCTGAGGTGGAGGCAGTGCCAGGGCTACGGGGGCTCCTGCTGCTGCTGTTGCCAGGTGGCTGTGGCCACTGCTCCATCCTCCGTCGCTTGGCGTGGCTGCCCTTGACATCTTCCGTGGCCTGCTCCGACACTTTTCACTCCTTTTCTTTGGAGGGCAGGCCAAAAATCCTGACCAGTTTACCAGTGGCTCTTTATCTGCTATTATTGTGGAAGCCCTTCTTCTTAATTTTGTTTAGAGCATAATGTGATTGAAATGCCTACAGTTTTTCACAGTAGGAAGGAGTATGATGGCGCCAATTGAGAAGGGCTGTAGTGCTAAAGGGTTGGTAGCAGAGTGCAGGGTGCCCGGGCTGAACAGTCCCATTTTCCCCAACTTGTTGTGGCCCTTGTGTCTCCCGCAGTGGCATTTGGAGGGCCGGTGGTGCTGGCCTCCTGGCTTGTGCTGACCGGAGTCTCCTTCCTACCGGCTTAGGCTGGGGGCTGGGCTCTGCCTCTGGGTCCTCAGGTTGGGGAGGTGTTGGTGCCCGGGGGCATACGGAGGGGGCAGGCACATTTTGTTCTCTGTGTCTCCCTGGGAAATAGGCTTTATTTCTGTCTGTCTTTTTGGCCTGGACCGGCTGAGCTGCTAATATCTTGCATTGTCCAGGTCCATTTGAGCAGAACCGAATCCATGGGGGTAGAGTCTGGGCGATATTCAGCCAGGAGTCAATGTAAGGGAATTGATTTGAGTGGCCTGGGGTTCCAATGATTATTTGATAGACTGCTCACACTGTTGCTAGGTCCAGAGTTCCTCCTGAGGGCTACCCAACTCCAAAGGCCAGCCATTCAATCTCACACAAAGTATGGAGCCTGCCAGGGGTCATTCGAATTCCATAGTCTCCTGAGAACCCCTTTTTGAAATTCTTAATCATGCAGTCTAGAATGGTGGGTTTTGACTTAGAGCCTCCCATTCTTTTTAGATGTTTAAGAATAATAGATCTGTTGCTTTAGATGTTTGGGAAGGTAGACTTTATATCTTTTCTTTCTTCACTCTTCAAAACACCAGAGTTCCCAGAGAGACTGCTCTATTGCTGGGTCTATGAGTTGTTTGAAGGCTAATTTGGTCAAAGAGTCTGGATTCCAGTCACAGCTGATGTCTCTGGAGCTCAAGGCCTCAAGCAGTTCCAGGGACTTTCTTCATTAAATCCTCTCTATATCCTGAACTAACATATCAAGGGCATGGGACTGACTGTGGATGGTAAAACAAATAGAGTAGAAAAGGGACCTCCAAGGCCGGGTGAGACTGGTCCTGAAGGAATTTGTCTTCTAAACTTGAGTCCTGGGGGTCTTAGGCTAGGCAAAAGGGGCACTACTTGGGTCAGTTCAATAGGGGAACAATAAGTCTCAGGTGTTCTGTGACAGAATCAGGTAGGAGACTTTCTCAGAGAAATAGCATCCTAGCTTCTGAGGGCACAGGGGTGTTGACTCATTGGCTGTCTATGTCCTTTTCCCTCCCATTGTAGCCACCCTGTGCCAGTGTCGCAGACAAGACAAGGGAGGGTTTTCGTTGCTTCCGCCTGGCCGCTCCCCTCGTGGGGTCGAATGTGCCTCTTAGCTTTGGCAGGTCAGTACAAGCCGCTGACTCCGATCAGGACCCTGAGCGACCGATACCGCCCTGAGCTGTATGAGGTCACCACGGAACCGCAGGTTAGGACTCACTCGAACTCTGTAGCAGAATGCCATGGAGCTACGAACTCGAGCCTGGTCGCATGCTTCACAGGCCGCTCATTCATACACACACACACACACACACACACACACACACACACACACACACACACACACACACAGAGGTTAACGACAGTCCTCCCACCAATACCAATATCCTGTTTCCTGTAGGAGGGGATCCGCCTCCTCTTCTGTCCATTGGGACAGGACCTGATACCTGACCTGATTTCCCCATCTGAAATACCATCAGATGGAGTGCCTGTAGGAGAGGATAAGCCTCCTCTTCTGTCCAATGGGACAGGACCTGATTCCTCCCAGGGGTTCCTACCTTGTCCGGACGGCCACCTGGTGAGTCTGTCCATCCCTCCACGGAGTCTAGCTCTGGTTGTAGCCCAGCCACCCGGGGGCCCTAGCTGCTGTCATGGAGGAGAACCCGGAATACCGTTCGGTGGCGCCACCTCATTCACTGCTGGAGTCCCGTCCTCTGGTTGGCTGGAGCCACTAGTCCAGCGGCTCAAGGGGCCGGTGTGGTTGTATCTCACTGGGGCCTCCAGAAATGTTACGGAAACGACAGGCCAGCCAAGAAACAAGCACCACTTGGAGGTTTGGAGTACTCAGATGTATTATGCCAGCGGGCTTAGAGGGGCTTCTGCTCCAAAGCTCTGAGCACTTCCATGACGTGCACATGAGGTTTTATAGGGTTAAGTACAAGCTTGGGGTATTCAGCCAATAGGCATGGGACAGCTTTAGCAGCATTATCACAAAAGTGGAGGCAGGGAGGCAGCAAACCAACATTCCAAAGCCAGATATATCTCTTTGAAAATCCAGTTGGCTAGTGAAAAAACATGAACAGGGAATCAACAAACCAACACTAATTAACTTAGATTTATGAGTTAGTCCAGCAGAACTCAGATCAGTATTCCGATACTTAGATTTGTGAGTTATCTTGTTGGCCCAGCCCGGCTTTTCTTCTTAGCCCAGCCCAGCTTTTATTCCACATTCCTAGACTTGTGAGTTACCTTAGTAGCCCAGCCCGGCTTTCCCTTCACATAAATACTAAATAAATGTACCTTTACTCAACTGTGGCTCACTCTTGAATTCTTTCCTGCACAAAGCCAAGGACCCACATCTGGCAGGGCATGTACCAGGGACTCAACAAAACCTGGGACATGGCCCTCCTCAGGCCCCACATCCGTTTTTCCTGTATCAGTAACACCACACCTCTGCAGCATTCACCAGATTTCCCCCAGCGGTGAAGAACATCTTTCCCATCTTTCCCATGAACCTTAAATTTCCTTTGAAAAGTGCAAGATCCTGCACCTCAGGTTTGTCTGGGTTTGTTTGACAGTCCCCACGTTATCTTCTGTGCACCTCAAAATTATTTATTTTTGGAGAGGGAATACCATGATTTTACCTCTAACTTTCTTCTGGACTGTTTGGAAATATTTTAAAATATTCATTGAGTATGAAAATTTGCACCATCACCATGTATTTACCCCAGTCAGGGTTAGAGCATGCAAATGTTTCTAGCACTTGGTTTCCCCCAATGGTCAATGCAGCAACTTTGCACTGTCTGCCACACACATTAAATTTACTACAGACGGGGCCAAGGGACACCCTCTCTGGCGGGCACCAAAATTTCCCTAGACAGCCAGAGGATGCCCCACATCTCTCTTACACAAAAATTTATCCTCAGACAAATTTCCCCCTTCTCCCCTCCATGTTCCTTAATCTCTGATCTCCTCCTTAAAAGAGCCCAGATAGTCTGTCCCACACTTGAAGGCTGGCCAAGAGTCCTGGAGACATTGTCAACTGTCTCTTAAATTTACTAGATCCCAACATCACCTCTGCCAGCCCTGACAGCCACAATCAGATCCTTACAGGTACATAGCTCCTCCAGGACTCAAGAGTCCCGCAACCAACAACACAGGATCTTTACTCTGCCATAAAAAGCGCATGGGCTGGCCCTCAGCCGATTCAGACATCTGCAGAATGAAATATGTTACATTGGGAGTGTCTGGGGGGCAAAAACTTTCCAATTCCATACCTGAGAATGCAGACTTTTGAATAAGCACAGCAAGATTTGACACCTTTACAGCACAATAGCTTTTAAGCAAGCACATTCGTGAAGCCCTCACTGAACACTCCCAGGCCTGGATTCTCAATCTAGCCTATGCACCACCAGTAAGAACTTTCCCTCTCCTCTTACCCTTTCACCTTTACTGAGGCTTGCACCCCCTCCCCCACTTAAGGATCAGAGATCCGCTCAGAATCCCCCAACGGTTCTGGGACTAGGATTTTTGTAGCACTTGGAATTCTTCCGAAGTTGCCTTCTCTCCACAGAACTATAGCAATTGCACATGGGGTCTCAGTTAGCCCAAGTCAGCCAGTCAGGGTCAGGGCCAGAGAGCACTAGCTTTGTGAATAATAGTCAAAGCCTCCTGATAACAAGTTTATAGAATTCCACAGGGAGGGAGGGAAAGAGTGGTACTGCAGCTAAATTGGAACAGAGAGCAGGGACAGTTCTGGGCTGTGGGCCCCGTATATCCTCCTCCCTTGCCTCCCATGCAGTGCCATTTGTAAAGACTTTGACATGTCACTTAGTTTTCCAATCCATGTTTTCCTAAAGTTTAGCTTCTAACCAAGTCAAAGTTTCTGCATGCCCCCAGCCAGCCCTAGCATACCAAAAGAGATGTAAAGTGATTGTTTTGGTGGCCCAGAAGGGCACTCTAAGCACCTAGTCTCGTGGAGATTGGGATGTAAAGGAAATTCAGTGAGTGGCTATGATAAAGTAAAGGTAATGAGAAGGATGTGTGTATGTATAGACCTTTTTTTTAATGGTGAGGGAAGCTGTTTCACATACTCCCTTCCTTCCTTCCTTTTCTTTATCTTTGAGCCCTACAACACTAGTATGAATTTTTGTTTTCAGATGGGCAAGTATATATATATATTTTTAAGGTGGGAAAACAGAGAGAGGAAGGTCACTTGTTTGAGGTGGAAACATTAGTGTCAGAACCAGGTCTTCATTCCACATCCTCTGACTCCAGATAATTTCATAGTGCCTCAACATAACTTCTCTGACATTAGACTGTGAGGTCAAGTGTGCTCATTTTGTTTTTGTGCTGTCATTATGATAATCATACAGAATAGTGCATTTAGAGGTTCAGGTACAGTGTGTTCCAGCGATTTTGTAACTTGTGTTTTGGTCACCAGGTAAATAATAGATAGCTTACTGAAGAGATAATATGGCAGACCAACATATCTGATCTCTTTTTGTTTGTTGTTCAGTAGCCAGGGTCTTGTTGCCTAATCAGTCACCCTGGCAAATTTTTCTTCCACAAATGTCTCTTCCTCTGTATTTATGATAGCAACTTCTCAAACTCTTCAGACTATTATTTTAAGAGCCTCTTAACTCACCTCCCTGACTGCCCCTCCCTGTGTCCCCAAATGTCCATGACTGATTCAACCAAGGGCAGATTAATCTAAATGGCAATTTTATCATGTCATGATTACTGCATAAGAAGCTGAAATGTTTCCCTAGATCACAAATGTCTCTATCTATAGAGAATCCTTTAAAATTTGTCCCTGCATCTCCCCAATCAAGTTTCTCATCCTCTCACCAAATTTTACCTATTTTCAATTTCCAGGTCGAATTCCATTTCCCATTAAAGTTTTCCTTGACTTCCTTTTTAACAGCTTTGTTGAATTTTAATTCATAGATCATGCAATTTATATATTTAAACTGTAAATTTCAGTGATTGTATACTATTCAGATTTATAACCATCCCTGAAATCAATTTTATAACATTTTCATCACTTCAAAAAGAAATTTTGTATCCCAAACTTTCAGTAGTAAGACCAATAAGTCAGTAAGTTCTGGAGTACAGCATGGTGATTATAGTTAATAATGCTGTAATATATGTTTGAACATTGCTAAGAGAGTAAATCTTAAATGTTCTCACCACACAAATAGACACATACACACTAATTATGAAGGTATTAACTAATGCTTGGTAATCATTTTGCAATATATAAGTGTATCAAATCAAAATGTTGTATACTTTAAACTTCCATGTTATATGTCAATTATATCTCAGTCAATCTGGAAAAAACTACCCATTTGCAGTCTCTCCCATTTCTCCCCAAGTACTCCACTCCTCCACACCTTTTTCTCCAGCCCTAGGAAGCCACTAATGCACCTTTGTATATCCATATTTGTCTTGTCTGGTCATTTTATATAAATGGAAACATACATTGTGACTGGCTTCTTTCATGTAGTATAATATTCTTAAGTTGATCTATGTTGCACTGTGCAGATTCTTCATTCCTTTTTTTTTTTTTAATTCCAAATAATATTCTAGGTAAGTATACAGATATATCACATTTTGTTTCTGCATTCATCAGTTTAGGACATTTGAATTGTTTCCACGTTTTGGCTATCATTAATAATGATGCTATGAATATTCATGTACAAGTTTTTGTATGGACATATGTTTCAATTTATCTTAGGTATATACTGAGAGTGGAATTACAAGGTGCAATGGTAACTATCTGTTTAACTTTTTTGAAGAACTGTCAAAGTGTTTTCTGGAGTTGCTATACCATTTTACATTTCTCCATAACATCATCAACAATTGTTATTATTCATTTATAGCCATCCTAATGGGTGTGAAGTGATATCTAATTGTGGTTTTGATTTGCATTTCCCTACTAACTAATCATGTTGAGCATCTTCATGTGCTTATTTGGCCATTTTTATATCTCCTTTGAAGAAGTGTTTATTCATATATTTTGCCCATTTTTAATTGATTTATTTGACTTTATTATTGAAAATGTTCTTTATATATGCTGAGTACAAGTCTGTTACTGGATATATGATTTAAGAATATTTTATCCCACTCTTTGGGATGTCTTCACTTTCTTGATTGTGTTCTTTGAAGCATAAACGTTTTTAATTTTGATGATGTCCAATTTATCCATTATTTTTAGCCCTTTATGCTTTTGATGTCACTTAAGAAATCGTTGCCTAAATCAAGGTCATGAAGATTTAATTATATTTTCTAAGAATTTTATAGCTTTTACTCTGACATTTAAATCTTTGCTCCTTTTTTTTTAAAGTTTTGAAGAAATTGTATTGCTCAAATCAATCATGAGCCATTAGTAGTTAAAAGATTGTGACTGTAGATCTTTGCTGCTTCTTGAGTTAATTTTGTATATGGTGTGAGGTATGGATCTAATTTCCTTATTTATTTTTTTTTCCATGTGTATATGCAGCTCTCCCAACATCATTTGTTGAAATAACTGTTCTTTTCCATTGAATGACCTTGGCACACTTGTTTAAAACCAGTTTACCATAATTATGAGGATTTATTTCTGAACTCGCAATTCTATTCCATTAATCCATATGTCTGTCTTTATGTCATTACCACATTTTCTTGATTATCATAGGTGGTAGTGAGTTTTGAAATTGGGATCTGTGAGTCCAATTTTTTCTTCTTTTTTAAGAATGTTTGAGATATTCTGGATCACTTGCATTTTCATGTGAAATTTAGGACTAACTTGATATTTTTCTTTGCAAAATAAAGCAAGAACTTTGATTTTGATAGAGATTGTGTTGAATGTGTAGATAAACTTGGGGAGTATTATTATCTCAACAACATTAAATCTTCTAATCAATGAACATGAGATGTATGAGATGTCTTTCCATTTATTTGGATCTTCTTTAATTTTTCAACAATGGTTTGTTGTTTTTAGAGTATAACTTCTGCACTTACTTTGTTAAATTTACTCTTAGGTATTTAGTTATTTTTATGCTACCATAAATGAAATTATATTGGTAATTTTATTTTCAAATTGCTTATTGCAGGTGCATATAAATACAATTTTTTTTAGTTCTACAATCTTTTTTTAATTGAAGTATAGTTAATTTACAATGTTGTTTTAGTTTCTGGTGTATGGCATAGTGATACAGTAATATATATATTATTTTTTGTATTATTTTTCTTCATAGGTAATTACAAGATATTGAATATAGTTCCCTGTGCTATACAGTAGGACCTTGTTTTCTATCTATTTTGTATATAATAATTAGTATCTGCAAATCTCAAACTCTCAATTTATCCTTTCCCATTCCCTTCCCCCCTGGTAACCACAAGTTTTCTCTATGTCTGTGGGTCTGTTTCTGTTTTGTAAATAAGTTCATTTGTCTTTTTTTTTTTTTAAGATTCTACATAGAAGTGATAGCATATGGTATTTTTCTTTCTTTCTTTCTTTCTTTCTTTCTTTCTTTCTTTCTTTCTTTCTTTCTTTCTTTCTTTCTTTCTTTCTTTTTCTTTCTTTCTTTCTGGCTTACTTCACTTAGAATGACAATCTCCAGGTCCATCCATGTTGCTGTAAATAGCATTATTTTATTTTTTATGGCCTAGTAGTATTCCATTGTATAAATATACTACAGCAATCATCTTTATGCAATCATCTGTCAATAGACATTTAAATTGCTTCCATGTCTTGCTTATTATAAATAGTGCTGCTATGAACATTGGGGTGCATGTATCTTTTCCAATTAGAGTTCCCTCCAGATACATGCCCAGGAGTGGGATTACTGGATCATAGGTTATGTCTATTTTTAGTTTTTTGAGGAATCTCCATACTGTCTTCCATAATGGCTGTACCCAACTACATTCCCACCAACAGTGTAGGAGGGTTCCCTTTTCTCCATACCCTACCTAGCATTTATTATTTGTGGACTTTTGAAAGATGTCTGTTCTGACTGGTGTGAGGTGATACCTCATTGCAGTTTTGATTTATATTTTACAATTGATTTTTGTACATTGCTTTCATAGCCTATATCCATGCTGAGATTGTTTACTAGTTTTAATATTTTGTTATTGAATTCCTTAAGATTTTCTATATATAAGATCACATCATCTGCAAATAGATATAGTATTATTTTTTTCTTTCCAATCTAAATGTTTTTTATGTACTTTGCTTGCCTGTTTGCCCTGCCTAGAGCCTCTAATATAATTTTGAATGGAAGTTATGAGAGTTGGCATCCATGTCTTGTTACAATCAAGGGGAAAATAATTTAGCCTTTCTCCATGAATTATGATTTTACTGTGAAAATTTATATATATCCTTTATGAGTTTGAAGAAATTCCTTTGTGTTCTTAGTTTACTCTATGTTATTATTATGAAAAGATGTTTGAACTTGTCAGATGTCTTTCTATCATCTATTTAGATGATCATACAATATTTGTCTTTTAGTCTATTGATGTAGTGTATTACACTAATTAATATTCAGATGCTTGGGATGAATCACACTTGGTCATAGTGTATAGTCCTTTTCATATATTGCTGGACTGATGATATACTTTGGTTCAAGTTTTTCCAACTATATCTGAAAAGGATATTGGTTTGTAGTTTTCTTGTGATATCTTTCTCTTGTTTCAGTATGAGGATAACTCTGGCTTCAGAATGATTTGAGAAGTTTTCCCTCTTTATCTAATTTTGAAAAGAATTTGTGAACAAATAAAATGAATTATTATTTAAATATTTGGTAGAATTCCAAAGTGAAGTTATCTGGGCCTATTTTTTTTGTGTGTGGGAAGAAAACTTATACATAATCTCTTTACTTTTTGTGTATCTGTTGAGATTTTCTGTTTTTCTTAAGTCAGTGCTGGTAGTTTGCGGTTTTTTTTTAAAATAATTCTCCCATTTCATCTAAATTACTTAATTTGCTGCATACAGTTGTCAATAGTATTTCCTTATAATTTTTTATACCTCTAAAATATCAGTAGTTATAACTCCTCTTTCATTTCTGATTTTAGTAATTTGGCTTATTTTTTTAATGATTATTTTAGGGTTTGTAATATTCTTACCTTATAAGAATATTCTTAAACTCCCAATTTATCTTATGATTTGCAAATGGTAATTATTATATATAAAATAAATAAACAACAAGTTTCTTCTTTATAGTGCAGGGAACTAAATTCAATACCATGTAGTAACTTATAATTAAAAAGAATATGAAAATATGTATGTATATGAATGCTTGAAAGATTATACTGTACACCAGAAATTGACACACTGTAAACTGACTACACTTCAATTTAAAAAAAAAAAAGAATATTCTGAAGATTTATACTAACTTATTTCTAATTAGATATACAACAGTTACTCTCATATGGCTCTATTTCACTTTTCTTTTTTTGTGTGTGTTATTATTGTTATTCACATTACATCTATTTATGTTGTAGACCCAAGATTACATTGCCATACTTATCACTTTATATAATTGCCTGTCTTTTAAAGAAACTGAGTGAAGCAAGGAAAGAAATTATTTTGACAGAATTGGTTATAATAATCTTCATAATTACCATTTCTGATTCTCTTCATTTGTTCCTATGACTTTGATTTACTACCTGCTGTCATTTCCTTACTCTATGATGGCTTTTTTCTCCTCATTTCCTTTTATTGTAAAATATATTATATTAGTATGTGTTAGGGGGCCAAAAATAAAATTACACACACACACAAACACTTACACAATTGCTTTTTAAGTTGGATAATAGAAGAAAGGAAAAGAAAACTGCAATTATAGTCTTTTTTTACATAATTATTTTTATTGGTGTTCTTTGTTTATTAATGTGTATTTGAATTATTGCCCTGGATCACTGACTTTCAGCTTGAATAACTTCCACTATTGCTTGTAAAATGGGTCTGCTAACAATTAATTCTCTCAATTTTTGTTTACATGGTGATGTCTTTATTTAACTTTCTGTTTTGAAGTATTGTTTTGCTGGATATAAGATTCTTGATTGAGAGGTTCCTGCACTTTGAATATACTGGCCCTCTAGTCTTTTGGCTTCCATTGTTTCTGATGAGATATCAACTGTTAATCTCTTTGGCAGCCCCCTTGTACATGGTGAACTGTCTTTCTCTTGGAGTTTTCAAGATATTCTCTTTTTCTTTTTCTTTCAATATTTAGACTATGATGTGTTTGAGTATGGCTGTTTATAAGTTTATTTTACTTTGAATTTATTAATGGTGTCTCACATTCCTTTGAAGCTCCTTTCATTTTTCTTCATTACTTTTTATCTTTCTTCAGATTGTGCAATCTCTATTAATCTATCTACATGTACAGTGGGTCTTCTGCCAGTTCAAATTTACTGTTTCTCCCCTCTAGGGAAATTTTCATTTCTTTTATTATACTTTTGTAGTGGAAGAATAAGTTCTTGCCTCACATAGGAAAGAATTCAAGAGCAAGGCATGATAAAGTGAAAGCAAGCTTATTTAGAGAGATACACACTCCATAGACACAGTGCAGTCTGTCTCACTCAGAAGGGAAAACAGCTTAGGAGATACACTCCATAGGCAGAATGTGGGCCATCTCAGAAAGGTGAGAGGAAGAGAAGCTGAGAGGAGTGAGGTGCTTAAAGTAAAAGTAGATACACACTCCACAGACTGAGTGTGGGCCATCTCAGAAGGCAAGAGAGATAGTGACCACAAGGTGTGGAGTTGTTAGTTTTACGAGCTCTATAATTTCTCATGCTAATGAGTAAGAGGCTTATTCTGACTACTTTGGGGAAGGGGTGAGGATTTCCAGGAAACGCTCCCCAGCCCACTTTTTGACCTTTTATGGTCAGCCTAGGAACTGTAATGTGTGCCTGTGGGTGTGCCATGAGGCTCAAGGTTTACTGGAAGTTGAATCTTTTGCCATCTTGGTTCTAATCAGTTTGTCCTGTCCTCAATGGCTGTGTCATTCCTTCAGTGGTTGTGCCCTGCCCCTTTTCCTCCCACTTCACTTTTACCTTCATAATTTCTGTTTTGTTCCTTTTGTAATTTCTAATTTTTAATTGATAGTCTCTATTTGATGGAACACTGTCTTCAAGTCTTCCTTTACTTCTTTAAGCATGGTTTCCCTTAGTTATTTGAACATATTTAAAATAACTAATTTCAAATTTTTGTCTGCTAAGTTCTACATCTGTGCCTTCTCAAAAGACATTTCCATTGCATGTTTTTCCCCTTTAAATGTGTCACACTTTCCTGTTTCTTTGCCTATCTCTTGAATTTTTTGTTGAAGATTAGATATTTAGATGACTTATTGTAGCAATTCTGTAGTAGCAGCCAGAGCTTGTTTGCTTATTTAATTTTTTTTAGTGACTGGATTGTATCATTTCAGTGAAGTCCATTTCCCCTACAATATGCAGCCTCTGGTGTGCTTTGAGGAACTCAGTCTTGGGTATCACACAATCACCTTAGGATAATAGTGGTTTTATCAGGGATCTATTTGCCTCTTTCCCTTATCTCTCTGTTAAGCTATGTAAGGTAACTGCCATGTTGTTATCACACCTAGATGTTAGCCACCTGTAATTGCTAACTGCTTGCTATATTATCTTCAGAAATGTCCTGGAGCATTAAATTGCTCCACACTGATCCAACTAAAATTTTGGACTCTTTTGCAAGGATAGTCTTTCAGAGCAATTTTTGAGGCTTTCTGTAACCCCAGGAAGACTTTTCTTAGCTGTTTCTTTCCCTGGTTCTTGCTATTAAACTTTTAGCTAACCTAAGGATTGTTGATCTCAGGGATCTCCCAGCCTCCTTCTCATTCTATACTACCCAGATATCCACTGTTTTCAACAGCACTCTTATGTCTAAACTTCCCCATGCTCTGCCCTGCCAAAATCAGTTAAATTTTGGATATCTACTGAACTCACTGTTCTTATGTGTTACCTTTCCTCTTGGATAAATCCTTTGTGCCAGTGATTCAGAGCTTGAGGTAGGAGTACTGACCTGCTACTCTGAGAGACATACCTCTGCTTTATGAACAGTATATTAGACAAGAGTGGAAATTATTGCTCTTCTGTGCTGCCTCTTCTGGTTTGGAACCTTTCTTCCATACAAGAACACTGGGATGAGGAAAATCAGAGCTCAGTATTCTCTGTCTGCTATGCCTGGGGTATAGCTTCTACCATACGTGTAGGGGCTGGGTGGAACAAGGGAGACCCAGAACTCTCAGCTGTTCTTTCCTGGATTAGAGTTCCTGAAACCCAGATCTGAGAAGAATGAGAAATGCTATAAGCTTATGCCATTTGTGAAAACACAGCTCTAGACTGGGATATAAGGGGAAGGAGACATCTGTGTTCTTGGCCGTACCTGTCCTGTGTAGAACTTCCATCATTCTGAGCTGGGGATGTGAAAATGAAGCAGGATATGGCTCAAATCTCTAATCTTTCTTTATTGGCTGTGCTTCCTTAGAACAGTTTCCAGTGGCTTTAATTGGTAGTTCATCTGTTTGTAATTTTCACCAGTTAGAGTTGTTTGACTAGGGTAAGGGTCCATAGACTTCCACACATCATCAGTCCAGAGGTCATTTCATCTTCCTCAGCTTCTTAAATACATACTCAATAGATTTTAGTCCATAATTATATACGCTTTAGGCTGGTCATTTCCTTTCTCTGTTAATCATAGCTTCTACCTAGACAAAAAAAGTAGGTATTCTCCTACTGCATTTTCACCACACAGGGTCTTTTGTGGTTCCATGTAAATTTCATAATTTTTTTTCTATTTCTGTACAAATTGGCATTGGCATTTTGATAGGGATTGTATTAAATCTAAAGATTGCATTGGACCTTTTAACAATATTAAATATTCAAATCCACTAACATGGGATGTCTTTCCATTTATTTGTGTCCTCTTATTTTCTTTTATCAATATTTTGTATTTTTTAATGTTTAAGTCTTTCACCTCCTTGGTTAACTTTATACCTAGGCATTTTATTCCTTTTGATGCTATTGTAAGTGGAATTGTTTTCTTTTTCTTTCCATTTTTCAGTTTTAGGTAGAATTATTACAATTTGACTGCAAATATACAATATATTGCATGTATACATATACACAATACACTGCACATCTTTTTAAATTTAAATATCTGTACTGTTCATTGTTTTTAAGAATGTTTAGAGCTTTAGTTTTTTAAATTTACATAGTTATCTAAGGAATAAAGCCAATCATAAAATTAGAATTAATTCAAAAAGATACATACACCCAGCTATTAACAGCAACATTATTTATAATTGCCAAGATACGGAAGCATCCTAAGTGCACATCAATAGATGAATGGATAAAGAAGATGCAGGATATATATGTAAGGGAATACAACTCAACCATAAGAAAGAAGGATATTTTGCCATTTGTAGCCCTTCATTCGCTTTTCTTTTTCACTTAAAAAACAAGAATTTTATAACTGGCATAAAAATTTCCATTGCATCAAAGGGATTTTTTTCTTAATTTCTTTTTTAAATAGTCCATTGTTGGTATACAGAAACTCAATTGATTTTTGTGAATTGAATTTATTCTGCAATTTTACTGAATTATTGTATTAGTTTAAGAAGTGTGTGTGTGTGTGTTTGTGGTCTTTAGGGTTTTCTACATATAAGATCATATCATGGACAAATAGGAACAATTTTACTTTTCTTCTGATTTGAATGCCCTTTCTTTTTCTTTCTTAATTGCTTTGGCTAATATTTCCAATTCTGTGTTGACAGACATGGCAACAGTAGGCATCCTTCCATTGTTCCTAATTACATTAGTTGATTTTTATTTGTTGAAATAAGCATGTATTCCTGGGAAAAATTCAAATTGACCATGGTGTATAATTATTTTTCTGTGTGGTTAGATTAGGTTTCCCAGTATTTTTGGATAACTTTTTAATCTATATTTGCAATGGACAATTTGTTTTATTTTTCTTGTTATGTCTTTGACTACTTTTCATATATGGTTACTACTGGCCTCATAGAATAAAGCTAAGAAGTATTCTTTCCTTATTAAAATTATTTGTTGATTTATAATCATTTTACAATGTTGTGTCAAATTCCAGTGTTCAGTACAATTTTTCAGACATTCATGGACATATACACACTCATTGTCACATTTTTTCTCTGTGAGTTATCATAATATTTTGTGTATATTTCCCTGTGCTACACAGTGTAATCTTGTTTATCTATTCTACAGTTTTGAAATCCCAGTCTATCCTTCCCACCCTCCACCCCCCTGGTAACCAAAAGTCTATAATCTCTGTCTGTGAGTCTATTTCAGTCCTGTATATATGCTTTGTTTTTGTTTGTTTCTTTTTGTTTTTTAGATTCCACATATGAGCGATCTCATATGGTATTTTTCTTTCTCTTTCTGGCTTACTTCACTTAGAATGACATTCTCCAGGAGCATCCATGTTGCTGCAAATGACATTATGTTGTCGGTTTTTATGGCTGAGTAGTATTCCATTGTATAAATATACCACCACTTCTTTATCCAGTCACCTGTTGATGGACATTTAGGCTGTTTCCATGTTTTGGCTATTGTAAATAGTGCTGCTATGAACATTGCGGTGCAGGTGTCATCCTGAAGTAGATTTCCTTCTGGATACAAGCCCAGGAGTGGGATTCCTGGGTCATATGGTAAGTCTATTCCTAGTCTTTTGAGGAATCTCCACACTGTTTTCCATAGTGGCTGCACCAAACTGCATTCCCACCAGCAGTGTAGGAGGGTTCCCCTTTCTCCACAGCCTCTCCAGCATTTGTCATTTGTGGATTTTTGAATGACGGCCATTCTGACTGGTGTGAGGTGATACCTCATTGTAGTTTTGATTTGCATTTCTCTGATAATTAGTGATATTGAGCAGTTTTTCATGTGCTTTTTGATCATTTGTATGTCTTCCTTGGAGAATTGCTTGTTTAGGTCTTCTGCCCATTTTTGGATTGGGTTGTTTATTTTTTTCTTATTGAGTCGTATGAGCTGCTTATATATTCTGGATATCAAGCCTTTGTCGGTTTCACTTGCAAAAATTTTCTCCCATTCCGTAGGTTTTCTTCTTGTTTTATTTCTGGTTTCCTTTGCTGTGCAGAAGCTTGTAAGTTTCATTAGGTCCCATTTGTTTATTCTTGCTTTTATTTCTTGTAGGAGAAAATTTTTGAAATATATGTCAGATAATGTTTTGCCTATGTTTTCCTCTGGGAGGTTTATTGTATCTTGTCTTATGTTTAAGTCTTTAACGCATTTTGAGTTGATTTTTGTATATGGTGTAAGGGAGTGTTCTAGCTTCATTGTTTTACATGCTGCTGTCTAGTTTTCCCAACACCATTTTCTGAAGAGACTGTCTTTATTCCATTGTATATTCTTGCCTCCTTTGTCGAAGATGAGCTGACCAAAAGTCTCTGGGTTCATTTCTGGGCTCTCTATTCTGTTCCATTGGTCTATATGTCTGTTTTGGTACCAATACCATGCTGTCTTGATGACTGTAGCTCTATAGTATTGTCTGAAGTCTTGGAGAGTTATTCCTCCAGCCTCTTTCTTTCTCTTCAGTAATGCTTTGGCAATTCTAGGTCTTTGATGGTTCCATATGAATTTTATTATGATCTGATCTAGGTCTGTGAAATATGTCCTGGGTAATTGGATAGGGATTGCATTAAATCTGTAGATTGCCTTGGGCAGTGTGACCATTTTAACAATATTGATTCTTCCAATCCAAGAGAATGGAATATCTTTCCATGTTTTAAATACTTCTTTAATTTCCTTCATCAATGGTTTATAGTTTTCTGTGTATTATTATTTCACCTCCTTTGTTAGATTTATTCCCAGATATTTTATTATTTTGGGTGCTATTTTAAAGGGGATTGTTTCTTTACTTTCTTCTTCTGTTGATTTATCGTTAGTGTAAAGAAATGCAACTGATTTTTGAACATTAATTTTGTAACCTGCTACCTTGCTGAATTCTTTAATCAGCTCTAGAAGCTTTTGTGTGGACCTTTTAGGGTTTTCTATATACAGTAACATGTCATCAGCAAATAATGACACTTTTACCTCTTCTTTTCCAATTTGGATCCGTTTTATTTTTTTCACTTGCCTGACTGCTGTGGCTAGGACTTCCAGGTCTATGTTGTATAGGATTGGTGATAGTGAGCATCCTTGTCTTGTCCCAGATTTTAGTGGGAAGCTTTTGTGTTTTTCACTGTTGAGTACTCTGCTGGCTGTAGGTTTGTCATATATAGCTTTTATTATGTTGAGATATGTTCCCTCTATACCCACTTTGGCGAGAGTTTTTATCATAAATGGGTGTTGAATTTTATCAAATGCTTTTTCTGCATTGATTGAGATGATCATGTGGTTTTTGTCCTTTCTCTTGTTGATGTGATGTATTACATTGATTGATTTGCATATGTTGAACCAGCCTTGTGTCCCTGGGATGAACACCACTTGGTCATGATGTGTAATCTTTTTTATGTGTTGTTGGATTCTATTTGGTAAAATTTTGGTGAGGATTTTGGCGTCTATGTTCATCAGTGATATTGGCCTAGAATTCTCTTTTTTTGTAGTGTCTTTGCCTGGTTTTGGTTATCAGGGTGATGGTAGATTCATAGAATGAGTTTGGGAGTATTCCTTCTTTTTAAATTGTCTGGAAGATTTTGAGAAGGACTGATATGAGTTCTTCTTTGTATGTTTGGTAGAATTCCCCAGTGAAGCTGTCCGGTCCTGGACTTTTATTTGTAGGGAGGTTTTTAATTGCTATTTCTATTTCCTTTCTAGTGATCGGATTGTTCAAATGTTCAGATTCTTCTTGATTCAGTCTTGGTGGACAGTATGTTTCCAGAAACTTGTCCATCTCCTCTAGGTTATCCAGTTTGGTTCCATATAGTTTTTCATAATATTCCCGTATGATATTCTGTATTTCTATTTTGTTTGTTGTAATTTCTCCATTTTCCTTTCTTATTTTGCTAATTTGTGCTCTGACTTTTTCTTCTTTGTGAGTTTGGCCAGAGGTTTGTCGACTTTATTTACTTTTTCAAAAAACCAGCTTTTGGTTTGGTTGATTTTTTCTATGGTCTTGTTAACCTCTATTGTATTTAATTCCTCTCTGATCTTTATTATTTCCTTCCTTCTGCTGCTTTTTGGGGTTGTTTGTTCTCCTTTTTCTAATTCCTTCAGGTGGAGGGTAAAACTGTTTATTTGAGATTGTTCTTCTTTTTTGAGGAAGGCCTGTATCGCTATAAACTTCCCTCTTAGCACTGCCTTTGCTATGTCCCATAGGTTTTGAGTGGTTGTGCTTTCATTATCATTTGTCTCAAGGTATTTTTTAATTTCAGCTTTGATTTCCTCATTGATCCATTGTTTTTTCAATAACATATTGTTTACTCTCCATGCTTTCCTTTTTTTCTCTTTTGTTTCTCTGTTGTTGAATTCCAGTTTCATGGCATTGTGGTCAGTAAAGACGCTTGAGATAATTTCCAACTTCTTAAAATTGTTGAGGTTTCTTTTGTGCCCAAGTACATGATCGATCCTGGAAAATGTTCCATGTACACTTGAAGAATGTATATCCTACTTTTTGGGGGTGTAATGCTCTGAAAATATCCACCAAATCTAGTTTTTCTATTGTAGTATTTAATTTCTCTGTTGCCTTGTTTATTTTCTGTCTGGAAGATCTGTCTATTGTTGTTAATGCAGTGTTAAAATCTCCAACTATGATTGTATTCCCATCAATAACCCCCTTTATCTTTGTTAGTAATTCTTGTATGTACTTAGGTGCTCCTATATTGGGTGCAAATATATTAATGAGTATAGTATCCTCATCTTGTATCACTCTTTTAATCATTGTAAAATGTCCTTCATCTTTCTTTATGGCCTTTGTTTTAAAGTCTATTTTGTCTCAAATCAGTACTACAACACCTGCTTTTTTGGCTTTTCCATTTCCATGGAATATGCTTTTCCATCCTTTCACTCTCAATCTATATGTGTCCTTCTCCCTAAAGTGGGTCTCTTGTATGCAGCATATTGAATGTTCTTGCTTTATTATCCAGTCTGCCACTCTATGTCTTTTGACTGGAGCATTTAGTCCATTAACTTTTACAGTAATTAATGATAGATGTGTGTTTATTGCCATTTTGAACTTATCTTTGCAGTTGAATTGGTATATCTTCTTTGTTCCTTTCTTCTTCCTTTTGTGGTTTGGTAATTTTCCTTTGTATTATCATGGATTTTATTTAATTTTTGTGACTCCATTGTAAATTTTTGGCTTGTGGTTACACTTTTTTTTAAATCTATTAACCCATTGCTATAACTGTTTTTATTAAACTGATAGTAACATGATCTCAAACCCATCCTATATTTAAAAAAATTTTAAAAAGTAAGAATAAAATATTCTATATTTCCCTGCCACCCTCTCCCACTCTCAGTGATTTGTATGTCTTCTTTTATAATTTCATGTTTACTTTATCTGTAATTCATGAGTTATCACCTTTCCAGTTGTGTGTTTCTCATTTCTGTATCATCCTGCTGCTTTTCTATTTAGAATAGCCCTTTGAATATTTCTTTTAGCATGGGTTTAGTGTTGCTAAACTCCTGCAGCTTTTTTTTGTCTGTGAAGTTCTTTATTTCTCCTTCTATCCTAAAGGATAGCCTTGCTGGATGAATGATCCTTGGCTGCATCTTTTTTTCATTCAGGGCTTTGCATATATCTTGCCACTCCCTTCTGGCCTGTAGTGTTTGTGTAGAGAAATCAGCTGAGCGCCTTATGGGGGTTCCCTTGTAACTTACTCTTTTCTTTTCTCTTGCTGCCTTTAGAATCATTTCTTTATCCTTGACTCTGGCCAGCTTGATTATGATATGTCTTCGTGTGGGTCTATTTGGGTTCTTCCTGTTTGGGACCCTCTGAGCTTCCTGTACTTGGATGTCTGATTCCTTCTTTAAGTTTGGGAAGTTTTCAGTCATGATTTCTTCAAAAACCTTTTGAATCCCCTTTGATCTTTCTTCTCCTTCTGGGACCCCTATTATGCGAAGATTCGGACGCTTTATATTATACCATACGTCCCTTATGCTATTTTCATTATTTTTTATTTGCTTCTCTTGTAGTTCTTCTGAATGGGTGCTTCTATTGCCCTGTCTTCTAGATCACTATTTCGTTCCTCTGCATTATCTAGTCGGCTTTGCACAGCTATTAGATCATTCCTCATCTCTGTCAATGAGTTTACCCATTCTACTTGGCTCTTCTTTATAGGTTCAATTTCATTTTTGACATATTTTATATCTCTAAACACTATCTCTTTTAATTCCTTCAGCAATTTGATCACTCTTTTTTTGAAATCTTAATCTAGTAGGCTATCGATATCTATTTCATTGATCTTTCTTTTAGGGGATTTGTCTTGTTCTTTTAATTGGGAAAGGTTTCTCTGCTTCTTCATCTTGCTCATACCTCTTTGGCACTGTGGTTTATGGAGTATCAGTTGTTTATTTTGGTCCTTAAGGATTTTATCTATCTAAAGCCTATTTAGGAATAGAACTTAGGAAAAAAAGAAAAAAAATAAGAGAGAGAGAGAAAGAATTTTAAAAGAAGGGAGAAAGAGGGTTTGAAAACAGTGTATAATGAATAATAGAAAAGCGAGTTGAAGCAGAGTATCAATCGGGTTGAGACATCCTTTTAAATCCTTTACAAAAAAAGGGGAGAATGAATAGATGTATTTGAAACCTGTGTCTAATCAATAGCAGGACATCAAAACCCAAGAGAAATAGAAATGAATTAAGAAGTAAAAATTAAGAGAGCAATAGAAATTAGAACAGGCAAAAACAGCTTTAAAAAAAAAAAAAGGGTTGGGGGTTTTTCGGTGTTCTCCTGGAGTCTGTGTGCTTTTAATGTGAAGTCTTTTTGTCTTCGTCCTCTTTTGGAAGCTCAGCTTGCTGTTTTCAGAGGCCCTCCTTTGGCGCCCTCTTCTGTGCTGCTCCCAGCACCTGTAGGCAAGCAGATCGTGCCTCCTCCTAACACTGGGTCAGATGCAGCCCTCCTCTGCTGTGGGCGGGCAGGTCGCTGCCCCTCCGGATGCCGCAGTCAGATGTTGCAGACTGGCCAGGTAAGAGGGCGGGCCGTGCCCCCTCCCAGCACCTCGGTCAGGGGCTGTGTTCCTGCCCGAAAGGCGGGGGCCGCTCTCGCTCTAACTGTGCCGCCGGTAGCTCCGCTGCTCTTTGTGGCTGCTCGCTCCACCCTGGTCGGCGCTCCGCAGGTGGGCTCGGGGAAGACCCAGGCACAGCCTTGTCCCTGCTCCGAGCCAGAACCCAGCTCCTTGTTTGTCTTTGTGGAGCAAGTTCTCTGAGGGACCAAGATGGAAGGATCCTATCTGCCCCGGGCTGCAGGCCAGTCTCAGTCTGGCATTTGAGTCTGCTATGCCCTTCTGTGCGGATGCAGGTTTCGCCCTCGCCCCCGCCCCCGCCGCGGTGCTAAGCGCCGGAGGATATGGCGGCTGCGCCTGAGCCCTGCCTCTCTTCCTCCGAAAACTTTCCGCGGGTTTTCAGAGATGGGGGTGTGCACCCTTCCCCCGAGAGCACATCAACCTTGCTGTTTTATGGAGGGCCCAGGTTGTTCTGCCCTGTGCACCCACAGCCACGGCGCGCAGCCCCTTGCGTTCCCCCGGGGCTGCCTCCGTGCAGCCACTTCCGTCCTCCGCCCGGCTTGTGCAGCCTGGCCCTGCCCGCGCCTGCCGGCCCGCGTCTCAGGATGGGTGTCGTGGGGACGCTCTGTGCCCGTTTAACTTAGTTCTGTTAGTCAAGGGCTGCTCTGTACAGATCCGAGCCTCGGAGGCTCCCCCTCCGTCCCGCTGGCCTCTCAGTTGGAGAGGGGTGACCCAGCGAGCGAGCGCCAGTCCTCCTTTGCCGCTCTTTCCCCGCGGGACTCGTCCCGCGCTGCTTTGCCTTTTGTTCTTCCTTTTTTCCTTTTCTCCTACCAGATTTTTGGCGTCTTTATCTTTTGAAGAGGGCGATGTTCTCTCAGAGTTCCACAGGTGCTCTGGTTGGCTGAGTGGGTCTGTAGATGTGGGTCTTGGTGTATTTGTGGGAGAGGGTGACCTGCGAGCGTCCTTCTACTCCGCCATCTTCTCCGTCTCTGGTAAGAAGTATTCTTTACTCTTCTAATTTTTGAAAAATTCTGTGAAATAATTTTTTTTTCTTCTTCAAATATATAATGGATATTCACCAGGGAAGCAATGTGGGCTTTGACTTTTCTCTGTGGAAACTGCTTTGATTTCTAACAATTCCTTTTCTTTTTATATGTATATTCATATTTTGTATTTCTTTTTAAGTTAGTTTTGGTAGTTTGTGTCTTTTTATGAGTTTTCCCATTTTATCTTCTTACTTAATTTGTTGGCAAATTATTGTTAATAGCACTTCCTTATGTTACTTTTAATTTTCGTAGTATTGATAATAATATTTTATTTTTCATTCCCTATATAATTAATTTAAGCCATCTCTCTCTTTTTGTCTTTTATTCTTTTTGGTGAGTTTAGCTAAAATTTTCTCAATTTGTTGATTATTTATTTCGAAGAGCTAACTTTTAATTTAGATGCCTTTTTCTATTGTTTTTCTCTATTCTCAATTTTCTTTATTTCCACTGTAACATCTATTATTTTATTAAATTGGCTAACTTTAGGTTGTGTTTGCCCTTATTATTCAGGTTTAAGATGGAATGTTAGATTATTGATTATTGATAGTTTGCTAGTTATAAACTATCATTATTTTAAATAGTCTTTATTTATGTAGAGGAGTTTTAGAGTTATAGGAAATTTTCCCAGAATGTATAGAGGGTTTCTGTATGGTCCCTCTCTCTTTCCCACTTTCACAATTTCTCCTGTTAGTAACATCCTGCATTATTGTGGTACATTTGTTACAATTGATGGACAAATAGTCATATTATCATTATTAACTAAAGTCTATAGTTTACAATAGGTTTCACTCTTCATGTTGTTCAGTCCTAAAGTTTTTCACAAATACACAATAGTATGCATCTGTTACTACAGTGTCATAAATAATATTTTGATTGCCTCAAAGTTTCTCTGTGTTTCACCCGTATATCTATATCCCCCTCCCACTGAACTCCTGGTAACTAATGATATTTTACTATCTTTACAGCTTTATTCGTTCCAGAATGTAATATAGAAGGAATCATACAGTATGTAGATTTTTCAGACTGGCATCTTTCCCTTAGCAATAGCATTTGTTTCCACTATGTCTTTTTGTAACTTGCTTACTCATTTCTTTATTGACAAATAATACTTGATTGTGTAGATTTACCACAGTTTTTACTTATTCACTTATTGAAGGACAGTTTGGATGCTTTCAATTTGTGGATATTATGAATTAAAATGCTATAAATATTTATGTGCCGATATTTATGTGGATATAGATCATTTTTCAAAAAAAGTGTTTATAGCTATAAATTTCCTTTGAACACTGCATTCCCTGTATCTCATAAATATTGGCATGTTGTATTTTTATTTTCCTCATACCATTTTTAAATGTACCACATGGGTTTTTCTTTCACATATTTCTCATTTAGAGATATATTCAATTTTTGATATATTTGTCAAGTTCACTAATTTCATTCTGTTATTAATGTTTATGGACATCAATGGAATGATTTCCATTGTGGTCAGAAAACATAGTTTGTATGACTTCAGTTCTTTTAAAAAATTAAGACCTGCTTTATGGCCTAACATATGGGCTATTTTAAAGAATGTTTCATGCGCACTTGAGAAAAATGTGTATATTGCTGTTGTTGGGTAGAGTATTTGATAGATATTTGTTAGGACTAGTTGGTTTAGAGACTTATTCAATGCTTCTATTTCCTTAATGATATTCTGTCTGGATCTATTAATATTGAAAGTGGAGAATTCAGTCTCTGGCTACTGTTGTTGAACTGTGTATTTCTCTGCTCAGTTCTGTCAGTTTTGTTTCATGTATTTTGAGGCTATTGTTAGGTGCATATACATCTATAATTGGTAAATCTTGATGAATTGACCTTTCTTCCATTATGAAATATAATTCTTTGTTTCTTAAATCAATTTTCATCTATCTTTCTTTAAAATGGTATAGATGCTACAGCTATTTTTTTTTTTTTGGTTATTGTTTATGTGGTATAATCTTCTATTTACAACCTATTGGCATTTTTAAGTCAAATATGTCTTCTGAAAACAGTATGTAGTTGATCTTGATTTTTCTTCATTCTGCCAAACTCTATTTTTTTTATTTAGAAAATTTAATACATTTACATGTCATATAATTACAAATGAGGTGGAATAGGTCTTATGTTATTTTTCCTTCAATTTCTCCATTACCACTCTTTCTGACTTCAGTATATTTTCTCTATTGTACCTTTTCAACTCCCTTCTTGCTTATTTTACCATGTATTTTTAGTTACTTAAAATTTTTCTTTTAGTTTTATAATTTTTTTTAAACTTGAGATATAATTACTGTATAACATTGTATAAGTTTAAAGTGTACATGTTGATTTTAAACATTATATATTGGAATATGATTATGACCATACAGTTATCTGACACCAGATCATGTCTTAAAATTATGTGGTCCTTTTTTTTGTGGTGAACAAAAAAACATTTATGATCTAAGTTCTTAGCAACTTTGAAGTCTATAATTAAGTACTGTTAACTACAGTTACAATGCTGCACATTAGATCTCCAGAACTTATTCATTTTCTATCTGCAAGTTTGGACACATCATCTCCCCAGTTGCCCCACCACCCAGCCCCTGGCAACCACCATTCTACTCTCTGTTTCTATGAGTTTTGCTTTTTTGATTCAATATATAAGTGATATCATATGGTATTCATCTTTTTCTGGTTGATTATCTCACTTAGCATATTGCTTTCAAGGTCCATCCATGTTGTCACAAGTGTCAGAATTTCCTTCTTTCTCATGACTCAATAATATTCCAGTGTGTGTGTATGTGTGTATGTGTGTGTGTGTATGTGCATGTGCTTGTGTGTTTCAGATCTTCTTTATCCATTCATCTGTTGATGGATCTTTAAGTTGTTTCCTTATCTTGGCCATATTATGAATAATGTTAAAATAAATATGGGTATGCAGATATCTTTTTTGATGTCCTGTTTTCATATCCTTTGGATATACCCCTAGAAGTGAGATTGCTATATCTTATGGTAGTTGTAATTTTAATTTTTTGAGGAACTCTCATCATGTTTTCCATACGACTGAACCAATATACATTCCCACAAGGTTTCCCTTTTTGCCATGTATTCACTAACACTTAGCTCTTGTCTTCCTGTTGATAGTCATTCTAACAGTTGTGAGGTGATATATCATTGTGTTTTTGATTTACATTCCATGATGATTAGTGATGTTCAGCATCTTTTTACATACCCATTGGCTGTTTTTATTTGTATATCTTATTTTGAAAAATGTTTATTCAGTTCTTCTGTCCTTTTTTAAATGTTTATTGTTGTAGTTGTTATTGAGTTGTATGATTTCTGTATATACTTTAGATATGGTTTGCAAGTGTCTCCCATTCCACAAATTGCTTGTTCATTTTGGTTTTGTTGTTGTGCAGAAATTTTTAGTTTGGTGAAGTCCCACTGGAGATTTTAAGAATATTAATTCATCCTAATCATGAACCCAGGATATATTTCCATTTATTTGTGTCTTCTTCAAATTATATCATCAGAGTCTTATAGTTTTTAGGTACAGATCTTTCACCTCTTTGGTTAAATTTATTCCTAATATTTTATTGTTTTTAATGCAGTTGTGAATGATGTACTTTCTTTTATTTCTTTTTCAGAAATTTTGTTGTTAGTTTATCAATCATTAGTAAAAATGATTTGTGTATGTTGACTTAGTATACTTTACTGAATTTATTTTACTACCTCTAACAGTATTTTATGAATTTTAGGATTTCTATGTATAAGATGGAATCTTTTGGATTTTCTATACATAAGATCATATAATCTGCAAACAGATCCAATTTTATTTCTTTCTTTCCAACTTGGAAGACTTTATTTCTCTTTCTTTCTTAATTTTCCTGGCTAGAACTTTCAATACTATGTTGACTAGGAGGAGTGAATTTTCTAATCTTAAAGATATGTCAACTTCTTACTGTATGTTGGTAGCTATGGGCCTGCTATATGCTGCCTTTATTATGTGATGTACAGTTCTCCCATTCTCACTTTGTAGACAGTTTTTTTTATCATGAAAGTATGTTAAATTTTGACACATCTTTATTTTGCATCTTTTGATATGATTTCATTATTGGGTAAATTACAGATTTCCATTTTTTAGTGGGTGATTACAGGACAGCTACTATTTTGCTTTGGTGGTGTCTTGTTTCCTTAGTTTTCTCATGTTCCTTTAAGTTTTGTTTTTTTGTGCTTCCTTAAAGGAAGCCAGTCACAATATACACAAACCATTTGCACCAACAATTGATACACTACCAACAAAACATTTGTAGAAGCAGTAACCTCCTCCAGTCTTTACTGACTAGCTTTAGAAAATTCCTTCTGTCACTCCTGCTAAGGATATTGATACTTTCTCAGGACTTTTCTCTTTGTATGCCTACACTTCTTGCTCCCTCTTGTGTAAGAACTCTTAAGCTTATATGACTTTTCTTGATTCTGCAAAGCCAGGCTGGGAACTGACAGCCTCCCTTTTGCTTTCCCTTGGCTGGTGATTTCTCACAGGCCTGCACATTTGGGCCAATTTTCTGTGAATGCTCACTAGGTGTTTACAAAAGTTCACTCTCAACCCTGTCAGTAGTGCACATAGGAAGCCAGTCATGGGGTGGGCATTTGTGTGGTTGAGGCATACAGATTTCCGGGGGTGTCTATGGTACTTGAGAGGATCCACACGTTAGGTATCCCTAGCAGCTCATGTATGGTCCTCCCAATGTTGTCTGTAATGCAGTTAGTATGATCTGCATCCATCTGATACATTCCATTTTGGGGCCTGCTCTGGTTCTCCCAGCTGTTTACTGTTCCCTGTTGTTCAACTACTAACTCAGTATTCTGCATGGGTGAGACAGTTGGGTCTCTAAAGAGCTAAGGCATCTCATGTAGTTGGGGAAGTCAGATGCTCACTTATATGATCTCACTTTCTCCCACAGGAGAACAGGAAAAGAAGGGCTCTCCTGGCAATGAGTTGTGACATCTTGAGGGAAGTATGAAACCAGTAAAGTCAAACAGTTTCTCTTACCCTCTTCAGTGTGTCCAATCCCGTATGTATGTATATATGTATGTATGTATGTATTTTGCTACAGTAGTGTGCTGAACCTTCCCCACCAGAACCCTGGAATTCTACAAAAGTTCTTTTATCTATGGTCAGTGATTGTCTAATTAATGTTCTTTGGAAGAAAGATGCCAGAAAACTTGTATTCTACAATTTTGATGATGTCACTGTCCCTAGAACTAAAGTGGCATTTGTTTGTGAGGCAAGAAGCCTCAAAAGATGATTGTCCTAGGAATTTATACCAATATAGAAAATTACTCTCTCTTCAAGGGAGAAAAATATTAATGTTGTTAGGAATTACAAATGAAGTGCTTAAGAAGAGAGAAAAAGATTTATTTTTGAATGAAGGTGTTAAGCTTATTCTTAGAGGAGGGATCATTTGGAAAACACCTCCAATGAGCAGTAGAAGATCATCAGTTAGATGGGGAGCACATTAAGGTGGGAACAAAAGTCCAGATACAGAGATCTGTGAAGAAATCTGAGCTAATAAAAATACTTTGAACCAAAATTTAAAACAAAAACAAAAAAAAGAATGCTAGAGTACCAGCTACATTAACCAAAATTAAAAGAGCAGAAATATAATATAAAATTAAATCAAATAAGAAATTAAGCAAAAATATTTTAAATGAGTATAAATTATTAGGATCTCTCCTGAGTAGAGATGAAGAAATTAAAAAAAAAAAAACAATTAAAGACTTTTTTTTTATAAGTGAATGCAATAGCAAGAAAAGAATTAAATGTCCCTACAGAGACTGGAAAAACACACAAAAATAATTAAAGAAACTTTAAAAATAAAGCTCTAGTTTCAGATATACATATAACTTAATTTTATCAAGCCCACCAAGGCCTGGTAATTTCAGTAGACAAGAAATTATTTAATAACTTTTTATCATAAGATATCACAGCCGATTAGAATATAGGGATTCTGATATCAGTTAAGAAGCTGAATCATACAGATATCATATCATGCCCTTAAAGAACTTACTGTTGAAAATATTGAGTAAAATCATACAAAACCTTACTTTATATGTGTTATGACTAAAGTTGAAGATGGCTTAATTATGGTAGGACAATAATAATGTGTAATCTGACATTTCTATGTTACTTTAGGCTTTACAAAGTAGTTTCAATAGTCACCATATTCTCTTGAGGGGATCACAGATTCCAAGAGAAGACAACAGTTGATGTGGAACTAGAAAGGCAGATTATTAATAGGCAGAGAAAAGAGAGGCTTCTTGGTACCACAAACTGTATCATGCACTTTTGAGAAGAGAATAGTGGGTACTCAGTAAATGGTGTTACTAAAAGGACACAAAGAGCATTCCAGGCAGTGTGAGTGGAATGAGCAGGGATAGAAAGTCATGAAAGAATACAACATGTTTGAAAGATAGCAGGTAAAACCTACTATGTGCAAGGAATTTAACAAGGTAGAGTTATAGACAAGCTACCTTTTTTTTCTTTCAATATCCTTGTAATTGTAGGTAATAAACTGTTTCTGAGATGAGGGAACTGTTCTGAAAAGGCTAAGTAATTTGACCAAAGTCATGTAAAAAAGAATGAGTAATAGAATAGTAATTCATCCCAAAATATGTCTGATGATAAAACTGTTATTTTGTTTCCCTCACTTTACCTCTGAAATATCACATTATTTGAGATAGAGTTGTGGTAGCAACTAGAATATAGAGGACCTTGAATGTTATACTCAGGATTTGGGGCAAAATTCTATAAATGTTTTTTGTGTCAATATGCAGTAAGAAAGATGAATAGGTATTGTAATGAAGACTATGATTCAGAAATTGTATTCTGAAAGAAGATGGATTGAGAGGGTGGTAAGGACATAGACAGACTACAGAAGGGGAAGTGGTTAATGGTTATGCTTGCTTACTCCATAAATAGAGCAGAAATTTCTGATTAAAACTGCAAGGGTCACTGGCTGGTTTCCCAAAACCGCCACACCACACACTGCAGCCAGAGCTGAGAGATTGCTTTAGCCACTCTTGCTTCATGATCTAGCTCTACACTGAGGTGAGGGATGCCACAGCCAAGGGGAAAGCTCAACTGTGAGGTACAGAAGTGGCTCAGACACCACTCTGGGTCTGAGCCAGTTGAGGGCAGCCACTACTGCTGCTAACACAGGCAGCACATCAGAAGTGGTCCACATCTCTATGGCCAGACCACCACAGCCCAAATCAAGATCCACATTGAGCACTTTCTAAGAGCCCCTCTTGCTCCAGCATTACTCTCATCTGGGGCAAGGGTGCTGGTGCTGGGAGGAGAACACACACTTAAAGGGTATGAAACTATCACACTCCAAACCCTCTGGGTTTATGCTCCAGCAACTTGGGACCCACCACACACCTCATAGGGTAGTGACAGCCACTGAACAGAGAAGAAACCCAGGTTCACACCTGGCTCTGTCACTAACCTCTCCATCTCTAAACTCAACTGCTACCAAGGTGCCAGCTGCCAGCACACCCTGGGGAAAGATGTGACTTGTGTTTGGGTCAGATCCACCTCTTCCACCAAATCCACTAGAAACATGTAGACTATATAGGGGCATTCCCACACAAGGACAACTCTTCAAGACCACAATAAGTAACTTTAACTTAATTTCAGAGAGACAGATAAAGTTAAGAAAAATGAGAAAAGAGGAATTTGTGTCAATTGAAAGAACAAGAGAAAATGTCTCAAAAAACTGATATGGGAAGAAATTACTTGATAGAGTTCAAAACAGTAATAAGAATGCTAGCTGAACTAAAGAATAAATGAACACAGTGAGAATTTTAACAATAAATTGAAAATATTTTTTTTAAAAAAATAGAGCTGAACAACACAATAAGTAAAATGAAAAACACAGTAGAAATAATAAGCAGCAGACTAGGTGATACAGAAGAATTCATAAATGGTCTGGAAGATCACCAAGTGGAAATCACCCAATCAGAATAGTAAAAAAATTGAAAAAAAATGAAAAAATAAGAACAATTTAAAGGACCTCTAGAACAACAACAAGAGTATCAACATTCTTATTTTATGGGTTTCAGAAGGAGATCAAAATGTATTTTATAAAATTATGGATGAAAACTTCCAAAACCTGAAGAAGGAAACAGATATCTAGGTACAGGGCCCACAGAAGGTCCTAAACAAGATAAACCCAAACAGATCCACACTAAGACATATCATAATTAAAATGGCAAAATGTAAAGGTAAAGAGAGAATTCTAAAGGCAACAAGAGAAAATCAAAGAGTCATATATAGGAAAACCTCCATAAGGCAATCAGCTATTTTTTTGCAGAAACTTTGCAGGCCAGAAGGGAGTGACATGATATAATCAAGTGCTGAAAAGGAACATCTACAACCTAGCATACTCTACCTAGCAAGATTATCATTTAGAAATGGAGAAATTAAAAAAAAAAAAACTTCTCAGACAAGCAAAAACTGAGTTCATTAATACTAAACCTACCCTAAAATTAATATTAAAGGGTCTTTCCTAGGTGGAAAAGAAAAGACTATAACAAGTAATAATAAGTATCAATGAGAAAAGAAAACCCCACTAGCTGAGGTAAATACATAGTAAAGATTGAGGACCAACCACTCAAATAAATTAGTATGACTATAAAAAGACAAAAAAAAATCAATTATAACTACAATAATCAATAAAATGATAAATATAAAGATGTAAAATATGGCATCAAAAATGTGGGGAAGGTGAGAGGGGAGTAAAAAGTTACATCTTTTAAAAAGTGTTTAAACTTAAATGACTACCTGTTTAGAACAAGTAGATACATGTCAATGTATATGAATCACATGGTAACCACAAATCAAAAACCTATGATAGATACACAAAAAGAGAAAGGAACACAAGCATGCCACTAAAGAAAATAATCAAATCACAAAGGGAGAAAGTAAAAGAAGAAAAGAACAAAGAAAAAATGCAAAAAGAAGTACATATCTATCGATAATCACTTAGATGTCAACACTGTAAATGTTATAATCAAAGGACATAGGGAAGCTGATTAGATTAAAAAACAAGACTCTTCTAAACACTGCTTATAAGGTACTTCAGAGCTAAAGATGCACACAGAATAAAAATGAAGAGATAGAGAAAGATATTTCATGTAAATGAAAATGACAAGAAAACAGGGGTAGAAATTCTCATATCAGACAAAATGACTTTAAAAGAAACACTCTCACAATGTTTATGACAAAGGACACAAAATGACATTATATAATGGTAAAGGGATCAAAAGAAGAAAGTTATTATACACTTGTCAAAATGCACCCAGTATAGTAGCACCTAAATACATGAAGCAAGTATTAACAGACATAAATGTAGGAATGGAAAATAGTATTCAAATAATAGGAGACTTGAATAACCCACTAATATCAATGGACAGATCATCCAGAAAGAAAATCAATTAGGAAACAGTGGTCTTAAATCACACATTAGACCATTAGGCTTAATAGATGTCTACAGAACATTCCTTCCAAAAGCAGCAGAATACACATTCTTATGAAATGTTCTCAAGTCTAGATCACATACTAGGAAGCAAAACAAATCTCAACTAAAGAGGAGAGAAATTACATCAAGCATTTTTCTTTCTGACCAGAGTGGTATGAAATTAGAAATCAATTACCAGAAGGAAAATTGAAAAAGCATAAACAAGTAGAGACTAAACAACATGCATATATAAAACCAATGGGTCAATGAAGAAATTAAAGAGGAATTTAGAAAATGAAAATGAAAGCACAACTTTACACAATCTCTGGGATGTAGAAAAAGCAGTACTAGCAACTTAAAACAATCACATATATTTCTGAATATGTGATTGTTTTAAGTTGCTGACATCTTAATTTCAACAAACAAAATTCCAGGGCCAGAAAGCATCACAGGTGAATTCTACCAAACATTTATAGAAGAGTTAACACCCATCCTTCTGAAACTATTTCAAAAAATTACAGAGAAAGGAACACTTCTGAACTTATTCTATGAGGCCAGAATCAAATTAATACCAAAAGCAAAACAAAGATACCACCAAAAAAAAAATTATAGGCCAATATCACTAATGAACATATATGCAAAAATCCTCAACAAAATACTAGCTGACTCCAACAATATATAAAAAGGATTATACATCATGATCAAGTAGGATTTATACCAAGGATGAAAGGACTTTTCAGTATCCACAAAACAATCAATGTGATACAAAACATTAAAAACTGAAGAATAAAAATCATGTCATCATCTCAATAGATCTAGAAAAAGCTTTTGATAAAATTCAACATCCATTTATGATAAAACACTCTCAAGAAAGTAGGTATAGAGGGATTACACCTCAATGTAATAAAAGCCATATATGACGAATCCACAACTAACATCATAGTCACTGGTGGAAAGCTGAAAGCATTTCCTCCATGAACAGGAACAAGACAAAGATTCCCACTCTTACAACTTTTTAACACTCTTATTTTGGTATGGTTCCTGTACAGTAAACTACACGTATTTCAGATGTACAATTTAATGAATTTTGATAGATGTATATACCAATGAAACCACCACCACAGTCAAGATAGCTAACATTTCCATCACTCCTCAAGAGGTGCAATTTTTGAATTCTTAATTTATTCTTTCTCACCCCCTTTACCTCCTGCTAAAATTTAAGTTTGTTCTGTATGTCTGTGAGTCTGTTTCTGTTTCTAGATAAGTTCATTTGTGTCTTTTTTTTTAAGATTCCAATATAAATATATCATATGTCATTTTTTCTTTCTCTTTCTGGCTTCCTTCACTTAGAATTATGATCTCCAGGTCAATCCATGTTGCAGCAAGTGCATTATTTTATTTTATTCTTTTTGCTGGGTAAAATTCCATTGTGTGTGTGTATGTGTGTGTGTGTGTATATATATATATATATATATATATATATATATATATATATATTCCATTTTGTTTATTTATATATATCTCACATCTTCTTCAATCATCTGTTGATGGACATTTGGGTTTTTCCATGTCTTGCTATTGTAAACAGTGCTGCTGTGAACTTTGGGGTGCATGTGTCTTTTTGATTATATTTCTCTCTAGATATATGCCCAGGAGTGGGATTGTTGGGTCATATGGTAAGTCTTGTATTAGTTCTTTAAGGAACATCCATATTGTCCTCCAAAGTGGCTGCCCCAATTTACATTCCCATCAACAGTGTAGGAAGGTTCCTTTTTTCCCACAGCCTCTCCAGCATTTATCATTTATAGACTTGTTAATGATGGCCATTCTGACTGGTGTGAGGTGATATCTCATTTTAGTTTTGATTTGCATTTCTCTAACAATTAGTGACATTGAGCATCTTTTCCTGTGCTTGTTGGCCATCTGTATTCTTTGGAGGGATGTCTATTTAGGTCTTCTGTACACTTTTTGATTTAGTTGCTTTTTTTAATATATTAAAGTATATGAGCTGTTTGTATATTTTGGAAAGTAGTCCTTTGTTGATTGCATCATTTGCAAATGTTTTCTCGCATCTGTAGATTGTCTTCTCATTTTTTAATGGTATCTTTAGCTGTGAAAAAGCTTTTAAGTTTAATTAGATCCCATTTTTTTTGCTTTTATTTCCAATACTCCAGGAGTTGGTTCAAAAAATATATTGCTGCAATTTATATCGAAGAGTGTTCTGCCTAAGTTTTCCTCTAGGAATTTTATAGTATCTGGTCTTACATTTAGGTCTTTAATCCATTTTGAGTTTATTTTTGTACATGGTGTTAGATAATGTTCTAAATTCAGTCTTCAATGGGTAGTTGTCCAGTTTTCCCAGTACCACTTATTGAAGAGATTGCCTCTTCTCCATTGTATATTCTTGCCTCCTTTGTCATAGATTAATTGACCATAATTTTGTGGGTTTATTTCTGGGCTTTCTATCCTGGTCCATTGATCTAGGTGTCTGCTATTGTGCTAGTATCATACTATTTTGATTGCTGTAACCTTGTAGTATAGTCTGAAATCAGGGAGCATTTTTCCCCTAGGATGATTCTTCTTTTTTTTATTGTTATATTTGGAATCTTTTCTTTTTCCATACAGATTTTAACATCTTTTCTTGTTCCATCTCTGTGAAAAATGTTATTGTTAATTTCATAGGGATTGCATTGATTCTGTATATTGCCTTGCATATTATGGCTATTTTAACAATATTGATTCTTCCAATCCAAGAATATGGTATATCTTTCCATTTGTTTATGTTATCTTCAATTCCTTTCATCAGTGTGTTATAGTTTTTGGAGTAAAGGTCTTTTCCTCCTTGGGTACATTTATACTTAAATATTTTATTATTGTTGATGTGATGGTAAATAGGATTGGTTCCTTAATTTCTTTTTCTGCTATTTCTTTATTAGTAAATAGAAATTCAACTGACTTCTGTATATTAATTTTGTATCCTGCAACTTTACCAAATTCATTGATGAGTATCTCGTACTTTTCTGATCACTTCTTTAGGGTTTTCTATGTATGTTTTTATGTATATTCATGTCATCTGCAAACAGTGGCAGTTTTACTTCTTCATTTCCAATTTGGATTCCTTTATTTCTCTTTCTTCTCTGATTACTATGGCTAGGACTTCCAAAAATATGTTAAATAAAAGTGGCAAGAGTGGGCATCCTTGTCTTGCTCTTGATCTTAGAGGAAATGCTTTCAGCTTTTCCCCATTAAGTATGATGTTAGCTGTGGGTTTGTCATATATGACCTTTATTATGTTGAGGTATGTTCCATCTGTCCACTTTCTGGAGAGATTTTATCATAAATGGATGTTGAATTTTATCAAACGATTTTTCTGTATCTATTGAGATGGTTATATGGTTTTTATTCTTCAATGTAGTGTATCACATTGATAGATTTGCAGATATTGAAAAATCACTCTCACTACTTTTATTCAGCATAGTTTTGGAAGCCTAAACACAGAAATCAGAGAAGAAAAAAAAATTAGAAGCTATCCAAATTGAAAAGGAAGATCTAAAACAAACTGTTTTCAGATGAAATGATTGTATGCATAGGAAATCCTCAAGACACAATCAGAAAACTACTAGAGCTCATTAATGGATTGTTAAAGTTTAAGGTTACAAAATTAACATACACAAATCTATTGCATTTCTGTACACTAACAATGAAATATCATAAAGAGAAATTAAGGGAACAACTAGATTTATCTTCATATCATAAACAATAAAATAACTTTAAATAAACCTACCTAAGGAGGTAAAAGATCTGTTCTCAGAACTATAACACCAGTGTGGGAAGGGACAAGATGGTGATGTAGAAGGACACTCGTAGCTCACCCTCTTTCACAAATAAACTAAGACTGACACCCATGGACCCACTCATGCAATCAGAACACCTGCTGAACTTTGACAGAGCATCACCTTCTTCAAAAGACAAATACACCATGAATATGGTAGTAGACAAGGAAAAAAAGAAGGAAGAAAAAGGAAAATAGTGCAGGGCCAGACCCCCAGGGAGGGAGCAGCAAGAAAGGTATAGTGCTCATTCGCTGGGTCTTCCCATCTCCAACAGAGGGGTCAGCTGGATGGAGGGGGAACCTCTTAGACTCAGATCTGTATGTAATAGCCCTTGACTGACAGAACTAAGTTAAATGGGCATAAAGGGTACCCACAAATCCTAGCCATAGATGCAAACTGGTTGGGGTGTGACAGGACAGGCTACTTGATCTGGGTGAATAAATCAGGCTGGCTGTACAGAGGCAACCTCTGGGTACTGAATTGTTCTGTGTGCCATTGCTGGGAGGGTATGCAGAGCAGAACAACCTGGGATCCCCATAAAATATGGGGGAAAAAAGTGAAGCAACACTACTGGTGTGCCCTGGAGGAAGTGGTGCCAAACCCTTTGTCTCTGGAGTCCTGTGAAACCATTACTGGCTTGTTTCTGGGACAAGAGTGTCAGGTCTCAACCACAGCCACCATATCCTCCTGTGTGCAGTTCCCAGGTGAAGGCAGGGTAGAAACCTGAATCCCTACCTAGGGGTTCCACAACCTCATAGATTGGACTGAGACTTGTTTACAGCCCCAGGCAGATAAGATCATTCTTCCCCAGTGCCTCTGTGAACTCGCATCTCCAAGACAAAGAACAAGGAGAGGAGCTCTGTCACAGAGCAGGAACAAGGGCTGGTCAGCTGTTTCCTCCTAGCTGACCTACAGAGCTCAGACCCAACACAGAGTGAAGAGCTACACAGAGCAGGGAGCTGCATGGAGCAGAAGAGCAACCCACCAGCCTACTGTGCACTACCATAGACCCAGAGTGGGGTTTGGGAGGGGGAGTGACCCACCCACCTACCTTGCATGAGTTCAGCACCAGACCACAGCATCAGGAGGGGGCATGACCCACACACCAAACAGCACAGGGAGCAGCACAGACAAGGGGTGAAACCAGAGGGCCTCTGGAACCAGCAAGCTGAGTTCACCCAGTAGAGCAATGACAGGAGAGGCAACAACCACAAAACAAAAAGGAGGCCCCATTCAATAGCAAGGGCAGGCACTGACTATGAAGTCAATGGCCTCACCCCTAACCAGAGGGATAACAATCAACAGGCAGGAAGAAAGACTTGTCAACCTCCCATACATAAGAAGGACCCCCTCAATAAAATTATTAAGAGCATGCAGTCTTTAACACTTTTCTTTTAAAATATTTATTGTTATTTTGTTAATGTGTATAAGTTTCATTTTATTTCTCTTTGTTCTGTGCTTCTGTTATCAATTATACTGTTTCAAATCTTTTTCCTTCTTTTAATTTTTTAAAAATTTCTCTCAATTTGAGTTTTATTTATCTTTGTTTTGTTCTTCTGTAATTTATTATACTCTGTTGTCAAACCTTTTTTCTCTTTTAATATTCTTTTTTTAAGTTTTATTTCCATATCCACTTTAGACAAATAAACTCCTTAAGGATCAGAGTAGATAACTGATACTTCATAAGCCATAGTGCCAGAGAAATAGAAGCAAAATGAAAAAGCAGAGGAACCACTCCCAATTAAAAGAACAAGAGAAATCCCCTGAAAGAACTATCAATGTAATAGACATTGATGGCCAATTAGATCAATATTTGAAAAAAGGAGTGATCAAAGTACTGAAGGAACCAAAACAGCTTGTGTTTAGAGATATAAAATATGTCAAAAGTGAAACTGAAATTATAAAGAGGAGCCAAATAAATTTGGAAAACACATTTGCTGAGATGAGAGCTGAATTAAAGGCTGTAAAAAGTAGGCTAGATAATGCAGAGGAACAAATAAGTGATTTAGAAGACAGGACAACAGAAAGCACCCAATTAGAACAGCTGAGAAGAAAACAAATAAATACCAATGGAAACAATATAAGGAAACTATGGGATAATATAAAACATGTGAACTTATGCATAACAGGGGTCCCAGAAGGAGAAGAAACAAAAAATGGGGATTGAAAAGGTATTAGAAGAAATTGTGACTGAAAACTTCCCAAGCCTGAAAAAGGAATCAAATATCCAAGTACAGGAATCACAGAGGGTTCCAAACAAGAAGTACCCAAACAGATGCACACCAAGACATATTATAATCAGGGTGGCCAGGTTAAGGATAAAGAAATGATTCCAAAGGCAGCAAGAGGAAAGCAGAGTGAGTTACAAGGGAACCCCCATAAGGCTTTCAGTTGATTTCTCTACACAAACACTGCTGGCCAGAAGGGAGTTGCAAGATTATTCAAAGGCCTGAAAGCAAAAAACATGAAACTTAGGATACTTTATCCAGTAAGGTTATCCTTTAGAATAGAAGGAGAGATAAAGAACTTCACAGACAAGCAAAAGCTAAAAGAATTTAGCAACACTAAACCTATGCTAAAAAACAATAATGAAAATCTACTCTAAATAGAAATGAAGCAGGATGCTACAGAAAGGAGAAAACTATAATTGGAAAGATGATAACTACCATGAATTTACAACAGAATAAACATGGAATTGTAAAAGAGGACATCTAAATCATTAAGTGTGAGAGAGGGAAGTAAGAAAACATAGTTTTTTTTTTCTTTTTCTAATTTTTTGTTCTCAGCATGAGTTTGAGCTTATATTACTATCTGTTTAAAATAAACAGTTAAAGTAATAGGTTAATATATGTACAAAACAGGGTAACCACAAGCCAAAAACTTACAATTAAGTCACAAAACTTAAAAACAAAAACAAGATAATACAAAGGAAAATTATCAAACCACAAAAAGGAAAATAAAGGAACAAAGAAGAAATACCAAATCAATAGCAAAACTAAGTTTAAAATGGCAATAAGCACACATCTATCAATAATTACCCTAAATGTCAATGGACTAAGTACTCCAATCAAAAGACATAGGGTGGCAGACTGGATAATAAAATAAGAACTTATAATATAATCCATACAAGAGACCCACTTTAGGGAGAAGTACACACATAGATTGAGAGTGAGAGTATGGAAAAAGATATTCCATGCAAATGGAAGTGACAAGGTAGCAGGACTAACAATACTGATTTCAGACAAAATAGACTTTAAAATGGAGGCCATAAAGATAGATAAAGAAGGACATTTGAGAATGATTAAAGGACTAATACAATATGAAGATTTTACATTCATTAACATATATGCACCAAATATAGGAGCACCTACATACATAAAGCAATACTAACAGATATAAAGGGAGAAAATGATGGGAATACAATCATTGTCAGAGACTTTAACACCCCCATTAACATCACTGGACAGTTCATCCAGACAGAAAATAAATAAAGGCAACCGAGAAATTAAATGATACAGTAGAACAACTAGATTTGGTTGATATTTTCAGACATTGCATCCCCTTAATAGAATGTACATTATTTTCCAGTGCACATGGTACATTTTCTAGGATAGATCATGTACTCAGGCACAAAAGAAGCCTCAACAATTTTAAGAAGACAGAAATTATTTCAAGCATCTTTTCTGACCACAATGTCATGAAACTAGAAATGAACTACAGAAAAATAAAGGAGAAAAAAGTGAAAGCATGGAGATTGAGCAACATGCTAGTAAAAATCCAATGAGTCAATGATGAAATCAAAGAATAAATTAAAAAAAATTCTTTGAGATGAACGACAATGGAAACACAACCACACAGAATCTATGGGATGCAGCAAAGACAGTGCTAAGAGGGAAGTTTATAGCAATAAGGGCCTTCTTCAAAAAAGAACAATCTCAAATAAACAATCCAACCTACCAGGTAAAATAATTAGAAAAAGAAGAGCAGACATACCAAGGATCAGCAGAAGGAAGGAAATAATAAATATCAGGGAGGAAATAAATAAAAAAAATAAAATAGAGAATAAAAAACAATAGAAAAAATCAATCAAACCAAGAGCTGGTTTTTTGAATGAGTAGACAAAATTGACAAACCATGGGACAAGCTCATGGAGAAGACAAAAGACAGAACACAAATAAACCAAAAAAGAAAGGAAAATGGAGAAATTACAACCAATATCATAGAAATACAAAATATCATATGAGAATACTATGAACAACTATATAGAAACAAATTGGATAACCTAGAAGAAATGGACTAGTTTCTGGACATACAGTCCACCAAGACTGAATCAAGAAGAAATTGACCACTTGAACAAGCCAATCACTATAACTGAAATTGAATTAACAATTAAAAAAACCTCCAAACACAAGTCTAGAACTGGATGGCTTCAATGGGGAATTCTACCAAGCATACAAAGAAGGACACTTACTGGTTCTTCTCAACCTCTTCCAGAAGATTAAAAGGAGGTAGTACTCCCAAACTCATTCTATGAAGCCACCATCACCCTGATATCAAAACCACATAAAGGCACTGGCAAAAAAGATAATTACAAGCCAATATCACTGCTTAATATAGATGCAAAAATCCTCAACAAAATATTAGCAAACAGAATCCAACAACACATAAAAAAGACCATACACCATGATCATGTGGGGTTCACCCCAGGAACAGAAGGATGGTTCAACATAAACAAATCAATCAATGTAATACACCATGTCAGCAAGAGAAAAGACAAAAAACACATGATCATCTCAATAGATGCAGAAAAAGCATTTGATAAAATTCAACACCCATTTATGATAAAAACTCTCACCAAAGTGGGTATAAAGGAAATATATCTCAACATAATAAAAGCTATTTTTGTAAAACCTACAGCTAAAGTAGCTCTAAATGTTGAAAAACTGAAAACCTTCCCACTAAAATCTGGGACAAGACAAGGTTGTTCACTCTCACCACTCTTATTCAACATAGTCTTGAAAATCCTATCCACAGCAATCAGGCAAGAAAAAGAAATAAAAGGGATCCAAACTGGAAAAGAAGGGGTAAAATTTTAATTATATGCAGATGACATAATACTATAAATAACAAAACCTAAAAGTTCCACACAAAAACTATTAGAACTAGTAAAGGATTTCAGCAAGGTGGCAGGATATGATATTAATGTACAAATATCAGTTGCATTTCTTTACACAAATGATGAATCAATAGGAAAAGAAAGTAAAGGAACAATTCTTTTTAAAAAAGCACCCCAAAAATAAAATGCTTAGGAATAAATCTAACCAAGGAGGTGAAAGGCTTATACATAGAGAACTACAAAACATTGATTTAGGAAATTAAAGAAGACATAAAAATAGAAATATATCCCATGCTCCTTGATTGGAGGAATCAATATTGTTAAAATGGTCATACTGCCCAAGGCAATCTACAGATTTAATGCAATCCATATCAAATTTACCAGGACATTTTTTCACAGAAGTAGAACAAATCATACTAAAATTTATATAGAATCACACACACACACACACACACACACACACACACACACACACACACACACAAAACAGAATTGCCAAAGCATAATTGAAGAAAAAAGAATGAGGTTGGAGGAATAACTTTCCCAGACTTCAGACAATACTACAGAGCTACGGTAATCATAAAACATTGTATTGGTACAAAAACAGATATATGGATCAATGGAACAGAATAGAGAGCCCAGAAATGAACCCACAAACTTTTGGCCAATTAATCTTTGACAAAGGAGGCAAGAACATACAATGGAATAAAGACAGTCTTTTCAGCAAATGGTGTTAGGAAAACTGGACAGCAGCATGTAAATCAATGAAGTTAAAACACTCCCTCACACCATAGACAAAAATAAACTCAAAATGGATTAAAGACTTAAACATAAGACAAGATACAATAAACCTCCTAGAAGAAAGCATAGGCAAAACATTACCTCACATACATCTCAGCAATGTTCTCCTCAGGCAGTCTACCCAAGCAATAGAAATAAAAGCACAAATAAACAAATGAGACCTAATTAAACTTACATCTTTTGCATAGCAAAGGAAACCATAAGCAAAACAAAACAACAACCTACAGAATGGGAGAAAATATTTGCAAAAAATGAAACTGACCAGGGCTTCATCTTCAGAATATATAAACAGCTCATACAACTTAATATGAAAGCAAACAAAAACTCAATCCAAAAATGGACAGAAGACCTAAACAAGCATTTCTCCAATGAAGACATATGAAGGACCAATAGGCACATGAAAAAATGCTCAATATCGCTAATTGTCAGAGAAAGGCAAATCAAAACTACAATGAAGTACCACCTCACACCAGTCAGAATGGCTATAATTCATATGTCTACAAATGATAAATGCTGGATAGGGTGTGAAGAATAGGGAACCCTTTTACACTGTTGTGGGAATGTAGTTTGGTGCCTCCATTGTGGGAAACAGTATGGAGATTCCTTAAAAGACTGAAAATAGACTTACCATATGACCCAGCAATCCCACTCCTGCACATATATCCAGAAGGAATCCTACTTCAAGAAGACACCTGCACCCCAATGTTCATAGCAGCACTATTTACAATAGCCAAGACATGGAAAGAATCTAAATGTCCATTGACAGATGACTGGATAAAGAAGAAGTGGTACATTTATACAATGGAATACTATTCAGCCATAAAAATGACAACATAATGCCATTTGCAGCAACATGGATGTTCCTGGAGAATGTCATTCTAAGTGAAGTAAGCTAGAAAGAGAAAGAAAAATACCATATGAAATCATTCATATGTGTAATAAAAAAAAAGAAGAAGACAAATGAGCTTAATTATAGAACAGAAACAGACTCACACACATAGAATAGGAACTTGTGGTTGCCATGGGGGAGGATGGTGGGAATAGACTGATTGTGAGTTTGAGATTTGTAGATACTGATGATATATATAGAATAGATAAAGAAGTTTATACTGTATAGCACAGGGAAATATATTCAAGATCTTGTAGTAGCTCATGGTGAAAAATAATATGAAAATGAATATATGTATATTCATGTATGACTGAAAAATTTTGCTGTACACCAGAAATTGATACAACATTGTAAAGTTACTATAACTGAAAAAAAAAAAAGAAAAACAAAATAAAACAAAAAACTATGACACCCTTGAAAGAAATTGAAGATGACACAAACAGATGGAAAGGTATTCCATGTTCTTTGACTGGAAGAATCAATAATGTTAAAAAGATCATACTGTTCAAGACAATCTACAGATTCAGTGCCATTACTATTAAAATACCAAAGTAATTTTTCACAGAACTAGAACAAATACTTTTAAAATTAATACAGAGGTATAAAAGACCCAAATATCAAAAAAAAAAAAAAAACACTTGATAAAGGTGAATGGAGCTGGAAGAATCACACTCCCTGACATCAAATTATACAACAAAGCTACACTAATCAAAGCAGTATGGCTGGAACAATAATAGATATGTAGATCAATGGAATAAAATATAAAGTCTAGAAGTAAACTCATGCACTTATGGCCAATTAATATATGACAAAAGAGGCAAGAATATAAATTGGAGAAAAGACAGTCTCTTCAATAAGTAGTGCTGGGAAAACAGAAGAACTACCTGTAAAAGTATGAAGTTAGAACGTTCTCTAACTCCATATGCAAAAATAAACACAAAATGGATTAAAGACCTAAATGTAAGACCAGATATGTAAGATTAAAGATTATGTAAGATTAAAGACTAAATGTAAGATACTATAAAACTCCTGGAAGAAAACATAGGTAGAACACTCTTTGACCTAAATCACAACAACATTTTTGGATCCCTCTCCTAGCATATTTGAAACAAAACATATATAAACAAAGGGAACCCAATTAAACTTAAAAGCTTTTGCACAGCAAATGAAATGATTGACAAAATTAAAAGGCAACGTACTGAATGGGAGAAAATTTTTGCAAATGATATGACCAATAAGTAATTAATATCCAACATATATGAACAGCTCAAACAATTCAATATTTATAAAAAAAAAAAAAACTTGGTTAAAAAAGGCTGAGGGACTGAAGGGACATTTTTCCTAAGAGGAA
This sequence comes from Camelus bactrianus, assembly GCF_048773025.1. Classification (NCBI taxonomy): domain Eukaryota; kingdom Metazoa; phylum Chordata; class Mammalia; order Artiodactyla; family Camelidae; genus Camelus; species Camelus bactrianus. The sequence continues at coordinate 46,209,203 of NC_133575.1, forward strand.
ATGTAGATAGCCAACAGGCACATGAAAAGATGCTCAACATTGCTAATCATAAGGAAAATGCAAATCAAAACCACAAGGAGCTATCATCTTACAACTGTCAGAATAGGTACCATCAAAAAGAATACAAATAACAAATGTCAGTGAGGATTTGGAGAAAATGGGCCCCTTGTACATTGTTTGTGGGAATGTAAGTTGGTGCATCCACCATAGAAAACAGTTTGGAGGTTTCTTTAAAAGTTAAAACTAGAACTAGCATATGACTGAGCTATTCTACTCCTGGGTATATATCTGATATGAAAAACCCAGTAATACAAAAAGATACATGCACCCCAATGTTCATAGGAGCACTATTTACAATTGTCAAGATATGGAAGCAACCTAAGTGTCTGTCAACAGAGAAACAGAGAAATGGATAAAGATATGTGTGTGTGTGTGTGTGTGTGTGTGTGTGTGTACACATTGTGTGTATATATATGTGTATATATACACAATCTACTACTACTCAGCCATAAAAAGAGTGAAATTTTGGCATTTGCAGCAACATGGATGGACTTGGTGGGCATTATGTTAAGTGAAGAAAGTCAGATAGAGAAAGACAAATACTGTATTATATCCCTTATATGTGGAATATAAAAAGCACAACAAACTAGTGAATATAACTAAAAAGAAGAAGACTCATAGATATAGAGAAAAATTACTGGTTACCTGTAGGGAGAAGGAGGGGTGGGGTAATGTAGGAGTGGAGGTGTAGGAGTTACAAACTATTGAGAGTAAGGTAGGCTATAAGAATGTTTTGTACAACACAGTGAATATAATCAATATTTTTCAATTACTGAAACAAATATTAGACTATCTTAATTCTCTGTTTATATGCTTTTGCTTAATAGCTTTAACTACCAGTTCATCTTCCATGCCTATCTTGCTATCTGTCCCAGGGTAGACACTTAGAAAATGTTTGTTAAATGAATTAATGACTGCAGATGAGTAAACAATTATAATGTAATAGATTCTATGGCATATATTGAGAACAAGGCACATCAAAGAGCAAGAGGAAGATTATGAAATTTGTTTGAAGATAGTCAGGAAACTTTTCACTGAGAGAGGCCATTTCCTTTCAGAACTTTCACAGGAACAGTTAGAGCTATCAGTAAGCTCTGTATCTGTTAAAAAGGTAATATGATTCTGGATAGCCACAAGGTGGCAATATTTCAGAAGAGATTTAAGTAGCAGAGGGAAACACTACAATCAGCCAACTCCTTTCAGCCCAGAGAACATGTTTATATGTTTTCTCTCTCCTCTCCCTAGAACGTCGTCATGATTTTTCTCCCTTTCTTTCCTTTGGGGTTGGAAGTTGACATTACAATTTCAGGCTGCTCAGGAAGCTGTCTGGCACTCCAGCCACTCTGTTGTAATCAGACAAAAGAGAGAAACGGTGCTGAATATGTTTCCAGTTCTTCAGATAATGAATTTCTAATTCCAGTATCACTGACTTGTGTTAACTTTGATATGCCCCACTATATGGAGAGGGATAAAAGGATAGGGGAAAAGCAAAACTAACAGTTTTTTGAGGAGGTAGGCACTATATCAAGCACTTGATAAAAATTCATTTCATTTAATTGTCACAACAACCCTATGAAATAGACAATGTCATTAAAAAATTCATCATCCAGCTTCAGCGATTATTAACAAATGCATGGTCAATCTTTTTTCAGCTATATCCTCACTCCCTACACCCGACCACTGCTGGAACAATTTGAGGTAAATTTCAGGCATGTTATTTCATTTGTAAATGCTTTTGTATGTATCTCTAAGATATGAGAACTTTTAAAAAAATGCAGCACCTTTATCACATCTTAAAAACATAACAGTACTCCATTAATTCTTAAATGTTATGTCACTATGTACATTTCTCTGATTTTCTTATAAAAAATATATTTGGTCTCTTCAATTCAAGATCCAAGCAAAGTCCATACATTGCATTTATTTACTATATCATAAAGAATTTTTCATCCCCATTTTACAAACAGAACCAGACAGGATTACATGTTCTATATTTTAAAAACTGTATATTGCATCAGACACTATGACAGGATTTTGGGTACAAAGATTACGAAGTCATAGCCCCTGTCCTCAATGGACTCAACCTCATGCTCATGAAAGTTATGTGACCATTTTAATCACAGAGCTTATTACATTATATTACAATTATGTGTTTATAAATCTTCTTTCTAAGATAGATAGTAAATTCCTTAAAGGCAGTTGTCATCTTGTGTTCAACACCTTTTTCCTAATGCCTAACATAGTTCCTGACACACAGTAAATATTTAATAATATAGAAAACTGTGAATAATTTTGTCTGATTGGGCAGTGGGAAACGTGAATAGTTTCAAGCAGGTCAGTAACATGATAAAATTTCTCAATGAATATAGGTACTAAAGTTGCCAAATGGATTTGAGGCATTGCAGACTGTAGGTGGGGGTGGGCAGTGTGGAAGTTACTGCAGGAATTCAAGTTAGAGAGGATGAGGACCAGAATCAGAGAACAGGTGGTGAGGATGGAACAGAAACAGATTGGAGTTATTGAGGAGGTAATTTTGACAGCACTTGTAAGTAATTTTTTAGATATGCAGAGTGAGAATGAAACATTCCAGAATTCAGGCATGAGTGGTGTTGTGGATGATGATGGTACCACCAACAGAGATTCAGAATGAAAAGGAGAGGTAGATTTGGGATGTGGAAGACAAGTTCAATTTGAAGTGCCCATATGATTTCCAGGAGGCATTATCTAGTAGGATGTGTGAGATTAAAGCTCAGAAGCTCAGGCAGAGGTCATAAGTGAAAGTATAGATCTAGGAATCATGAGCATTTAAGTGATGGTTAAAAGCCTGATAGCAGATGTTATTGCTCAAGGAGAGGACATGAATTAAAATGGAAGTGACCTGAGAATGAGATCCTGGGGAACCCTGACACTTACAAAGAGGGTAGAAAATGAGAATCCCATAAATACAATGGAAAAGGAACAGCCAGAGTTATTGAAACAAAAGTCAGAAAGTTGGAGCCATAAAAGCTAAGGGAGGAGAGTTTCAAGGGAGTAGGAATAAGAGAGGTTGGTATTTTTCTGTGTGAAGGAGTTGTGACAGTGGCAACTAGTTAAGTGTTGATCATATGTGGGATGTGGTGAGTCCAGTAAGGCCAGTTGGGCACTCATTCCAAAAAGCTTTGAACACCAGGCTAAGACATCAGGGCTTAATTATGTAAGTGATAAAGAGCACTTGAGGAGCTTCAAAGATCAGTTGACCTAGTCTTTGAGATGTTTTAGAAAGGTTAGCCTTAGACAGTGAAGAGGATGCCATGGGAGAATGGGACTGAAGGCAGGAGCTCATGGGAGTGAAGTGAAGTGGAGTTGAGTAGGATAGCAGTTAGGTGGTGGAGGAAGGCAAAAGCTTCCTAGCTATTTAGTAGGTAAAATTGGCAAGCATTGAAATGAGCTAACATCTATTGAATATTTACTACTTGTTTACATGTATGTTCTTAAACAAGAACCTCATAACCACCCAATGAAACAGATAAAATTATTGCCTTCATTTTATGCATCAGGAAATGAAGATACAGACAGATAAAGTAACTTGATGAGGGTCACATAACTAGTGCATGTAATAGTCTAGATTCAATCCCAGGTGTTTTAGTTCAACACACTCTCAATCTGTATTTGCTTTGCCTTGGTTAGGTATGGAAACTGAGGGGAGTTTTAGTTAGAATTAAGTTCCACTTTGAGTTAGCAGACATCCAAATAAATATATATGTATCTTTTATGGTAAAGCCTGTAGCTGGGTTTCTACTCACTCTATCATCTCCAAAGTGTATACCTCAACCTGATGGTACAAGATAGAATTCAAGCCATCATATCCATGTTTCAAGCAGCAAAATAAGAATTGAGAGAGGAACAGTACAGATATTGAGGACAATGAACAATCTAAACTATAAGAGAAGTACAACGATCCTGATATATAGGTGGTTTCATGGAGGCTGGTGGTGGTGGTGTCACCAACTGGGATAGATTATAGGAAATCTGTTGAAGTGAACATTTTTTTGAGGGGGTATATTTCTCTCTTCTCTTGGCAATAGTATCCTCTGTTTTTGAGGAGAGCTGTGTTTCCCTCCTCCAATCATGTAGTTTTAGTGGGGACCACCAATCATATTATCCCTCTCCCTGGCCACAGTTGATTTGATTGGTTGAGGTAAGGGTGTGTCATCTAGGTCAGGAAATCATAATTCTTCCGTAGAGTTTTTCAAATTGAATATTCTAATTGAATTGGGTAAAAATATTCTGTCCTACTTTTCTGGCAACGATTGGAGATGTACAGCTCAGGAATTTGTGGTAGTCCTTTTATAGCTACAGGGAGGAAATTGAGAGAATGAAATCATCATGTAGGGATGACAGATAGAAAGAATTCTTTTTTTTTTCAAGTCTCTGATCTTATTAGTACTTGAGGCCCACTTACATTCTTCCCCATCCTGTAATTATATATACCTTTTAATAAATTCCTTCTTTTGACTGAGTTAAAGTTCTTTTTTAGGTCACTTGTAATCAATAATATTCTAATTAATACTGTGCTCTAAAAGGCAATTCTGGAATCAATGTCAAAGATGCATTTAGTGCCTATATGTGTGGGAAGTAGAATGTGGTCAGTAGTGGCCAGAGATAGGAGCACTATTTATGAGACTATATAGTCTCTGTGAAAAACAATGAGGCCTCGAACTAACACTGTTGGTAGGTACTGTAATTCCTAGCTAGGTTTGCCATGCCAAGTCTTTCCTAGATCTTGATCTAATTTCCCACCTACCCTGCTGGCTGATTATTTTTACATAGTTACAATGTGCTTGTGTATATAAGTTCTTTGGTCACTATTCACTGTGAACACATTTTTATTTAAATCTTTGGGCATAGCTGTTTTAAAATGTGCCTGCTAATTCCATCTGTGTTATCTCAGGGTCCATTTTTAGCGATTGTTTTTTCTTTGAGTATGGGTCACATTTTCTTGCTTCTTCATATATCTAAGTCATTTGGAAATGTCCATTGGGCTTTGCAAAAGATGTGTTGTAGAGAATCTGGACTCCATTATTTTCCTCTGAAAAATATTGCTTTGTTTTGTTTCACAGATAGTTAACTTGGCTGAACTCAAATATAAACTTTCTCTTCTGAAGTGGGCAGCACTTGCAATATTTATTCAGTTATTTCAGCTTTAGTTAGATTGCTTGGAGCTTGCTTTTCACATTTATAGCTGGCCAGAGATTTGGGCAAAGATTATACACAAAGTTTAGTGCTCTTCTTCTTTGGTTCCTTTCCAGGAATTTACCCCCACTCCTTCCAGTTGCTATACATGAATCTGTAACTCTGTCCTACGGTTCTTCAAGCAAGTAAAACTAAAAGTTTTCTATACCAGGTATAGACACTCAGTAGGGAACTGATTGTGGCTTTTGCTCTGGCTAAGAGCCCTAAAAATAGAAATATCACCTAATTTTGCTCCTTTCTTTCAAGTTTAGATTTCCCTTAAGTTTATGCCTGCTTTATGTTGCTTGATAGTACCTTAAGGTATTTTTTATCCAAACTATTTTATCCAAAATATCTATTTTATCCAAAATAGATTGCAGTTATCTGAGGGAGGGAGATACTTAGCTATTAACAAAAGCCAGAACCTCCCTGGTCACAGTTATTTGACCTGTAGCCAAAGTAGCAAAATAGTTCCAGTAATATTGTCAGAAATTATCTTTGGTACCTAGATTTTAGATCCAGAAGATGTGGCTTGCTAAAGGCTATTTTTACAAATGCATAAGTTCAGTGTGATGGTGTTTCAGGGTGACATGTTTGGGAGTGTAAGAAGTTGGGTAAACAGGGACTTGAGACTTCCTGTGGGCTAACAGTTTCACGCTAGTTAGGCCAAATCCCACTGCCATTTACTTGATTGCCTCATTGAGTATACCCTACTGTGATATCTCCTGGAAACCTCTACAAAAAATATTTGAGCCCATTGTAGTAAACTGTAATTTCCATATAATTTACACATCAGAATGCCAGGCTAATTTCCCCACCAAGTCCTTCATCAGACCTACTATATAGGATGGAGAAGAGTGGACAAATTAAAAATCTTTTTTTAGCAAATTGAATGTTCACAGGTTAATAACATATGAAGAGGAATAATAGAGAGGATAAAAGGATGAATTATACCTTTCTGTCTTGGACAATTGGATAGATGATAAATACATGACAGAGAATACAAGAGAAAGAACAAGTTTCAGGGATAATAAAATGAATTCAGTTTTAGCCATGCTGAGTTGTGTCTGTGGGACATCCAGATTGAAATGTATAGTAGGCATCATATATTTTAGCATGAAACCCACTGGAGAAGCATGTGGGTTGAAGATGTAGCTTGAGGAATCATTGGCAGAAAAAATATTATATGAAGTCATAAGAGTAGGTGATGTGATCAGACATCTTAAGTAGAGTGAGAAAAAAAGAGACTGGCAACAAAGCTTAGTATTTAAGGAGTGAGCAGAAGAAATGATTCACTTAAGTTGATTGAAAATCAGCCAGAGAAGTAAATGGAAAACCAGAAAAAGATGATATAGACAAGCCAAGGGAGGAGAATTTCAAGGAGTTAGTTGTCAATAGGGTATAATTCAGCATAAAAATCAAGCCAAAAAAATTACTTTAAAAAACTATCTATTGGATTTAACAACTAGGAAGAGGATTTTGTTTACCTTGGTGATTGCAATTTCAGTGGAGTGGTAGATCATGTAGCCAGTTTGCAGAGGGTTGAGGAGTTGCATGGCTGTGGTAGGCTATAACATGTGGCTCCAGTTAATGATGCCTCCCAGTAATCATGTCCTTGTAAAATTTCCTCTCCTTGGATCTGAGTTGGCCATGTGAGTTCATTTAACAAATAGAATTCGGTGTAGTCTGATACTGCCTAATTTCCAAGGTTAAGTCATAGAAAGCCATGAAATTACTCCCACTGTCTGTCTCTTGGAACGCTAAGCCACCATGGAAGAAGCCTGACCTCTGTACCTGGACATACCACAAGCAGAGGCCTTGAGACAACATGATAAGGGAGAGAAACCCACTGAGACCAACTTTCCAGATATCTCTACCAAGGCACCAGGCATGTGAGTGTGTCTGCATTTGATCCTCTACACCAGATCAGCCACTAGTTGAATGTCACCTACTGACCCCAGTAACTACTTTCTGGAATAGACTTGTCCGGTGAACCTTACCTTAATTCCTGAAATGAACAATAGTGAGTATAATAAAATGATTATTTCTTAACCCACTAAGTTTTGGGGCAGTTTATTGTGGAGGAATATATAACTTTAACATGAAGATTGAGATAATAGAACGTTGTACAATGAGTTAGTGGAAGTTGTAAATGCAATAAACCTGGAAAGAGAAAAATCAGATGATGGCTGAAGATGTTCATGAGACTGAGGATGGGTCTTTGCTTTAATAGAAGAGTCTTGGGAATGTTTATATGCTTAAGAAAAAGAGCCAAGAGAAAGATGAAGTTGAACATACAGTAGAGACTATGACTATTCACTGAGTTTTCCAAGGAGAAAGGAAGGGATGAAATCCAAATTTCCAGTGGGTGAGCTGGCTAGAATACAAGATGGGATAACTTAAGCTTCTAAAATAGTAGGTGTCTGGGCCTTCTCAGAATCTTTAGAAATCCTCAAATTTTCCCACACACTGAATTCTAGTTGTGGAATTCCCAGACCTTGCTGGAAAATGATGGCTGTCCCAAGAAGAGCTGGTGAGAGAGTAATAGATTAAATTTTATTATTTCAAGGGTAGAGAATTCCAAATTTTAACAAAGTTCAAGGTATGACCATAAGAAAATATATTTGGAAATAAGAAGAAAGGACATGGGCGTATATTGTTGATAAGTCAAAATCTGAAACTTGAAGTGACTTAAGTTGATAACAAAACTTGGAGCAAAAAATAAGCTAATCCAGATGCTGAATTCTTCCATGAATGTAATAGAATAAACAGGAGGTTGGTAGATGACACTGTTTTGTAACAGTATGATAGACTAAAGGCATGAGCTTCAAAGGAAGATTCTGTGCATGACAGAAGAAAGCAGCAATGGGGAGCAAGTAGAGTATGGATTCTTTCTCTGGTTTGTGAGAGAAGAGCATCATCTACTGTAGAGAGCAGCAGAACTTATGATATCCTCAGGGAAGAGCTAGGTTTCACTCAAAGAGGAAGAAAGGATATTAATAACTTAATATATGTTTTTACATTTTAAAAAGTTATTGAAGTAAAATTCACAAGACATAAAATTAACCATTTTAAAGTGAACATTTGAATGGTATTTAGTGCATTTATTGTTTTGTAAAACAACCACCATCTTTCTAGTTCCAAAATATTTACACCCATCCAAGATAAAATCCTACACACATTAAACTGTTTCTTCCCATTTTCACTCTACCCTGGTCCCTGGAAAAACACCAACCTGTGTTCTGCCTATATAGATTTACCTATTTTGGGTATTTCATATAAGTGGAATCATACAATATGTGACCATTTATATCTGGCTTTCAATTAGCGTCATGTTTTTGAGGTTCATCCAAACTGTAGCACGTATTAGTACTACATCCCTTTTAATAACTGAATAATTTTCCATTGTGTACATATACCACAATTTATCCATTTATACATTGAAAGACATTTGAGCTGTTTCTAGATATTGACTATTTTGTATAGTGCTCCTTATGAACATAAGCATACATAATTTCATTACTCCTTTTCAATTATTTTGGGTATATATCTAGGAGTGGAATTTCTGGATCTCATGATAATTTTATGTTTAACATTTTGAGGAACTGTGAAACTGCCTTCCACAGAATCTGAACCATTTTAAATTCCCACCAGCAATGTATGAGAGTTCATATTTATCCATATCCTTTCAAATACTTGCTATTTTCCATTTTTAACAATTATAGCCATCCTAGTGGGTAAAAAGTAGCACATCATTGTGATTTTTAAATTAAAAAAATCTTTTAATTAGTTGTAGTTGATGTATAGTAATATTATAAAAGATATAGATGTACAATATGGTGATTCACAATTTTTAAAGGTTATACTCTGTTTATAGTCATCAAATATTTGCTATATCCCCTGTCCTGTGCAATATATCCTTGTAGCTTATTTTATACTTGATAGTTTTTAGTTCTTAGTCCCCTACCCGTATATTGCCCCTTCCCCTTCCTTCTTCCCACTGGGAACAACCAGTTTATTCTCTGTATCTGTGAGTCCCTTTCTTCTTATATTCACTAGTTTGTTGTATTTTTTAGATTTCACATATAAGTGATATCATATGGTATTTGTCTTCCTCAGCCTCATTTAAATACCCTCAAAGTCCATTCATGTTGCTGAAAATTCTAAGAATTTGTTTATTTCTTCTAGGCTGTCCATTTTGTTAGGGTACATTTGTAGTAGTCTCTTGTGATACTTTATATCTGTGGTGTCAGTTGTAACTTCTTTTTCATTCCGATTTTATTTATTTGATCCCTCTCTTTTTCTTTATGATGAGTCTGACTAAAAGTTTTTCAATTTTGTTTGTCTTTTCAAAGAAATAGCTCTTAGTTTCATTGATCTTTTTTCTATTTTTTGTCTATTTCATTTAATTCTACTCTGATCTTTATAATTTATTTTCCTTTATTAACTTGGGTTTTGCTTGTTCTTTTTTTCCTCTAGTTCCTTTAGTTGGAAGGTTAAGTTGTTTGCTTGAGATTTTTCTTGTTTTCTGAGGTAAGCTTGTATTGCTATAAACTTCCCTGTTAGACCAATTTTTGCTGCATCCCATAGGTTTTGGATCATTGTGTTTTCCTTTTCATTTGTCTCTAGGCATTTATTTTATTTCCTTTCTGAGTTTTTCAGTGATCCATTGGTTTTTAAGTAGCATGTTGTTTAGCCTTCATGTGTTTGTGATTTTTGCAGTTTTGTTTTGTTTTGTTTTGGTTTGGTTTTAGTTGATTTCTAGTCTCATAGTGCTGTGGTTGAAAAAGATGCTTGATATGACTTCAATTTTCTTAAATTTACTGAAGTTTGTTTTGTTGTCAAACATGAGATTTATTCTGCAGACTATTCCATGTGCACTTGAAAAGAGTGTGTATTCTGCTACCTTCAAAAAGAATGCTCAATATGTAAGTTAAGTCTATCTGGTCTAATGTGTCATTGAAGGCCAGTGTTTCCTTACTGATTTTATTTTTGGATGATTTGTTAATTGATGTAAGTAAGGTGTTAAAGTTCCTTACTGTCATTGTGTTACTGCTGACTTCTCCTTTTAAGTCCATTAATATTTGCCTTATATATTTAGTTGTTCCTATGTTAGGTGTATATATATTTATAATTGTTATATCTTCTTGAATTGATCCCTTGATCATCATGTAGGTCTTTGCCACTTGTTATAGTCTTCATTTTAAAGTCTGTTTTGTTTGAATAGGTACTACTACTCTGGTTTTCTTTTGATTTCCATTTGCAAGGAATACCTATTTCCATCCTCTCACTTTCAGTCTGAATGTGTCTCTAGATCTGAAGTAAGTCTCTTGTAGGCAGTATATATATGTTTTTTGTTTTTTTAATCCATTGAGCCACTCTGTGTCTTTTGATTGGAGCATTTAGTCCATTTACATTTAAGGTAATTATTGATATGTATGTTCTTATTGCTATTTTGTTAATTGCTTTGGGTCTGTTTTTGTAGATATTTTTCACTTTCTTCTTTTGTTTTCTTCTCTTGTGACTTTATATCTATCTTCAGTATTATATTTGGATTTTTTTGTGTGTTATAGATTTTTGGTTTGTGGTTACCATGAAGTGTTTATATAGCTGTCTATATATATATATAATATATATATATAATATATATATATTATATATATATATATATATATATATATAATTGTTTTGTGTTTCCAATCTCTTATTATCAAATAATCTTTCATTTGTACTCTCCCCTTACAATTACTCTTTTTGATATATTTTACATCTAGTTTCTTTGTGTATCTCTTAACTGCTTATTGTGGATACAGGTGATTTTACTACTTTTGTCTTTTAACCTTCCTACTTAATTTGTGTGTGGATGGATAATTTCCTACCTTTGCTGTATGTTTACCTTTACCAGTAAGCTTTTTCATTTTTTAATTTTCATGATTCTTGTCATATCCCTTTTTTTCACCTAGATAAGTTTTTTAACATTTGTAAAGCTCACTTGTTAGCACTAAATGTTTTCAGTTTTTGCTTGTCTGTAAAGATTTTTATCTCTCCATCAAATCTGAATTAGATCCTTGCTTAGTAGAGTCTTCTTTGTTGTAGTTTTTTCTCCTTCATCACTTTAAATATATTGTGCTACTCCCCTCTGGCCTGCAGAATTTCTGCTTAAAAATCAACTGAAATCCTTATGGAGGTTCCCTTGTATGTTATTTGTTGCTTTTCCTTTGCTGCTTTTAAAATTGTTTATCTTTAATTTTGTAATTTTAATTACCATGAGTCTTGGTGTGTTCCTCTTTGGGTTCATTCTGTATGGGATTTTCTGCACTTCTTGGACTTAGGTGGCTGTTTCCCTTCCCAAATTAGGGAATTTTTCAGCTATTATGTTTTCAAATATGTTCTCAGGCCCTTTCTCTCTTCTTCTTCTGGGACTCTTATAATGTGAATATTAGTGTGCTTGATGCTTTTCCATAAGTCTCTTAAACTGTCCTCATTTCTTTTCTTTTATCTTTTTTCTGATCACCAGAAGTGATTCCAGTACTCTGTCTTCCACTTCACTGATCAATTCCTCTGTATCATTTAATCTGCTGTTGTTTCCTTCTAGTGTATTCTTCAATTCAGTTATTGTATTCTTGATATCTGTTTAGTTGTTGTTTATCTTTTCTAACTCTTTGTTAAAAGCTTCTAACTTCTCACTCTGTACATCCTTCTTTTCCTGAGTTCTTTCATCATCTTTATGATCATTACTCTGAACTCTTTCTCTGGTAGACTGCTTATCTCTACTTCACTTAGTTTTTCTTCTGAGGTTTTTATCTTGTTCCTTCATCTATATCTCTTAACATAGTATTATACCAGATGTGGTCTAAGTACCCCTGGAAATGCATGAGACTCTTCTAAGGTTAAAGTATCAAAGACTGTGGAAGAAATTGAGAGTAGTGATTGATTCAGTTGTTAGAACTCAAAGGTTTATGCAAATGAAGGTATTATCCTGGGACTTTGGATTAAAGCAGGAAGAGGATTGAACAGGTAGTCAGGAAGCCTAGGTTGGGGACTTCCATTTCCAGTCGTGAGCAATGGGAGCTGGACTTATCATCTTACTTTGAATGACTAGAAGAATAAAATATATTTATATTAAATAACTGTTGTAAGATATTGAAGAACAGGCAACATAGAACTGTGATCTCTGAGACATGAGAGTGAAGTGAACTTTATGATTTCCCTAGCTTATTACCTGAAGGCAGAGACTAGGTAATAAAGCACCACAAGGAAAAACCAAAACTTCCCAGTGGTCTTACCAAATTGATGAGACAGGGAATAGAATTCAGAGAGAGTAAGGAAGCTAGAATATTCAGGGGAGGATACCAGAGAAGAGGTAGCTGATTGGAGAAGTAACTCCACAAGCTGTAGAATGTTCCTCTTCAGACTTCAGCTAAGTACTGAATAGTAAACATATGTAAAGACTCTTCCCAAAGCCAGTGAAAGAACCAAAATGATTAGAGGAAACAGTCCTTAGGTAATACATGGACCAGAAAAAATCCCTGTTCCTTGCAGCCAGACTTATAATTAATGGGGTATGAGGTAGAGAATTCAGAAGGAATTTGTCTCAGCAGCTTAGAAAATCTAGCCTTAGACTAACTGCTGCTATAAGTCTGTCTAACAAAGCCTAAAAACAATACTTGAAATAATTAAATTGTCTCCAAGTAGTTTAGCTATGCTTCAGAACAAAGATCAAAAATACTTATAAGAATAAGAAAATATACAGCATGAGCTATTAAAATTTATAAACTAAGCCACCACAATTAGTAAAAACAGACATATGGATCAATGGAACAGAATAGAGAGCCCAGAAATAAACCTACACACTTTGGTCAACTAATCTTCAACAGAGAAGGCAAGAATATACAATGGAGAAAAGACAGTCTCTTCAGCAAGTCGTGTTGGGAAAATTGGACAACAGCATGTAAATCAACGAAGTACAGAATGGGAGAAAATATTTGCAAAAGATGAAACTGACAAAAGTTTAATTTACAGAATATATAAACAGCTCATACAACTTAATAAGAAAAAAACAAACAACCCAATCCAAAAATGGGCAGAAGACTGAAATAAGCAATTCTCCAATGAAGACATACAAATGACCAATAGGCACATGAAAAAGTGCTCAATATCACTAATTATCAGAGAAATGCAAATCAAAATTACAATCAAAAGTATCACCTCACACCAGTTAGAATGGCCATCATTCAAAACTCCACAAATAACAAATGCTGGAGAGGCTGTGGAGAAAGGGGAACCCTCCTACACTGCTGGTGGGAATATACTTTGGTGCAGCAAATGTGGAAAACAGTATGGAGATTTCTCAAAAAACTAGGAATAGACTTACTGTAGGACCCAGTAATCCCACTCTTGGGCATATATCCGGAAGGAACTCTACTTCAAAAAGATACCTGCACCCCAATGTTCATAGCAGCACTATTTACAATAGTCAAGACATAGAAACAGCCTAAGTGCCCAATGACAGATGACTCGATAAAGAAGACGTGGTATATTTATACAATGGAACACTATTCATCCGTAAAAATGACAACATAACGCCATTTGCAGCAACATGAATGGCCCTGGAGAATATCATTCTAAGTGAAGTAAGCCAGAAAGTGAAAGAAAAATACCATATGAGATCCCTCATATGTGGAATAATAATAATAAAAAAAAAAGACAAATGAACTTACATATACAAAACAGAAACAGAGTCACAGACAGAATACAAACTTGTGGTTGCCAAGGGGGAAGGGGATGTGAAAGGATAGCCTGGGAGTTTGAGATTTGTATATACTGACAGGTATATATAGAATAGATGAACAAGTTTATACTGTATAGCACAGGGAAATATATTCAAGATCTTGTAGTAGCTCATGGTGAAAAATAATATGAAAATGAATATATGTATATTCATGTATGACTGAAAAATTGTGCTGTACACCAGAAAGTGACACAAAATTGTAAACTGACTATAACTCAATAAAAAATAATAAAAGTAAATATCTTTTTTCATCCTTCACACTCAGCCTTTCTGTATCTTTAAAGCTATAGTGAGTCTCTTGTAGACAGCATATCACTGGATTTTTAAAAATTCCTCCAGCTGTTCTATGTCTTTTGATTGACAAAATTAATCCATTTACATTTAAAGTGATTATTGATAGGTAAGGACTTACCATTGATGTTTTGTTAATTATATTTCTGACCACTTTGTAGATCTTTTTCCCCTTGCTTTCTCTCATGTTGTCTTTCTATGTAATTTGATGACTTTTTGTGTTGTTATACTTTGATTCATCATAATCTTTTTTATACATACTATAAGTTTTCCTTTGTCATTAGCATGAATCTTACATAAAATATCTCATTGTTATAACAATCTGTTTTAAGCTGAGAATAAGTTAACATCAATACTTTAACTACTTGCCCTCTTACATTTTAGGTTTTGATGTTATAATATAAATCTTTTTAGAATTGTGTATTTTATAATAAATTTTGTAGTCATAGTTATTTTAAATATTTGTTTTTTAAATTTAAACTAGATTTGTGATTTACACAGCACTATTACACTAGAAATTATGACTTTGACTATATATTTACATTTACCAGTGAGTTTTATAGATTCATATGTGTTTACAATGTTAATTCACATCCTTTCATTTCAGTTTTATGAACACCCTTTAGCATTTCTTGTGAGGCAGGCCTTGTGATAATGTACGCTCTCAGCTTTGGTTTGTTTGTGAACATATTTATCTCTCTTTTATTTCTGAAACACAGCTTTGCCATGTTTTGTATTCTTGATTGACAGTTTTTTTTTCTTTCAACATTTTGAATATATAATTTCACTGTCTATTAGCCTGCATAGTTTCTCCTGAGAAATCCACTAATAATCCTTTGGGGCTCCCTTGTATGTGACAAGTCGCTTTTCTTTTGCTGATTTCAAATTCTCTCTTTGACCTTTGACAGCTTAATTAAAATGTGCCTAGGTATAACCCTTTTCTGATTCAACCTATTTGGGTTATTTTGGGCCTTATGAATCAGGATGTTCATTTATTTCTCCATGTTCAGCAAGTTTCAATCATTATTGCTTTCAATTGACTGTTATCCTTTTTTGACTCTTCTAGGATTCCCATGATGTGTATTTTGTTTTTCTAGTCGGTATCTCACAAGTTCCACAGGGTTTCTTCAAGTTTTTTCTTCCTTTTTTTTCTCTTTTTGATACTCTGCATAATTTCAAATGTTTTATCTTCAAGTAATCTGATTCTATCTTCTGCTTAGTTGAGTCTGTTTTTAAAATTCTCTATTGAATTCTTCAGTGCAGTCATTGTATTTTTCAGCTGTATGATTTCTGTTTTTTATGGTTTTTATTTATTTGTTGAACTTCTCATTTTGTCCATGTATTATTTTTCTAGTTTTGTTTAGTTGTATTTGTGTTCATGTATTTCACTGAACTTCTTTAAAATGATTATTCTAAATTCTTTTTCAGATTGATTTTAAACCTACATTCTTCAGGCTTAGTTATGGGCCTTTATTAATTTCCTTTTGTTCTATCATCTTACTTGATTCTTCCTTATTTTTGTATCCTTGCATCAGTACCTGTACATTTGAGTAAGTGGTTTCCTCTACCATAATTTTCAGGTTCAGTTCAGCAGGGTAAGTTTTTCACCATTCAGCTCTGTTTGGGGTATTGGATGGATCACTTAGTAACATTCACTTGCAAGTGGGGACTGCTATTGGTGTTGCTAGCTGGATGAGACCATTGCCTGTTTTCTGTAGAAGGGTACCACTGGCTGGGCTCTGTGGTTCGGTGGGCCTGCTGGCCAGGCTCTGCGTTCAAGCAGGGTCACTGCATAGTCTCCCTGATGAGGCAAGCTTATTGGGCTTTGTAGTCAGTTGGGGATACTAGCTCTCCAATCATCGTTCATTGTTTGGTGCTGTGGGCTGTGTTCAGTAATCAGGCAAAGATGTGGACTGGACTCTGGCTGGGCAAGGTTGTAAGCAGGGTTCAATGGCTGCACAGGTCACTGTTTAGGATCCCTGGTTATGCTAGGCCAGATGCTATGTTTGACAGTTGGGCAGGGATGCTGGCTTGCCTCCCTGCTTGAGTGGGGCTATAGGATAGGTTCCTCAACTGTCCAGGTACTCTGGCCTTGTAAGACTAGAGGCTATACTCAGCAGATAAGTAGGGTTGTGTTTTTGCTTCCTTGCCCATGCAGGGCTGTAGAACTTGCTTTGTGTCCAGTATGCTGGGCACCTAATTCAGGCAGAACTGCCAAGCAAGCTCACTGGTCAGACAGGGCCACCCTTTGTCTCTGCCAATGGGCAGAGCTGTTGGCTGGATTCTCTTCTCAAGTGTCACTGAAAGCAAAAATATGGCCCATCAAAATCTAAGCACTTGTTGCTATTAGTCCTATCCCCCTTCTCTATGTTTCATCCCTAATGTTTAAGTCCCACAGATTGCCCAGTGACCCCCAATAAGAATGGGCTTCCTGAGAAGCATTTTACAACTCTGGGGTAGCTGGAGATCTATCTTTGGCTCTCTTTTCTCACTGGAAAAACAATGGAATCAGAGAGGCCCTCTCAGTGTGGTGTTGTGCTGAAAGGTGAGGCTGTCAAAATAAAGCTGCTCTTCTTACCTTCTTAATATGGCCCTTTATCTCTGTGGTCCAGTGTGATACTTCTGCTTCTCCTCCAGGTTCTGGGATTTTCCAATGTTGTCTTCTCTATAGATAGCTTATATTTGGTCTTCTTGTAAGAGGTGCTGAAGTTGGAATGACCTATGCTGCCATCTTGATGATGTCACCTCCCATGTATGCAGAATTTGCATTGATAACCCATTTCAATTCTGATAATGGTGGTTTGTAACTCTATTTTTATCTTTGCCAATATTTCTAGTTTTATTAATTTTATTTTTTCATTAATGTTTTTGAAGAACTAGTTTTTAAGTGTTTTCTCTCTTTTTTTCCAATTATCAGTTTCATTCATTTTTGTCCTTACATGTATGTTTTCCTTTTTTCTGCTTGCTCTGGGTTTGTTTTCTCTTTGCTTATACTTCCTTTATGCAGAAACTTACTTTATTAACTTAGTAAAGACTTTTCCCTTTTCTAATACATTTTAGTTCTATAAATTTCCCTCTCAGGTCTGCTATGGCTATATCCCACAAATTTTGATATGTTTTGTTTTCATTTCCAATCATTTTCATGTATTTTCATTATTTCCTTTGATATATCTACTTTGATTCATGGGTTATTTAGAACTATATTGTTTAATTTCTGAGTGTTTGGAAATTTTCCACTTGTCTTTCTGTTATTAATTTCTGGTTTGGTTCCATTGTTGTCAGAGAGCACACACTGTATGATTTCAATTCTTTTAACGTTGCATTTAACAGCAATGTTGAAATAATTATTTTGTGGTCCAGTAAATAGTCTGTTTTGATGAATGTTCTATGCTTGTTTGAAAAAAAAGTGTATTCTGCTATTCTTGGTTTCTGTTGATTGATTGTATTATTCAAATAATTTATATCCTTATTTACCCTTATTTTTGCTTTTCTATTTTTCTTTCTTCTTTCCTGATGTTCAAGGATTGTTTATTTCATCATATTTCTTCTACTTGGGCAAATTTCTTTTAGGTGTCATATAAGGGTGGCTCTGCTAGCAACAAATTCTTAGTTTTACTTGCACTTAGAATGTCTCTTTTTCTCCCTTTATTTACCTTTTATTCCTGAAAGATAGCTTCACTGGATGTACAATTTGTGACTGACAGTCCTTTTCTTTCAGTACTTGAAAAACGTTGGGCTACTTCATTCTGGCCTCCAGAGCTTCAGATAGAAATCCATTGTCCCTCAAATTGATGTTCTCCTATAGGTAATATACAGCTTCTCTTTGGATGTTTTTAAGTTTTTTCTTTGATTTTAGTTTTTAGAAATGCAATAGGCTATATCTTGGCATGGATTCCTTTGTGTTTTCCTATTTGAGGTTCATTCAACTTATTGAATCTGTAGACATATCTTTTGCCACATTTGGGGAGTTTTCAACCACTATTTCTTTGAATATTTCAGTCATATCTTCTTTCTTCTCTTCTAGGAATCCATAATGTAAATGCTGGATTTGTTGCTTTTATTGTATAAGCTCATGGGGCTCTCTTCACTCAGTCCATTTTCTCCATTTGCATTGAGTAAATTCTGTTGATTCACCCTCCAGTCACTAAATTATCTGTCATCTCTACTATTGCACCCAACCAGTGAGTTTTTTTTTTTTTAATTTCAGCTATTCTCTTTTCCAGTTTCATATTTGTTTTCCTTTTTATAACTTTTATTGCTTTGCTGAGATTTTTTTTTAATTTATCTCAAGAATATTTGTAATTGCTTGTTGAAGCATTTTTATAATGGCTGATTTAAAATCCTATTCAGGTAATTTGAATATCTGATTCATCTCAGTGGTTGTGTCTGTTGGTTGTCTTTTCTCATTCAAGTTGTGATTTTCCTAGTTTTTGACATGGTGGAAATCTGAACCATATTAAAACAATGTGTTTTAGAAGGCAAAAACCTTGCTTATGTTTAGCATGCAAGTCCTGCCATAATTTTGTTTTCCAGTGGCAATGGAATGTTCAGAGACATTCAGAGACTTTGCTGTGCTGGTTTGTTCTGCTTGATTTCTCTGATGTCACTGGGGCTCCTGTTGATCCCTGCCAGAGCCACTTATTTTCTCTGGGCAGGGAAAGGGATTCTCCAGCTTGCAGGCGCAAAGAGTGCTTCCTTAGTTGCAGCTTGCTATGTTGAGATTTTCCTTGCAGTTGCTTCCTAATATCTAACTGGGGGGAAGGGACTGTTTAGCCAGCAGAGATGAGAAGCAGCTTCCCTGGCTACTTGGTGTCAGCAAGGGTCTTCCCCAACCCCCCTTTCCAGTGTCTCCAGACCCACTGGTGGTTGTCACTAAGACTTCTCTTTGACCTTGGGCTTCATTCTGCTAGGTTAAGTGTTAGGGACATGCCCAGTTGCTGTGTTTCTCTGTTCTTCTCCAGGCTGCTTTCCTATTTCTACCTTTTCCAGTCCTTCTATTGTTGCTTCTTTTATTATTTCCAGTTTTTATTTATCTCCAGGAAGAGATGAGTCTATGGCAGCTCATCTAAACTGGAAGTCCAATTTATTTTTTCAAAAGTGACTTTTCTGCATGGAGAATCAATTGTAGAGGATAGAGTGAATGTAGAGGAAAGAAAGCAGGAGGCCATCACATAAGTCCAGGTAACAGATAGTTGTGCTTTAGACTGGGATGATAGCAATAAAAACAGAAACAGATGAATAAATAAAAGATATTTTTGAGGTAAATCAAACAAAGACTCACTTATGTGCTGACTTAGGGGATTTCTGGCTTGAGCAATTGAATGTATGAAAGTGCCACTTAATTGTCAAAAACGTTTCCTATGTTCCTACAAGGATCAAACCCACCACCACAAAGATACATCCCTTCATGAAAGACATGGGCTTGAGCTTATGTTCCCCAATATGGAGCAGAATTATACACTCAGAAGAAATATATTCTCATCCCACTTACTTCTACTTGTCTCAGATTCATGACTAAGACCAAGTTAATAACTTTTCAGTTGCTAGTTAATAACTAATAATTGACTGGAGTCCCCAGAGTACACTGGCTTTTAAATAACCTCCATGTTAACAACACACTGACAGTTCTGCTGTTAAGTGCATTGATTATACAATGGCTTAAATACCCTCATTTGATTTTATGACTAGCAATCCAAATCTTATCCTGCCTCTGCTCCTGATATATTTCTGAGATTTCCAGTAAAGCTCTCCACAAAGCCATTGATCGCAGTAAACCACGATGAATGATAGGCTCTGGTCTGTGTTTTAACCTCCAATCTTCAACATTATTTGGCAATTGAACATCAGTTCTGTGAGTTTCTACATTTAATCTGGAAGGATATGATAAATAGGCAGACAGGTTTGCTGAAAAGAAAGGAAAGTTGGATTCAATGTAAGTACAAATGATGGAGATTAGTAGAATTTCCATGATATAGAAGGATGAAGCAGGTATTTAGAGTCAAGTAGATGAAGACTTGAATCCCTGCTTAATTTGTAGCTGAATGATCTGGGGCAGAGTCATTTACTCTTTCTGATCATTTGTTTACTGAATCCTAAAACAAAGTAGCACCCTGAAAGAACTAAAGTAAGTCAAATGCAATCAAGTATTAGATGCTTTGTAATGTATAAACCACTATGCATTTCAGTCATTGTTTCCACTCTCCTTGATGTGTCTTCTGTTCTCCACTTGCCATGTAAAAAGGTATTATAGATAATGTAGTAAGAGTGGGCCATTGTATCCCATCCCTACTCTATCTCTTGTCTGTGTTCTCTCATCCAGGTTTTAGAGAGCCTTGAAAGGAATATTGCTTTAAATTACCAGAGGGAAGGGCTCTGTCCTATAAAGAGGCCCCCAATATCGCAAGTAGACCTCTCACATCCCTAGCTGCCAAAAGAGCCCTCTAGATCTGTGCCCACCTCTCCTTGCTGAGTGGAAAGGTTTCAGCCCAGTCTTAGCACTCTATTTCCCTTTTCTTAGCATTCAGAATACATTTGGCGCTTAAGGGCCAAAAGATGGTTCCTGCCACTCTGATGTTGAGGCTTCCTCTAGGACAGCATCTTCACTTCCAAAACAAAAACGTGAAGGGTCCACAAAGGATAGGCAGAGATTCATTCTATGTCCAACCCTAGCACAACCGTCACAAACCCTCACTCCCTGAGTGCTCTCTTTTTCACAGTCACAACCTCCCAGAAGACACAGAGACAATCAAAATCACCAAGTTCACTCTTACAGTGTTTTAACAAGCACTTTAATGTACCAGAATTTCTGCCTGAAACATGGAGAGGACGCTCAACATTCTCTTTAGGAGGACTGGCTTCCTGAGGAGCTTCTGGCTCCAGAGGTTGTGGTTGCTCATGACAACAGTATTCCATTTACCCACTTCTCCAAAACAGTCCACTGCCAAGGAAAATCAAAATACAATTTGGATCTTCAAATCCCACCCAGCCATTCCCCATAATGCTTATGTTCTTAGCTCTTAGTTTAGATGTGGATTATCTTCACAGCTCACTTAGCCTTGGTTCAGAATGAAATTGCCTAGGTCCTGGAAAGTAGTAGAAACCTAATCAATGAGCCTTACTTTTGGTATCTACTTTGTGAGAAGAATCAGCTTTTAGAAATTTCCAGAACTTCCAAGTGTTAATGGGTGATATATCTGTTGAAATTTGTGATATACGATATTAGTGGGCTTACCTATCCCCAGGTCCCAAAGTGGAGCAAAGAAACTAAAGAAAAAGAAAGCATATCATTTCCATGTAAATAAATAAGTGAAGAAACACTCAGATGAGTTTGATTCTCTCCTCTGCCTCTGTATCACTCACATCCCTTTGACAGTGGAATCAGATGCTAGTCTATGGCCTGATGGGAGTGTATTCCTGATGTACAGTTCCAGGATCCATCTGTTACTGCTTGAGAGACAGAAGCTTGAAGCTGTCATCTAGGATGGACCTCCTGTTGCGCCGTAGCTTTCTCTGCCGATGCTGGTACCACACCACACCACAAAGAGCCAGAGCAATGAGCAGGAGAATAACACCCATAGCAATCAAGACAGAAGCCAGCAACTCAATATCCTTTACAGGGATCTGCATGCCCAGCATCCTCACATTGCCTTCTTCAATGTTTCTGAGGATTGCTGCTGAAATGAAACAAGAGGAAAATGAGGAGCCTAGGTTGGAGAGTACTCTAAAAAGGCATCTTTTACTGTCAACACCCAGGAGAAGAGAAATAAGCCCATCCAAATAAGACAGAAGAACTGTCTTTATCCCCAAAAGATCAGCCAATGATGATAGATTCAGAGGACAGAGAATCAGTGTAGCAAAATGTCATAGCTGAGAAAATCCTTAGGAAGCACTGAGGTTCCAATTCCCCCAAGAAAAGAGCTCAGATTCAGAGTGAGAAGGTCCTTGACATATTTCTTTAAATATATAAAGGTCTGAGATGTAGAAAAAATAAGAATTGGATTTGGTTTGCATGGTTTCAGAGGTTAGAACTGGGAGCAGTAAGTAGAAACACCTGAGAAGCAGTTTGACTCAATCCTCTAGCTTATCAATATTCACTTTGAACACTGGAGTATGACAAAAGCCTGCCACTGTGCTGTCTGATCTCTTACCTCTTTGGGTCATGGTAACACTGAAGTCACATTGATCTTTCTAGGTGAAATACCTGATTCTTTTAGTTCCTGGCTTACAAACTTTTGATGATCTCCAATTAACCTAAGGAGTAAAGCTCACACTCATCAGGCATTCCAACTCTCACAATCAGGCTCTATGGTACCCTACTCTTATTTACCTTGTTTACTACTCTTTAGCCACAACAACTCATTCTTTGTTGTCCATAATGGGCTATCCTCCTTCAGACTTCCAAGATTTTCTCAAGCTGCTCCCTTTGCCTGAACACCCTTTCTTCCTCCTCACCTTTCTATCCCCAGCTTAAACATTATAGGTCTCAGCAAAGCTTTCATCAATTCAGTTGGACAGTTAATGGTCCTTCCTTCTGTGTTTCCAAAGTACCTGTACTATTGGTACTTCAACAATTTACTTGCTTGGGCCAATTCCCCTCACTTCTGGATTTCAGTCTCCTCTTTTAAAAATGGGGATAATAACCATACTTATTTCAGAGGTTTATTGTGAAGTTTAAGTGAGTTAATATTTATAAAGTATTTAGCATAGTACCTGGAAGGTATCAAATGCACAATAATTAATAGTTGTTATTATTATTTGTCCCTTTTTAAATAATGTGTATCATCCAGCACTGCAATTATTGTTTCTGTGTCTCATTCCACTTTTAGACTTGAATCTCCTGGAAAATAGTGACTACATCTTACTTTTTTGGTGTTCCTGTAAGTAAGCATGTGTTTAGCGATTATATAACTGGATGAATGAATGTTCTTACAGAACTGAGAGAAGATGAACTATAATGAGTTCAAACAGAAACTGGAAAACATCCTGGTTTTGAGTTTGTATTCTATCACTTACTCCTCTTATGACCTTGGAAAAATCACTCCCCATCCCTCAGTTTCTCATAAAGAAAATATTGGGTTTTATTAGATCACCAGTTTTGAGGATTTTTGTTCCCACCATGGAACTTTTCAACAAACAAGAGTTTATGAAGATGTTTGTATGTATATACACACAAATATGCACAAATGCATATATGTATATATAAATATGTATAAAAGTATAAATATATGCACAAAATATGTATATACACACAAATATCTGTGTGTGTGTGTGTGTGTATATATATATATATATATATATATATACAAAAACATACACTTATATGTACAGCTCTCCACTCTCTCCACCTCACCTTACCTCTCCCCAACCCCTCTATGTCATACCCTAGTCCCCTGTTTGACAGTTTATAAGACTCTTAGGCAGATCATTGGGACTATTCCAAACAGAGCTGAAAAATCTCCAGACTAAACCGGTGATCTCTAACATTCATTGTTTCATAATTTTCTGAGCCTTTCTCAGTCCAGGTACAAATGGGGTGGAAAGTGAAAGCACTATTTTAACTGAGCTTGGATAAGACAAGAATCTCTATTTTCTTGAAGGGCTCTTGGTTCCAAAGAGTCAGTTATTATTCCATGGATGCAAGCATAAAATTAGCCAGTGCAGACCGAATGATATTTTTCCTAGTTTCACACTGTCCCTGTGGGTAAAACATCACTACAGATAACTCCTTCACACACAACTCAGCAAGATCTTGAATTTTCTTCCCCATCACATATTAGATGGGAGGCCTAAGACAGGAGTCTTCAGCTGGAAATGAGGCTATTTTCCCCAACTCAGGAGGTTGGGCATGGGGGTGAGAGAGAATAAACCTGCTAAAAGTTTATTCTCTGAATTCTGCTGAACCTTAGGTTCTTGGCTTCTGAAGTCTTAAATAAATCTCAGGATGCTTTCTGCTAGTGTTGTGGTCCACATTTCAGTCATGTGAAACCCATCTTCTAGAGACATTGCACATTTCCCCAAATGCATAACACGTATAACTACCCACTCTATGCATCATTCTCCCTACCTTTTCCAATTTCTTCAGTGATGGTGGTGGTAGTGCTTAAGTGTTCTAGAAGGAAAAAAAAAAGAGGTTAGTCCTGTTTTTCTTCCTACCTATCCACAAGCTTGTTGTAGGATGTTAGCATCGGTTTGAAGAAACTGTCTGTGGTATAGTAAGCAAAATGATGGTGCCTTGAATTAACTATCTTATATTCAAAATCAACATTGGTATGTTAATTTAATTTTGAGCAGTGACACAAAATACGAGCAAGTGCATAGGCTTAAGAGTCCAAAAGATAAGTCACCTCTCTGCCATTATTTACATATTTATTGGCACTTTCTCAATCTCCATTATTGCTCTCTTTACTGCCCTTTTCCAGCCTCCCTTCAGGAAGCCCCTGCTCTTTGTCAAACTTATATCCCTGCATATTCAGCCTCTTCTCAGAATACTTCTTCTTGTTATTTTAATGAGGCTGAGCTCTTCTCTGAGGACTATGCTTCTTTTATGTCCTCTCAATACTGCTTTGAGATTATTTATTATCCATTCCCTCTTTGCAAAGATCCATCCCTTTTGAGGCTCCTATTATTTGACTAGAAAAACCACAACCACTTATTGCCACTGTTACCTAACAGTTCTCTTCATTCATGGAAGTCTTTGGTATGTGGCTCAATCTTACTCCTCCTCAATTCTCATCATGAGTGTTGACCTATCCAACACTGAAGCCTCACAATTTTTGGATTGCTTAGCTCCAATGACTTTCATATATACTCCAGTTCTGTCAACCACTACTTTGGTCACATTGGACTTATTATGCAAAATTGCTCCACTTCAGAAATCTAAAATTTAACAACAGCATCCTATCCTTTCCATGCTCTTATGCTATTTATTCCACTTCACCTGTTATTCTGTCATGAAGACCTCTAACTCCTGGACCCTTCTATTTTTTCCTAGACCCACCAGCTTCATCCTGTCTTCTCTTCTGTCCCTAGTCAGGCTAAATTCCATTGTCCATCACTTCAACTACTAACTTGTGGGTTTTATAATCATTCACTGAAATCCCAGTAACTATGCTTTCCTTGCATTTTTTTTTTCTGGTATGCTGACTGCTGGTGGGGAAGCATCGCATCACACAATTTTAAAGATCAGTATCCTTTGTGTCCAACTTTAAGTTCTGAATGCTGCTTAGCAATAATTTATTTTCCATCACTCGGAATAACTTTTTTTCTCATTTTCCAGAGTGGTTATTTCAAACCTATGCCCACTTTCCTCAAGCCCCTTATCCTACTATCTATCTATCACTCTCAGCAGATGACTCTCTCTTCCATCACAGATGAAACACAAATGAATAGAGAGAAATAATCTACCTTTTTGTCAAGCCTCTCATCCAAATCTACACATTAATCCTTTTCTGTTTTCTCTCTTATTTTAGTAGAAGAAAATGACCTTACTCTACTTTAATCTTTTATTGTAGCTCTGATTTTCATCACCTGCTTCTTCACCAGGGTCTTTTTCTCAACAATTAGTTCTTTATTCCCTACTTGTCTTCAACTCTTCCCTCTGGTTGGCTGTTAACTCATATGTGGTTGGAACAATATCAAATTAGATCACAGTAGGGTATAAACAATCAAAAAGGCAAACAGATAAGATTTATGGGCTGGCTCATTCTTATAAAGAGATATGAGCTATCCTTATTCATGGAAGTTCTTTGATGATGTGTACTGATAGCCTCTTATCTATTAGATAGTCCATATTTGGGATGACCCACTATTACATGTGGAGACAGTCTGTCACTTTGGATTTATAGCATATTGATCAATATAGCATCAATTCATCACTTTGGTTCTGAGGGCTGACAGAACACAACAAAGAATTCTGTGTGCTTGTCTGGGTGGTGGAAACAGTAGTAGAATAGTAACTGGGAGACACATTCTAGCAGTATGGGTTACCAGAGAACAAAGCTTTCCAAAGATATAGGAAATCATAGTGTACAATCATTTGTCTCCATCCCTGGGTGTAAATGGCAGAGTTGTATCTTCTACCCTGGTTTGCTAGTCCTATTTGAATGCCCAAAATGTTTTCCCACTTTCTATTCCTGCTGATAGAGTGCCAATGGCTGGGAATTCCAGAACACCTCCCCTAGTACTACCAGTTTTCAAAATAGTATGATTTAAAAAAAAAAAAACATAAGAGAAAAGAAACTCCCCTGATTCCTGTGGGTCCCAGGAGGTTCTATAGGGCCTCTTAGAAGGGGGATAGTTCTGAGTACATATTCATGTAAAGAGGCTTAAGAAGTGAGATACTGCCCTTTAATGATCCAAAGACATACAATCCAACACAACCTACCCTTCTATGTTCTTGATGATGAATGAAGATTGATTAGTAAAGAAATTACCTCAGCTACTCCTTCATTATATAACAAATGTAAAGGAAAAAAAAAACTTTTTCCACCCTTGGTAGCAACTCTGGGATAAGCTGTAATTGATGGACAATATCTCTTTCTAGTCTTAGACAGAGTTGTTCCAGGACAGAAATGACTGCCTTTCACAATCCCAACAAAACAAACCAATTAAGATGTTACTTTTAGAATTATATTTCTTTTTCTTTTTTTTTAAAGAACTCATTAGCAAGATTCTTTGAAATAGTCAGTGCCTCTAATAAACTCTGAAATAATAAATTTATATACAAACTAAATGTATTCAAAGGAAGCAAACCTTCACTAAGCATCAATGCATAGAGTTCAACCAGTTTCAGCCTAGGTCAATCTATGTGAACTCAACAGGTGTCAAAGAAATTAGGAGGGGACCAGATCAGGGGAGCAATAGAGAATGAGAAATATTTGTTGAGAGAATACCTTAGGGTGAATACCTTTTCTGTCTCAAGCCCTGGTTCTTCTAGGGATGAGAAGGACAGGTGCAAGACACTTCTTGGGATTATCTGGCTCCTATAAGCTGGATACAGTGCTAGAAGATAATCTATCTTGGTTAATTAGGCCTTACCTCTTTGGGACAGGACCGTAAAGAGGGTCTCCATGCCAGCATGGACATGGTCTGTAACATGGCAGTGCATCAGCCATGTCCCAGGGTTGCTGGCCACCATCTCCACAACCTCAAAAGTCCCTGGGAACAGATCTACCACATCTGCCCGGTAGCTCTCTCCACTCTGCAAGAGAGATTGGGGATGGGGGAGAGAAGATGAAGGGTATAGAGATCATCTCAGAGCTTATAGGAACTAAAGGCTTGGATGTCTACATCAGGGTCTTGAGACTCCAAGATTTGTAGACCAGAGAGCAACTTAAAAATTCCACCTTATCCATCTCCCCTATGAACCCACCCATACAAACTGACTCAGCAGAGGAGACTCTCTCATCCTTACTTTTTCATAAAGTGACCTAAGTTAAAAGCCATTCCAGCTTTCATTAGGGGGCTAAAAAACTGGTATCTCCATAATTTTCATCAGGTTTAAGCCTTGACCCCAAAAAGGATCCACATATTTCCTTTAGAAATGAAACTCAATTGTTTCTCCTCCATGTCATCACCTTTATCAGAACTTCTAGATCTTTAAGTCTACATTAATGCCTACAAGTCTGACCCTTTTTCCTAAGACTAAATTTTCTTCCTCAAAACCTACATGTTTTTCCATGTAGTTCCTAAAGTAAAGTTCTTATAATGGATTAAGGACTTTCAGAGTTTCCGAAATATCACTCTGAAATTCCTTGCTCTTAGGATGACTGTTCACTGAGTCTCAAGTCCTTGACTGAGATCCAATTACATTCCTTCAATCTCCTTATCCCATAAATGAGCCACTCATTTCTTCTATATCAGAGGGGAAAGCTAAAACCTAGAGAGAAATGTCTGACCCATGGATACAAAGCCAAACTAGAATTCCCAGTTTAATACTCCATGTACAAGAACTCTCGTCTTTTTAACTGATTATTATCTTGTTTCTTGCTATTCTCTTCTTCCTTATTGGGTATCAAATCACTTTTCTAATCATCCCTGAGGGACTCAGCCCTCTTTCCAGCTCACCCGATAGAGAAAGCTTTCTGCATGGAAATGGATAGTGTGTAGGTCAGTTTCTTGGCCCATGGCAAGCATGTACCAGGCCACTCGTTCTCCTTGGTACATGGTAAGGCCCTTGAGGTTGGCATAGAGCTTTCCATTAATGGCTGTAAAAGAACAAAAAGTATTTTATATCTCTCATTTTGACTTTCCATTGCCACTGCCCTAGAGCTAATAGCTATCATCTCTAATGATAGCAATAGCCTAACTTCTCTTATCTCTATTCCATTTGTCCTCCTTTAGTCTATCTTCCACATTGGTGTTATAAGAGTGGTCTTTCTAAATAACTAATTTGACCAAGGCATTTGGCTACTTAAAATACTTTTAATAGCTCCCTCCTGCCCAAAAGATCAAGTTCAAGACTTCTTATCTCAGTCAACAATGTCCTTTAAAATATAACCCCAAACTACCTTCCCAGACTCGCATACCACTATCCAACACATTTATTCTCATTAGGGTGATTTCTTTACCAACTCCTCTGATATGGCTCAATATTCATGTTCTTTGTGTCCTTGCTCATGCTTCTGATCTTCTCTTCCAGAAATTCTGCCTCTCTTTATCCATCTTTTCAAAGCCCAGTCATACCTTCATCTCCTCCAAGAACACTTCCCTGATCTAGCTCCTCTTAGTATCTCTCATTCCCTGCATCCTCTTCCACTTGTCCAGTACTCTCTGTACCACTCTTTGAAATTCACCAGAAACTGCTTTTTCCATTTGCTTATCTTTTTATTTGGGGAATTTCATATCCCCTCTAGGTTGCAGGTTTCTAGTTAGCAAGAAGTGAATGTATGTACTATAGTACTATAATTTCCTTGTATTCTTCAGAACAATCATAAGACACCTAAGCCTACAATAATTTAAAAAATAATACTTGTCACATTCTTGGAATAAATAATGATATTAATTCATGGGATTCATCATCTGCCTCTTCCCAGGCCACATCCTATGCTTCAAAGATGACAAACCACTTATCATCATGTTAATACACATTGTCAAAACTATACTCAGGGTACCTTCCCCCACTTTTCATATTCTCACAGAGGGAAGATAATTTCCACTCCATATCCCAAGAGGGGAAATAATGGAAGGAGCATTTATAGCCTGCTTCTGTATTTACTCTCACCAAATTGTGCATTTTGTGTGAGAAAAGGAACCAAATATGCTCAACTCAGCCCTTTCTGATTCTTCTCTCTCTTGGATCAGTCTGACCACAGAAAGCAGTGCCAATGATTTACTACTACATTGTGGAAAAGATTCTGCCCCTGTGAAGGAGGAGAACTATTGTCCCTCTATGTCAGGGACATGGGTCGAAAATCTATCCATTACAAGGGGAGTGTTAGCAAGCCCATTTAGTTGCAGAGCTAAATTCAGTTTGCCTTCTTGGTAAGTTCATATTTAATCTTAAGCATCTCGTCTTTTTCTCAGTTGGTTCAGGAATATGGAAGGAAGGGGAAGGATATTATTTATTTGCCCTCAGATTTCAACATTATTTATCTCTTTACCTCCAGTGCCTCTCTGAGTGTTCAACAAATAATTGATAGGTAGGTATATAGGTAGGTAGGTAGGTAGGTAGGTAGGTAGGTAGATAGATAGATAGATAGATAGATAGATAGATAGATAGATAGATTGATACCTGAAGATTTTGGATGAATAAACACATAAACAAGCAGATGGACATGGGCATTAGCCAAATCCCTGCACTAGCAAGATCTTTGTCCTCATTCCCTTTTTGTCTTGGGCAGTTTATTTCTCTGATTTGAAAGGAGCTAACAATTTCACTTTGTAAGATTTGTGAATCATCTGTTCCAATGTGAATCACTTATATCTCCATTAAGGGGAAATAGCTAAAATCTGTGTGATAATGAGATAGTACTTTTGAGTTCCATTAAAGTCACTATTAAAGGTGCAACATATCCTCAAATCAAAGAAATATTGCACTCCACTGCACTAAGTTCTTCCTCTTATTTGAGATTTTCTCTTTCTTCAAAAAAGAAAGATACACAAATCTCTAGAACAAAGAAAGGCTTGGATGCACAATTTCCCTCCAGAATCCATTGGAGGATCAAAAAGCTCTTATTTGTATATAATAAAAACCCAGCATGCTGCTCTCTAAGGCTCTCTCCAATTCTTCAATCTGTAAATTGAAACTTTGTTTTAAAAATAGACTACAAGGCAAGCTGTTCTTCATCTATCTATATTAGAATTTATTGAGAAAGCAGATCTCAGATCCAGAATGGTAAGGAAATAAGATAATATTGAGAAAATAAACTGAGAATTTTTAAGCAGAGGGGCCCTAATCAGCCAGTGCATCAGGTATATTGAGGGTAATGAATGTCCAAATTGCCTTCTTTAATATGTTAAAATGTGCTGGTGTCACCACAGCAGCTTTAGAGTCAACTTCCTGCTTTCTGGCACCTGATTAAATGTGGACCACATTATCTGTTCTGTGTATAAAATGTATAATACTGTAGTAGGAGATATTTCTTTTAATTTTTCCCCATTCCACCCTCCTACCTTCCTATCCTTTCAGGAATTATGCTCCCTTAGGCAGTGATGGGTCTATCAGATACCTCCATGCAATCGTGCAACCAGTAAGGACTTGTTTGGAAGAGAGGTAGGTTCTTTTCTACAGACCATGCATTTTATTGCTCTCCAAGAAAGTTTCATCTTGTAGGTTAACACGGCCTGGCTCCTGGGGTCCGTGAGTTGCCACATTCTCCTCCAGATACCAAGACTGGTTCTCATCAAAAATCAAGAATAGCAAGACAAATTCTCGGTCCATGTCACGCCGTCCTCCATAGGGCTCCAGGATGCCCTTTCGGCAGATGGTCAAGGGTCCCACCAGGCCACTATACATGTCCTGAGGATAGGAGGGAAGGGGAGAGGCTGAAATAGTTGGAATTGTTCCTGGGTGGTAGTGCTATGCAGGGAGCCAGGCTGATAAGCACACTGTGTTTCCAGCACTTCATCATAATGTCTTGCATTTATAAGCATCTAAGCTGTATTTTCTAAATTCATCCTCACAGTCATCTTGGAACACAGGTAAAATGTGTTATCTCACCTATGCTTTAGCTCAGCTGGATTATTCATTGATCTCCAAACCTACCAATCACTTTCACAACCCAGTACCTTTTTCTCAGGCTGTTTCTTCTTCCTATAATGCCCACCCCTCCACCATATCCTTTATCTTATGTCATACTGCTGTTCAGCTTTCAAAGCACAAGGTACATGTACCTACCATTATGATGCCTTCTCCATTTCTCTCTGATTCATCTCCTTCTCCAAGAAGAAGTAATCACTGTCTCATGGATCCCCCACAGCACTTTCTATTATATGGTTTTAAGGAGCTGCTAATACTGTGCTATATTTAGAATATATTATATATATATTTATACTCATATTTTAGATTTTTACTGCTAACATTATGTTTATATTCATCTGCCTCCCACAACCAGATCACACTCTTTGAAAAATGGGAACTGTATCTTACATTCATATCATCCAAAGCGCCAGGTAAAATGTCAAAAATGTAGTAGGCTCTCAATAAGTGATTGCTGATAGATGGCTGTGGATGAGTGGCTACATAGGTATGCTCATTTTCCAAATAAGTGAAAAGAGGCAGAATGACTTGTCTGAAGTCACTCCAAAGGCAAGACAGAACCAAATCTTGGCTAGAATTTCAGTCTCTTAACAACCAATTCTAGGTTTCTTAAAAGAGAACACATTGCCTTATATGATCCAAGAAGAAACAAGGAAGAAAATCCTCAGAACAAATATGAGTACATATTCCTTTCATCTCTCCTATATATTAAAATAAACTCAGCATTTGAGCAATTTCCCCAAAACCCTAGGCTTCAGGTTTGGGTTTCTTACTACATCTGTTTAATAGCTTCTTTTTTGCCAACCAGTCTGCCCATTTCTGAGACTCACTTCCAGAAAGCCAATATTGTCTTTACCTTGATGGGATCCACTGAAGAATAATAGATCCAGGAAACACAAGCAGAATCATTGGGCCCAGGGCCAGATCTCTCTGGGATGTTCCACTGGTAAGTGAGAACCTCACCTAGAAACGGTAGCAGGAGTCTAGTTGGACCAGGTTAGAAATTTCTCCCAATTCCCGGGTCTCCCTAAAAGTCTATGCTGAGTGATTCCCAGGACCTATAAGATATTTCTCCATCATTTCCATACCAGTTTTCATTTTTTGTGACTTTATTTTTCTCCCACCTGGGACACTCTCACCCTCTCTTCTGCATCCCTATCCTAAAAGATCCAGGTCCAATCCTCTGGTAAGGCAGCTCTGCTACTGTTCTCTCTGCTTACAATGTCCTTCCTTCTTTGACTTTGTTTTGGTCTCCTTTTCCTGCTGCTGCTTCCTATAAGCAGCTGTTTCTTCAAGGCTCTGTCTCTAGTCTTCTCCTCTTTTTCCATACTTTCTCCATGGAAACTTTCAGTCACTTTCTGATCTGTATGTATTGATGACTCAAATACTTAGCCAGACATTCCTTATCATTAAGTACCAATCCAAAGTTTTCATTTAGATACTGGGCATCTTTTAATTCATTTAAATTAATTAAATATTTTTGACAGGATTAACAGATACAAACTACCATACAAAAAACAGATAAGCAACAAGGATATACTGTATAACACAAGGAAGTATAGCCATTATATTGTAATATCCTATAATGGAGTATAATCTGCAAAAATATTAAATCACTATGCTGTACACTTGAAACTGACATAATATTATAAATCAAAGATCTGAGCATCTTTTGAAGATTATCTTAATACCAAAAAATAAAGTTGCTATGAACTCACATTCCTCCTTTGAAGAAAGAATGCTGTTACTAAGTCTGTGCTCCCAGTGTCTAGTAATTATGTCAAAACCCTTCTAGTTACTCAGATTCAAAACTTGAGTCTCCTTTGTCTCCCCATGGTCATACACTGAACCTCCAACCAAATGGCAAGTCTTATTGATTGTACCTCTACAATATATTTTATAACCATATACTCTTCCTTCCAATTCTCAATATTTCTGCCTTAGTTTAGACTCAGTTTTAAGATTGGACTACTATGAAACCTCTTAATATGCTTATCTCCCTCCAAGTCTTGCCCTCTTCAATGCATCTTCCAACTGATGCCATATTAATTTTATAACAGCTTTATTGAGACATAATGTGCAAACTAATTGACACATGTAAAGTGCATAACTCAATAGTTTTTAGTATACTCACAGAATTTGTAACCATCATTATGACCAATTTTAGGAAAATCATTACCACCAAAAGAAATCCCTGCACTTCTTAGCCATCATTTGCTAATCCACTCTCATACCCAAGCCCTGGGCAACAACTAATCTACTTTATGTCTCTATAGTTTTGCTATTCTAAGCATTTTATACAAATCCGATTATGCAAGAGAGATGTCAGCAAGATGGTAGACTAAGGAGGTCTCAATACTCATTTCCCTCCACAATAATGACCAAAACAAAGAATAAAGAACTATATACCCACTAAATGACTCTGAGATAGCTCCAGAATACAAAGAAGAATGTGAAGCAACCTAGTGGAACAAAAACAAAAAATAACTGAAGATGGCCAAATAAAAAAGTGTAGAGGAAATATCTTAACTATATCACTCCTGTCTGTCATAGCTAGGCATCAAGAAGGAATCCCCACTGGGGAAATGGATAACAGGAGGACACCAGCATCCCCCACCACCAGGCAGTCTTTCTTGACACTGACTCATCAACTTAACTGCCTGAAGTCCATGACCCTATGCCACCTCTACAAGAAGGAATCACCATCATGCTGCCCCAATCCAAAAAGAAGCCATAGCTTCTCTGCACCACCAAGGAGGAGCTGCCATCAAATCACATGCAAGAAGAAGCCTCCATTTCCCTGCTCTCCCCAGAGGAGCCACTGTTCTGGCCCCTACCCAAACAGCCATGGCAAATCTGCCCTTCCCCCAAGGAGCCACAGGTACTCTGCCTCTAGCTCTACGAGGAGACACTGCTGATATATCACACCAGAGAAGGAGCTGCCACTGCTCCACTCCCTTAGAAGGAGCCACCACCACTGCATCCTACTGAGAAGGAGCCACTGCCCCTTATCCTACCCCCATAAGAAACTGCTGCCCTGACAAGAAGCCATCAATGCTGCATTTGCCAGGAGAAGCTACTGATTCTTTGTCCTTCCCCAGAAGGAGCCACCACTGTTCCCTACTACCCCAAAAAGGATCTGCTTCAACTTCTCAGCCAAAGAGACACTTTGCTTCCCCAAAAGGATCAATCAACACTCCCACCCTCAAGAAGGAGCCATCAACCCTCCAAGACTCAACCCCTCCAAGAAGGAGGCTCTGATGTGTCCCTCCCACACAAGGAGACACCACCTCTGTGTTTTTCCAGAGAATGAGTTACTGCTACAATGACACCCCTGCACGACGAACTGCTGCCATTTAGCCTCCCAAAGGAAGCTGGCTCTGTTCTGACTCCACTACTTAGAAAGAGTTACTACTGGTCCACATCCACTACAATAGCTACCACTTGACCCTTCTCTCTCAACAGGAGATGCTCTTCCCCTGAGACATCAGCACCACTGCAGCAGTGAGTGATCCCACACCACAAAATTCTGGAGCCAAAGCTGTTTCTGGGCATCCCAGACACAGCTGCACATGCACCCACATTGTGGTCTTGGTGCCAAAAGGAGTGCTTTCATTTATCTCTGCCCCATGGGGGAAAATAAAAAGGAGGATTCAACTAGTCTTCACCATTGAGACCTCAAATAATCCTTGTCACTACTGTGGACACCTGCAGACTTGGCCACTGAGGATCACTGCAGTATTCACTGACACCAATCTCAGTTAATGGAGCTGTATGTAAACCATACGACTGTGCCCTTCGCAGAGACAGAGCCAATGCTGATCGCCCACAGAGCCAAAGTTGCCACACTCCACCCAGCTAACACCATTGCACCCAACTGTAGGTGAAGGGCTTTCCCCATGGCAGCCAGTCCATAAATTCTGCAAGAAGAGGTGACTGATTTCTCAAAAGTGGAGATATGATTGGTTCCTATGTATCATTCAAATATCAGGCTAAATATCACTTTCTGAGGAGCCTGTTCTGACCATAGTAACCAAGCTTTAACCCGTTTATCCAGAATACATAAATAACTCTCTAAATCTAACAATGTGAAAACAAACAACCCAATTTAAAATGAGAAAAATTTGCTCTCGAGAAGATGGCAGAGTAGAAGGGCGTTCACAGCTCACCATCTCCCACAAATACACCAAGACCCACATCCACAGACCCACTCAGCCAACCAGAGCACCTGTGGAACTCCAACAGAACATCGCCCTCTTCAAAAGATAAAGATGCCAAAAATCTGGTAGGAGAAAAGGAAAAAAGAAAGAACAAAAGGCAAAGCAGAGCGGGATGGGTCCCGCGGGGAGGGAACGGCAAAGGAGGACTTGCGCTCGTTCGCTGAGGCCAGAGGGACGGAGGGGGAGCCTCCAAGGTTGGATCTATACGGAACAGCCCTTGACTGACAGAACTAAGTTAAATGGGCACAGAGGGTCCCCCCGACACCCAGCCTGAGATGCGGGCCAGCAGCGGTGGGCAGGGCCAGGCTGCACAAGCCAGGTGGAGGACGGGGGTGGCTGCACGGAGGCACCCCCAGGGTAACGCAAGGGGCTGCGTGCGTGGCTGTGGATGCACAGGGCAGAACAACCTGGGCCCTCCATAAAACAGCAAGGTTGATGTGCTCTCGGGGGAAGGGTGCATACACCCATCTCTGAAAACCCGCGGAAACTTTTCGGGGGAAGAGAGGCGGGGCTCAGGCACAGCCGCCATATCCTCCAGCGCTTAGCACCCAGGCGGGGGCGGGGGCGAATATGCAACCGCACTGAAGGGCTTAGCAGCCTCAAAGGCCAGACTGAGACTGGCCTGCAGCCCAGGGAAGATAGGATCCTTCCATCCTGGTCCCTCAGACAACTTGCTACTCAAAGACAAACAAGGAGCTAAGCTTTGGCCTGAGCAGGGACAAGGCTGTGCCTGGGTCTTCCCCGAGCCCACCTGTGGAGTGCTGACCAGGGCTGAGCGCGCATCCACACAGAGCAGCGGACCTACCAGCGCCGGGAGAGGGAGAGTGGCCCCCCGAATTTTGGTCAGGAACACAGCCCCTGACCGAGGTGCTGGGAGGGGGCAAGACCCGCCCTCCTACCTGGCCAGGCTGCAACATCTGACTGTGGCATCCAGAGGGGCAGTGACCTGCCCGCCCACAGTAGAGGAGAGCTGCACCTGAACCAGTGTTAGGAGGAGGCGCGATGTGCTTGCCAACAGGTGCTGGGAGCAGCACAGAAGAGGGCGCCAACGGAGGGCCTCTGAAAACAGCAAGCTGAGCTTCCAAAAGAGGACGAAGACAAAAAGACTTCACATTAAAAGCACACAGACTCCAGGAGAACACCGACACCCTCCCCTTCTTTTTTAATCTGTTTT
Source organism: Camelus bactrianus (assembly GCF_048773025.1). NCBI lineage: Eukaryota > Metazoa > Chordata > Mammalia > Artiodactyla > Camelidae > Camelus > Camelus bactrianus. Next base: position 46,246,147 of record NC_133575.1, read on the forward strand.
AACCTGTTCTATTTTCTATTACCCTCTTAATTTTTACTTCTTAATTCATTTCTATTTCTCTTGGGTTTTGATGTCCTGTTATTGATTAGACAAAGGTTCCAAATACATCTATTCATCTTCCCCCAACTTTTTTTTTTAAAGGTTTTAAAAGGATGTCTCAACCCAATTGATACTCTGCTTCAACTCGCTTTTCTATTATTCATTATACACTGTTTTCAAACCCTCTTTCTCCCTTCTTTTAAAATTCTTTCTCTCTCTCTCTTATTTTTTTTTCTTTTTTTCCTACGTTCTATTCCTAAATAGGCATTAGATAGATAAAATCCTTAAGGACCAAAATAAACAACTGATACTCCATAAACCACAGTGCCAAAGAGGTATGAGCAAGATGAAGAAGCAGAGAAACCTTTCCCAATTAAAAGAACAAGAGAAATCCCCTGAAAGAAAGATCAATGAAGTAGACATCGATAGCCTACTAGATTAAGATTTCAAAAAAAGACTGATCAAATTGCTGAAGGAATTAAAAGAGATAGTGTTTAGAGATATAAAATATGTCAAAAATGAAATTGAACCTATAAAGAAGAGCCAAGTAGAATGGGTAAACTCATTGACAGAGATGAGGAATGATCTAATAGCTGTGCAAAGCCGACTAGATAATGCAGAGGAACAAATTAGTGATCTAGAAGACAGGGCAATAGAAAGCACCCATTCAGAAAAACTACAAGAGAAGCAAATAAAAAATAATGAAAATAGCATAAGGGACCTATGGGATAATATAAAGCATCCGAATCTTCGCATAATAGGGGTCCCAGAAGGAGAAGAAAGATCAAAGGGGATTCAAAAGGTTTTTGAAGAAATCATGACTGAAAACTTCCCAAACTTAAAGAAGGAATCAGACATCCAAGTACAGGAAGCTCAGAGGGTCCCAAACAGGAAGAACCCAAATAGACCCACACGAAGACATATCATAATCAAGCTGGCCAGAGTCAAGGATAAAGAAATGATTCTAAAGGCAGCAAGAGAAAAGAAAAGAGTAAGTTACAAGGGAACCCCCATAAGGCGCTCAGCTGATTTCTCAACACAAACACTACAGGCCAGAAGGGAGTGGCAAGATATATGCAAAGCCCTGAATGAAAAAAAGATGCAGCCAAAGATCCTTTATCCAGCAAGGCTATCCTTTAGGATAGAAGGAGAAATAAAAAGTTTCACAGACAAAAAAAAGCTGCAGGAGTTTAGCAACACTAAACCCATGCTAAAAGAAATATTGAAAGATCTATTCTAAATAGAAAAGCAGCAGGATGCTACAGAAATGAGAAACTCACACTGGAAAGGTGATAACTCATGAATTACAGATAAAGTAAACACGAAATTATTAAAGAAGACATACAAATCACTGAGAGTGGGAGAGGGAGGCAGGGAAATATAGAATATATTTTTTTCTTTTTTAAAAAAATTTTTTAAAAGTAGGATGGGTTTGAGATCATGTTACTATCAGTTTAATAAAAACAGTTATAGTAATGGGCTAATAGACTTACAAAAAGGGGTAACCAAAAACTTACAAGGGAGTCACAAAAATTAAATAAAATCCATGATAATACAAAGGAAAATTACCAAACCACAAAAGGAAGAAGAAAGGAACAATGAAGATATACCAATTCAACTGCAAAGATAAGTTCAAAATGGCAATAAACACACATCTATCATTAATTACTGTAAAAGTTAATGGACTAAATGCTCCAGTCAAAAGACATAGAGTGGCAGACTGGATAATAAAGCAAGAACATTCAATATGCTGCATACAAGAGACCCACTTTAGGGAGAAGGACACATATAGATTGAGAGTGAAAGGATGGAAAAGGATATTCCATGGAAATGGAAAAGCCAAAAAAGCAGGTGTTGCAGTACTGATTTCAGACAAAATAGACTTTAAAACAAAGGCCATAAAGAAAGATAAAGAAGGATATTTTATAATGATTAAAGGAGTGATACAAGATGAGGATATTACACTCGTTAATATATATGCACCCAATATAGGAGCACCTAAGTACATACAAGAATTACTAACAGATATAAAGGGGGATATTGATGGGAATACAATCATAGTTGGAGATTTTAACACTGCATTAACAACAATAGACAGATCTTCCAGACAGAAAATAAAAAAGGCAACAGAGAAATTAAATACTACAATAGAAAAACTAGATTTCGTGGATATTTTCAGAGCATTACTCCCCCAAAAAATAGGATATACATTCTTTTTAAGTGCACATGGAACATTTTCCAGGATCGATCATGTACTTGGGCACAAAAGAAACCTCAACAATTTTAAGAAGATAGAAATTGTCTCAAGCATCTTTACTGACCACAATGCCATGAAACTGGAAATAAAAACAGAGAAACAAAGGAGAAAAAAAGGAAAGCATGGAGATTAAACAATATGTTATTGAAAAAACAATGGATCAATGAGGAAATCAAAGCTGAAATTAAAAAATACCTTGAGACAAATGATAATGAAAGCACAACCACTCAAAACCTATGGGACACAGCAAAGGCAGTGCTAAGAGGGAAGTTTATAGCGATACAGGCTTTCCTCAAAAAAGAAGAACAACCTCAAATAAACAGTTTAACCCACCACCTGAAGTAATTAGAAAAAGAAGAACAAACAGCCCCAAAAAGCAGCAGAAGGAAGGAAATAATAAAGATCAGAGAGGAATTAAATACAATAGAGATTAACAAGACCAAGAAACAATCAACCAAACCTAAAGCTGGCTTTTTGAAAAAGTAAATAAAATCGACAAACCTCTGGCCAAACTCACAAAGAAGAAAAAAGAGAGAGCACAAATTAGCAAAATAAGAAAGGAAAATGGAGAAATTACAACAAACAAAATAGAAATACAGAATATCATACGGGAATATTGTGAAAAACTATATGGAACCAAACTGGATAACCTAGAGGAGATGGACAAGTTTCTGGAAACATACTGTCCACCAAGACTGAATCAAGAAGAATCTGAACACTTGAACAATCCCATCACTAGAAAGGAAATAGAAATAGCAATTAAAACCTCCCTACAAATAAAAGTCCAGGACCGGACAGCTTCACTGGGGAATTCTACCAAACATACAGAGAAGAAGTCATACCAGTCCTTCTCAAACTCTTCCACAAGATTGAAAAGGAAGAAATACTCCCAAACTCATTCTATGAAGCCACCATCACCCTGATACCAAAACCAGGCAAAGACAGTACAAAAAAAGAGAATTCTAGGCCAATATCACTGATGAACATAGACGCCAAAATCCTCACCAAAATTTTAGCAAATAAAATCCAACAACACATAAAAAAGATTATACATCATGACCAAGTGGGGTTCATCCCAGGGACACAAGGCTGGTTCAACATACGCAAATCAATCAATGTAATACATCACATCAACAAGAGAAAGGACAAAAACCACATGATCATCTCAATCGATGCAGAAAAAGCATTTGATAAAATTCAACACCCATTTATGATAAAAAACTCTCGCCAAAGTTGGTATAGAGGGAACATATTTCAACATAATAAAAGCTATATATGACAAACCTACAGCCAGCATAGTACTCAACGTTGAAAAACTCAAAATCTTCCCACTAAAATCTGGGACAAGACAAGGATGCCCACTATCACCACTCCTATTCAACATAGTCCTGGAAGTCCTAGCCACAGCAGTCAGGCAAGGGAAAGAAATAAAAGGGATCCAAATTGGAAAAGAAGAGGTAAAATTGTCATTATATGCTGATGACATGTTACTATATATAGAAAACCCTAAAAGGTCCACACAAAAGCTCCGAGAGCTGATTGAAGAATTCAGCAAGGTAGCAGGTTACAAAATTAACGTTCAAAAATCAGTTGCATTTCTTTACACTAACGATAAATCAACAGAAGAAGAAAGTAAAGAAACAATCCCCTTTAAAATAGCACCCAAAATAATAAAATATCTGGGAATAAATCTAACCAAGGAGGTGAAAGAATTATACACAGAAAACTATAAACCATTGATGAAGGAAATTAAAGAAGACTTTAAAACATGGAAAGATATTCCATGCTCTCGGATTGGACGAATAAATATTGTTAAAATGGTCACACTGCCCAAGGCAATCTACAGATTTAGTGCTATCACTATCAGATTACTCAGGACATATTTCACAGAACTAGAACAAATCATAATAAAATTTATATGGAATCATCAAAGACCTAGAATTGCCAAAGCATTACTGAAGAGAAAGAAAGAGGCTGGAGGAATAACTCTCCAAGGCTTCAGACAATACTATAGAGCTACAGTCATCAAGACAGCATGGTATTGGTACCAAAACAGACATATAGACCAATGGAACAGAATAGAGAGCCCAGAAATGAACCCACAGACTTTTGGTCAGCTCATCTTCGACAAAGGAGGCAAGAATATACAATGGAATAAAGACAGTCTCTTCAGCAAATGGTGTTGGGAAAACTGGACAGCAGCATGTAAAACAATGAAGCTAGAACACTCCCTTACACCATATACAAAAATCAACTCAAAATGGATTAAAGACTTAAACATAAGACAATATACAATAAATCTCCTATAGGAAAACACAGGAAAAACATTATCTGACATACATTTCAAAAATTTTCTCCTAGAAGAAATAAAAGCAAGAATAAACAAATGGGACCTAATGAAACTTACAAGCTTCTGCACAGCAAAGGAAACCGGAAGTAAAACAACAAGAAAACCTATGGATTGGGAGAAAATTTTTGCAAGTGAAACCGACAAAGGCTTGATCTCCAGAATATATAAGCAGCTCATACGACTCAATAAGAAAAAAATAAACAACCCAATCCAAAAATGGGCAGAAGACCTAAACAAGCAATTCTCCAAGGAAGACATACAAATGATCAAAAAGCACATGAAAAACTGCTCAATATCACTAATTATCAGAGAAATGCAAATCAAAACTACAATGAGGTAACACCTCACACCAGTCAGAATGGCCGTCATTCAAAAATCCACAAATGACAAATGCTGGAGAGGCTGTGGAGAAAGGGGAACCCTCCTACACTGTTGGTGGGAAGGCAGTTTGGTGCAGCCACTATGGAAGACAGTGTGGAGATTCCTCAAAAGACTAGGAATAGACTTACCATATGACCCAGGAATCCCACTCCTGGGCTTGTATCCAGAAGGAAATCTATTTCAGGATGACACCTGCACCGCAATGTTCATAGCAGCACTATTTACAATAGCCAAAACATGGAAACAGCCTAAATGTCCATCAACAGGTGACTGGATAAAGAAGTGGTGGTATATTTATACAATGGAATACTACTCAGCCATAAAAACCGACAACATAATGCCATTTGCAGCAACATGGATGCTCCTGGAGAATGTCATTCTAAGTGAAGTAAGCCAGAAAGAGAAAGAAAAATACCATATGAGATCGCTCATATGTGGAATCTAAAAAACAAAAACAAAAACAAACAAACAAACAAAAACAAAGTGTAAATACAGGACAGAAATAGACTCACAGACAGAGAATACAGACTTGTGGTTACCAGGGGGGTGGAGGGTGGGAAGGGATAGACTGGGATTTCAAAACTGTAGAATAGATAAACAAGATTACACTGTATAGCACAGGGAAATATACACAAAATGTTATGATATCTCACAGAGAAAAAAATGTGACAATGAGTGTGTATATGTCCATGAATGACTGAAAAATTGTGCTTTACACTGGAATTTGACACAACATTGTAAAATGATTAGAAATTAATTAAAAATTTTAAAAAAATAAAATAAAATGAGAAAAGCTTTGAAAAAATATTTCAGTAAAGATAACATAAAAATGACAAATAAGCAAATGAAATGCATTTAACATTTTTAGCTATTTGAAAAATGCACATTAAAAGCAGAATGAGATATTGTAACATATCTGTCTGGCTAAAAAGGTAGAGATGACACCAAGTGCTAACCAGGATGCCGAAAAAGTGAATTTCTTATACATTAGTGGTGGGAATGTAAACTGGGAAACAATTTGGCAGTTCCTTATAAAAGTAAATATCCCCTTACTGTGTGACTCAACAACCCCTTATCTATGTGTCTGCCATAGAGAAGTGAGAACTATGTTCATATGAAAGCTATACAGATACTCATAGAAGTTTTATTCATAAGTTTATAAGAACCAAACCTGGATGGAACCGAAATATTCTTTAACAGTGAATGGTTGAACAAATGTAGTTCCCTCTAGATAGATAGATATGTAGATAGATAGATAGATGGATAGATAGATAGATAGATTGATAGATAGATAGATAGATAGATAGATAGATAGATAGATAGATAGATAATTTCCTGGAATAAACCAACTATGTAGAAATGGAGTACAGATTAGTGGTTGCCTGGGAAGATGGAAGGTAGAATGTAACTGCCCTGATTTCTAATTATGTGGTTACTCTAATTTATACATGTGTTAAAACTCATACAACTATATATCTTAAAAAGTTAATGTTACTGAAGTACAAAAACAAAAAAACAAAAAACAAAAAAAACCACACAGGCATTCAGAGGTATTGATCACTGGAGAAGATATTATAGGAGAGTTGAAACCTGGTCTGAATATTAAGGAATGAAAAGGGCAAGCAGAGTCAAAGGGGAAAACATTCAACTTTCTTCACTCCCAACTAATTTTCTTCACAACCAACAAATTTTCTTGAACACATAATAGGTGCTAAGTTTTGGGGGTAGAATAGTGAATAAAACAACATGATTCCTGTCCTCTTGTAATCTAGTGGGGGAAGTAAACAATATGTAAATAAACAAAAACTTGTGGAATCACAAACATGGGTAAGTGCTATGACCTTGGGAAGAACCCGACTTTCCTCCACCTTCTCTTATCCTAACTCCACTTTCTTCCTCATATAGCCTGAATCACCATAGTTAGCACTTGAAACATTCTTTTACAAATGTTCTCAACTTTCATGTCACTTGCCTACTTTGTTCTACACACTGCATACACTCTCCAACCCCTACTCCCATTCATAATACCTTCCAGTAAATCAGTAGTACTTAAAATGTAGTCCCTGGACCAGTAACATAAGAATCTACTTAAGAACTTGTTCATAGTGCAAATTACTGGAATCCTCTCCACACCTACAGAATAAGAAACTCTGAGAGTGGGCTCTATGGTTTAATAAGACTTTGAGGTGACTCTTACGTTTATTAAAGTTTGAGTACCACTGCCCTCCCTAGATCTATTTTATAATTTTCCTCCTCTGATCTTAGACCAGGAATTGCTGAGCACAATTGAAGAAATGCACAACCCTGTGTATCGTTGCCTCCTCAAATTTATGATTTCCAATCTCAGTTGTGTCCTCAGTGTTGTCTGGTAATTCTTTTACTTGCTCTTCACAGCTCCATATCCTTTTTCCTTTGATGACAATTCCAAACTATCACCTCACTCAAGTCCCATCTGCTCCTTACCTCTCCCCTTTCAGTAGAAAATTTCCATGTCAATTCAAGAGAATAATAATATTTGCAAGCACTTGTATAAAATTTACAATCTCATAACTTATTTAATCCTCACAAACCCTTAAAAGTAGATATTTAAATTATTATTAATAATGACTATTAATCATTAATATTATTATCAATAATAGATAAAGTAACTGAGGCTTATAGATGTTAAAATTTTTTCCAAAGGACACATCATAGCTGAAATTTGAATACATGCAGTCTAGCTCCAGAATTCATGCTCCTACCACTCTATGAATGCTCTCATCCCTCATATTCTCACTCCCCATCCTATCAGCATATCTGTATTCATATCCACCAAGCCCTCCAGCTCCAAAGGAGCTGAGCAGCCTCAGAGAAGCCTATTATAACTCAAGATTAGTACTTCTATGAGAACTCTTAGTCCCATTCCCTCCCATTTCTTACCAGACTCAGACCTCCTCTCCCTCTTGGATCTTCAACCTCTCCTCCAGTGATTCCTTCCCAAATATGAAATATGCTCATCTCTACTTTCTTTCTCCTGTTACCTCAAGATACTGCCTTCCCTAACTTATCTGTCTTCCCCAAAGCTATGCTTTTTGAAAGTTTTGTCAGCATTTACTATCTCCACTCCCTCCCTTCCAATTCACTGCTCAATTCTCCACAATATGGCCTCTGCTACATTTATCACTCCACCAGAACTACCCTAGTTATAACCTCTTTTAAAGGTTTATTTGTGTGTCCTACCCCAAATTTACATGTTAAAATCTAACCCCCCAGTACCACAAAATGTGCCTTTATTTGGAAATAAAATGTTTACAGACTTCAGTAAGTTTAAACGAGGTCATTAGTGTGGGTCTTAATCCTATATAACTGGTGTCTCTATAAAAAGGGGAAATTTGGCCATAGAGGCATACACTGAGGAAAGATGAAGTGAAAAGACATAGGGAGATGAATGGTCATCTACACACCAAGGAGAGAGGCCTGGAACAGAGTTTTGCCAACAGTCCTTAGAAGGAACCAACCCTACTAACGTCATTATTTTGAACTTCTAGTCTCCAGAAATGAGAAAAAAAATAAATTTTTATTGTTTAAGCCACCCAACTTGTTGTATTTAATATTACAGTCCTAGAAAACTAATACAATTTCCAACAATGCCCATACTATCAAAGCCAATAGGTACTTTAGAATCCTTATGTGTTTGTCCTGACCTTGTGCCTCATGTCTCAAAAATTAAGCCAAATTACTATGCTAACACTATCACCCCAAAATACACCAAAAATCTAACACTCTGATAGTGTTCCTAGCAACTTCCCAGGAACCTTCTCATTTAGCACCTAATTCCCTTATATTCTGGTCTAGGCCTCTTTCTCTACCTCACTTACTCCTGCCTCTCATTGAAGCTTAGCTCCTGCACTTTGCAACCCAACTTTGAAAACTGAAAAAATATAACTGAGAATGTCTGACCCCTCCCATATCCACTGAAGGCCTCAAACTTGGCCTTATCCTTTCTTTTGCTCTGAGCTACTTCTTTCTTTAATATAATCCAAGCTAGGAAGTTGATCATATGATGTTTGTGAGTCATCTACTGTAATGTCAAGCAACCAACTCCCCATCAAGGAAAAGTAGCTAAAACCTAAAAGTCAATAAGACACTATGGGTCAGGCTGCATTAGAGTAATTATTACAGCTATGCTTTGCTCACAGATCAAGGATGAGAGGTTAAAGAAAGTAATCCTCTCTGGCACATCTCACACTGGATTGCCTCAATAGGACCTTCTTCCCTACTTCTAGTTTTAGCTTCTCAAAATAACTTCTAAAGCCAGCCTGCCTAGCTGGCTACCTAGATGAATGAAGGCTGCTTGGCTGCTGGAGGGTGGGAGATAGGGATAAGCATAGAACTCAGGAAGTATTCTCATCTACTACAGTGTTTGACACCTTAGACCACTCCTTGCTTAAGATTTTATTTGACATCTACATACCACTCCCACCTGTTTGACTCACCAACTTATGTTCCCTTTTGATCTCTTTCATTAGTCTGTCTTTCTCTACACATTTTTTTTCATTCTAGAATAAAGTAATCAATAACAATATTTCAGGCTAGTAAAGTAATACATTTACACAAAATGTGTATAAATGCTTTGAAAAAGGTCTAGAAGGAAACACTCAACATTAAGAAGAAGGTTCACCTCTGGAAAGAGATCTGAGATTGACAGTGGACCAAGGGGAGTTTTGTTTATGTGTACTGTTTGAATATTTTATAATGAGAATGCATTCATTATAAAATATTACTTCTATGATTAAAAATGCATTAAAATATATACAAATAAAACATGTTCAATGTTGAATATTTTACAACTACTTAAAGTTTATAAAATTAAAGACACATTATCTCTTATATATAATGTGATATTTAAACATCAGTGTTTTCTTACATTTAAGTGCATTTTCTTTTACTATGTATAAATATATGTAGGTTGGTAAGTATATGTACATGTGTACATATGCCTATTTTATTATAAATTTGGATTCATAGTTTTAAATTTAGTTTTGTATCATGACTTTTATCATTTAACTTTACATCATTGGCACTTTCCAAACTTATTAAAACATTCCAAAAACAGACTTTAATGGCTATATAAATTCTACATCTTGTGTATTTGCCATAATTATTCTGTTTTCCTCTTGTTGGACATTTAGGTTACATCTACTTTTTTTCTAATACTGCAAAAGGCTTATACCATTTTAAACCCTCCAAGGGTAGTGCACATTACACTGTGTTCCCAGTAATACTGATTATTATAATTTAAAAATCTTTTATAATTTGAAAATCAAAAGAATAAAATACAAAGATACAACATCCCCCCCAAAAAAGAGTAAGATTGATTTTACTTGAAATTCATTATCTAAAACCTCAAATGGGCCCTCTATACTGTTCAACAGTCTTATTCTGTCTTTCAAAAAAGCTTTTTCCATCCTCTGAATCAACAACTTTGTACATTCTCCTTTTTCTTCAACATTCCTATTGCAGCACACACACCTTGACACCATTTGAATCAGAAAACCGAAGCCATCAGAAGAGTACTCTCATTATTCCACCACAAAATCTGCAAGTCTTTTTTATTTGTACCAGTTCTCTCTTTTTTATTGTTCTAGTTACAACTAATAAAGCATCTCTTCCTTTATCAAATATTAATTCTCCTCACACATCTTCTGGATCCTATTCCCTCCATTTTTCAGTTACCTTAATCCTTTAGTTTCTCTCTCTCTCTGTAGATCATTTACATTAGCACATGGATATGATCTAGTACAATACTGTCCAATAAAGTAGCCATTAGCCACATATGCCTAGTGCAACTAAAAATGAATTTTTAATTTTAATTAATTTTAATTTTAATAGCTACATATGACTAGTGGCTATGGCATTGGACAGTTCAGTCCTAGAATATCCCTTTTAAATCCTCCCCTGGATTCCACATTCCCTTAAAACTATGAAAACCCATCCTTTTTAGTACTTTTTACAGCCAAGCCTTCAAAAAAGTTGTTGATACTCCCTACCTTCACATACAAACCTACCTTCCACTTTTTAGTTCGTATAACCTGACTTCTGTTCCCATTATTCCACTGAAATGTCTCTTGTCAAGGTCACTAGTGACCTCAGTGGTGCAAATCTTCATTAGTTTCCTATTGCTGTGGTAACATATTACCACAAATTTAGTTGCCTAAAACATGCAAATTTATATTCTTACAGTTCTGGAGGTCAAAACCCAAAATGAGTCACACTAAGCTAAAATTAAGGTGTTGGTAGAAATACATTTTTTTCTGGAGGGTCTAGAGGAGACTCCATTTCCTTGCCTTTTTTAGCTTCTAGAAGGTACCTGCATTCCTTGGCTTGTTCCATTTCCAATTTTCAAACCAGCAACAGCAAATCAAGTTCTTGTCATACTTCATTATTTTGACCTCCTTTTTTGCCTCTTTCTTCCACTTATGAGGACCCTTGTGTTTACAGTCAGTCCACTGGATACTCTAGGATAATTTCCCTGTCTAAATTCACCTTACTAGTAACCATAATTTTATTTGCAATTTTAACTTCCCATTGCTATGCTCTAGGGATTTGGATGTGGATACCACTGAAAGGCCATTTTTTTGCTTACCACACAATCCAGTGGTAACTTTTTCTTTCCAAAATGCTTCCACCTTTCAGCAACATATGACACATGTAACCACAGCTTCATTTTCAAAACACTCACCTTTTTTTGTTTCCTTGACATCACAGTCTCCTCAATTCTTCTTACCTTCTAATCATCTTCCTTTCTTTACCTTTAAATGATGCAGTTCTCCAGAATTCATTCTGGTCCCTCTTACCTCCACATATTGCTTTCAGGTAATTTAATTCAGTTCCATGGCCTTAAATATCATCTATATGTTTTTGACTCCCAAATATATATCTCAAGGTCATGACTCCTGCACTTTCATGTTATACACACACACACACACACACACACACACATCTAACTCCTTACTCCACGTAGATGTCTTATGGACATTTCACACTTAACTTTATTCACAAACTTCTTGTTTTCTCTTCAGGTCTACTCTCTCATTACCCACTTGTTCAAATTGAAAAGCCTAGGAGTCACTGTGAGTATATACTAGTAAAAGGAAGAATGTACAACATGATATAACTATTATAAAAATTTATGCACTCAGTAAACAAGTCCAAAACTTATCAAGCAACTCTTGACAGACCTTCAGACAGTAAAAATTACAACAAGAATTGTAGCTGGGTATTTTAATACATCCCTCTCTGAAATGGCTATATCAAGCAGAACCAAAATAAGCCAATATATCAAAGTGTCAAAAGTGAAATTAATAACCTTAAGCTGGTAGATAACTATCAGAATATTTCTATAAAGACTTGCAAAAAAAATACCAAAAATTCATTAATCCAAATCAAAACCCCATTATAATTTATGTGTGTGAGGCAGTAAAAAATAAAGCTTAATTGAATTCTAATTCCAAAAGAGTATAGATTGTATTATAACCATAGCTCAGCACTTCTGATAGGATTACATCTCAAATTCCTATTGCTTAAAAGTGTGATGCATTTTCTCTACCCTCTTCCTCACTTCTTTCCATAAATCATCATGGTCCAATAGAACATTCTATCGTAATGAAAATGCTCTATATCTACATTGTTCATATGGTAGCCACTAGTCTCATGTGACTACTAAGAATGTGAAATGTAGCCAGTATGATTAAGAACTAAGTTTTTTCATTTTATTTAATTTCAACTAACTTAAATTTAAATATACATATGTGGTTCATGTTCACTGTTTTGGACAGTGAATCTCTAAATGTTTAGCTCTTCATGAATTCTAATACTTGCTTCTGCCAAGTACCTGGATGCACTACCAAACACTTTTTCTATTCAGATAGTATCTTTAACATATTATAGTTTATTTACCTTACATCATAATATTTAATTGTTTTAGGTTCACTGAGTTGTACACACAAACATAATTCCACTAATAAGTTCACTAAATTTTAAATAGGTAATTAATTATACAGAGATCTTTGTGGAGTTATTGTGTTATACAATACTTTAGTAATGTTTTGGGGAAATGGTTGGGGTTCTTAGATAAGCTGGGAATTCATTATTTTTCCCATTTGAAATAATGGAATAAAGATTTCCACTGTCAGAAAATTCACTCTTGAACATGTTTTCAGAAATTAACTAAACTTGGGTTACAAGTGATATTTGTATATAAAAGCCTACACCCCCAAAACAAAATATACACTTTATTTTCAAATACATGGGGAATATATACAAAGATAAATTATGTACTATATCATAAAGGAAATGACAAATTCCAAAGAATCAAAAGCATACAGATAATGTTCTCAGACCATAATACAATAAAAATAGAAATAATTTTAAAAGAATAGTTTTAAAAGTCTCAGAAGAAATGATAAAGGAAGGAGATCAGTTTATAACTCCTAAAGAAATAATGGATACAGGACTGATTAATCAATGTATAAGTAGTTTTGGCAATGCATAAACCCACCAAACAACATAATCCCTAAAAATGTGACAGCTAGATATTATATGCCTATCAAAGTAATAAAAAGGAAATATTCACAACCATGTAAACAAAGTGGAGATAAGTAATCTACCCAATAAAGAGTTCAAGGTAATGATAATAAAGATGCTCACCAAACTCAGGAGAAGGATGAATGAACACAGCAAGAATTTCAACAAAGGGTTAGAAAATAAATGAAAAATCAAATAGAGCAGAATACAATAACCAAAATAAAAAGCACACTAGAAGGAATTAACGGTAGATAATGATACACATGAATGAATCAGTGATATGAAAGACAGAGTATTGGAAATTACACAAGCTGAACAGAAAAAAATGAAAAAAAAGATAGTTTAAGAGACCTCTGGAACAATATGAAGCATACAAGCATTCACATTATAGGGTTCCAGAATGAAAAGAGAGAGAGAAAGGAAAAGATAACTTATTTAAAGAAATAATAACTGAAAAAGTCCTTAAACTGGGAAAGGAACAGACATACAGGTCCAGGAAGCAGCAAATCCCAAACAAGATGAACCCAAAGAGGTCTATGCCATGACACGTTACAATTAAAATGGCAAAATATAAAATATAAAGAATTTTTTTTAAAGGAGCAAGAGAAAAACTGCTAGTTTTATATAAGCTAACACCCATAAGATTAGCAGCTAACTTTTCAAGTGCACATGGAGCATTTCCAAGGATAGTCCACATTCTAGGCCAAAAAAAAAAAAAAAAGGCTCAATAAATATAAAAAGATTGAAATGAAATCAAGCATATTTCCTGACCACAGTATTATAAGACTAGAAATCAACTGCAAGAAAAGAAAACTGCAAAAAACAGAAATGTGGAGTATAAATAACATGTTACTGGGCAACCAATAGCTTACTGATGAGATCAAGAAGAAATTGTTTTTAAATACCTGAAAATAAATGAAAATGGAAACACAACAATTCAAAATCTATGGGCTGTGAGTTGAGCCAAGATGATGGTGGAGTAGAGAGACTCACAGCTTGCTCTCTCCCACAAATACACCAAAAATTACATCTACAAACCCATTGAATTGCACAAAATACCTACTGAACTCTGGCAGAGTGTCTCTCATTTTGAAATACAGGAGGATTCTCACAAAATCCAGTAAGGAAAAAAAAAAGGAAAAAGAAAAAAATGGTGCCAGGCCAGCCCTGCAGGGAGGGAGTGGCATAGGAAGAAATGTACCCTCATGCTGGAACACCCCTTCTCCAGCTGGTAGGTCAGCAGGGACAGAAGCAAAGCTTCCAAGGCTCAGAGGAAAAAGTGGCAACAGTTTGGTTCCCTGCATTCCTCAGACCTAGGGCTAGCTAGCAGGGACAAGCTGGGACTGGCTGCTGGAGATCAGTGAAGACCCCAGGCAGAGGGCTGGGGCTCACTGTACAGAGACAGCCTCAGGGGACTAGAGGGCAGTATAAGCACTGGCTGGGATATATGTGGAATAGAACAGCCTGGGACCCCTCATAAAAAAACAACACTGTTGATGTGTCTATGGTGGGGGGGAAGGGGGCAACACAGCTGCACCATAGCTGCTTACTCTGCTTTTGGTGTGTTCTTGTGAGAAAAGAAGTGGACCTGGGTCATAGCCATCACTGCTGTGGGGAAGCAGGGCTGAAAACTGAATCCATACCCAGCGGCCCTGCACTTCACCGGCGGGACATATATTTTTACAGCCCCAGGCATAGAGGGCAAATTTACTCTCTCTGGTCCCTTTGTGGACCCTGCCTCTGGGAGGAAAAAAGAGTGAGTAGAATTCTAACATATGGCAGGGGCGAGTCCTGGTATTTACAACAGGCCTGCTTACTGTACTATATGTAGAGGTGGAGCTGGGGTCTGCTCTGACCCTGTGGCACACCACAGATTCAGCTGTGTGGCTGCACACTTGCTATGGTGGGTCCTAGTGCCTGACACTGGTGGATCTGCACTGGTGGTTCCTGGGGCTCAGAACCTGGGGGACATCAGAGCAGGAGGCTAGAAGAAATGGACAAGTTTCTAGAAAAAGTCCACCAAGAGTGAATCAAGAAGAAATAGATCATTTGAAAAGAACAATCACTAGAAGTGAAATAGAATCGGCAATGAAAACTTCCATGCAAATAAAAGTCCAGGACCAGATAGCTTCACTGGAAAATTCTATCAAACATACAAAGAAGAGCTCAAACCAATCCTTCTCAAACTCTTCCAAAGATTGAAGAGGAGGGAATACTCCCAAACTCATTCTATGAAGCCATCATCACACTGATACCAAAGCCAGACAAAGACACTACCAAAAAAGAAGCTATGTGCCAGTATCAGTAATGAACATAGATGCAAAAATCCTCAAAACATATTAGTAAACAGAATCCAACAACACATAAAAAGGATCATACACCATGATCAAGTTGGATTCATCCCAGGGACACAAGGGTGGAGCAACATACACAAATCAATCAATGTGATACACCACATCAACAAGTGAAAGTACAAAAATCACAGGATCATCTCAATAGATACAGAAAAATCATTTGATAAAATTCAACATCCATTCATGATAAAAATAAAAATAAAAATTCTTACCAAAATGGGTATAGAGGGACATATCTCAACATAAAAAATGTTATTAATGACAAACCTAGAGCCAGCATAATACTCAACAATGAAGAGATGAAAGGACAAAACAAGAATGCCCACTCTCAACACTTCTACTAAATATAGTATTGGAAGTCCTAACCATAGCAATGAAACAAGAAAAAGAAATAAAAGGGATCCAAAATGGAAAAGAAGTAAAATTGTCATTATATGTGGATAAAATACTATATATAGAAAACCCTAAAGGCTCCACACAAAAACTACTAGAGCAAATAAAAGAATTTGGCAAGGTAGCTGGACACAAAATTAACATACAGAAATCAGTGGCATTCCTTTGCACTAAAAATAAAATATCAGAAAAGGAAGGTAAAGAAACAATCCCTTTTAAAATTGCATCCTTCAAAGAAAAAATAGAATTCTTAGGAATAAATCTGACCAAGGAATTGAAAGACTTATATGTGGAGAACTACAAAACGCTGACTAAGGAAATTAAAGGGGACTTAAAGAAATGGAAAGATATCCAATGTTCTTGGATTGGAAGAATTACCATTGTTAAAATGGCCATACTACTCAAAGCAGTCTGTAGATTTAATGTGATTCCCATCAAATTACCTGAGATATCTTATACAGAATTAGAACAAATAATCCTAAAATTTATAAGAAATCACAAAAGACCGAGAATTGCCAAAACATTATTGAAGAAAAAGAATGAAGCTGGAGGAATAACCGCCCCAGACTTCAGACAATACTACAGAGCTACAGTAATCAAAACAGCATATTATTGGTACAAAAACAGACATATGGATCAATGGAACAAAATAGAGAGCCCAGACATAAGCCCACAAACTTTTGGTCAATTAACCTTTGACAAAGGAGGCAAGAACATACAATGGAGTAAAGACAGTCTCTTCAGCAAATGGTGTTGGGAAAAGTGGCTAGCAGCATGTAAATCAATGCAGATAGAATATTCCATCACACCACACACAAAAATAAACTCAAAATGATTTAAAGAGTTAAACATAAGACAAGACATTATAAACCTCTTAAAAGAAAACACAGGCAAAACATTATCTGACATAAATCTCAGCAATGTTTTCCTAGGGAAGTCTATCCAAGCAATAGAAATAAGAGCAAAAATAAACAAATTGGACCTAATTAAACTTACAAGCTTTTGCATATAGGCACATGAAAAAATGTTCAATATCACTAATTATCAGAGAAATGCAAATCAAAACTACAATGAGGTAACACCTCACACCAGTCAGAATGGCCAACATTCAAAAATCCACAAATGACAAATGCTGGAGAAGCTGTGGAGAAAAGGGAACACTCCTACACTGTTGGTGGGAATGCAGTTTGGTGCAGCCACTGTGGAAAACAGTATGGAGATTCCTCAAAAGACTAGGAATAGACTTACCATATGACACAGGAATCCCGCTCCTGGGCATATATCCAGAAGGAACCCTACTTCAAAATGACACCTGCACCCCAAAGTTCATAGCAGCACTATTTACAATAGCCAAGACATGGAAGCTGCCTTGATGTCCATCAACAGATGGCTGGATAAAGATGAGTTGGTATATTTATATGATGGAATACTATTCAGCCCCCAAAACTGACAGCATAATGCCACTTGCAGCAACATGGATGTTCCTGGAGAATGTCATTCTAAGTGAAGTAAGCCAGAAAGAGAAAGAAAAATGCCATATGATATTGTTTATATGAGGAATATAAAAAAGAAAAACAAACAAAACATAAATACAAAACAGAAACAGACTCATAGACATAGAATACAAACTTGTGGTTGCCAAGGGGGCAGGGGTAGGGAAGGGATAGACTGGGATTTCAAAATGTAGAATAGGTAAAAAACATTATACGGTATAGCACAGGGAAATATATACAAGATCTTAAGGTAGCTCACAGAGAAAAAAGTGTGACAATATATGTATGTTCATGTATAACTGAAAAATTGTGCTCTACACTGGAATTTGACACAACATTGTAAAATGATTATAAATCAATAAAAAATGTTAAAAAATAAAATAAAATAAAAAATAAAAATAAAACCTTAAAAAAACACAAGCTTTTGCACAGCGAAGGAAACCATAAACAAAACAAAAAGACAACCTACAGAGTGGGAGAAAATATTTGCAAAAGATGAGACTGACAAGGGCTTAATTTCCAAAATATATAAACAGCTCATACCACTTAAAAGAAAAAAGCAAACAACCCAATCCAAAAATGGGCAGAAGATCTAAACAAGCAATTCTCCAGTGAAGACATGCAAATGGCCAATAAGCACATGAAAAAAGGATTAATATCGCTAATTATCAGAGAAATGTAAATCAAAACTCCAATGAGGTATCACCTCACACCAGTAAGAATGGCCATCATTCAAATGTACACAAATGTCCACAAATGACAAATGCTGGAGAGGCTGTGGAGAAAAGGAAACCCTCCTACACTGCTGGTCGGAATGTATTTTGGTGCAGCCTTTATGGAAAAAAAACATTATGGAGATTCCTCAGAAGACTAAAAATACACTTACCATATGACCCAGTAATCCTGCTTCTGGGCATATATCCAGAGGGAACATTAATTCAAAAAGATACATGCACTCTAATGTTCATGGAAGCAATGTTTACAATAGTCAAGTCATGTAAACAATGTAAATGTCCATCAACAGATGACTGGATACAGAAGTTGTGGTATATTTATACAGTGGAATACTACTCAGCCGTAAAAAATAATAAAATAATGCAATTCACAGTAACATGTATGTCCCTGGAGAATGTCATTCTAAGTGAAATAAACCAGAAAGGGAAAGAAAAATTCTATGTGATATCACTTATATGTGAAATGTAAAAAAACAAAAGACTAACTTATTTACAAAACAGAAGCAGGCTCACAGACATAGAAAAGAAACTTATGGTTACCAGTGGGGGATGGGATAAATTGGGAGTTCAAGATTTGCAGATACTAACTAATATATATATATATATATGTGTGTGTGTGTGTGTGTATGTTATTAGCTATATAATAAATGAAGACGTTTATAGTGTATAGCATATGAACTATATTCAATATCTTATGGTAACTTATGATGAAAAAGAATATGAAAACAAATATTTGTGTGTTCCTATATGACTGAATTATTGTGCTGTACACCAGAAATTGACACAACATTGTAAATTGACTATACTTATAAAAATATGTAAAAAAGAAAATTAAAAAACTTCCAAGGTAGAATACTCTACTCAGGAAAGTTATCATTCAGAAGTGAAGAAGAGATAGAGTTTTCCAGACAAGCAAAAGATAAAGGTGTTCATCAGTACTAAACAGACCTTATAGAAAATGCTAAAGGGACATCTTTAAGCTGAAAAGAAATGGCAGTAATTAGTAACAAGAAAATGTGTGAAATTATAAATCTTTCTGATAAAAGTAAATATATAGTAAAGTCTATGGATTAATCACTTACAAAGCCAGTAAAATAGATAAAATACAAAAGTAGTTAAAGTAACAATAGTTACAATAATTAGTTAAGGGATATATACAGTAAAAAGACATAAAATGTTACATTAAAAACATAAAAAATGGGGGGAAAGAGTAAAAATGCAGCAGTTTAGAATTCATTTAAACTTAAGTTGTCAACAACTTAAAATAGAGGATTATAAATAGAGTTTGTTGTATGTAAACACCACAAAGCAAAACCTAATGTAGATACACTTAAGATAATGAGAAAGAAATCTAAGTATATCACTAAAGAAAGTCACCAAACCACAAAGGACATGAGCTTGAGAAGAAGAAACAGAGGAGCTAAAAATACAGCCAGAAAACAATGAACAAAGTGGAAATAAGTACATACCTACCAATAATTCCCTTAAACATAAATAGACTAAATGCTCCAATGAAAAGATATAATGTGGCTGAGTGGTTTAAAAAAGTTGTATGTTGCCTCCAAGAAGCTCACTTCAGATATAAGGAAACCTACAAACTGAGTGGATGGAGAAATATGTTCCATGCAAATGAAACCAAAAGAAGGCTGTACTTATATCAGACAAAACAGATTTTAAAACAAAGACTGTAATAAGAGACAAAGAAGGCATTACATTAAAATAAAAGGGTCAATCCAATAAGTGCATATAATATTTATAAATATTTATACACTCAGCATGAGTACCTAAATATATAAAACAGATATTAACAGACCTAATGGGTAAGATAGTAATAAAATAACCATAGGAGATTTTTGTAACCCACTTACATCAATGGATAGATCTTTCAGAAAGAAAATCATTAAGGAAACATTAGCCTTAATGGTACATTAGACCAGATTCACTTAACAGATACATATAGAACATTCTATGTAAAAGCAACAGAATGAATATTATTCTCAAGAGCACATAAACATTCTTTAGTATAGATCACATTGTAGGTCACAAAACAAGTCTTAACAAATTTAAGGAGACTGAAATCATATGAAACATCACTTCTGACCACAATGGTATAAACTAAAAATAATTTACAAGAAGAAAATTAGAAAATTCACAAGTGTGTGGATGTTAAATAGCATGAAACTAAACAACCAATGGTTAACAAAGTAATCAAAAGACAAATTTAAAAATACCCTGAGACAAATGAAAATAGAAATACAATATACCAAAATTTATGGGGTACAGAAAAAGAAGTTTTAAGAGGGAAGTTCATAGTGATAAATGCTCATCTCAAGCACACAAAAAATCTTAAATAAACAACCCACCTTTACACTTCAAATAACTCAAAAAGAAAAAAAAAATCCCAGTTAGTAGAAGAAAGAAAATAACAATTATAGTGGAAAAAATAAACTACCACTAAAATGACAATAAAAGGTCAATAAAACTAACAAATGGTTCTTTGAAAAGGTACTAAAAAATTGGCAAACCTTTAGCTAGACCCACCAAGAAAAAGAGAGAGAACTAAAATAAATAAAAATAGAAATGTAAGAAGATATTACAACTGATAATACAGAAATACAAATGATCACAGGAGATTACTTGGAACAATATTATGACAAACTGGACAACCTAGAAGAATGGATAAACTGCTGGAAACATACAATCTTCCAACACTGTTTCATAAAGAAGTAGAAAATCTGAATAGACTGATTACTAGTAAGAAGATTTAATCAACAAAGAAAAGTGCCCAGTAGACAAAAACAATACTCCAGGACCTGAAATCTTCACTGGTATATTCTACCAGATATTCAAAGAAGAATTAATACCAATCTTTCTCAAACTATTCCAAAATATGGAAGAGGATAAAACACTTCAAAACTTATTTTATGAGGCCAGCATTACCCTGATACTAAAACCAAACTAGGACTCCATGTAAAAAGAAAATCACATACCCATAACTTTCATGAACATAAGTGTAAAATCCTCAGCAATATATTAGCAAACCAACATCAACAATACATTAAAAGAATCATACACTATGATAGAGTGGGATTTATTCGAGGGATGCAAGGATGGTTCAGAATTCAGAGATCAATCAACGTGGTATACCACATTAACCAAAATGAAAGGCAAAAATCATATAATCATTTCAATAAATGCAGAAAAAGCATTTGACAAAATTCAACATCCATTTCTGATAAAAAAAATATTCAGTGAAGTGAGTGGAGACAGAATATACCTTAATATAATAAAGGCCATAAATAACAACTCCACATATAATAAATTCAATGGTGAAAAACTGAAAGATTTTCCTTTATGATTAGGAGCAAAAGAAGGATACTCACTCTCACCACTTTTATTCAACGTAGTATTGAAAGTCCTAACAAGGGCAATTAGGCAAGAAGAACAAATAAAGGGCATTCAAATTAGATAGGAAAAAATAAAGCTGCTACTATTTGAATGTAACATGATATTAAATACAGAATGCCCTAAAGACTCCACCAAAGAACTTTTGGCATAAACAGATTCATTAAAGTTTCAAGATTAAATATCAACAAACAGAAATTCATACAATAATAACAAATAGTCAGAAAAAATAATAAAATAATTCCCATGTACAGTTGTATCAAAAAAACCTGAAATACTTTAGAATAAAATTAAACAAGGAGGTGAAAGACCTGAACAATAAAACCATAAGACATTGATGAAAGAAAATTAAAGAAGACACAAACCAAATGGAACAATATTCCTTGTTCATGGATTGGAAGAATTAATATTCTTATAATATTCATACCACCCAAAATGATCACAGATATAATGCAATTTCTATCAAAATTACAATGGCATTTTTCAAAGAAATATAACAAACAATTCTAAACTTTGTTCAGAACCACAGAAGAACCTGAATAACCAAAGCAATCTTGAGAAAGAAAAACAAAGCTGGAGGCATCATGTGCCCTGATTTCAAATTATATTACAAAGTGACTGTAATCAAAACATTATGGTACTGGCATAAAAACAGACAGCTATATCAGTGAAATAGAATAGAGAGCCCAGAAATGAACCCACACTTATATGGGCAATTAATATACCACAATGAAGACAAGAATGTACAATGGGGAAAGATAGCCTCTTCAATAAATGGTGTTGGGAAACTGTACAGCTACATGCAAAAGAGTCAAACTGAACTACTTTTTCATGCCATATACAAAAAATAAACTCAAAACAGATTAGAGACTTAAATGTAAGACCTGAAACTATAAAAATCCTGGAAAATATAGGCAGTATACTCTTTGACACAGGTCTTAATAATATTTTATTCCATCTGTTTCTTCAGGCAAGAGCAACAGGAACAAAAATAAGAAAACAGTATTACATGAAACTACAAAAGGTTTTTCATAAAAAATACTTTTTTCAAAGAAATGAAAAGGCCACATACTGAATGGGATAAGATACTTGTAAATACGATATCCAATAAAGGGTTAATGTTCAACATATACAAAGAACTCATACAACTCTCTCCCTCTCTCTCTCTCTCTCTCTCTCTCTATATATATATATATATATATATATATATATATATCTCATATGTGTGTGTGTATATATATATAACCATATATATATATATGGATATATATATACATATACATATATATGAACAATCTGATTTAAAAAAATGGGTAGAACACTCCCAACGGTGCCCCTGAGGGAACTCAGGATATGAAAGAACAGGATACTGGCCCTGGATATCTAGGTGCATATCAAATGAATGATTTCAAGGAGCCCAGGCCTTTTCATGTTCACATACATAGAAAATCACTGAATTCCTTAACTTGAGATATCTGGTTTTCTTTAACTGACAGTAATTTTTGATGTTCTGACTACTTGGTCCTTGTTGTGAAAACTCATATTCTGGCTTCTGCCTTGCCACTTTGGAACAGCCTCTTAAAGTGATCTGAGATGCTGTGTCCCAGGCTCAATTCCTAATAAAATATGCCAAATAAAACAGAAAAAATTGGTAGATGACTTTTTTCCAAACAAGTTATCCAAATGGCCAACAAGTACAACAAAAGATGCTCACCATCATTAGTTATCAGGGAAACGTGAATCAAAACTATGATATCATCTCATGTCCATTAGAATGGCTATTATTAAAAAGGCAAGGAATTACAAGTGTTGAGAATGTGGGAAAAATGGAACCCTTGTGCATTGTTGGTAGGAATGTAATTTGGTGCAGCCACTATGGAAAATAGTATGGCAGTTCCTCAAAATATTAAAAATAGAACTACCATATGATCCAGCAATTCCACTTCTGGGTATTTACCTGAAGAAAATGAAATAACTAATTCAAAAAGATATATGCACCACCATGTTTATTTCAGCATTATTCACAATAGTGGAGACATGGAAACAACCTAAATGTCCTTCAGTGAATAAATGGATAAAGTTGATGTGGTATGTGTGTATATGTATATATACAAATATATGTGTGTGCGTGTGTGTGTGTGTGTGTATACACACAATGAAATTCTATTCAGCTATAAAAAATGAAATCTTTCCATTTATGACAACATGGATGGAACTTTAGGGTATTATGCTAAGTGAAATAAGTCAGATAGAAAAAGTCCAATATCATATGTTCTCATTTATATGTTAAAATGAAAACAAACCAAAAAAATCCAAGGTCATAGATACAGAGAACAGATTGGAAGTTGCCAGAGGCAGGGGTTAGGGCTTGGAAAAAATAGGTAAAGGCAGTCAAAAGGTACAAACTTCCAATTATAAAATAAATAAGTGAATGGGATGGAATATACCACTTGCACATATAGTTTATAATACTATATTGTATATTTGAAAGTTGCTAAGAGAGTAGATGCTAAAAGTTCTCATCATAAAAAATTTTAGATATGTAATGGTGATGGATGTTAACTACACTTATTATGGTGATCATTTTGTAATATATACAATTATGGAATCATATTGTACATCTGAAACTAACATAATATTAAATGGCAATTATAATTCAATAAAAAAGAAGTCTCATCATACAAAAACAGAATTGTTGCTGTCATTACCAGAGATGAACACAGTGTCTATTGGAAAGTAGTCTGGGCCTTCAAAACCGACTTCAGGTTCTGTAGTGTAGTGATGGGTACCTTTCAGGAGGCTAGTGAAGAATACATGAGTTTTTTCCCAAAATCGTAACCTGTGTGCATCTTCAAAAGACAGTCTCTATCACACCCTTATATATCCAGTTGGTGAATTGGTTACAGAAAGGGTTTTACTGAAGGCAGTTTTTATGATGTCTTGTGATCAATTGTATAAAGTGCTCTAGTTTTAACTTGTGACATTTTTATAGTAAATTGTTTATAATATGTTGCAATTGTACTTAATTCAGCCCATCTTTTACTTAGGATGGCTGTTTATAGACATAAATTATGTGAGCACTGTTGATTTGTAGTTGACCACCTGTTAATTTGTGGAAGAGATGGATGATAGTTTTTGATTCTTGTGATGAATGTCTCTGTTAATAATTTGTTGCTTAGCTCTTGAGGTACTAGAATTAATATACATGTATATAGCATGCTTCTGAATTACAATTTATTATTTAATCTAGATGTTTAACAATTGGGGCCATTAAGTCTGACCACACATCAATATTAGAATTGAATAAGCAATTTGGAGTCCAATATATTTATTTAAAGGAAGTAAACATACAATAAACCTAGCAAAACAAGTCAAAGAGGGGAAGAGCTGAGTTGTTTAAGACATGGTTGAGAAAACTTGCACTCTATATGGAAAAATTTAAATGGATCCCTAGCTAATAGCACATAGAAAAGTAGATTCTGGAATGGTTAAAGATCTGAATGTGACAAATAAAATTATAAATAGAAGATAATATAGCAAAATATTTTTGGGACCAGAAGAAGGAAGGACTTTATAAACAAAACTTCAAAAGCACAGGTTATGAGGACCAAATTTGATGGATTTGATTACAAATGTTTTTCTGGTCAACAGAGAGTACCATGAACAAAATGGATGGGTGAAATATTGGGAAAATATATCTGTAATGTATAAAGCAGATAAGAGACTAATAATTAAAATACAGAAACTCTTGAAGGTCAAAAAGAAAAATCTGTCTAGAAATTCCAATCTATCTAGAAACCCCAATCCAGCCATCTACTCAAAATACATCCAGAATCAGAACACTTCTCCTTCCATTAGCTCTATCAGGCTCGTCTGAGCTTCCATCATTTTGTACCCAAATTAATCTAATTATCTTGGTCTAATTATCTTTATTGTCTCACTCCCCAAGTGATCTCATGCATATATAATCTTTAAATATCATCTACATGCTGATAACTTAAATCTCTATCTTGAGTTTACACTTCTTCTCAAATCTCCAGACATGTGTAGCCAAATACCTACTTGATATTTCCACTTGGATGTCCAATAGACATCGTAAACTTAACATATTTCAAACTGAAACCCCACCCCCTCCAAACTTGCATAAGTCTTTTCCATTTCATTAAATGACAACTATTTCCATTGGTCTAGACCAAAAACCTTGGAATCATCTTTTTCTGCTCTTTCCCCATCCTATCCCACATCTAAATATCTCATTGGATTTACTTTAAATCTTCATCCTAAATATGACCACTGCTCACCACTTCCACCTATACCATCCTGGCCCGAGCTACCATCATCTCATCATCTCTCACCAGAATTACTGCATTACTTCACAGATCATCTCCCTAACTCCTCCCTTGCCTCCTTACAGTCTCTTCTTAACACAGCAACCAGAATGATCATGCCAAAATGTAAGTTAGATCATGTCATTTCTCTGCTTAAAATCCTTCAGTGGCTTCCCAATCCACTCAAGGTCCCTATAATGGCCTATAAGATCCAACATGATCTGTTTCTTGTTCTTCTTCCACTTTAACTTTCTGATCTTTTGTCCTACCCTTTTCTCTGTGGTCCACTCAACACCAGAATACTAGCAGCCTCACTGTTCTTGATCATGCCACATGCATTCTTGCTTCAGGGTCTTTACTCTTGCTGTTCCTTTTTCTTGGAATACTCTCTCCTTCCACCAAATTTTTTCTCACAGTTGCCTCCCTAGCATTTTCTATCCCTCAGGTCACAAATTAAATGTCACTGCCTCAGGAAGATCTATACGCCTCTCCTTCCACCTTGTCACATTATCCTCTTCTGTTTCCTTTATACAACTTACCTGATTTTGTAAACATATATGTACCCACTTGGCTTCTTACTTATTACCTGCCTTCTCCCCTAGAATGTAAAAGTTATGAGGGTAGAGGTCACACTGGTTTTATTAGTGAATTTGCCAGACTTCATTTTTATTAGTGACCCAAACTTTTTTGTTTTGTTAGACATTTGTGTTTCTTCTTTCATTAATTTCTTGTCTATATATGTACACATTTTCTTTTGCAATGGCCACTGTTTTTCAAAAAGTATCTTTCATATAGTAACAATGTCATATATGTTAAACATCCTTTTTGGGTCTCAGACTTAGAAAAACCTATCCCCACCCTAAGTTCAGATAAATGTTCACCTATATTTCTTTACAATTCTTTTATTTTTAAACTGTTTTACCTTTAATCCATTTGTAATTTATTTTAGCATATGGTAATAAGCAGAGATCTAATTTTATTTTTCCCAAGGAATAACAACTAGTCCTAAAACAATACACAGTGCTCCCTCAGTATCCATGGGGGATTGGTACTAGAAAACCACACGAATACCAAAATCCATATTGAAGTGCCTTATATAAAAATGTATAGTATTTGCATATAACCTACACATATACTACTGTATACTTTAAATCATCTCTAGATGACTTATAATATCTGAAACAATGTCAATGCTATATAAGTAGTTGCTGGCTCATGGCAAATTAAAGTTTTGTTTTTTTTAATTTCTGGAATTTTTTTCTGAATGCAGTTGACCCATGAACAGCATGAGGATTAAGGGTGCAAACCCTCCACACAGCTGAAAATCCACATACAACTTTACAGTCTGTCCTCCAAATTTGTGGTTCCTCATCTGTGCATTCAATCAACCATGTATTGTGTAGTACTATAGTAAATATTTATTGAAAAATCTGCATATAAGTGGACCTGTGCAGTGCAAATCTGTGTTGTTCAAGGGTCAACTGTATTTTCCATCTGTAGTTGGTTGAATCTGTGGATGTTGAACCAGTAGATATGGGGAGCTGACTGTATTGGTAAATTTTTCCTTTCCTCCACTGAAATGATAGCTTTTTCTAATATTAAACTTTTATACATACTCAGCATTAGAGACAAGGGGTATGATTTCAATGCTATTGTGATGGCATTATCACAGGAACATAAGAAATCCTGGCTCTTACTCCTCTACTTGAGGCTTTTGACTAAGGGAACTATAAAGAATAGTAGCCAAATGAGAATCAAAATGCTATTTCCTTAATAACTGAGCCAGTGTCCACTAAGTCCTATTGCAGAACTCTGATAACAGATGAGTTGAAAAACTTTGACTTAAAGGACTAAAAAAAGCTTCCTCTTTCTAACTCCTTGAAACTAAGATGTTTACATCTGCAGTGCAGAAATTGTCCTAGTTCATGTAACCAATTTTTCTTTATGTTTTATTTATTTATTTACTTATTATTGTATTACTTATTTTTTTATTTTGTGGGGGGAGGTAACTAGGTTTTTTTTTTTAGAGGAAATACTGTGGTTTGAACCCAGGACCTCATGCATGCTAAGCATGTGCTCTACCACTTGAGCTATATCCTCCCCCCTTCATGTAACCAATTTAAATATTTGCAGGCCTAGGTCAACTTACCACATGGAAGCAGACAGTGCAATAAGGAGTGCTGAGATGAAAGAAACAGTAAACCTGCCCAGTAGTAAGACATTGTCCAACAAAGATCTTGGGTTCTGAATAATCAGATTAATAACATCTCCCTCTTGAGGACCTCTAAGGATGGAGGTAGAAAGATGAAATGTGGGCTGGTAGTGGAATTCTCACTGCTTTAGAATGAGTATTTCAATGTGGTATTCCCAGTGCTGTTGAAAAAGATGGAGTACATTAATATTTTTGCATTATAGGGGTCCCAGAAAGTGAAGAAAGAAAGGACCTGAGAAAAGTTTTGAAGAGATACTAACTGAAACCTTCCCTACCTTGGGAAAGGAAACACTCACCCGAGTCCAGGAAGCTCAGAGTCCCACATAGGATCAACCCAAAAAGGACTACACATAGGCACATAATAAACAAATTCACAAAAATTAAGGATAAGGAGATAATATTAAAAATCAGCAAGACAAAAGCAACAAATAACATACAAGGGAACTCCCATAAGGTTATCAGCTGATTTTTCAGCAGAAACCCTTCAGGCCAGAAGGGAGTGGCATGATATATTTAATGTGTTAAAAAGGAAAAACTTACAGCCAAGAATACTCTATCCAGCAAGGCTCTCATTTAGACTTGATGGAGACAACAAAAGCTTCACAGATAAACAAAAGCTAAAAGAATTCAGCACCTCCAAACCAGCTTTACAAGAAATATTAAAGGAACTTCTCTAGTCATCAAAGCACAAGGAAAGAGAACAAAAGAAGAAAAAGAAAAAAAAAAGCAGATTGCACCTCCTCCTAGCACTGGGTCAGGGGCAGCTCTCCTCTGCTGTGGGCGGGCTGGTGCCCACTATCACCACTCCTATTCAACATAGTCCTGGAAGTCCTAGCCACAGCAGTCAGGCAAGAGAAAGAAATAAAAGGGATCCAAATTGGAAAAGAAGAGGTAAAAGTGTCATTATATGCTGATGACATGTTACTATATATAGAAAACCCTAAAAGGTCCACACAAAAGCTTCGAGAGCTGATTGAAGAATTCAGCAAGGTAGCAGGTTACAAAATTAACGTTCAAAAATCAGTTGCATTTCTCTACACTAACGATAAATCAACAGAAGAAGAAAGTAAAGAAACAATTCCCTTTAAAATAGCACCCAAAATAATAAAATATCTGGGAATAAATCTAACCAAGGAGGTGAAAGAATTATACACAGAAAACTATAAACCATTGATGAAGGAAATTAAAGAAGACTTTAAAACATGGAAAGATATTCCATGCTCTCGGATTGGAAGAATCAATATTGTTAAAATGGTCACACTGCCCAAGGCAATCTACAGATTTAATGCAATCCCTATCCAATTACCCAGGACATATTTCACAGACCTAGAACAAATCATAATAAAATTTATATGGAACCATCAAAGACCTAGAATTGCCAAAGCATTACTGAAGAGAAAGAAAGAGGCTGGAGGAATAACTCTCCAAGACTTCAGACAATACTATAGAGCTACAGTCATCAAGACAGCATGGTATTGGTACCAAAACAGACATATAGACCAATGGAACAGAATAGAGAGCCCAGAAATGAACCCACAGACTTTTGGTCAGCTCATCTTCGACAAAGGAGGCAAGAATATACAATGGAATAAAGACAGTCTCTTCAGCAAATGGTGATGGGAAAACTGGACAGCAGCATGTAAAACAATGAAGCTAGAACACTCCCTTACACCATATACAAAAATCAACTCAAAATGGATCAAAGACTTAAACATAAGAAAAGATACAATAAATCTCCTATAGGAAAACACAGGAAAAACATTATCTGACATACATTTCAAAAATTTTCTCCTAGAAGAAATAAAAGCAAGAATAAACAAATGGGACCTAATGAAACTTACAAGCTTCTGCACAGCAAAGGAAACCGGAAGTAAAACAACAAGAAAACCTATGGATTGGGAGAAAATTTTTGCAAGTGAAACCGACAAAGGCTTGATCTCCAGAATATATAAGCAGCTCATACGACTCAATAAGAAAAAAATAAACAACCCAATCCAAAAATGGGCAGAAGACCTAAACAATCAGTTATCCAAGGAAGACATACAAATGATCAATAAGCACATGAAAAACTGCTCAATATCACTAATTATCAGAGAAATGCAAATCAAAACTACAATGAGGTATCACCTCACACCAGTCAGAATGGCCGTCATTCAAAAATCCACAAATGACAAATGCTGGAGAGGCTGTGGAGAAAGGGGAACCCTCCTACACTGTTGGTGGGAAGGCAGTTTGGTGCAGCCACTATGGAAGACAGTGTGGAGATTCCTCAAAAGACTAGGAATAGACTTACCATATGACCCAGGAATCCCACTCCTGGGCTTGTATCCAGAAGGAAATCTATTTCAGGATGACACCTGCACCGCAATGTTCATAGCAGCACTATTTACAATAGCCAAAACATGGAAACAGCCTAAATGTCCATCAACAGGTGACTGGATAAAGAAGTGGTGGTATATTTATACAATGGAATACTACTCAGCCATAAAAACCGACAACATAATGCCATTTGCAGCAACATGGATGCTCCTGGAGAATGTCATTCTAAGTGAAGTAAGCCAGAAAGAGAAAGAAAAATACCATATGAGATCGCTCATATGTGGAATCTAAAAAACAAAAACAAAAACAAACAAACAAACAAAAACAAAGTGTAAATACAGGACAGAAATAGACTCACAGACAGAGAATACAGACTTGTGGTTACCAGGGGGGTGGAGGGTGGGAAGGGATAGACTGGGATTTCAAAACTGTAGAATAGATAAACAAGATTACACTGTATAGCACAGGGAAATATACACAAAATGTTATGATATCTCACAAAGAAAAAAATGTGACAATGAGTGTGTATATGTCCATGAATGACTGAAAAATTGTGCTGAACACTGGAATTTGACACAACATTGTAAAATGATTATAAATCAATTAAAAATGTTAAAAAAAAGAAAAAGAAAACAAAAGACCTACAAAAACCAACTCAAAACATTTAACAAAAATGGCAGTTTAAGAATACACCTATCAATAATTACCTTAAATGTAAATGGATTAAATGCTCCAATCAAAAGACATAGACTGGCTGAATGGATAGAAAAAATGAGACCCATATATATGCTGTCTACAAGAGACTCATTTCAGAGCTAGAGACACATACAGGTTGAAAGTAAGGGAATGGAAAAAGATATCCCATGTAGACGGAAACCAAAAGAAAGCTGTAGTAGAAAAGTTTATATCTGAGAAAATAGATTTTAAAATAAAGACTTTTACGAGAGAGAAAGAAGGGCACTACATAATGCTTAAAGGATCAATCCAAGAAGAAAATATAACAATTGTAAATACATTTGCACCCAAAATAGGAGCACCTCAATATATAAGGAAATTTTAATAGACATAAAATGAGAAATTGACAATAACACAATTATAATGGGGAACCTTACACCCCACTTACACCAATGGACAGGCCATCCAGACAGAAAATCAATAAGGAAATACAGGCCCTAAATAACACATTAGACCAGATGGACCTAACTGATATCTATAGAGTATTCCATCCCAAAACAAAATACACATTTTTCTCAGGTGCACATGGAACATTCTCCAGAATCAACCACATGCTGGTCCACAAATCTACCCTCAGCAAATTTAAGAAAACTGAAATCGTACCAAGCATCTTTTTAGACCACAATGCTATTAGGTTAGAAATCAATTTAAAAAAAAAACTGCAAACATGTGGAAGCTAAACAATATGCTACTACACAACCAGTGAATCATGGAAGAAATCAAAGAGGAACCAGGAAGTCAAAAAATACTTTGAGACAAATAAAAATGAAAACACAACAATCCAAAACCTCTGGGATGCAGCAAAAGTAGTTCTCAGAGGGAAGTTTATAGCAATACAAACCTACCTCAAGAAATAAGAAAAATCTCAAGTAAACAACCTAACCTTACATCTAAAGCAGCTGGAGGAAGAACAAACAAGCCCCAAAGTCAGTAGAAGAAAAAAAATCATAAAGATTAGAGCAGAAATAAATGAAATAGAGACTAAAAAAAGAAAAATCAATGAAACTAAAACTGGTTCTTTGAAAAGATAAACAAAATTGATAAGCTTTCAGTCAGACTTATCAAGAAAAAAAGGAAGAGGGCCCAAATTAATAAAATCAGAAATGAAAAAGAAGTTACAATTGATAACAGAAATACATGGGATCATAAGAGGATTCTATGAGCAGCTATATGCCAACAAAAATGATGACACAGAAGAAATGGACAATTTCTTAGAAAGGTACAATTTACCAAGACTAAACCAGGAAGAAATAGACAATATGAACAGACCAATTACCAGTACTGAAATTGGATCAGTAATTAAAAACCTCCCAACAAACAAAAGTCCAGGACCAGATGGCTTCACAGGTGAATTCTACCAAACATTTAAAGAAGAATTAACACCTATCCTTCTGAAACTATTTCAAAAAATTGCAAAGGAAGGAACACTTCCAAGCTCATTCTATGAAGCCATCATCATCCTGATACCAAAACCAGACAAGGATATCACAAAAAAGAAAATTACAGGCCAATATCACTCATGAATTTAGATGCAAAAGTCCTCAACAAAATACTAGCAAATGAACTCCAACAATGCATTAAAAGGATCATATAACATGGTCAAGTGGGATTAATCCCAGAGATGCAGGGATTTTTCAATATATGCAAATCAATCAACATTATACACCACATTAAGAAATTGAAGAATAAAAACCATATGATACTCTCAATAGACGTAGAAAAAGCTTTTGATAAAATTCAACATCATTTTATGATCAAAACTCTCCAGAAAGTGGGCATAGACCAAACATACCTCAACATAATAAGGGCCATATATGACAAACACACAGCTAACATCATACTTAATAGGGAAAAGCTGTAAGCATTCCTTCTAAGATCAGGAACAAGACAAGGATGCCCACTCTCACCACTTTTATTCAACGTAGTTTTGAAGTCTTAGCCATAACAATCAGAGAAGAAAAAGAAACAAAAGGAATCCAAATTGGAAATGAAGAAGTAAAACTGTCACTGTTTGTAGGTGGCAGGATACTATACATAGAAAACCCTAGAGAAGTGACCAGAAAATTACTAGAACTCATCAATGAATGTGGTAAAGTTGCAAGATACAAAATTAATATAGAGAAATCAGCTGCACTTCTATACACTAAAAATGAAATAGCAGAAAGGGAAATTAAGGAAACAATACCATTTACCATCATTCCAAAAAGAATAAAATATCTAGGAGTAAATCTACCCAAGAGGCAAGAGACCTGTATGCTGAAAACTGTAAGACACTGATGAAGGAAACTGAAGATGACATAAAGAAATGGAAACAAATGCCTTGTTCCTGGATTGGAAGAATCAATATTGTTAAAATGGCCATACTGCCCAAGGCAATTTACAGATTCAGTGCAGTCCCTATCAAATTACAACCACATTCTTCACAGAGCTGGAACAAAAAAATGTTAAAATTTGTATGGAAACACAAAAGAATAGCCAAGACAATCTTGAAAAAGAAAAATAGAGCTGGGGGAATCATGTTCCCTGTCTTCAGGCTATACTACAAAGTTACAATAATCAAAACAGTATGGTACTGGCACAAATACAGACACATAGATCAACGGAAAAGGATAGAAAGTCCAGAAAAACCCACACATGTATGGTCAATTAATATACGACAAAGGAGGCAAGAATATACAATGGAGAAAAGACAGTCTCTTCAATAAGTGGCGCTGGGAAAACTGGACAGCTACCTGTAGAAGACTGAAATTAGAACATTCTCTAACACCGTGTACAAAAATAAATTCAAAATGGATTAAAGACATAAATGTAAAGCCAGATACTATAAAAATTCTAGAGGAAAAATAGGCAGAACACTCGCAGACATATATTACAGCAATACATTTTTTGAACCAGCTCTGAGAGTAATGGAAATAAAAGCAAAAATAAACAAATGGGATCTAATTAAACTTAAAAGCTTTTGCACAGCTAAGGATACCATCAACAAAAGGAAAAGACAACCTACAGAATGGGAGAAAATATTTGCAAATGATGTGACTGACAAGGGGCTAATTTCCAAAATATACAAACAGCTCATACATCTTAATATGAAAGAAACAAACAACCCAATCCAAAAATGGGCAGAAGACCTAAACAAGCAATTCTCCAATGAAGACATACAAATGGCCAATAAGCACATGAAAAAAATGTTCAGCATCGCTAATTTTCAGAGAAATGCAGATCAAAACTACAATGATATATCACCTTACACCAATTTGAATGGCCATCATTTAAAAGTCAACAAATGATAGATGATGGGGAGCGTGTGGAGAAAAGGGAATCCTCCTACACTTTTGGTGGGAACGTAGACTGGTGCAGCCACTATGGAGAACAGTATGGAGTTACCTTGAAAAAGTGAAAATAGACTTACCATGTGACCCAGCAATCCTATTCTTGGGCATATATCCGGAGAAAAATAAAATTCAAAAAGACACATGCACCCCAATGTTCATAGCAGCACTATTTACAATAGCCAAGACATGGAAACAACCCAAATGTCCATCAACAGATGACTGGATAAAGAAGATGTGATACATATATACAGTGGAACACTACTCAGCCATAAAAAATAATGAAATAACGCCATTTACAGCAATATGGATGGACCCAAAGATTGTCATTCTAAGTGAAGTGGGCCAAAAAGAGAAAGAAAAATGCCATATGACAACATTTATAAAAGGAATCTAAAAAAATAATAATTACAATAATAATAAGGACACAAATGAATTACTTACTACTTATAACTAAGATGATTGGTTTCTTGAATATGTGTAAGCACATTTGACTGTCCTTTATGATTGGATTACCACATTCTGTTGATTCTTATTTTGTAGTTGGCTTTATTCCTTTGATAACTATGTAAGTTTAAAAAGCTAAACCTCTAATCTGTTCTTAGAGACAATGATCAGTACATATATGTAAACTAAAAGAAATGTGCAGTATACTGCATATATGTATTTACATGCAATCTAATGTGTACATGCAGTCAGTGTAATAATTCTACTTAATAAATTGAGAAAGGAAAAAAAGTAAAATAGAACTTTGGGTCTGTTTCAGAGATTTTTATATTGTACAATGAATTTTTTTTTAAAGTATCATGATGCTTTAATTATTGTACCTTTATAGTAGTGGGTTGTGCTAGTCTTCTCAATGTTTTTTTTTTTTTTAATTGAAGTACAGTTGATTTACAATACTGTGTTAGTTTCAGGTGTATAGTACAGTGATTCAGTTTTTTTCTGATTATATTCCATTATAGATTATTACAAAATATTGAATATAAATCTCCATGTTAACACAGTAAATACCTGTTGCTTATCTATTTTATGCATGGTAGTTTTTATCTGTTAATGTAATATTCATAATTTGTCTCTTCCTCACTCTCTTTCACCTTTGATAACTATACTTCACTAAGTATAATATTCTCTAGGTCCATTCTTCTCATTAATCTTTTAAAAGCATTTCTTGGCTCTTCTTGTCCAGGTGTTCTTTATGCTTCCAAATGAACATTATATACAATCACTTCATTTAAGTAAAATCATGTTCAATTGTGATTTTAATTAGAGTTGCTTTAAATCTATAAATTATTTAAGGTCAATCACCTCCTCTTAAATAATGGTATTTTACAAAGTTCCATTCTCAGCTCAATATTATTGTCACTCTATACACTATCTCACCAGGTGATCTCATATATGATAATGAACTAGATTATCATCTATTGTAGTTACTGGTGACTGTTAAATCTCTACATCTATTCCAAATGTCTCTTCCAAACTACAGAACTATACTCAAACTGAGTATAACTTCATATACTTATATGTGTTCTCATTTCCACCTGGATGCCTTACAGGTGTCTCATATTCAAGACATTTAAAAATAAACTTAATATCTTCACCCCTAAACAAACAAACAAACAAAAACACCCCCTACTTTTTTTATCTTTTGTGAGTGGTACCACCATCCAGGTGTTTAATCCAGAAATTGATTTGTTATCCTTAATTCCAATACCTCCCTTATCCCCTAACATCTGTACAATCATCATGTCTTATTCATTATCTACTAACATCTTTCAAAACCCATCTAATTCTATTAATCCTCATTGCCTACCACTTTTGTTAAAGTTATTATCACTTCTATGGATTATTACAACAAACTTCTTACCCCTTGTTTCCCTGCTTCCAATGTATCCCTTTTCTCCTTTTAGTCATTTATTGATGATTTTTAGTACTTGGATCACCGTTTTCCTTTCCACCCCAATCTCCACCACTCTGCTGAATGACTTTAAAATCTATATGGATGACTCATCCAACACTCTAGCCTATCAGTCCCTTGATCTCCTTAATTCCAGTATCCTTCACCACCACTTTACTTTAGCCCTTGGTCAAACCCCAGACTATCTCATCACTTGAAATTGCTGTACTTAAGTCTTAAAATTAAAGCACACTTACTATTTCCACTCCCACACCTCCCAATTACTCTTTAGTCCATAATAACCTGGCTTCTTTTCCCATCAATTTATTAAATGCACCAGTCATTCATTTGTTGCTGTATCCAATGGAAAATTTTATGTTCTTATCTTATTTAACATCTCAGAGGAAGCGGAACATGTTGGTCACTTCATTCTTGAAATGTTCTTCTTTTTAATATTTTTGATGCTGTCTTATCCTGGTTTTCCTTCTAACATCTTGCTCAGTTTTTCTCTTGTTTACTCTTCAATTAGTACTTCCCTTAAAAATTGTTTTTCTTCAGGGTCTTATTCTAGGATTGCTACTGTCTCACTGAGTATACTCTTCCACAGTGACTGTATTCCTTTGCCTTCAATTACTATTTAAATGTTGATCACTTTCACATCTATCCCCTTAGATCATACCTTTCTCTTGAGCTCCAGATCTTTACATTTATTAGAGATCTCTATTTGGTTGTATTACAGACATCTCAAATTCAAGAAATTCAAAAGTGAGCTTATCATCATTCAATGTCCCCCATTCCAAATCAACGTCTTCCCATGTTCCCTATATTGGTGAATAACATCACTATTTACTTGGTTGTCCATGCCAAAAGTCTGGGACTCATTTCAGAATTTTCCTCCAAATATGTGGGTATCATTTGAAGATCCTTCTCCTTAACACCTTCCATATCCAATTAATCACCAAGTTCTGTTCTTTCTATTTAATTGGTCTTTTTAGGACCTATCCCCTTTCCTCAATTTCAAATTTCTTCTCTTTTACTACATATTGCATTTTCTACAATTGGAGCTTCATTTTCTCTGCTTTTCTTCCATACTATCCCTTTACCTGTATACTTCTTTCTCATCCTTTACAGTAGTGGTTTTTAAAATGTAGTTCCTGATCCAGCAATGTCAGAATCACCTAGGAACTTGTTTGAGCAAATTCTTGAGCCCTATTCCAGACTTACTGAGTCAGAGGCTCTGGGAGTAATCCTAGCAAACTATGGTTTAACAAGCCTTCCAGGTGATTCTGATGCATACTAAAGTTTGAGAACTACTGATTTAGATCTCAGATAAGGCATTACCTACTCTGGGGAAGCACCCTTGACCATCCCAAATTAAATTAGGTAACCTATTCTACACCTCCATAGCACACTTATAAAACCTCTATTTAGCACTTCAAACACTGTGTTAAAATTACTACCTTACTTATATCTATTTCATAATTGCCCCAGTTTTTTAAGGGTAGGAACAGATATTATTTCCCACTGTTTCCATAACTTCTAACATTGTTCCTGTACCCATTAGGGTTCCAGTAATTGTTTATTCAATGAATGAATAAATGAATGGAAGACAATGTGGTCAAGTTTATGGTAATCCTATATTTAGTATTAGGAGATTAGTATGTGACTGGGGTTAAGATTTAGTCTGTCCTAAGGGGACAACAACGTTATATATGGCTGAGGTTCAGGATCATTTTGTGGTCTGGTACAGGCCACTTTCTAGTCATGATGATAGCCAAGGTTAACTTCATATCTAGAGAGGGTTAGAAGCTCAACCTGTATTCAGGATAAGGATGGTATAAGACTCCATATGTGGCAAGTGTTGAGGATGTTTTTGATGAAACAAAAGACCTAAGGCATATAGCCTGTTCTGAGATTGAAAGAATTAGTAGTTCATAGAGACAAATTATGTCTGTGGCTTAGTCTTGGCTAATATTCCTATTTCTGTTCTCTAAGATCATATATTTTTTTAAATGAACAAGCCAGAGGGCTTAAACAGAGGTGCTTCACATCTTTTTTCCTTCAGTAAGTGTTCCTACTCACCAGGCTCAGCAGCCAGTGGCCAGCCAGTGCTAGATTCTAGCACTCCATGGGCATGCACAGAGTAGGGGCGGCTAGCATTATTCTTGAACACCACAGTTAAAATATCACCAACCTCTCCTCTGAGAAGTGGACCTAACATATGCAAAAGAAGAAAAAATCTCATTAGTGGAATAGTCAAACAGGGATGTTAAAAGAATTTTTTAAAACGTACATACATAGGAGCTCCCTAGAATTAAAGGTTTGCCCCAAGAATGAGTCCCAAAACTGAAAGTCATGATTGACTCCATTTTCAAATTCAGAAGCCCTTGAACTGATACTGCTACCAACAGGATGAGGGTATTTCAACAACAAGATTACATCTCCAATTACTCCCACTTTTCCCACCTCAGCTCTCTTTATATAATAGCCCAAGGTTCTAGATAATCATGGCTCTGTGGAGTCATTGTTGGTAGGGAGTGAGAGTTTGGCACAGAGAATTGCTGGGTTCTCTTCAAGGGCCAGTGGGTCCCTTCTGCATAAGGACAAGAATGAGGAAACCCATTGGCCCCTATGAAAGTGAAGAAACTACAGCAATAATTAAACTGGGGTGCAAGGGTAATACTGGTTCCCTGTACCATTTTTTTCTTATGCTTTGATGTTCCTAAGTTCCCCTGACTTTAGCATTAAAAAAAATCACTCTCACAGATCCCTAGATACAGAGACCTGGAAATCCTGGTTCAGGTTGCAGCAGAATTAATGAACTACCCCATTTGATTGCTTATTTTTATGGTTGATTTAGAAAATTTGACTATAGTTCCAGCATGCTATAAGGAAAAACTGAAAACTGATAATGGGGAATGGAGAGGCCTTCCTGATATGACACAGCCTCCTTAGGAACAGCACAGGCTTCTAGACACTAGGAGGGAAGTAGAATTCCCTTACCTAAGATTCCCAAGTGCTCCTCTGCTCCAGTCCTTGGCTGTGGGATCCTGAATGTACCATCAGTGTATTCCCTGAATACAGCTTTCTTGTATCTGGAACCCAGGAGTCCATCACTGTTGCTCAGGAAGATATGACCATAACTAGAGGAATCCAAAGAGTGGTATTAACACCTGGCCCTCAACCCTTCATTTTCAGATATGTGGAAGCCACGTCAGACCTAGCCTCATATCACAGATAAAAGATATAAGAAGGAGGGAACCTATTCCTTCCCATGTCAGATTGTCCACTGCATTGGCTGTATAACTGCAATTAAAGATGGCAGATTTCAATATCTATTTATATTCTCTTATTTGCCATCATCCAGATGGGAATTTATAGTATGACTAATATGGCAAGAACACCGGGATGATAATCAGAAGCCTTGGAATCTAGCACCAGCCTTAAAGATGTCACAGATGGAATTGGCCTGACAAAAGGACTAACTGCTTCTGTTGCTGGAGGGTAAGAGGTGGGAAGACATAGGAAGAAAATTAAATCTTACAGATTTCTTCTTATGAAATGTTTTCCTGTTTATAAAGAGCTTTACTTTTTGTTTTATCATTTGACATTACCAATTGGCTGATGAGGTAGGTATGCCTTAGAAGTGGAGTTCAGTGATCTAGAGGTGACAGGACTTATCTTCATCGATACTGTCAGCCAGAAAAGGAGCCAGGACTTGGGTTCAAATCTGGTCAAGTTCTTTCGACTATACCACATTACTTTAAAGATGAGTAAACCAAGGCCCAGAGAAGGGAATTTTTCTAGATTGCAGAACAAGTTAGGAAGGCTTTAACCTTCAACAACCAACATAAATAATTGGCAAAGAGTAGTGAGAACACCAAAAATAAACTATGGTGGAAATTGTTAAACTGCACCTTAGTCTTCATTCTCCCCTCCTTCCTTTTTAATAATAGAATCACTCAAGTTTTAGCTGAGCAAGTGACTTCCTAACCAGAGATTATACTTCTTAGACTTTCTTGCAGCTGAGTATGGGCATATGATTAAGTTCAGAATAATGGGGTATGAGAGAAAGTAATATATACAATTTTCAGGTCATTGCCTTACAGATGGTACTGCTTGCCCTGGATTTTGTCCCCCTTTCTTGATAGCTTGGAATCACTGCAACTGGAATATACATGTTAGTTCCAGAGATGAAAGTAAGTATTATGTGTGACTAGTTTACCTATTGACCCTGAACAACTCATATCTATACTATTATGCAAGCAAGAAATAAAATTCTAACTTATTTTATCTACCTTATTTTGGGCTTTTCCTGCTATATAGCTTAGCCTCTATCTTAATGACATTTTGCCAAGGAGCAGCTGAACTTGGGGTATTCAGTCCCTTTAGTAAACTCTCCAAAACTTTTAAGTCCTAATATAGGTGCTTCTGGCTAACCAGAGGAAAAGAGGCAAAGATTGAGAGCATGAGGGTGTGAGCAAGGTCTTTTACTTCAGCTCTACAGTATAGCAACATAGAAGAAGCACTGAGTTCCAGCTTACCTGTGTTCTAGTCCCTGCTCTACATCTGTTGGTATCTTATTAGGTGACTTTAGATAAGTGCCTCTTTGTCTCAGAATTTCAGTATCCTCCTTAACTGTAAAATGACCCAGAATCTCTGAAAGTGTGATCTCTTTTTTTCTGAAGACTTACCTGTCCTTCTCAGTCTGGTTGTGCCATTCCAGTTCCCAGCTCCTGTCAGGGCAATAGTCCCACTCCACCTCTTCCGCCATGATGTAGTAGATTCTTGCAGCTTGGTAGTGTTGACGAGGGTTGGCCTGGTGACCAGGACACTGGGAGACATTATAGATTGCCCTCATCCCTGCTTC
Organism: Camelus bactrianus; assembly: GCF_048773025.1. Classification (NCBI taxonomy): domain Eukaryota; kingdom Metazoa; phylum Chordata; class Mammalia; order Artiodactyla; family Camelidae; genus Camelus; species Camelus bactrianus. The sequence continues at coordinate 46,287,808 of NC_133575.1, forward strand.
TCTATGGCTGCCTTCCTGGCAGTAAATCTCAAATATCCCTAAGGTAGGAACAGAGAGCAAAACTTGAATCAGAATAGCTCTGTGTAGTGCTTGGGGAGTTTCAGCTTCTCTATAGGCATATTGCAGAGAGTGTGTAGCTTCAGATAAGATTCTTCTATACATTAGACAAAAGATTATTATAAGTTTATTGAGAGTAATGAGCACAGAGGCTAAGAGTTCTGGTGCCAAAGCTACACTGTCTGGGTTTAAAACTAAACTTTGCCACTGGGATGACCAAAATCTTTCTGTTTACCAAGGGCTTCCCTAGTTCTAGCATTGAAAGTCCCGTGTCCTTGGAAATTCCTCAGTTCTGAGCAAACTGTGATGGTTGGTCAACCTATCTAGCACTTATTACCTATATAATCTTCAGAAAAGTTTTAAGTCTCTGTTTCGGTTTCCTCATGGTAAATGAGATAATTTTAGTTACTTTATGGGGTTGTTTTAGAATTAAATATGATAATATATACATATTGCTTGGCACAGTATATAGTAAATGTTCAACAAATGAAACTATAAGTAAATAAAATTGTAATAATTATTATTTAAAAGATGGTGTTGACCAATTTTATCACTTTTCTACCAAATCCCAAAGAAATACATGTGGGCATATGCGTATACATATACAAACCTTATATATGTCCCAGTTTGCTCTTAAATGTCTGAATTGTAGAGATGCTCAGACCTGTTCTCAAGGTCCAAGTTTCGATGTCAAGGATACAAAGCCTCATATAGACTATTGGTCAGGAGAGGCATAATTTCTTAGGACATTTTTTTCAGCATCCCTTTCCTTACTGCTCACTCTCTATCCCACCACTACAAATTCTTCTTCCAGGCTTTTAAAGGCCTCTATGAGATGGCTCCAAACTATTCAACAACTTCACTTCCCATTCTGCCCCAAATTCAACCAGTACTTTAATTGAATTTGTCACTGATTGCCCCTCTCACATATCCCATTCCTATCTTGAAATTATCACTCATGTTGTTATTACTTTTCTGGAATATACCTTCCATCTCCTTCCCCATAAACATCTATAAGAGGTTATTCATTCTCTAAGACCTAATCATGATTCATCTCTTCCAGAAAGCCCTCCCTGACTATTCTAGCCCACATTGGCCTCGACGCTCTTGGCCTCTCTACTCCTAGCATATTTTATATCAAAACCACATAGTTAAGGACTTATTGCTCCTCTCTTTAAAAAAATCCTTTCAAGAGGGGAGGGTATAGCTCAAGTGGTAGAGAACATGTTTTGCATGCATAGGGTTCTGGGTTCAATCCCTACTACCTCCATTAAAAATAAATATACCTAATTACCTCCCCCCACCAAAAATAAAATAATATAATAATAAATTAAAATAAATAAATAAATAAATAAATAAATAAATAAATAAATAAATAAATAAATAAATAAATAAACTGTCCTTTCCACTAGTTTATAGACTTCTTGGGAAAAAAAAATCTGTTCTTTTCTTTCCATATCTATTTCTTAACTCTTCTATTTTCCTATCCCCCATATCTATTCCATTAATAAATCCTATCATCTTCTTCAAAATCATCCTTCCATTTCCACTCTACTTCCTTAGTCAAAGCCACCATCATTTCTCACCTGGAAAATTTCAATAGTCTCACAACTCTCCTTTCTGCCTCTTCCCCTTCCCTCTTCAAACATTCTCCACACAGGATCCAGGGTCCTCTTTAACAAATATGATCCAGAACACATTACCCCCTTGCTTCAAATGCTCCATTCGTACTCAGAATACAATCCAAGCTCCTCACTGTGGTCTACAAAGCCTTACATCATATGACTCTTGCCAACCTCTATGATTTCAAGTCATGTCAGTCTTCTTCTAACTCACTACACTCCAAGCATACTGGCCTTCTTTCCTACCCTTGAACAAGCCATACTTGTTCCCACCTTAGGACATTTGCACTTGCTTGGAATGTTCTGCTCAGAGATCTTCATATAGCTCCTTCCTCTCACATATTTAGGTCTCAACTTAAATGTCACATTCTCATAGAGGCCTTCCCTGAATACTCTCTCTTTAATGCCCCTATCATTTTATTGCATCATTGTATTTAATTTTCTTCATGACATATATCATGATCTGAAATTATCTTACTATTTTATGTCTGTGTTTTTGTGTGTTTATTCTGTATTTCCCCTGAGAGTAATGGTCATGTCTATCTTTTCACCTTTCCACCCTAGTCTTAGCACATGGAAGATGTGCAATGAATATGTGTTGAATGAAAAAATTTCTGGGCAAATGAAAGACTATATACACTGCCCAAAAATCATAGCTTAGGAGTTGGTGTGGATAAGAAAGTATGATGATCATTGGAGGGAATGAGAACAAATAGAATACTTTCTGGGAGAGTCATGTGACCTCGGACTAGCAAATTGTCTGAATTCTCTCATATGGACATTGTTTTCCTAGATGCTTCTCTTTCAACACACTTCTGCCCTTGGTATCTGAGTCTCTTCCTACCTATTTGACCAATCTTTTATCTGTCTCCTTATTCTGGCATATCTTCTCCCTCTTTCCTCTTAAATGTTGATTTTTGCCTTAAGTTTTATTTCCTATAAGTTTACATGCTTAAGAACCTGAACTATGATAACACTCAGATATCTCTCTCTCTAGCCTGGACTTCTCCTCCAAAGTATATATTTTCATCCACAGCTACCTACTATAAAATCCACACCACTTGGATTTCACTAGGAACTTAAAACTCAACATGCCCCAAAATGAGTACTTTCTATCCACATGTTACTACCCTTCCCTTGCTCCTGTGTTTGCTCATTTGGGTAATAACACCACCACCCATCTAGTGCACAAGATGAAAACTTCAGACATCCTTTCTCTTGCTCAGCCCCTTAGCAAATTCTTGTCAGATCTCTCAGATATCCTTTAACTTTGCCCCTTATCTGCATCCTTTATGCTCCCACCTATTGTCAGGCTCTCATCACCTCTTTCAAGGCCCTCCTTCTCCAGCTCCTCTTAAACCTTATTTCTTGGTATTCCTCAACAATGGTGCTATTAGCATGTTGTGTGAGATTGCTCTTCATTGTTTAAGACTTTCTTACTTATTGCAGAAAGCTTTAGCATCTCTGACTCCCATTCTCTAAATGACAGTATCATACTCCTCATGTCCACAGACATTGTGACAACTAAAAATACTTGCTCACATTTCCAAATACATTTTAGCATACTACCTTAGTTGATAACCACTGAATAAAATCAGTCTATGCAACTTTTGTAGGCAGATGCTGCTTCCAAGTCATTGCCCATATGATTACTACTGCTATAATGCCCTCTTTACCACCCATTCCATTTCTTTGCCTACTGACAGTTTATTTATCCTTAAAGACTCAGCTTGAATATCTGCTTTTCTAGAAAAGTATTACTCCAAATACAATCAGGCAGAAGTTGTTAAAACTTACTGTGTATTACCATAGCTCTTGGCTGTTAGCATTATCATAGCATTGTGAATATTGTTTAGACACCTATCTCCATTTTACACTAACTGTGAACTGCTTCATCCATCCTCACATCCATAGCATCTAGACCAACAAGTGGAAGAAAACAGATGTTTACTATGTTTGGGGAAAATCTAATTGTAAAAGAAAGGGAAAGTTAAAAATGAGGAAGAAAAAGGAGAAACAGAGGAAGACAAGGAGAGATAAAAGAAAAGATACAGATTAAAGGAAAAAGAAAAGAAAACAGGAAGAAAGGAAAAGGAAAAGGAATAAGATAAAAGAAAAAGGAGATAAAGAAACAAAAATAAAGAAGAGAAAGGAATTGAGAGAAGGGAAGCCAAGAAAAAAAAAAAAAGGAAAATCAAAAGGAAAAAAAGAAGCAAAAAAAAAAAAAAAAAAAGAAGAAGAAAAAAGGATGGAAAAGAGGAAAGAAGGAAAGGAAAAAAGAAGGGAGATGTAAAAAAGGAGAAAAGCAAAACAGAAAGAATGAAAAAGAGAAAAAAGAGAGAAGGGAGAAAAAGTAATGGGGGAAAAAAGAGGGTAGGAAAGGGGGGAAAAGAAAAGAATAAAGAGTGAGCTCCACTGATGAAAAAGAGGAAGGAAACCCTGAGGGACCAGAGCAGTAATAAATATTCTCATCACTGCTAAGAAATCTAACATGAAGTTGGTGGAAAATAATACATTACAAGCTCTAGCTTTTTTATCTGCCACTTTCCATGGCACTCAAAGTTCTAGTGTCAGTAGTTCTATTGGAAGACCTGAGATGTATTATTCAGGATGATATTTTTAAATACAAATGTATCATTTCTATTAAATGCAATTAATATTTAAAATTTAAATATTATTAGAATTTAAAGCAAAACAAAAAGAGGATTAAAAAAGTCACCAATAAACCTGCAACATTCACACTCTTAACATTTTGCTGCATTTTTTCTGGATATTTGTTTTCTATTGTATTAAACATAATTATGAGTACCCCATAAACAACATGTTGAATCTCATGGTGATATTTTTAAGCCACCTGCAAGGCTGCTTAATTACATATGTATATTTACCAATCTTTGGGGGTCTACTCACAATGGCCTCTCTTAATCTTAATCAAAGACCAAATTCCCAAGGGCAGAATAAAGGAGATTAGATTAAATAGATCACCAAGGAGTAAGAATCAATAGGGCTTGATCAAGAAGGGGCAAGAGGAAAAAGAAAAAAAAAACTAGAAACAGCATTCCTAACCTGAGAAAATCATTTTCCCCCTCGAGGTCTCTGTCTCATATTTCCATTAGTAAAATAAGTGAATTAAGATTGTCTCAAAGGGGGTCTACCAGTTCCAATGTTCTACAATTCAGGAACTCTTCAGAAAGTGGAGAGTATGAAATGACTGGAAAATGTAAAGTTAAAAAAATGGGCTTTTGCTAGTAAGAAAACTCGGGAATCTTGACTATGAGTAAACTTTTAAGCCTTTACTCTTATAAACTCATTCACTTCCTCTCCCCCCATACTACTGATCAGAATGTTTTTAAGCCATCTACAGTCACTCTCTTAGGGCTGTAGTGTGGCACAAAAATAATTTTATTCATCCAAAGTAAGAGTAAGCTCTGGAGAGGTATATAGAACTGGCTGAGGAGCCTGTAATTTTGTAGGAAGGAGATTAAATGTAGAGTTTAGCTTTGGGGCCAAGGCTAGATAGAAGAGTCTTTCTTTTTCAGAAGTTCCCTATCCCAGCACTCACTGCAAGCATTTATTTCTGTTGTTCCTTTCAGTCCCATTAATGGTTGTTTCCAATTTGCTAACAACAACTCTCCTTCACCAAGAAAGCATCCCAAGTGGATGGGCAGAAATAGGGACCCACGAAGTCTGTGGAGACCTGATTTATGTCAAATGTTTTTCAAACCCAGTGCCACGCTGAAATTATTAATTGTTAAAGTGACTTGCTTCATTTAGACATTTTTCCCCCCAGATATGAATGAAATTTACAGAATAAAAATAAAAGTTTAGTGGGAACTGCATGGAACTGACAGATTTTCCTTACAGTCACTATTGCCACCTACTGCCTGGAAAAATAATGCACCCTAGAAACTGCAAGGGAGAAGGAGATGGAAGGAGGAAGGGAGGGAGGAAGAAAGAAAATAAAGGAAGAAAGGGAGGAATGGGGGAGGAATAAGCAAAACAAGAAGGAAGAAATCTAGCCACAGAGAGTGATTAGACCAAAATTAAACAGTAAATTAATAAAAGAGCTTGAACTAGAAGTTCTTGTGTTCTGATTCCTAGGATGAAACTGTTACAGCACACCCCACCCTACTCCCACCAGAAGTTTGAAAAAAATTCTCACAGAATGTCAGAGTTGGAAGGCCTAGGTATATCTCCTGGACCTCTTTCCCAATGCAAGGATTGTATCTATAGAATTTTTATTTGGAGCTATGTGGCCAAGTCTACTCTCTGCCTATATAAGAATTGTCCTGATATTGAGCAGCATCCCTACTTCTTTCCTGTTGTTCCAGAAAGAAAGCTTCCTCAGCTCTTCACTCTATTCTGCCTGCAGCTGAGAAGAGAATCCAAATAACCAGAACATGGAGTAAACACTGAGGAAAAAGAATACAGAAGTGTTTTGAAAACTTCCCTAGTACCCTCAACATGAGTCTTCTTTTCTCTTCACCATCCCCCCACCTCACCCACCCCCATGCCCAACAGTTTCTCAGCCTAGGGCCAACTGCTAAGGAACTTACCAGGGTTGTCGGGCTGCATGATGGCCATGACAAAGGTGTGAGGAAAAAGCATGGCTGCACTCTTCCTCATGCCCTGAAGCTGCACAGTGTTTCCCTGGAATGTGACCCCATGCACATCAGTCTCTGTGCCCAGGCCGAGCAGATGCCAGGCCACTTTATCACCCTTGCACATGTCCAGATTGGGCAGATTAGAGAACAGAAACCCGTTAATGGCTAGAAAACAGAAACACAAGACAGGGTGGGGAGATGAGACTAGACTACTCTGGCCAATAGCATGGCATCAGCTCTGTACTAAGATTTCCCACAACTTGAAATTTCTGAGTTATTCTCTACTCTTCTGCCTTCTTCCCTAAGCGACTTTAGTTCTACTTAGGAAGGCCTTCCTCTTTGGGATGAAAGCCCAACTGGACTTTCTGACTTTACCTCCTGCTCCTCCTTTTCCATGTTCTACACTGAACTACTCTCCACTACCACAACTCCTTCACACACACACACACACACACAAGTACCAATCTCTCCTGTTCCCACTTTCTTGAAACTCTCATCCTTTGGCTTCTGTAGCACCATACTTCCCTGGTTCTCTTACAACTTCTCTGATTGTTCCTCTTCCATCTTGTTCTCATTCTTCACGCCTTTGTAAAGTGTCGGGGTTCCCCAAGCTTCCATCCTCAGCTTTCAATCTGCTTCCTTCTCTTTATTTTCACTTCCATTGCCACTGGCCTGAACACCTGCAAAAGCCTCCTCCCTGGGACTCTTGCCTGCAATCTATCTTCTCACTCTCTCACACACACATATACACCATTATCCTGTGAGCTCTATTTGGCTTTGCATTCCCAAGATCTTAAACATGGTAGGCATTTAGAAAACACATGTTTACTTTTCACATGCTGTTCCCTCTGCCTGGAATAAACTTTCCTTCTCGTGTCCCACTACAGCAAATTACTACACATCCATCATGTCCAAACTCAGATGTCACCTCTTCTGTGAAGCAGTTATTACAATCTTTCTAGTTTCCTTGAAATTTTCCCCAACAAAATTCTGCTATATCACTTATCAGAATCCAATAATTTACTTACAAATCTATCTCCCACTCTAAATAAACCTAACAGGAAGCACATCATTTTTTCTGTATTTGTGTGACTGCCCAAACACCTGACACGTTGCCTGGTACTAATCAGGTGCTTTATAAATTCAGACTGGAATAATCTTGGTTTGTAGGACTATCTTAATATTCCAGTTGATGTAACTTGCTGGTAATAAGAACCAAGAGATGGAGCCAAAAGACAACACAGTCATTCTTGATCCCCCACCACCCTCCATACTCTCCTCAAAAATATGGGAAGATCTGCTTGAAGCTGATATAATTTCAAAGTCCATACATCCACTGGGACCAGCTTTAATGAGTAACTTTATTTGATAATCTCCTGAAATGTGATAGGAAAATTGCTTAACTCCTGATTCTGCTTCCCCTGTCTATAATATTTGATTGCAAACCTATTCAAACCCCAAGTCTCAGTTCAAGTAGTCCCTTCTTCTGGTTAACCTTTAATTGGATTGTTCCTCATTAACGTTCTCCTCCTTTGAACTCTGTCACATAAATGCTGTTCTACAAAATTTAGCACTTAATCATAGTCTGTCTTAGATTGTTCCAAAAATGTTTTATGAGTGTTGTTAGGGTGTTGTTAGTCTCATCTCATTGCAAAATGTTGAGAGCTCCTTGGAAAGTCAGACCATATATCCCCACTAATTCATTCACTCACCCACCTACTCATTAATTTAGTAGTTGACTAGTTCCATAAATATTTACTATGCATTAGACCATGTAAAGGATTCACAAATAAACAACAAACAATACTCACCTTTAAGGAGACTACATTCTAGCAGAAGTCAAAAGCCATGTAACAGATAACTACAATATTGATGAGTTTTTGGAATTGTTATTAAAATGGCCTGATAAAAATACAATAGTAGTTCAGAAGAGGGTGTCATTATCCTGGGTGTGGGTGATAAGAAATTGTTACATGGAGGAAGTAGTTTTTGAGTAGGTCTTAGAGAGTGGAAAGAATTTACACAGGCAAAGAGCAAAGATGTAAGGAGGGGCATTTCAAGTGGAGGACAAAGCAATGCAAAAGTATGAACTCAGAAAAGTATAAGCTATGTCTATATAGAGAAAAGTATCTCTGGTTGGTTGGAGTATGGGGTTGAGAAGCAAGGGTAGTGAGTGATAAGGGAGGAGGAGAAGAGTTTGGAAAATTATCATCCCAGCTTACTCTTCTCATTCTCCAGTGGATCCTTTGTGTGTAATCATTATTTCACAGTACCTTTTTCCAGTGTCACCCGTACTCTGAAGTAGAACATAACACAAGAAGGTGCTAAGTATAAGATCTGTTCTCTTAGGTTCAATCCCTCAGTTAGCTAATCTCATGGGCAGAACTGACCAATGCTGTCAGTATTTTCAAGAATGAGTCATGATTAAGTCTAGGTTAGACTTTATTCATAACCTCTTAGTTGTAGCTCAGGGCAAAAGCACTCCCCATACCATGCATCCGATTGGAGTCTTGGAAACCCTTGGCATCCACTGAGAGCAGACGGGAATCCAACATAGCAGTTGCTTGGTTGGCATTGCTGTACCAGCTCTTGTTCTCATCCAACACAGTGAAAAGTAGAAAGAATTCTTTATCCACCCCTTTCTGTAGTCCCAGTAGAAGAGAACAGAGGGAAGAATGACAATAGTTTCAGCAATTGTGGACTGTGTAGCTCCAGACCCAAAGATCCCTGATTATTTCCCATTTCCTTGTCCAAACACAGAGCCAAGCCCATATCACCTGCTTAGAGCTGCAGTTGTTTCTAGGAAATTTTTCCGAAGGTAAATTCAAATTGCAGGTGGGTGAAGGAGGTTAGAATAGAGTGATATGACTGGAAGGGAGGGATGTATGAAAAAGGGTGGGAAAGAAGGACAAGATGAGGATTATGGAGAAGAGTACAGGGTGTTCTAGAACACAGCTTAGAGTCAAATGGGGAGAAGAGTGGGAAAGGTGCCTAGGAGATTAGGAGAGGACTCTCTGGGATGTGGGGAAGAATTAGAAAATATACTATTTTTATTATTCAGTATTAATTATAGTAATATTATTGTTATTACTGCCAACATTTATTGAGTGCTTACTATGTATCAGACACTCAGACACTGTGTTAAGCACTTTATATGGGATATTTTAATTAATCTTCACTGAAACTGAAGATACCTTCTTCCATTGTTAACCCTTTACTATAGATGAGGAAACTGAGGCAAAGAGAAATTAAGTAATTTGCCCAAGGTTACAAAGCTGAAAATGATTAAACAGATATGAAAGAAGACAAGCAAATAGTAAAGCAGATTTAGGAATTAGGAGCAAGGTTTAGGGGCCACTGAAGTTAAAAAAATGAGGAGATAATAGGAGAATTTAAAATAGAAAGGAATGGAGACTAAGGTGTGTGTTTGTGAATGAAAGAATAGCATGCAAGATAGCATGAGATCACCAAATATTAATTTTTGATTTAATAATTTGTTTTTTTCCCATCTCCTCACCTCTAGAACCCCATTCCATTCTGAATTCTTATTCAGCAACCCAGCCTCATCCTCTTCCCAGCAGGCTTTTCAGCCAGAAACCCTGGCAATACCTGTTTGCCATCTGCACCCAAGGCACCAGCCTTGCACACCAGCAAGGGGCCCACCAGACCAGAATTTGTATCTCTTATGGGATCTGCAGCAGAGAAGTACATCCAGGTAAGACAGGCAGGATCTCGAGCAGTGGGGCCGGCATGGGTGGGGACTGTCCAGCGGTATGTTACTTTCTCAAAGGGGTTGGCCACCAAGCCGGGGTGGGATGAGCCTACAGGGAAAACATAGAATTCATTACTCACATTGGCTAGAATGAGCATCATCATCTCCAAACAGTAGAGCAAACATTATAATCCCACAAAGGCATTTTGGGGCAGTAGTAGGAGCAGCAATAACATGGAATATAGAATATTGAAAAGGATCCTGGGTGGGAGTCAGAGTGTGGATTCTGGTTCTGCCACTAATTGTAATATGAACTGGAGAAATGTAAACTTCCCCAGGTTTCAGTTTTCTAAACTCATAGGACTTAAGAATTAAAAGGGCTTTTAAAATTTATTTGGACTATCCCTCACATAAAAATACACATTCATCTGTTTTTGTATTCCTACTTCTGCTTAAAAATATTCAGAGATGGAAGATTCACTACCTGCCATCATAGCCTGTTTCATCTTTGAACAGTTCTAATTGTTGAACACTTTTCTCTCTATATACATATGCATGTGTGTGTGTGTGTGTATATATATATATATATATATACACACACACACACTAAGGCTGTAATTTCTTAAATGGACACAAGTAATGGTCAAACAATGCATAGAAATTTTATTTAAAAATTTAAAACCTATTAGTAATCAAAGAAGTACAAATGAAAACTGTTAGATAACTTTTTTGCCTGTCAAATTAACAAAATTTTTAAACATTATCATACTCAGCGCTGGTGAGAAGTGGTTCAAATGGCACCTACTCCTCTCACTCACCTATGAAAAGGTTAATTGTAAATGAAAATAGCCCTTTTGGAAAAAAAAATTGACAGAACGTATCACAAGTCTTAAAAAGTTTATGCCCAAGAAAAATGATACAAAATAAGTACTGAAAATTTTCAACCTAATGCAAGTAAAAACGAGTTTTGTTGTTGTTTGCCTTCAAGACTGACATTTTAACAAACATTAAAATGGCTGCCCGGGGGGATTGGGTATAGCTCAGTGGTAGAACACATGCTTAGCATGCGTGAGGTTCTGGGTTCCATCGCCAGTACTTCCATAAAAAAGAATTAAAAAATTGAAGGGCTGCCCTGTGCTGGTAAGGTTGTAAGAAAATGTGTCCTCCCTCTCGGTAACTGTTCATAGAACTCCACATTGATATGATTGCAAATTTTTCCATAAAGCAATTTGGACGTAGGTACCAAAATTTTTCATGTGTGTACCCTTTGTCACAATTCCACATCTTAAAAATATATTTTGATGAAATAATCATGAAAGTATGCAAAGAAACACAAAGATGTTTGGAGTATAATTTTGTTGTGGTTTTCACCTTTTATTTATTTATTTTTAAGGGGTTAATTTTATTTTTTATTGAAGTGTAGTTGATTTACAATGTTAGTTTCAAGTGTACAGCAAAGGAATTCAGATATACACACACACACACATACACACACACACACACACACACATATATATATATATATATATATATATCAGATTATTTTCCCTTATAGGTTATTACTAGTAATTGAATATAGTTCCCTGTGCTATATGATAGGTCCTTGGAGTGTAATTTATAATATGGTGGTATATAATTTAGGGTGGCTTTAACTTACTTTTCTTATTCATTCACCGTTTCTAACTCTTTAAATTTTCAAACAAACAGAAAATTTTAAAGGATAGTACAATGATAACCCTACTACTTGGAGTTGACTGTTAACATTTTGGCATCTTTAATATACCTAAATTTATGTGTATGTATATCTACACACACACATACACATACAGTTTTTGTTTGCTTTTTCTAAATCATTTGGAAGTAAAATGCAAGCGTCATGACATTTTACTTCTGAATACATCAGTAAGTACTCCTATTTACCACAATAACATTACCACAGCTAATAAAATACCCTAACACCATCTAATATCCAGTGTATATAAAAAAATTTCTGACTATCTTCAAAATGTCTCTTTTTAGAACCAAAATAAGCAAGGTTTGCATATTGCATGTGATGTTGTCTCTTTGATTTTTTTCCCCTATGACATTGATTTATTTTAATAGAAGTGTAGTTGTTTTACAATATTGTGTTAGTTTCTCTTATACATCCTAGTGATTCAGTTTTTTATACACACACACATACATATACACACATATACATATATACACACATATATATAATCCTTTTCATATCAGTTGCACTGTAGAATATTATTTCATACCAGATTTGTCTGTAACTTTGCCCTTTATGCTTTCAGTATTTTTTTAATATATTTTTGGCTTGGGATTAGCATGTGTTAATATTATTCTCAGAGAAAACAATAAATTAATTACCCAATAATTCCACTTCTAGGATTCTCTCCTGATATAGTAATCCAAACCAAATGTATGTATTGATTCATTGCAACATGACTTACAATATTAAAAATAATGAAAGCAATCTACATGTTCAAACAACAGAGGATAAGGTAAACAAATTATGGCAAATCCATGACATAGAGTATTATATAATCATTAAAATTTTTATAATATTATAATGGCATAGAAAATGGACACAATATAATAGTAAGTGAAAACAGTATGATAAAAAACCATACAAAAATATTATCACAAATCTATAATTATATACATTTGTATAAACATGTATAATATTAAAAGGTATTCCAAAATGTAATGGCAATTTATCTATGAATGATGTTTATTTATTTTATAATTTTCCATGTTTATCAAAATTCCATAATATATACATTTTATTTTTATAACCAGAATATATTTAAATATATTTAAAAGTAATTGTCTCTTATTGACCTCAGCTCTGCCTCTCTATAATATGCATTCATTCAACAACATCCATGCATGACAATTAATTCTGCCTCCTTCTCTCTCTTTCCCTCCCCTATTTATTTATCTTCTAGAGCTACCTGCTATAACATGCAGCCACATTACTCAGAAACCCTGCCTTCTCACCATCATTGTACACAGTTCCCTCGGAGTCCTTCTCATAAAAGACCCCATGAGGCTGTATGCTGAATGGCTGGGAGGCACGGTTGTAGAAGATCACCTGGATGGTGTCACCCACCTCAGCCCGGATCACTGGCCCTATGACATGATAAGGAGAGACAATGGGAATGAAAATAAAGATGACCAGGGAGGATGGAAACAGAAGAGGGAGGGAAAGAAAAGAGAAATGAAAAATATGGAGAATTTTCCTTTCTGCAATAATAAAAATAATCCTTTTCAAGTATGTTTCAATTAAAAGTTATAAAAACACTTCAAAATCCATTATCTCATTTTGATACTCAAATATCATTCTAAAAATACAAAACAGACTATAGCTTCATTTTACAGATGAGAAAACTGCAACTCAGAGAACTGGAATTGATCTGCCCAATTTGAAATAACTCATTAGGAATAGAGCCAGGTCCTGAAGCCAGGGTTTTCTCCTGCCCCACTGTAAGGTCCAATTCCATTTCTCCTATCTTTATTCCCCCAGTTCCCACAGCTGCATTTCCTAGTAGGATACATCTAAATATCTGAACTTCCTTCAATCCTAAACTGACTCTAAGCAGATGAAATTATTTATAAACTCTATTCAGGCCCTGGACTAGATAGTCTAGCCATGACTTCTAGACTTTTCTTTGCTCCACGACCTACCACATATAACTGTGAATGAAAAATATTGTCAGCCATATCAGTAAACAAAGATGCTGTGGCCATCAGGTCATCAGTTGCTACTGTTACCCCCAACAGTGAACAGAAGGAATTCAGGATGTGGACAAGCAGCCAGCCTGGTCTCTGGTGCCACCAATGGTGCACCCTGAGTGAACTCAGGATACTGGTTCTAGATAGCTAGGTGCATATCAAAGGAATGATTTCAATGAGCCCAGACCTTTACATATTTTCATACATACAAAACCACTAAATTTCTTACCTTGAGATATCTGGTTTCTTTAATTAACAGTAATCTTTTGATGCTCTGAATACCTGGTCTTTGCTGCAAAAACTTATATATATCCTGGCTTCTCCCTTCCCTGGGTGGAACTGCCACTTAGAGCAAACTGCGAGGTTGCCTCCTGGGCTCAAGTCCTCAGAAAATCCACTGAATAAAACATAACTTTTAGGTTGTGCATTTTATTTCAGTTGACATAATCTCGCTTGGGTCAGCTTTGAGTGCAATACCAATACTGTAGTTCAGAATTTCTGGCTTGGTATTTGCTCAGTTTCTCCACCTAATGCCCCACCCCTGCTCAAAGATTATGAACCAACACCCCACTTACAATAATGGACAAAATAACTAAATAAAACAGAATTGAGAAAAGTGGGAGACAAACCACACGACAGGCCAACTATAGCTATCATATATGGAACATTCTACCCACAAGAACAGAACACACATTCTTCTCAAGTGCACATAGGACATGTTCCAAGATAAAACAAATGTTAGGCCACAGACTAAGTCTCAATAGACTTAAAAATATATCATACAAATTATCTTCTCCATCCACAGTGAGATGAAGTTAGAAATCAATAACAGAAGGAAAACTGGAAAATTTACAAAATTTTGGAAGTCAAGCCACACAATTTCAAACAAGCAATAGATCAGAAAAGCAATCACAAAGGAAATTAGAAAATACACAGAGGAAAATGAAAATGACAACACAACATACCAAAGCATGAGATGTTAGTGAAAGAAGCGCTGAGGGGTAAATTTATAGCTATAAATAATTTAAAAAAATGAAAATTCTCAAATAAACAACTTAATTTTACAACTTAAGTAACTAGGGAAAAAAACTAACTTAACCCAGAGGGGCCAAGATGATGGAGTCGAAGGATGCTGGTAGTTTACTCTCTCCCACAAATACACCAAAACTCACATTCACGGACCCACTCAGCCAACCAAAGCACCTGCCGAACTCCAACAGAACATCACCCTCTTCAAAAGACAAAGATACCAAGAATCCAGTAAGAGAAAAGGAAAAAAAGAAAGAAGAAAAAGAAAAGCAGTGCAGGACTGGTCCCAAAAGGAGGAAGCAGCACAGGAGGAATAGCGCTCGTTCGTTGAATCTCCCCCTCTCCAATGGAGAGGTCAGTGGGACAGAATGGGAGCCTCTGAAGCTTGGTTCTGTACGGAGCAGCCCTTGACCAACAGAACTAGGTTAAATGGGCATAGAAACTCTCGGCAACTCCCAGCCCTAGAGGCAAAGTGGCAGGTGGGGGATGGGACAGACTGCCCCAGCTGGGTGGAGGACTGGAACAGCTGCACTGAGACACCACTGGGGGACTGCAGGGTGCTGAGCACTGTGGATGAGTGGCTACACAGAGCAAAACAACCTGGGCCCTCCATAAAACAACATGGCTGATGTGCCCTGAGGGGAAGGGTGCTATACCCCCATCTCTAAAAACCCGCTGAAAGTTTTTGGGAGAAGAGAAGTGGGACTCAGCCACAGCCACCATATCCTCCAGTGCTTAGCACTCAGGCAGGGGCAGGGTTGAGACCTGAATGCAAACCTAAGAGCTTAGCAGCCTCAAAGGACAGACGGAGACTTGTTTACAGCCCCAGGCAGATAGGCTATTTCTGCCCTGGTACTTCAGAGAACTTGCACCGCCAAGACAAACAGGGAGCTGAGTTTTGTCACAGAGCAGAGGCAGGGCTGTTCTGCCATCTTCCCCGAGCCTGCCTACACAGAGGGGACCTGGGGTGGAGCTGGCAGCTGCACAGAGCAGGGGAGAAACCGGTGCCAGTAGAGGGCAGCCACCCGCCTTTCTGGCAGGAGCACAGCACTTGATCACGGTGCTGGGAGGTGGCGCGATTCACCCACCTACCTCACAGAGCACAGCATCAGACTGCAGCATCAGGAGGGGGAGTGAACCGCCCACCCACCATGAAGGAACACAGCACCTAACCTCAGTGTTGGGAGGGGGTGCAATCTGCTTGTGGACAGGCACTGGGAACAGCACAGATGAGGGGTGCCAACAAAGGGCCTCTAGAAGCAGCAAGCTGAGTTCACAAAACAGGGCGAAGACAGACTACTCGATAAAATCAATAAGAGCGCACAGTCTCCATGAGAACACATATCCCTCTTTTTTTATCTGTTCTATTCTCTATTACCTTCTTAATTTTCACTTTCTAAACAATTGTGTATGCTTCCAGTTTTAATCCCTTTCAAATTTTCCTTTAAAATATTTTATTATTATTTTTAAAGATACACAGAATTTCATTTATATTTCTCTTGGTTTTGATATCCTGTTATTCATTATACACAGATTTCAAAAATTTTTTTGCTGTTTTCTCATTTTTAAAGGTTTTTAAGACATCTCAACCCGACTGCTATTCTGCTTCAACTTGCTCTTCTATTATTCATTAAACACTGTTCTCAAACCTGTTTTTCCTCCCTTCTTTTAAAATAATCTTTTTATTTTATCTTTTTTAATCTGTCCTATTTTCTATTACTTTTTAATTTTTACATTTTAAACAATTGTATATGCTTCTAGTTTCTACCCCTTTTAAATTTTTATTTTAAAATATTTTTATTATTTTTATTTTTAAAAATCCACCTGATCTCCTGTTATTGATTATACACAGGTATCAAATACTGATTTTTGCTCTTTTCTCCTTTTTTTAAGGTTTTTAAAAGACATCTCAACTCGATTGCTAGTCTGATTAAAATTGCTCTTTTATTACTGATTATACACTGTTTTCAAAATTTTTTTCTCCCATCATTTAAAATTCTATTTCTCTCTTTTTTAAAACCTTTATTCCTGCATACGCATTAGATAGATAACTAAATAAACTCCTTAAAGACTACAATAGATAACTGATACACCAAAAGCCACATTGCCAGAGAGAGATGAGCAAGATGAAGAAGCAGAGGAACCACTCCCATTTAAAAGACCAAGAGAAATCCCCTGAAAGAATGATCAATGAAATAGACATTGATGGCCTACTAGATCAAGATATCAAAAAAAAAGTGATAAAAGTACTGAAGGAACTAAAATAGATAGTGTTTAGAGATATAAAATATGTCAAAAATGAAATCAAAACTATATAGAAGAGCCAAGTAGAATTGGTATACTCATTGGCTGAGATGAGAGCTGATCTAAAGGCTGTACAAAGCAGACTAGATAATGCAGAGGAACGAATAAGTGATCTAGAAGACAGGACAACATAAAGCACATAATCTGGACAGCTGAGAGAAAAACAAATTAAAAACAATGAAGACAACATATAGGACCTATGGGATAATATAAAGAGTGCAAATCTATGTATACTAGGGGTTCCAAAAGGAGAAGAAAGAACAAAGGGGATTGACAAGGTATTGGAAGAAGTCATGACTGAAAATTTCCCAAACTTAAACAAGGAATCAGATATTGAAGTACAAAAAGCTCACAGGGTGCCAACAGTAAGAACCTAAACTAACTCACACCAAGACATATCATAATCAAGATGTCCAGAGTCAAGGATAAAGAAATTATCCTAAAAGCAGCAAGAGAAAAATAAAGAGTGAGTTATAAGGGAACCTCCATAAGGCTCTCAGCTGATTTCTCTACACAAACACTACAGGCCAGAAGGGAGTGGCAAGATATATTCAAAGTCGTGAATGAAAAAAAGATGCAGCCTAGGATACTTTATCCAGCAAGGCTATCTTTAGGATAGAAGGAGAGATAAAGAATTTCACAGACAAGCAAAAACTAGAAGAGTTTAGCAACACTAAACCCATGCTAAAAGAAATATTGAAAGGTCTACTCTGAAAAGAAAAGAAGCAGGATGCTACAGAAATGAGAAAATCATAACTGGAAAGGTGATAACTACCATGAATTCCAAATGGAATAAACATGAAATTATAGAAGAAGACATGTAAATCATAAAGAGTGGGAGAGGGAAGCAAGAAAATATGGAGTTTTTTTTTTCTTTCTTTTTAAAATTTTCTGTTCTCAGTAGGATGGGTTTGAGCTTATATTAATATCTGTTTCATACAAACAGTTATAGTAATGGGATAATAGATTTACAAAAAAGGCAACCACAAGCCAAAAACATACAACGGAATCACAAAAACTAAATAAAATCCAAGATAATACACAGGAAAATTACCAACCACAAAAGGAAGAAGAAAGGAACAAAGAAGAAATACCAAATCAACTGCAAAGAGAAGTTCAAAATGGCAATAAACACACATCTATTATTAATTACTGTAAATGTTAATGGACTAAGCACTCCAATCAAAAGACTAGAGTGGAAGACTGGATAATAAAGCAAGAACCTTCAATAGGCTGCATACAACAGACCCACTTTACGGAGAAGGACACATATAGTTTGAGAGTGAAAGGATGGAAAAGGACATTCCATGCAAATGGAAAACCAAAAAAGCAGGTGTAGCAGTACTGATTTTAGACAAAATAGATTTTAAAACAAAGGCCATAAAGAAAGATAAAGAAGGACAATTTATAATTATTAAAGGAGTAATACAAGATGAGGATATTACACTCCTTAATATATATGCACCCAATATAGGAGCACCTAAGTACATAAAACTATTACTAACAGAGATAAAGAGGGATATTGATGGGAATACAATCACTGTCAGAGATTTTAACACCATATTAACATCACTAGACAGATATTCCATACAGAAAATAAATAAGGCAACAAAGAAATTAAATGATGCAATAGAAAAATTAGACTTGGTGGGTATTTTCAGAGCATTACAACCCTCCAAAAATAGGATATATATTCTTTTCAAGTGCACATGGAACATCTTCTAGGACTGATCATGTACCTGGGCACAAAAGAAGCCTCAACAATTTTAAGAAGATAGAAATTATCTCAAGCATCTTTACTGACCACAATGCCATGAAACTAGAAATCAAATACAGAGAAAGAATTCAGAAAAAAAAGAAAGCATGGAGATTAAACAGCATGTTACTAAAAAACCAATGGGTCAATGAGGAAATTAAAGTTGAAATTAAAAAATACCTTAATAAAAATGAAAATGGAAACACAACTAAACAATATTTATGGGATCCTGCAAAGGCAGTGCTGAGAGGGAATTTTATAGCGATACAGGCTTTCTTCGAAAAGAGAAGAACAATCTCAAATAAACAATCTAACCCACAAGCTAAAAGAATTAGAAAATGAAAAGAAAGTGCAAAAGTCAGCAGAAAGAAGGAAATAATAAAATCAGGGAGGAAATAAATAAAATAGAGATTAAAAACACAATATAAAAAATCGATCAAACTAAAATCTGTTTTTTTGAAAAAGTAAATGAAGTCGATAAACTTCTGACCAAACTCACAAAGAAGAAAACAGAGGGAGTACACATAAGCAAAATAAGATAGGACAATGGAGAAATTACAACAAATAATGCAGAAATACAGAATATCATATGAGAGTATTACGAAAAACTATATGGAATCAAAATGGATAACCTAGAGGAGATGGACAAGTTTCTGGAAACATACTGTCCACCAAGACTGAATCAAGAAGAAACTGACCACTTGAACAAACCGATTACTAGAAATGAAATCGAAACAGCAATAAAAACCTCCCTACAAATAAAAGTCCAGGACCAGACGGCTTCACTGGGGAAATCTACCAAACATACAAAGAAGAACTCATACTAGTCCTTCTCAAACTCTTCCAGAAGATTGAAAAGGAGGGGATACCCCCAAATTCATTCTATGAAGCCACCATCACCCTGATACCAAAACCAGGCCAAGACACTACCAAAAAGAGGGATCAAAGACCAATATCACTGATGAACATAGGTGCAAAATTCCTTACCAAATTATTAGCAAATAGAATCCAACAGCACATAAAAAAGATACACATCATGATCAAGTGGGGGTCCATCCCAGGGACACAAGGGTGGTTCAACATACACAGATCAATCAATGTAATACATCACATCAACAAGAGAGAGGACAAAAACCACATGATCATCTCAATAGATGCAGAAAAAGCATTTGATAAAATTCAACCACTATTTATCGTAAAAACTCTCACCAAAGTGGGTACAGAGGGAACATATCTCAACATAATAAAAGCTATATATGACAAACCTACAGCCAGCACACTACTCAACAGTGAAATACTCAAAAGCTTCCCAATAAACTCTGGGACAAGGCAAGGCTGCCCCCTATCACCACTCCTATTCAACATAGTCTTGGAAGTCCTAGCCACAGCAAGCAGGCAAGAGAGAGAAATAAAAGGGATCCAAATTGAAAAAGAAGAAGTAAAAGTGTCACTATATGCCAACGACATCTTACTATATATATAGAAAACCCTAAAAGTTCCACACAAAAACTACTAGAGCTGATTGAAGAATTCAGCAAGTTAGCGGGTTACAAGATTAATGTTCAAAAATCAGTTGCATTTCTTTACACTAATGATGAATCAATAGTAGAAGAAAGTATAGAAACACTCCCCTTTAAAATAGCACCCAAAGTAATAAAATACCTAGAAATAAATCTAACCAAGGAGGTGAAAGAATTATACATAGAAAACTATAAACCACTGCTGAAGGAAATTAAAGAAGACATAAAAAAATGGAGAGACATCCCATGCTTCTGGATTGGAAGAATCAATATTGTTAAAATGGTCATACTGCCCAAGGCATCTACAGATTTAATGCAATCCCTATCAAATTACCCAGAACATATTTCACAGAATTAGAATAAATCATAATAAAATTTATATGAAACTACAAAAGACCTAGAATTGCCAAAGCATTACTGAAGAAAAAGAAAGAGACTGAAGGAATAAGTCTCCCAGGCTTCAGACAATACCATAGGGCTACAGCAATCAAAAAAGCATGTTATTGGTATGAAAACAGACATATGGACCAGTAGAACAGAATAGAGAGCCCAGAAATGAACCCACAAACTTTTGGTCAACTAATCTTTGACAAAATAGGCAAGAATATACAATGGAATAAAGACAGTCTCTTCAGCAAATGGTGTTGGGAAAACTGGACAGCAGCATGTAAATCAATGAAGCTAAAACACTCCCTTACACCATACATAAAAATAAATGCCAAATGGAGCAAAGACTTAAACATAAGACAAGATAAATTAAACCTCCTAGAAGAAAATATAGGCAGAACATTATCTGACATATATCTCAAAAATATTCTCCTAGAACAGTCTACCCAAGCAATAGAAATAAAAGCAATAATAAACAAATGGGAACTAATTAAACTTAGAAGCTTCTATATAGCAAAGGAAACCATAAACGAAACAAAACAACCTTTGGAATTGGAGAAAATTTTTGCAAAAGATGAAAACTGACAAAGGCTCGATCTCCAGAATATATAAGCAGCTAATATGACTTAATAAGAAAAAAACAATCAACCCAATCCAAAAATGGGCAAAAGACCTAAATAAGCAATTCTCCAAAGAAGAAATACAAATGATAAATCAGCACATGAAAAAATGCTCGGTGTCACTAATTATCAGAGAAATGCAAATCAAAACTACAATGAGGTATCACCTCACACCAGTCAGAATGGCCATCATTCAAAAGTCCACAAATGACAAATGCTGGAGAGGCTGTGGATAAAGGGGGACCCTCCTACACTGCTGGTTGGAATGCAGGTTGGTGCAGCCACTGTGGAAAACAGTATGGAGATTCCTCAAAAGACTAAGAATAGACTTACTGTATGACCCAGGAATCCCACTCCTGGGCATATATCCAGAAGGAAGCCTACTTCAAAAAGACACCTGCACCCCAATGTTCGTAGCAGCAGTATTTACAATAGCCAGGACATGGAAACAGCCTAAATGTCCATCAACAGATGAATCAATTAAGAAGATGTGGTATATTTATACAATGGAATACTTTTCAGCCACACACAGACAAAAAAATGACAACATAACACCATTTGCAGCAGCATGAATGTCCCTGGAGAGTGTCATTCTAAATGAAGTAAGCAAGAAAGAGAAAGAAAAATAATACATGTGATCTCTCATATGTGGAATAATAATAAAAAAAAGAACATAAATACAAAACAGAAACAGACTCATAGACATAGAATACAACCTTGTGGTTGCCAAGGGGGTGGGGGGTGTGTAGGGACTGACTGGGATTTGAAAATTTGTAGACACTGACAGGCATATGTAGAATAGTTAAACATTATACTGTGTAGCACAGGGAAATGTATACAAGATCTTGTGGTAGCTCACAGTGAAAAAGAACGCAACCGTGAGTATATGTATGTTCATGTATAACTTTAAAATTATGCTCTACAGAGGAATTTGACACAACATTGTAAAATGACTATAACTCAATAAAACTGTTAAAAAAATGTGTTCAATGGGAAAAAAAGGTTTCATAAGTAAAATAAATATAAGAAATGTTATATACTCTATTACCATTTTGGAGATTCAAGATGAACAAAAAAAATCCAAACCTCTGAGAAGTCCTGCATCAAATAACAGTATTTTTAACTTAGTGTTTTTCATATATATTCAGACCCAAAACCCTTTTCACAAAATACTCATCTCTTGGGACTCATTTAGGGAAATGCTGGTCTCGAGTGTGCCTCTGAGCTGCTCACAGGCTCCAGTTTCTAAAGCCCCCCCCCAGTTTTCTGGCTGTATTCTATTAAATTCACAAGTTAAGGATTCCTCACCCAGTATTCCAAGATGCTTCTCTTCCTCCACTTGCACTCTTTCCTGGAATGTCTCATCTTGGAAGGCCTCATATCGAACTTTCCAGTAAGTACCTCCAATTCGGTTGGAGCTCTTCTCGAAGAATCTATGTGAGCCACTGGCATATAAGAAGGCAAACTTCACATGATTTATCCACGTATAAATAGACTCCCATCTCACCCTTGTTCTCATCGTTGTAGGTTTTTGTGGTTATGAAGGATCTCAGAGATCATATAGGTTAACTTCCACCTAGAGAAGGTATCTCCTCTGGTGACACCACTAATCAGTGATATACAGCTTCTGTTTGAACCTTCCAAAAGTCAGGGGACTAATTCTCAGAGAATACAATTCCTCTTACTGTTGGATATGTTTAATTGTTGGAGATCTTTATGTTAGGTTGGAATCTTGCTTGCAAGTTCCAGACACTGGGACA
Organism: Camelus bactrianus; assembly: GCF_048773025.1. Classification (NCBI taxonomy): domain Eukaryota; kingdom Metazoa; phylum Chordata; class Mammalia; order Artiodactyla; family Camelidae; genus Camelus; species Camelus bactrianus. The sequence continues at coordinate 46,310,920 of NC_133575.1, forward strand.
AGTTCTATTCTCCAGAGTTAAGTAGTCTTACATCTGTTCTCAGTCATCCTCAGGTACTCAAGATTCTTTCTCCCCTTAATCACTAATATCCTTCATTCAAAAATGAAAGCCCACTAACTTAGCAAGACCAGTTGCAGATTCTAAAAGTCATGCTGAGACCCAAGTGCCTACTTTCCTATGTTTTCTGCAGATCCGTTATAGTATTTCCTACTGGAAGAATGAACATGATGGATATCCAAGAATTTTCCCCTATAAACTCTCTTAGCCATCTATCAAATGCCTCTTTTGGAAAGACCTGGAATCACTGATAGCCCAGTGAGTCAGCTTAACATAAGGCCTAGCAACTGATTAGGGCACTAACCTTCTGCTCTACCTTGCCCACATATGAATCATGGATGATGCATAAGAATTTGGAGAAATTCCTCCAAAAGGATGGTCATGGAATGGCCACAAGGCACGTTGCCTCCCCTCTTCCTATACTTCTCCAAGTGCATTTTATACTTCAGCTTAAATGTCTCCTTCATACTACTGTAAAGAAAGGAAGGAGCAAAGAGGTAAATAATAGGTAAATTAAAGAAGAGTTTGAGAATTTCCATTTCAACTGTTCTGGTCCCACCTGTGCCTTGTTTTCTGCTTGGACCTTTTGCTGGGGATATGACATAACCGTATGAAAAGCTTTATTGCTTGCTCCCCAAGAGCAACTCTTCTGGGGGCCACAAGAATTTATCTAACAGTTATGTCATGTAGCTCCAGACAGACAATGATTGTGACCCCTCATGTGAAATGAGAGATTTCTGAAGGGGAGTAATAGGTGTTTGTGGCTGGGCCCAGGGGTAGGGAGAGAGAGCCCAATGTCTCTTACCTGCCTGGCTCCCTCAAATTCTTCCCAGTACTCCCATCATGACCCATTGGGCCATAGTCCCATTGAATCTCATGGGCCTCAATGAAGTACTGCCGGACTTTTCCTGTGAGGAGGTTCATGGGAGGTGCCGTGGAGCAAGACTTGACCTTGTAGAGTGCTTGCATGCCATCTGGAAGTAGAACATCATGGCTGGCTCCATTCCACTCGATATGTATTTCCTCCAGATGGCTCACCTCTCTCTTTCTCTTAATGTTTCCCCCTCCTGTCTTCTAAAAGCTCTTTACCCCTTCCCCTAAATGGGCCAGTTTTTCTCATTCCTTAAGAATCTGTCTGGGAGAGAGGGAGCCCAAGTGGGAATTTAAGTATCTCTACCTGCTCACCACCACTGACTCATTTATATTTCCTCACTCTTTCCTCCACAAAATGCTTACACTTTATATATTTACATTATTATATACAAATATATATATTTTATATACCACTTTAAATATATATTATATATTTAAAATATATAATTTATAATTATGTAAATTAGATATAAATTATATAATTATATCATTAAATATATAAATAATATAGATCGATATATATAATATTTGTATATATATTACATAACCAGAGTTTAAGTCCAAGTCTTATCACTACCTGTAGGACCTTACGTAAGTCACTTGCTAAATCTGAGCTTTAACCCCTGATTTGTAAATGGTGAAAAGAGGGAAATCTACCACTCTAGGCTGGTTGGAGCATCAAATTTAAAAAAGAGGAGTAAGTTAATTGTAAATTGAGAAGCTCCCAAAATAATAGAACACCTTGTACACATGCAGATAAATTTCCACACTTGCAAATGTCAGGAAAATGTAGATTCTAAGTAGTGTTTCCAAATGTGGAAGATGTTATATTGAGGCATAGTGGTAATGGAAGATACCGCCTTATATTTGCTTAGATATCTATAGAGGTCATTCAGGTACATTATATCATTTGAGTCTCACAATATCTCAAGAAGATTTGAAATCTGAAATTAGAAATCTGAGGTATTAAGAAGGAGGAAGTAAGGACATTTGCTTTTATTGAATGTGTATTATATGCCAGGCCCTGTGTCAGGTGACTTATGCATGTTATCTTCTTCAATCCTCATAACTAGCCTGTGAAACAGACTTTTAATGTCTGCTTTTACCAATGAAGGAAACTAAGGTTCAGAGAGGTTAAATAACTTGCCTAAGATTGCACAGCTAGTCAGCAATAAGGATTTAAGTACCTATCTACTAAATGTAAATTTGAGTACCCATTTTCTTCTCTTTGTATCCACTATCTTGGTCCCATCATTTTCCTAGTCTCTAAGATTCAAAATTCCATTATGTCTCTGAAACCTCATTACAACTTTATAAGGTAGGAATCATTATTTAAACCTCAGATGAGGAAACATAGACTCAGAAAAGTGATATGACTTACCAAAGTTAACTAACTGGTGGAACCAGGTTTTGAATCCAGGCATGCCTGGTTTTAAGGCTCATCCTTGCTCTACTATCACACAGCATCTCTAACCTCCAACTATATTCATATTCCCGTACCCAGTTACCTTTGGGACTGAGGGCAGACCCTGGATGACAGAACATGAATAACTGACCTTTATTTGGTCAAACCTACCATTCCAGTCTCATTATCCCACCAGTCTATAACTCCTCACCTATTCAAATCCACTTTCATATACTCAAATATCACTTTCCTGACACTCACCTAATTTACTATACATCAAATAATTCTAGAAAGTGAGAGCTGAAGAGGATCTTAGAAACTATTTAGACAAAGTCCCCAATTTTATATACATGGCAAATGAAGCCCAGAAATGCAAAGGAAAATTTCCAAAGTCTTGCAGTGATTCTTTCAGAGCTGAGACAACTTAAACCTTCTAAACCTTCATCTACCTAATACTCTTTCCATTGCCTCATATGCTCTTCCTTACCTCTGATGCTCCTCAGTGTACTGTGCCATCACTTCAATCATTCTCCTTCTGAAAACCAAACCTTCTACACCTATTGCTGTTGGGTTCCTACTTGTGTCATTACTTGCCCACAATATTCCGTGATCTCTTGCAGAATCCTTACTCTTTTTTAACTAATTTCTCCTTCACTCCCTGTCTCTCTGTTCAATCAGCAACAAATATTATCAGGTCTTAATTCCTTGGAATTCTGAGCAAAAAAAAAAAAAAAAAAAAGGCACCTTAAAATTCCACTCATCCATTCCTACACTATCTTACATTAGAGAAGGGGAAGATGAAACCCAGAGAGGTGTGCCCAGGTCACCCTGTAATTTAATAGCTAAGCCAGGAAAGAATCTTTTTCCCCAGAATTCTAGACTAGTGTTTTATAATTTATACCCAACTGTCTCACCTGAAAGACCAATTTTATGGCCCCAGGCTCCTGATAACCATTACTCTTATACTTGAAGGATCACAGATGCTAGATCTCACCTTGCAAGTGACTATTCACTTGACAGCTAATTAACCAGGTGCCAGGTTCCTGAGGCACCATTTCAGTAGTCACAAAGGTGGCTGGAAAGATGTGAGCCACATCAGTTCGGTGACCTCGAATGGTCAGCATCTGTCCATGGAAGAAAGCTGTGTGGACATCTACCTCATTGCCCATGCCAAATAAGTGCAAGGCCACACGCTTCTGTGCACACATGCTTAGCTCTGGTAAGTTTCCAAAGACAAAGCCATTGATTGCTGAAAAAGAACACCCAAAGAAAATATCAGAGTTAGGAAAGGACAACCCAATGAGAGAAGCCTTATCATTTGATAATGATAATAGATAACATTTAGATGAGGTTTTAAAGAGCATACTGGATGACCATATGCATTATCTCATTTAAATCTCACAAACAGCTTTCAGAAATAGGCAGGTATTGTTGGTCTTATGTAAAAAAAAAAAAAAAGAAAAAAGAAAAAAGAAAATCAGGCTCAGAAAGGCAAAGTTACTTCTCTCCCGAGGCCACAGAGTTATTAAGTGGTTAAGCCAAGATTTCAACCCCACAACCTGAGGACGCTTTCTAAGAAATGGAGTTTATTTCACAAACTGTTCTTTCCTTCTAGGTCAATTTCCTTCTGAAATTTCCACAGGACTGTTGTCAAGTTAGCTGACTAATTATCATGGTTATTACAAGCAATTGGTATAAAACCCAAGAGAAATTTGAGCTGTCAAAGCAATCCTCTGCCTCTTCCCTCTGAGTTTTCACCTCCCCTTGGGACTCTGATTTTGAGCCTACCTCTGTCACCAAGGACAGGTAAATCACTCCTATAATTAACAAAAGCCAAATCAACTTGTTTCCATTTCTAAAATCAGTACTCTGTCTATGCCTCAGGGCTTTTGTGCCTTTAGTTTGTTTTAAATTTAATTAAGATGATAAATTCCCTTATGGGAAACCATTTTTTTCCTCCACAAAGTGGGTAATTTTCTCCAGATTGCATCTTTTTAGAACAATGAATGATTAACTAATTATATTGGCAGGCAACCCCCACCAAGGTGACGGAGCACATGGTGCATGACTTTGGTGTCAACAGCCTGAGCCATTCCACTTTATGAGGCAGGGTATCTGGTGGCAAGAGCACTGTCTATGCAGTCAGATAAATCAGGGTTGGAATTTTAGCTGTGCTATTTATTTTCTGTGTAATACTGGAGGTTCAGTTTCCTCCTGAGTAAAACAGGGAAAAGCTGCCTACTACTCCTGGTCCTTGTGAGGATTAAAAAGGACCAGATGTGTGAAAGCACCCACTAAACACTAGGCCCAGTGGAGACCCTCCATCAGTGTTCACCATCATGGTATGGCCACCTCTTTCCACCTCACCATGCATCTTATTGCTCTCCTGAAAGGCTTCATCTTCTTTGTCTACTGAGGCAGGGTCTGAGCAGTAGGTGGCAATGTTCTCATCAATATGCCAGCTAAGGTTCTCATCTACCACACTAAAGAGCAGGAAGAAATCTTTGTCCACGTCTTGCCGCCGAGGAGGGGAGTTCCCATCCAGGGTTCCTAGGGCAAGTAAGAAATATACCCTTAAGAACTTTCTTTCTTTAGCAACAGTAAGCTGCAAGGGATACTCATAAGAAAAGAATAGAAAGATAGGGGCCTTAAGGGTCTGTCAGAAAAGTTAGATAGAGCCTTCTGCTGCTAATTTCTATTTCAAAACTCCCCAGATAAAACCACCAATTCAGTTGAACCTTGGGCTTGAAGGCAGGGTGTATAGGATCTAGAATAAGTTCCTTCCACTATGCCTGGCTATGTCTTCAACCCAGGGATCTAATCTGACCATACTTAATCAAAATACCCAGTTCTTCAGGTCTGATTATACCTTAAACATACCTTATTTCCAACCAAATTCACAATTCTCTCCAAATCCTGATGGCTTTCAATCCTATCCACATAAACTGTTAACACGTGCTTTACTTTTATGTGACTTGACTTCCATCATTACTAATCAAGTTTTTCAAATGAAATAAGAAAAGAAAAAAGAAAGTAGCAACGTGTTTTTTGGTAACATTTTTGGTTTTTGTTTATTTTTAGAAACAAATATGTGATGAAATAGAAAAAAGATAGTTAAAATGGTGTTTGGCAGGATTTATTCCTGCTAATAAACCTGGGTGCTAAATTAATATGCCTCAGGCTTCTGCTCAATATGTAGGTAACTCAACTATATCACTGCTTCCCCTAGAAACTTCAAACTGCATCTCAGAGCTCACACTTAGGGTCTATACCTCTTTTACAGGTTATAAGGGGTCCAATGAGGCCAGTAGCAATGTCTCGTGGAGCATCTACATGAGAATGGTAGATCCAGGTGAGGCATGCTGGGTCAGCTTCAGTGGGTGCATGACCTTCTGGAATGGTCCAGTTGTAGATGTGACTGCCTCCCGGGGGAACAGAGTCATCAGTTTTCAGCCAACCAGAGGAACCATCTGGGTACAAGGAGCCTAGAAAATAAAATTGCACATGCCCAGTCCCAGAGTGAGTCAAAGGGAGCCTGGCAGATATAGAAACCTAGAGAAGGTTGACATATGGGACATCTAGTTCTAGTCTTATGGAGGGTAGACTTCTAAAGTCCAGCATAGTGTTGCTCACAACCTGAGGAGGGCACAGATTCAGGTAATTCAGGTAGTCAAAGAACCCTAGATCTCACATCAACAGTGGGTGGAGAGGTGACAGCCCTTGGGGAAGGAACTATGGCCATGAAAAGTGCTGCACAGCCTAATCTAGTAGTGCCCTGGTGCAAAGCCAATGACATGGAGGCAAGAGAGAACACAGAATTTCCTTCCTTCAAACATCACTTTGGAAAACAAACAGCAGACAATCACAGAATTTCAGTCTAAAGGCAACTTAATGATAAGTTGGTCTACTTCCCATTTTATGGAAGAGGAAAAATAACTTACCCAAGGTCATACAGTGAGTTAGCAGCCAAGTTAGAGCATTCTGACTTCCCTCTCTATTCCACTTACTCATTGTTGTGTCAGTATTATAGGCCATTGGGCCTGGGATAGTGGGAGATACAGATGAGTAACACAAACTCCCTCTTAAGAAAAAAAAAAATGGATCTTTTGGAAGACTGTGGCATTAGAATAATGCTCCCTTACTTTCAGAACAAACTCATCTCTTTTCAAAGCACAACTATTTTAGGGGAATGTTATTCAAGTAATTATTTGTGATAAAAGGTGAATTGAATCTCTACATTCTTAATGAAGAATCTGAGGTCCAGAGAGGGGCAGTGGCTTGTGCAAAGTCAAACAGAGTATGAATAGCAGAATTGATAACAGTATCCAGCCATGTTTTCACTGAGGAGAGTCCATGACACCTCAGATCAATAAGGAAGAAAAGACTATCTTTGTTCCCAGCTCTTCTCTCTCAGATGGCAGTAATGGAAAAAGGATATTTGTTGTGGGCAGGAAAAGGAAAGGGCAAACTGATTTACCTTCTGAGTCCTTCTCATAGAAAACACCATGGGGGTGTATGGTGTAGGGACGAGTGGCAAAATTTTTCAGGTGAATAAGGATGACATCTCCCACTTCAGCCTGCAACACTGGCCCCAGGAAGCCCAACCACGCCGGCTGAAACATTTCATCCATGTATGAGCTATCCATATACTCCTTGTAGATGGTCTTCTTGTAGCTGCTTCCTATTCGGTTCTTGTCAGACTTTAGGAAGCTGGAAGCTACTCTGGGAAGGAAGGAAGGAGAGTCACAATTTTGTCTTTTTTTTCCAGAGGAGGCTGACTAAAGAGTCAGAGCTCACACTTAGGGCCTATACCTCTTTTACAGGTGTCCAATGAGGCCAGTATCAATGTTTTTTGCCCTATCTTTGTTTAGGGCAAAACAAGAGGAAGTGGGGTTGTACTAGTCAAAAGATGAAAGCTTTAGGTTAGAATCTAATTGTGAGAAGTATTAAGTTAAAGCATATGCATGTATTTGTATTTCAGCACTTTTAACCTACAAAATGGCAATTTCATGCAGTACAGCCTAATATATGGTAATGGGGAGGCAATAACTATGGACTGACTCTTTAAGTGATCAACTCCCTATCCATGTGCCTTGACTTAGTGTTGTCCTGCTATATACGGGAAGTCTTACAGCATAGTGGTAAGATCACAAATGTGGAGCCAGGAAGTTTCAATTAAATGCCATTGTTGCCATTTCCAAATCTGTGGGACTTTGAGCAAGTTACTTAATTTCTCTGTACATAGTTTCCCCATCTGTAAAATGGAGATAATCACAGTACCAATTTCAGACAGTTGTTACTGGTGACTTAAGTAATCAAAATATCTAAGAATTTAGAAAAGCATCTGGAAAACAGTAAATACTTAACAAATGTTAACTGTTGATTCAAAGTATTGGGGATAGGGTATAACAAAGTTATCTGTTAAAGACATTTTTAATATAAAGACTCTGTGCCTCCAAAACTAGATAAGTCGAAAGATAGTTTGTCAAAAAAGACAGCTGATTTTCCTACTCTAATTCTTCCTAGAGAGATCTGAGATGTTACAATCAACTTTGGAAAACTCTGAGATTTTTAAGAAACAAAGCAATTCATGATCACAAAAGATTTTTAAAATATATTCTTTTGATTTTTTTCTCAATAGATATTTGTGGAACACCTGCAAAGCTCTAAGATTAAGAAAAGTTAATCCTGTGGGATCTTTGAGAGGCAGAATGGTGAGAAGAGTATGAGCTTTGCATCCACATTACCCAGGTTTGAATCCTAGCTCTCCCGTGTACTAGCTGTGGAACTTGGGCAAGTCACTTGATCTCTCTGAGCCTCAATTTTCTCACCTACAATAATATTCATACTCTCCTTTTAGAGTTTTTGTAAGAATCAGGTTAGACAAAGTATGTAAACTTCTAGTATGGTGCCTGTCACAAAGTGTTACATAAGTGATAGCTACTACTATTCTTTCCCTGATTCTAAGGTTGATATTATATTTTTACAACTTCACATATCTCAAGTCAGTATAGTTCCACTGAACATGGCAACATACCTACAATACACACATCTTACAAACCCTGTATATATTTCAAGTTTCTTGTTTAAAGGCTAAACAGCTATTACTAAAACAGCATTGTGGATATCACCTTAGAATCAAGGCAATACGTAATGACCTTTTGAACCCTAAAAGTGTTGAGGCATTTCAGTATGGAAAATCAGACTCCTCCTGAATCAACTATTTCTCGTCTCAGGAAATGTGTCATTGGAGGTACAACACAGAGATCAGGAGCAGTTTGTAACCACACCCTGGGAAAAGGTCCTCAAGAGCTACCTATTGACCTCAAGGGTGTCCCTCTACAACTCCAGCTCTAATTCCACAAGAGATTAAACCTACGTGTCACTGTCCAGAGGCTGGTTCGTGATGACATTTCTTCCCTTTGGAGCATAGTTCCACTGCACATCCTGGATGCCCAGATAGTAGACTCTAGTGGCCCCATCAGTCAGTTGGAGCCACAAGGGTTGCATGAATAGCAGAGCCCAGAGGAGACGGCTTGATTCCATGGCCCACATTACTCTGGGGAACAGGCAAATGAATAGCTGCTGGTATAGAAGAAAGAGAACAAAAGTGCTTTGCATGTATCTGGAAAATGAAAGAGGCAAGAGCCAGACAGAGTGACTGAGAAAACAAAACCCAATGAGCCCAGAATATACACCTTTCCTGATTCTTTTCAACAAGTGTTCAAGGATCTCTAAACATTGGACTTTAGAGGGCAAAGTTAAAAGTTCACTTGTACTGACAATTATGTATTAGTTCCTTCAGAAGAGAAATCAGGATCCACTTCAGCAGTGTATAAAGAAGAATATACTCTGTTCCAAAAATCAGGAGACAGGCATCAGAAGCCTGACTGAGTCATTGATTCACTTGGTATCTGAATCAAGTCACTGATTCTGCCTGTGTCTCTCTCTGCTTTCATCATTGCCTCTTTCCATCCTCTATTAACTGCATTTAAAGGCAAATGAGAATTCACCAAAAGACATTTACTAGAATGTTCATAGACTCACACTGGAAACAGCCAACATGTCCATGAACACTGTAATGAATGAGTAAATTGCATTTTATTCATGCAGTGGAATTTTATATAGCAATGATAATAAACAAACTACAACTATATGTGAAAATATAGATGTCTCTCACAAACATAATGCTGCAGAAAGAAACCAGACAAAAAAGAGTACACACTGTATAACTTCATTTATGTAAAGTACAAAATCAGGCAAAATAATCTATGCTGTTAGAAGCCAGGATAATCTTTGCCCTTGGGGTAAGGATCAGTGACTGCTAAGGGAAGGGGAGAAAGGGTTCTAGGTAATATTCTGTTTCATGATTCATTTACTGGTTACATGAGTGTGTTTAGTCTGTGAAAATACATTGAGCTGTGAACTTATCACATTCTCAGAAGAAATGTTCTCTGCTGGTTCTCTGCCAAGCACAAATTCATTTCATGTGTCCAATCCTGAGTCAGAGTTAGAATTAAACCTCTAGCCTCTCACTCCACTACATCAGTCAGGCAGTTAGGCTTCTTAGGGCTGATATGAAGTACTCAGTCATACCAGACACAGCCACAGTCAATCCCAGAAACACAAATAATGTAACACAAACAGACATAGATATACATTTACATACACTTAGACACATGAAGTCTTATCTAAAAGCAGAGGTGCACAAACTTGCATCCAGACATAGAACCACACTGTCACATAGAGTCTTAGTCACTTTCATCATCATCATCATCATTACTGTCATCACAGCAATATTTATTGTGTGATCGTGGCATGTCAGGCATTGTTCTAAGTGTTTTACATAGATTAAATCATTTAATCCACACAACAACACTATGAAGCAAATGCCAGCATTATCTTCATATTATAGAAGGAGAAACTGCAGAACAGAGGTATAAGATAATCTGTCCAAGCTCACCTAGTTAACAATCAGTAGCATTGGGTTGTAAGCTCAAGGAAGTATAGGTCCAGTATCTGGTTTTTTTTTTAATTGAAGTATAGGTGACATAATATTATATTAGTTTCAAGTATACATGTTCTTAATCACCATGATATACTACCTTCTACAAAATATACTTGTGCACTTACATGCATATACACAGAGAACATATACAGACATATCTTGTTTTATTGCACTTCACTTTTTTGCACTTTGCACATATTGCGCTTTTACAAATTGAAGATTTGTGGCAACTCTGCATTGCCAGATGATGTTTAGCATTTTTTAGCAATAAAGCATTTTAAATTCAAGTATGTACATTGTTTTTTTTCTAGACCTAATGCTATTGCACACTTCATAGACTACAGTATAGTGTAAACAGAACTTTTATATGCACTGGGAAACCAAAAAAATAATTTGTGTGACTCATTTTATTGTGATATTCACTTTATTGCAGTGATCTGGAACCAAATCTGAAATATCTCCAAGGTATGTTTGCATATGCCTATAGCTGTAGTCACATGTGGGAAAACTCCATACACTCTGAAACATGCAATCACATGTACTTATGATCACTTCTAGAAACAGACACATATACTCAAATAGGCAGAGATACATCTAATCAATATCATTCATAATGATGATAATAATGATGGTAGGTATCATTCATCAAGAGATTACTACATGCTAAATACAATGCTCAGCTTTTTATATGAATTATTTCACTAAATTCTCAACCTAAGCACATAATATAGAGACTATTAATCAAAAATAGAAAACCAAATATATGCACAGACTCACATATGGATAGGAAATTCCCAGATATTTACCTTGATTGATAAACAAAACTTCTCACATTCCTCCACACACAGTAGTAGCCCAAATATTAATCCTTAGTCTTTATATGACATTTGGCAGAAAGCCCTTGCTTGATAGCTGAAAAGTCTTGTTCTTGGATTCTTCTTTCTAAAGCTTGGCTTTCTCACTGACCAGCTGTGTAGCTTTGAGTAATACTTAACCACTCTGAATCTGTTTTCTTATCTATAAAATATGTATAATAATATAAGCCTTGGAGGAGTAAGTTAGAAAACTTGCATGAAAGAGCCCCAGTACAATTAATACTTAGAATGTAACAAACAGTAACTGCTCATTTCCTTCTTCCTTCTCCTTCTTGGCTACCATTTGTTAATTGATTCATCACTGTCTCCCACACATCATATGTTCTGTATTTCTACTCTAAGGACTAACTTAAATCCTCATTGCTCCAGAAAGTTCTCTCTAGCCTCTCCATTTTACTGTCCTCTGAAGGACTACTTACTCTCTATATCATCCAATTGCATTGTCAGACTTTGTATTATTATCTTTCTGTCTCATAAGCTGCCTCATGAACTGTCTTTATTTACCAGATTGGACTATAAACTCCCTGAGGGTGGATGTCACATCTTAGAAGTCTGTATATTTATTGGCAAATGTGGTGATGGGAGCCTTGTAAGTGTAACATTAACAGCTACTGTTAAAGTGACATAAAGCAACATAGACATACATTTTTCCCACCAGGTAACTCTAGTTCAAGTTCATCACTGGTCCAAAGAGTGACCTTAAGCAAGTTACTGCACCTTAGTGAGCCTCAGTTTTCTCATCTACAAAATAATAGAGCTGGACAAATAGTGCTTACTCTTTTGGGGTCATGGATGTTTGAGAATATTATGAAATGCAAAAACACAGAACTACAAAATGTTTTATATAAAGAGCTCTCAAAGAGTCCTTCTAGCTCTCACATTCACTGATGAAACACAGGTGCAGTCACATGTACCAACATATAGTACCATATATTTTCACACAAACAGCCATGTCCTCAGCAGGGAAAAAGTGTCTTTGATTCAATGAACGTCTGAACGCAACATGCAAACCTCCTTTAAACTTGCTGTTGTGCCTTAAACTTAACTAGAGATAAACTTGTCCCAGGTAAGAGCACCACAACTGGAGAAGCACGTGGTTAACTTGGAAATATTCCCAGAAAAGACTGATACAGAAGTTCAGCATACAGTGAACAAGTATTCAAAGGTGGTGATTAATGAACAAAAGGACTAGACAATAAAACCTGAGGAAAAATACAACTTAGATTTTGCCTAACACTTTCCAATCTACAGTATGTTTTTCACATCTGCTATCTTATTTTATTCTCAAACTCTTATGAGATAAGGATTTTCTTCCCTATTTTGCATCCAGGTAACAGCTTTGGAATCAGATTACCTAAACGAATCTTGGCTCCACTTTTCTTAGCTGTGTTACTTGATAAAGTACTTCACTTCTCTAACTATAGTGTTTTCATCTTTGAAATGGAATTAATACTATTTGCTACATCTCAGAGTAGTTGTGAAAATTAAATGAATTAAGATCTGTAAGTGCATAGAACACAAATAAGTACTCAAGTGCACAAGTAAGAGATCAAAAAATATTCGTGACTATGATTATTATAGACAAGGAAATATGTTTAGAAATGAAAATTGCCAGGAACACAAAAGTGTAACATTTTAGGGATAGCTGCAATGCATACACACTCATGAGTTCTTTTATACAGTAACAAATACCAAGCATACAGGCACATGTAAATGGCTGAGATTAGATTCTTTGGAAGCAACATTATATAATGGAAAGAACCAAAACTTTTGAGTCAGATAAACTGAGGTTTGAGTGCTGTTTTCAGTTGTCTTTGAATGAAATAACATCAAGGACTTAGTAGGTATCTGGTAAACATAAGTTTTCATTCTTTCTAATCACTAACTTCCTTTTTTATTTCCAAAGCTGCATTTGTTGTTGTTATTGTTGTTGTGGTTGTGGCTTTTAATTTAGTTTTACCATATATTATAAAAACAGAAGAAAATGATAACATTCCTTTAGAATTACTTGGATATTTCATGGTAAGATTGAAAAATTTAGACTCTAGAAAGAATAGTTTCTAGTTCTTGATTCACCATTTATTAGTTGTATGACATGGAGCAAGTCACCTAGTTTCCTGAGCCTCAGTTTCCTCATCTCTTAAATGGAGATAATCTCTGCTTTGGGTTCCTCATTAGTTTGCTATAAAGATTATATGAGATGAAGGATTTGAAAACTCTGTGCAAACTTTTCACTTAAGCAAGGCTATTTCCTCTCAGCTGAGCCCACAGGAGGAAGTCTTATAGAAAGGCCAGAATAAAGAGGAAAAATAAAAGGGAAAGATAAAAGGAGAAATGAAATAAGTGAAATAAATAAAATAAGTAAGATGAGCAAGAATCATGGAGGAGAGTAAAAAAAGAAGGAGAGAAGGAAGAGGTGCTCAAAGGAGGAAAGAGAGAGACAGAGAGAGATTTCTAGGATTCTTCAAATTAGACATAGTTTATTTTATATACACTGAGACCAGTCAAACCTTACTTTCCTATTATCCCAATGTCACCTGGGCCCGGTCCCCATCATCCATGACAGTTTGTGTCACTTTTTCCCCTAGAATTTGCAACTTGTTCCTTTGGTGTGACAATTTTATTTTCTCTCTGAGTTGGAATAGACTGGCTTCTATAGGTTCATCCTAGACAAAGGATCACTCAACTGGACACAAGAATGCTGATTAATACTTGAGGTTTTGTATGTAATCTCAGTAGCCTTCCTAATAGAACCCTCCATCAAGACTGATCTTTTGGCCTTCTAGTTCCTTAAAGCTTTGTGGCTTTTTCTTCACCTTGTGACTCAAAATAGGTCCCAGATGGGGATTTTCTCACCTTCTGTGGGTATGGGAATTTCTTAACTTGGAGGGAAAATGTTGTAAGCCTCAAAAGTTTCCAGATAGTACAAGCACAATTTATATTATTATTTAATCATTATCATTGTATCCTTGCATGTCAGAGTTGGGTAAACTGAGGCCCACAGAAGAAGGGGTTCACCTGAAGACCTGAGAGCTAGTACTAAGGCTCCTGATCCTCTAGCCTGGCAATCATGTCCAATATATCATCACCGTACTGTTCCTGGGACAAGTGATTTCACTATATAGTTGCATTTTTTAAGGAGGATACTTCATTTCCTCACACCCCAGTTGTGGTATCATAGAAAATATACTGATTTAAAATTAGAAGACCTGGATTCAAATCCTGTTTCTTGCCTTTCATAGCTATGTGACTTCAACAAGTCACTTTCACCTATTTGAGCCTCACTTTTCTCATCTAAAACTGAGAGGGTATTTATTTCACACAATTGTTTTGAAGCTCAAACAAAGTAATTGATAGATGAGCCCCTAGCAAAGGACTTCAGCAGATGCTCAGTAAAAAGAAAGAATGTATTACAGATTTATACATCCATAAAGACCTTTAGAAACTAGCTTTTTTCAGTCCCTTGATATTATGTATAGAAAACTGAGACCAGAGAGATGAAGGGGTTTGCTCAAAGTCAAGAGGCAGTTATTTATAAAGCCAGAATCTGAATTTATATTTTCTAAAATATTTCTTCTGTTTCGGCACTAAGTGTGAGAAATAATTCAGATTTTAAACTGATAGCTTAGTTCAGCTATTATTTATTGCCAATCTGGATGTTAAAGTATAAAACTAAGTGATTATTTTTAAGTGCTTGATCTTCCCATTTATGTAGTCCTCAGATATGTCACCTCACAATCCCACAACCTGTGAGACAGAAAATGAGCTCACTATTTAAACAGGAAAATTAACTACTCTCTACAACCCCAGGATCATCTCTGAAACAGTCGAGCCAGTGTGCTCCTGGCCATTTTGGCAAGAGGAACAAAGAAAGCCTATTGTCCACTTTAACTTCCTTGCTCACCCAGGCATGCTTCCTCCAACTTCTCAGCCACTGGCTTTCTCTCCTAGTGGGCCAGGACTCCCCTAAAAGCAGCTGAATAAAGATTTTCACAAAGAAAAGGAGACAAAGTAGGGTTTGGAAAGAGAGGAGAAAAAATCTTACCTTTGCTGGAGAAAACCCTTCCATATTCATGTCAGCGGCCTAGTGATGCTGAACTGCAGACCCCAGCGTGAGTCTGCCAGGCCTGCTCATTCAGTATCCTGGGTTACAGGGCCTTTCTCATAAATTAAATTCCGGGCTCCAATTTGGCTGGTGTTACTGGGGAGTGGTGAATGGAGGCAGGGGCATTTCTGGGTGCCCTCTTTTCCAGAAACTAAACTACTGGAATGTCCTGTTCCGGGCCTGGTTTGGTACAAAACCCGGGATGGTTCTTTGACCATATCCGGGCGTTTTCCAAATCCCGGTTAGGATCCCAGGAGGAATTACAAGAGGGTGGGCTGCATTCCTGTTATCTCAGCTTGCTAGTTGGTATTTGCTGAGAAGGGGAGGAAATGCACTGTCAGTGTGGCCAATCAGAGCTCATAGAAGGATTCCAATAGCCCTATTTAAGAAATAGAGCCCTCTGTAAGGGTTACAAGATGTGGTAAGATCCCCCATCCCCACCAAATTTTTCCTTTCTTTCTGTGAAGTACAGTTATCAACACTGCCTGTTATTCTGAGGCCATGTTTACTTGGTAGTAGAAAAAAATAAAACTGGTAATAAAACAAAGAGCTTTCTACATGTCAGGCTCTATGTTAACCACTTTACATGCATTCTCTCATTTAAGCTTCACAATTATCCTGTGAAATGGATACTCTAATTCTCCTTATTCTACAACTGAAGGAAAACAGGCTCTGAGAGGGAAGGTAACAGTTGAAGATCACACAATTAGGAAGTAAGAGAGGGGGGAGTTTTATTGGATTTGTCCAGACCTTTAGAGTCCACACTACCACATTGTGCTACTTCAGAGGGAAACACAGAGCCCTTTTGCAATGAGGGAAGTGACTTCAACCCTATTGAGTGCCGGCTGTCCACAAGTTACTACTAGATTTTTTAAAATGTACATTAACTCTGCCTCTGCCATTTTTAGCAGCTCCTAGAGTGAAACCCCAGGGCTGTATTAATCACATTTTCCATCAAGTAGACAAGATGTAGTTAGAAGATAGCCTGGATTAACATAAGTCAACATCCTAAAATCTAAGAAGGCTCAGGAGTATTGGAAATATTAAATTAAAAAAAAAAAAAACCCTAAACTTAAAAAAAGGTAAAATGGGCCCTAAAATTTCAGGGTGTAACTGGAGTTTGATTTATTTAAAACCAGAAGCTGTACTTGTTCCTGCTGGAAAGAGAGGATAGTGAAAATCACTGGTCTGAGCATAATGACCTAGGTTCCAGTCCTGGTTTGGTCTTGAAATAATCAGCTATACAATCTTGGGTCAGGCCCTTCTCTTCTTTGGGCCTCAGTCTTTCCATTTGTACAATGAGGACTTTACATATGGACCCTCCCAGCTCTATAAATTTACATATCTTTGATTCCATGAAGAAAACACATTCTAGATATTACGAGTGGGGGAAGAAAGAGTTAGTTTTAAAGATAAAATGTTTAAGAAAAGAATGAGTAGAGTAATTCATGGAGAAAAAGGTGAGAACCCCATACCTCTTTGGAAAAAACTATGTCTACCCACCAGAACCAGGTATAAGAAGGAGACAGGTATGATGGCTGTTCTACCACCAGATATCCTTACATTGTGATGAGGAGATCTTGGCTAGGAGCAGATGCCGTTCCCCAGGCAGTCTCGGCAAATTTTTCTCTCCTGGGTTTAAAGAGTCTGGAGCAGGGTCCAGGGAGGAAGACTTTCAAAGACTTAGCTGGTGGGGCAAAGTCTGGGTCATAAACCACTGGAGTTGCTTAAGGGTGCCTAGATACTTAGGAGCTGCTCCCACAGCCTGCACCCCAGGCTAAGCTAAGTACAAACAACAATAAGGAGAAGAAATGAACTACTATTTCTTCAGTTCCTTTGGAAATGATCAGTGATCAAAGGAAGCTAGATCAGGCCACAACAGCCGGTGGGGTTATCTGCCTCTTCCCAAACTTGGCATGTGCATGAACCTGGAAGCTAGAGGGGGAAGGTGGAGTTCAAACCCATTAGCTGGGATCCAAGTACAGGCTTAAAGACATTTATGACAGGGAGGGGAAGGGATAAGGTCTCTGTTCTGACTCATGAAAGACAACAATAAACAGATCGTATAGACACACTTGAGTCAGCACAGTGAAGGCTGTAGGAGGCCAGCTAAGCTAGATTTCTGAGACTGTATTATTCATTTAGCAATTCACTGAGAGGGCACACAGTGCTTACTTATGGAAACCCTAGGCATATTTCTGGTGCTTTTCCTCAGGGGTCACCTAAAAAAGTTTAAGTTTATACTTATAGACCAAGGATTGATAAACTATTTCAGCAAAGGGTCAGTTAATAAATATTTTATGGGCAGAACATAGTTTCTTTCTTTCATAACTACTAAAATAGGCCATTGTTGTACATTGGGTACATCTATATACCAATAAAAATTAATTTACAAAAACAAACAATAGACCAAATTTGGTTCATGAGGTATAGTTTGAAAATTTCTGCAATATAGACATTTGCAATAGGGCAACATTATTAAGAGTGTGGAAACTAGAATAAGACATCCTGGATTGAAATCCCAATTCTGCCACTTCCTGATTCTGTGATGTTGGAAAAGTCATTTAATTTTTCTAAACCACAGTTTTGCCTCTGTAAAATGGTGATTATAATAGTATCTATTTCATAGGGCTGTTATGGGGACTGAAATAAAAATTTACATATAAACTGTTTAGCACACTGACTGGCACATGGTAAATGCAGAAAAATGAGCTTTTCAAAAATGTTCTCCTAGAACAGTCTACTCAAGCAATAGAAATAAAAGCAAGAATAAACCAATGGGACCTAATGAAACTTACAAGCTTCTGCACAGCAAAGGAAACCATAAGTAAAACAGAAAGACAACCTATGGAATGGGAGAAAATTAATACAAATGAAACCGACAAAGGCTTGATCTCCACAATATATAAGCAGCTCATAAGACTTAAGAAGAAAGAAACAAACAACCCAATCCAAAAATGGGCAAAAGACCTAAACAAGCAATTCTCCAAGGAACACACACAAATGATCAATAGGCACATGAAAAAATGCTCAATATCACTAATTATCAGAAAAATGCAAATCAAAACTACAATGAGGTGTCACTTCACACCAGACAGAATGGCCATCATTCAAAAATCCACAAATGACAAATGCTGGAGAGGCTGTGGAGAAAGGGGAACCCTCCTACACTGCTGGTGGGAATTCAGTTTAGTGCAGCCACTGTGGAAAACAGTATGGAGATTCCTCAAAAGACTAGGAATAGACTTACCATACGACCCAGGAATCCCACTCCTGGGCATATATCCAGAAGGAACCCTACTTCAGGATGACACCTGCACCCCAATGTTCATAGTAGCACTATTTACAATAGCCAAGACATGGAGACAGCCTAAATGTCCATCAACCGATGGCTGGATAAAGAAGTGGTGGTATATTTATACAATGGAATACTACTCAGCCATAAAAACCGACAACATAATGCCATTTTCAGCAACATGGATGCTGCTGGAGAATGTCATTCTAAGTGAAGTAAGCCAGAAAGAGAAATAAAAATACCATATGAGATTGCTCATAGGTGAATCTTAAAAAAAAAAAAAAAACCCTAAAACTAAAACAAAAAAAACAAAGCATAAATACAAAACAGAAATAGACTCATAGATATAGAATACAAACTTGTGGTTGCCAAGGGGGAGGAGGGTGGGAAGGGATAGTAGGGATTTCAAAAGTGTAGAATAGATGAACAAGATTATACTGTATAGCACAGGGAAATATACACAAGATCTTATGGTAGCTCACAGAGAAAAAATGTGACAGTGTATATATATATGTTCATGTATAACTGAAAAATTGTGCTCTTCACTGGAATTTGACACCACATTGTAAAGTGATTATAAATCAATAAAAAATGTTAAAAATTTTTTTCAATAAAGAAATACATCTAAATTCTGCTTTTCTCATTCTTAGAAAACAAGTTGTATTAATTTATGGTGAAAAGAAAGACTGTTTCAAGAACCCTAGTTTTAGTTACCCTACTAAAGAAAGTACAGTGATTTTGGACAACTTATTCTGAGTCATGAGACTGACTCCTTCACCTGTAAAATGGAAAAGGGTCTAGATTTGTGGTTTTTCAAAATTATTTTTGGTGACAGAACTATTTCCCCAAACAGAATCTTATAGTAAACATCCACTATCTATGTAAGGTGAAAGTGGTTTTATTGGTAGGCCTAAGAGGAAGAAAGGAAATGGGCAGGGTTGCGTATACCCAGATGCCTACTCATATGTATGTTTGCCCACACGGACAGTGTGGTTAAACCTGGAGCAACTTCATTGACACTAAAAGCATATTTGAGAAGAAGAGGAACAGAATGTGCTTAAGGTCCATCACGTCTCAAATTCTGTCACTAACCCAACCCTTCATTTATTCATTTACTCAGTCAACATTTCCGGGTAATCTGTGTATGGACAATAACAAGAGCATGGCCCTGAAAACTAAAATTTGAGGATCACAGGGAACTTTATGCTAGGAAAACACTACCCAGTGTGAGAAGTATGGAATTTGAAGTCAAAAAGACTGGGGTTTGTATCCTGACTGGCTTCTTCTGAGTTGTGTGACCTTGGGCAATTCATTAACCTTTTAGGGTATCTGTAAGATAAGAACAATAACACTTCCATGACTAAAATATTGTGAGGATTAAATAAGCTGGCATTTGCATAAACCCTTGGCACAATGCTCAACACCTTAGGGACCTCCAATAAATGTTCCTTTTCTTTCACTCTTTCCCACAACAAAATTTACTGGCAGTATCAGGTACCTGGTAAAAAACAAAAAGCCACAGGCAGTGCCCTGGCATAGCCAGTCTACCTGCTTTATCTCAGGAATCTCTGATGAGCTTTCCCTTAGCAGTTCTTAAAAGGAAGGCCTCTGTGGAAAAGTGGAGGGGCTCAGGGAGGAGGGGGCTGTCCCCTAGAGACTGCACCTCTGAAGCCACTGTTCCTTCTTTTCATTCGCCACCACCACTTCTGATCAGCAGGCTCCATCATGCTTTGAAAGGTTTGACCTACACTGCTGTGACATGTTACTCTCCTGGGTTCCCTCAGGGGACACTGTCTGGTTTTTGAGCTCTGGTTCTTGAATTCTACTTGCTGCTTTCTTTACTCCTTCCAAGGCAGCAGGTGTCACACTTGAAGATGCACCAGAATCCCTTGGAGGCTTTGTTAAGACATCGAGTTTCTGCTTCAGTAAATCTGGGATGAGGACCGATAATTTGCATTTCTAACTAGTTCCCAAGGGATGCTGATGCTGCTCACATGAAACTGCACTTTCAGAACCACTGCTTAAGGCTAAGGGACTCTGGATTTTTTTTTTAACATTTTTATTAAGTTATAATCATTTTACAATGTTGTGTCAAATTCCAGTGAAGAGCACAATTTTTCAGTTATACATGAACATATGTATATATATATTCATTATCACATTTTTTCTCTGTGAGCTACCACAAGATCTTATGTATATTTCCCTGTGCTACACAGTATAATCTTGTTCATCTATTCTACACTTTTGAAATCCCGACTATCCCTTCCCAACCCCCACCCTCTTGGCAACCACAAGTTTGTATTCTATGTCTATGAGTCTGTTTCTGATTTTTATTTATGCTTTGTTTTTTTGTTTTTCTTTTTGTTTTTGTTTTTATTTTAGATTCCACATATGAGCGATCTCATATGGTATTTTTATTTCTCTTTCGGGTTTACTTCACTTAGAATGACATTCTCCAGCAGCATCCATGTTGCTGAAAATGGCGTTATGTTGTCAGTTTTTATGGCTCAGTAGTATTCCATTGTATGAATATACCACCACTTCTTTATCCAGCCATCGGTTGATGGACATTTAGGCTGTCTCCATGTCTTGGCTATTGTAAATAGTGCTGCTATGAACATTGGGGTGCAGGTGTCATCCTGAAGTAGGGTTCCTTCTGGATATATGCCCAGAGTGGGACTCCTGGGTCACATGTTAAGTCTATTTCTAGTCTTTTGAGGAATCTCCATACTGTTTTCCACAGTGGCTGCACTAAACTGAATTCCCACCAGCAGTGTAGGAGGGTTCCCCTTTCTCCACAGCCTCTCCAGCATTTGTCATTTGTGGACTTTTGAATGATGGCCATTCTGTCTGGTGTGAAGTGACACCTCATTGTAGTTTTGATTTGCATTTTTCTGATAATTAGTGATATTGAGCATTTTTTCATGTGCCTATTGATCATTTGTGTGTGTTCCTTGGAGAATTGCTTATTTAGGTCTTTTGCCCATTTTTGGATTGGGTTGTTTGTTTCTTTCTTCTTAAGTCTTATGAGCTGCTTATATATTGTGGAGATCAAGCCTTTGTCGGTTTCATTTGTATTAATTTTCTCCCATTCCATAGGTTGTCTTTCTGTTTTACTTATGGTTTCCTTTGCTGTGCAGAAGCTTGTAAGTTTCATTAGGTCCCATTGGTTTATTCTTGCTTTTATTTCTATTGCTTGAGTAGAGTGTTCTAGGAGAACATTTGTGAGATGTATGTGAGATAATGTTTTGCTTATATTTTCTTCTAGGAGGTTTATTGTATCCTATCTTATGTTTAAGTCTTTGATCCATTTTGAGCTGGTTTTTGTGTATGGTGTAAGGGAGTGCTCTAGCTTCATTGCTTTGCATGCTGCTGTCCAGTTTTCCCAACACCATTTGCTGCTGAAGAGACTGTCTTTATTCCATTGTATATTCTTGCCTCCTTTGTCGAAGATGAGTTGACCAAAAGTTTGTGGGTTCAGTTCTGGGCTCTCTATTCTGTTCCATTGGTCTATATGTCTGTTTTTGAACCACTATGATGGTGTCTTGATGACTGTAGCTCTATAGTATTGTCTGAAGTCTGGGAGAGATATTCCTCCAGCCTCTTTCTTTTTCTTCAGTAATGCTTTGACAATTCTAGGTCTTTGATGGTTCCATATATATTTTATTTTGATTTGTTCTAGTTTTGTGAAATATGTCCT
Organism: Camelus bactrianus; assembly: GCF_048773025.1. Classification (NCBI taxonomy): domain Eukaryota; kingdom Metazoa; phylum Chordata; class Mammalia; order Artiodactyla; family Camelidae; genus Camelus; species Camelus bactrianus. The sequence continues at coordinate 46,333,238 of NC_133575.1, forward strand.
GGGTAATCTGATAGTGATTGCACTAAATCTGTAGATTGCCTTGGGCAGTGTGACCATTTTAACAATATTGTGTAAATACAGGACAGAAATAGACTCACAGACAGAGAATACAGACTTGTGGTTACCAGGGGAGTGGAGGGTGGGAAGGGATAGACTGGGATTTCAAAATTGTAGAATAGATAAACAAGAATACACTGTATAGCACAGGGAAATATACACAAAATGTTATGATAACTCACAGAAAAAAATGTGGCAATGAGTGTGTATATGTCCATGTATGACTGAAAAATTGTGCTGAACACTGGAATTTGACACAACATTGTAAAATGATTATGAATCAATAAAAAATGTTAAAAAATACAATATTGATTCTTCCAATGGGATATCTTTCCATTTTTTAAAATCTTCTTTAATTTCCTTCATCAATGTTTTATAGTTTTCTGTGTATAATTCTTTCACCTCCTTTGTTAGATGATACTCTGGCTTTTAAGCTTGCCCACCCCCACTAGTTAACTTGCACTGCAGACCGATCTCTACAGCTCTCGACAGTCCTGCTTTTCAAGTATTCAATCTTTGCTTCCAGATCGAAAAAATATATTTTATTTAGCCTCCTGGTACGTCATTTATGTGGAGTCTCCATGAGTGTCCTCCCAACACCTACTTGTCCACTGCCTTTGCCTCAGATCCTTCCTGGTTGCCTTAGTTGAACCTCCCTTTCTCCTCCAGTCTCAGTTAACATGTTTTGTTTTTTTTTTTCTGGCTGCCATCCTTGAACATCTCTATAAGTGACATCAGATTCTCCTTCCAACTTTCCTCTATATTCTCATGTGATTTCTTGAATATGGGCTCTGGGCACAGTTCTGGCTGTAATCTTGGCTCTCCCTCTCCCTAAAGTATGTGATCTTGGGAAAGACACTTGAGCTCTCTGAGCCTCAGTTTGTCATCTGTAAAATCAGGCTGGGAAAAAAATGTAAGAATGTCTGTAAAAGGGCCCTAGTACAGCACCTGTCACATAGTAAGATATTGGTAAATGTTAGTCTCTTTTTCCTTATTTCCTCTACTTTCCTCACATCAGCTTACCTGCACTCCCAACAACTAGAGATCTGGCAGCATATAAGAAGGATAAAACAATTCAGAAATAAAATCTTTAATTAGTGTGAAAGAAAATGGTAAGTGAGAGAAGGAGGTTCCATACAAATTACTATAACTTTTAAGACAAGGAAGAATTCATTTTCAATGGGTGGGCCTAAGAGTACATTTTATGGATGACTGAATGGTATCATTTTCCTTCCCACTCCCATTTCTCAAGCCAGAAATCTGAATGGCACCCAAGATTCCTGACTTCTCTCTCACTCTCCACACCCATTTTAACAACAAATCTTGTCACATTTATATTTTAAATATATTTTGAATCCACATACTTTTCTCCATCTCTACTGCCATAACTTTCATCTGAGCCATGCTCATCTCTTGATTGCATTACTGTAATAACCTCTTCATTGTTCTTTTTACCTTCATTCCTGCCTCCCACAATCAGCTCTTCAAATAACAACCAAAGCTGTTTTTTTTTTTTTTTTACAAAACACAAATGTGATTATGTTTTCCCCTTACCTAAACCCTTCCAGCAGTGCTTGCCTTATTGATTGAAATTAGAGTAATACAGAGATTAGCAGGGCTCCTGGGTAAGTATGACATTCAAACTAGTGAAAGTTTCCTCGTGTGTGTGTGTATGCACATATGGAAATATCTACAAAATATATCATTAAGTAAAAGGTAAGGTACAGAAGAATGAGGATCTTGTGTTTGTTTCATACATACATACACACACATACTTCTCTGTGTATACTCAAATGGGAAGATAAGGAATTTTTCTTCTGGAAATCATCACAAAAATATTTTAACAGTGATTTCCTATAAGGAGAGTGACTTAGTTGGGGAGGAGAGTGAATTTCATCTTTTATTTTGAACTGTTTGAATTTTCAAACCCATACATCAACTTATTTTTTAAAAAGGTTATCTGGAAAGTGAATATAAATTGACCTTTGTTTCTCTCTTTGTATTTCTATGTATGAGAAATTTATAACTGTTATATTCAGGAAATTAACGACTTCTCATTTTCTCTAGGATAAAGGTCAAACTCTATAACATGGCCTATATAGCCCTTTGTGACCTAGACCCTCCCAATCTTTCTAGCTCACTGTTTGCCCTTCCTCACCTCATACCCTATGCTCCACACATGCCAGAGTTCTGTCAGTTTGTCAGTTTTCCGAAGTACTATGTACTTTCTCTTACCTCCAGACTTTATATGTTGTTCTACATGGCTCAAACACTCTTCCCCCTATTCTTTCTCCCACTCATCTTTTGAGTCTCAGTTTAGAATTCCTTTCCTCCAAGTGATCTTCCCTGACTTCCTGTGTTTCTCAGTTAGGTGGTCCTGCCATGTGCTCCCAATGCAAAATGTATATTTAACCATAGTTTATTAAAATTACTTGTTTAATGGCCTGTCTTTGCAGTTTATAACAGAAGCTCTGTGAGTTCAGGGATCACATCTTTCTTGCTTCCCATTGTAGCCTAAGAGCCTAGCATAACACTTGATATAGACTTGGTGCTCAATGAACATTTGCTAGATGAATAAATGCATAAATGATGGACAAGAATCAATAAGACATCCTTAGAACATGGTCAGCAAAATCCTAATAGAAAACAGCTACATTTGTAAACTTCATGTTTCAATGTTTGGGAAGATGACTTAGGTGGAAGTTTTCCAATTTTAAGGTTGACTTAGTTGTACCTGATAGTTTCACTGTTTGACCAACAAGTCTGTTCCCAAAAAGAGTGTATCTATCACTGTTAGTCCTTCTGCTATTCTAATTGACCCATTGTAACCAGCCTGTCCCTATTTTTCTGAATACCTGACCCCCAAATCCTCCTGGGTTACCTAGAAGAATATTGAGGAAAAGAGGCCTCAGAAAGCATGAAAGATGTTTGCTTCCCAATTAGGTTGCTTCACGGGGCTCTTAAAGGAGCTCTTACTTGTTTCATATTTTAGGTTAAGCAGCCATGTAGACCTTAATTCAAAAAAAGAGTTATTGGCAAAATAAACCTGAAAACTCACAATACAATTTTCTTTCTTTCTGGCTTTACAAACTCTATTTGGATGCCTCCAATAACTGAGAGCTCACAATCTTCCAAGACAACTCATTCAAATTTTGGGTTACTTTTATTTATATTTAAATAGCCACACATCTGCCTTCTTCTACCTTCTGTTTATTGATAACTTTCTCCATTGAATTCAGGACTCCTAAGCAAAAATTCTAGTCAATGCCACCTCATTCCTTTTCAATAGCAAAAGAGCTAGTTGTCTTGGGGAGAATATTTCTCTTCCTGGGCACCTACAATGCAGTGCTGGTTCCCAAGTCCCACCTTTTCTTTGTTCTCATTCCAATAATTACTTTGTTCCCAGAGAGCTGTGGTAATAAATGCCACAATGGTGGCTGGCCTAACCACTGGCTGGAGGAAGTAGTCATCTCCATGATATGATTTAAGGGACTCAAAAACATCTTCACTGCCTCAAAAAAATGACAGCTTAGTTTAGTGAAAGTGTACCCAGTGGTGAGAGTCATATTCCAGACCTCACTATGCCATAACCCCATGTGTTACTTGAGGTCAGCTATTTTCCTATTTTGGTCTTAGTCTTCTCACTGATAGAAGGAGAGCCTTTCATTAGCCAGTCTTTTAGATCCCTCCCAGCTTTCACATCTTGTATTTCTGTGATTCAGTCTTTTGGATTAGTGCCCACCAACATCCAGAAAGCATACGCAGGTGCCTAAACATGATTTATAGGCACTCTGTTTGCATGTGTGACTTTATGGCAAGTTCACCATATGGGGAAATAAATTATATGCAGTTTCAAACTCTGAATTTCTATTCACATACATAAAATGCAGGTATTCTCACAATCCTCTTAGAGGATTGTAATACTGGGCAGATTTCTTTACCTCTCTAAGAGGTAAAGCTAAAGGCAAGTAAATACATTGTTTCATAGAGGCTCCAGAAGGAATGTAACCCTGTTGACACCTTGATTTTACCCCAGTAAGACCCATTTTAGACTTCTAAACTATTAGAAGTATAAGATAATAAATATGTTGTTTTAAGCAACCAAGTTTCTGCTAGTTTTTTATACCAGCAAAAGAAACTTATACAAATGTCAAGAGACTTAATTCTGAATCACGCTATTGCCATATATTAGCTGTGTATTATTGAGCAGATTACTTTACCTCTCTGAGATTTAGAGTCCTCATCTATAAAATGAGGAAAACTACCTTTCTTGTTAACATCACAAGTAGCTCTGAATACCAAATTAAGTACAAGTGCCATAGAAATGTAAGGTGGAATACTTCTGTGAAATAAAAACATCATAAGAAAAGTGGAAAGATAATCAGTAGACCAGGAAAAATATCTGCCACATATACAACAGGTAATGAATTACTATCCAATTACCCAGAATGTCAAAGTACTTGATGAAAAAAGAAAACCCAAATGGAAAATAAGCACATCTTTTCAAAATTGCTCAAACTAGTCATCAAGGAAATGCAAGTTGAAAATCAAAGCAGCAAGTGATACCATTTTTCACCAGCCAAGTGGGTTAACATTCTTAAAACATTTCAAAGATTGATAAAAGTATGTCAATGTGTGAGGTAACAAACCCTCTCATACTCTGATGAAAACTATACATTGGAGACACCACCACAAAGAGTGATTTGTTAATATTTACTAATATTTAAAATGTATGTGCTTTATACTGTAGCATTTTTTGTTCTTAGATATTCACCAAATTGAACACAAATGGACAAGGATGTTCATTGCAACATCATCTATAGTTATTGCTGTAGTTAAGACAAATAAACTATATTATTACAATAATATGGATTGCTATGAAGCAATTTAAAATTAGGTCAGGGATTTCTGGTCAAGATCGTATAGTAGGACCACGAGCTTGCATCGCCTTGTGACTACAACAAAACCACAACTGACTACTGCAACAATAACAACAAGGCTGGAACCCAGCAAAAAAGATCTTCTTAAACTGGGAAAATAAAGAAGGAACCACAGTGGGATGGTAGGAGGGGTGTGCTCATGATATAATCGGGCCCCATATCCCCCAGTGGGCAACCCAGAAGCTGAAAAATAATTAAATCACAGAGGCCCTCCCAGAGGAGTCAGAGTTCTAAGCCCCATGTCAGGATCCCCAGCCTGGGGTTCCAGCATTGGAAGGAGGAGACCCCAGGATGACTGGTTTTGAAGGCCAATAGGGCCTAGCTCCAGGAGCCCCACAGGACCAGAGGAAACAGAGATTTCATTCTCTCGGGAAGCCTACACAGAATCTTGCATATGCCAGGTCCAAGGGCAGAAGCATTGATTCCATAAGAACTTCGGCCAGACCTACCTGCTGCTTTTGGAGGATCTCCTGGGGAGGTATGGATGGCTACAACTCACCTAGGAGACAAAAAAGCTGTTGACAGACATGCCAGGAGTGTTCATCTACATGAGCTTTCCTGGAGGCTGACATCTTGACTGGATCATTAGCACCAAGACCTGGCCCCACCCACAGCTTGTATGCTTAAGGGCTGGGAAGTCTCAGACCAAACAACATACTAGGTGGGAATACAGTTCCACCCATCAGCAGACTTCCTGAGCCACAAACACCTCTAGACATGGCCCTACCCATCAGAGGTCCAGGACTAAGCTTCATCCAGCAGTGGGCAAACACTGACTCCTCCTGCCAGGAAACCTGCATAAACCTCTAGTCCAGTCTTATCCACCAGGGACAGATACCAAAAATAAGAAGACAACAATCCCAAAGCCTGTGGGAGGAATCCAAAAACATAGGCCAGACTACATTAGGATAAGCAAGACCCTGGTCCTTGGGTGACAAGAGATTAGTGTACTGCTAGAACACATAGGACATCTCCCACAGACAGCCACTTCTCCAAGGTCAAAAAATGTAGCTGACCTACCTAAAAATACAAATAGAAAGATAGAAAATATGAGGAGGCAGAGGAATATCTCCCAGGGCAAGGAACAAGATAAAATCCTAAAAGAAGAAATAAATGATGAGGAGATAAGCAATTTATCTGAAAGAGAGTTTAAAGTATTGATGGTGAAAATGTTCAGAGAACTCAAGAGGAGTATAGATGCACAGAGTGAAGTTTTTAGCAAAGATTTGGAAAATATAAATAATACCCAAACAGAATTAAAGAATAAATTCATTGAAATGAATGACACACAGAAAGAACCAAGAATAGACTAAAAGCGTTAGAAGAATGGATCAATGAGCTAGAAGACAGATTAGTGGAAATCACTATTGCAGAACAGAAAAAAGAAAAAAATAATAAAAAGAAATGATGATAGTTTAAGAGAACTCTGGTACAATATGCAATGCATTAATATTCACATTAAATGGGCCCCAGAAAGAGAAGAAAGAGAGAGAAAGTACCTGAAAAAATTTTTGAAGAGATAATAACTGAAAATTTCCCTAATTTGGGAAAGAAAACAGTCACCCAAGTCCAAGAAGCACAAAGAGTTCAACACAGGATCAACCCAAAGAGGAATATACCAAGGCACATAGTCATCAAACTGACAAAAATTAAGGATAAGGAGAAAAAAATAAAATCAGCAAGAGAAGAGCAACAAATAACATACAAGGGAACTCCCATAAGGTTATCAGCTGATTTTTCAGCAGAAAATCTACAGGCCAGAAGGGAGTGGCACGATATATTTAAAGTAATGAAAGGGGAAAACTTACAACAAAGAATGCTCTATCCAGCAAGGCTCTTGTTCAGATTTAATGGAGAAATCAAAAGCTTCACAGATAAAGAAAGCTGAAAGAATTCAGCACCACCAAACTAGCTTTACAACAAATCTTAAAGGAACTTCTCTAGTCATCAAACCATAAGAAAAGAGAACAAAAGAAAAAAAAAAAAAAAGAAGAAAAGATCTATAAAACATTGCTTTGGCAGTTTGGGGTCTTTTATGGGTCCATATAAATTTTAGAATTGTTTGTTCTAGTTCTGTGAAAAATGCTGTGAGTACTTTTACAGAGGTTGCATTAGATCTGTAGATTGCTTTGGGTAGTACAGTCATTTTGATAATGTTGATTCTTCCAGTCCAAGAGCACAAGGTATCTTTACATTTCTCTGTATCATCTTCAATTTTCTTCATCAATGTTTTATAGTTTTCAGAGTATAGATAGCCTCCTTGGTTAAGTTTATTTCTAGGTATTTTTTTTTGTTTTGATGCAATGGAAATGTTTATGCCAGATATAAAATTCTGGTTTTTGAAGTGAAAAAAAAAGTGAATGAAAGGCCACAAGTGGCAAAATATCCTTCTTTCTAATGTGTGAGTTGTATTCCATTACATATATATGCTACATCTTCTTTATAAATCGATCAATCAATCAATCAAGACTTTATTTTTGGGGGGGAAAGGAGGTAATTAGGTTTGTTTGTTTGCTTGTTCATTTATTTATTTATTTATAATTTATTTATTTATTTATAATGGAGATATGGGGATTGAACCCAGGACTTCATGCACGCTAAGTACAGACTCTACCACTGAGCTATACCTTCCCCTCAAGAAAGGTTTTAAAAAGACAATTTTTATATCCAAAATAAACAACTGTGCAGAAAACAAAAATAATCATAGTACATACTACATAGCTCACCTTACATAGCTTTTTGGAATCATAATATAACTAAAACTTGATATAAATAAAACCTTAATGAAAATAAATTTCAATAAATGCAGACAAGCTATATTTGTGAATAGAAAGCCACCTTGAACACTCTTCCCAGTCAATGTGAATCAAAATGCCAAATGACTTTTTGTCTTATTTTCATTAATTTATTCAAAATTTCATATGAAAGAATGAGGTGGGATTTTGTATGAAAATTCTGAAAACAGAATTCCTTGACAAATACTAAAACCTAATTAAACTGCAATAATATTTAAAAATGATATCAAAAATGAAGATGATTGATGGATGGATAAAAGAATGCATAGATGGACATGGGATAAAGCAATCAAGCATATTAAGATGTTAATGTTAGAATCTAGGTTGTAGGTATATGGATATTCTCTGAAAAGTTTATTAAAATTTACTATATGTTTGAAATTTTTCATAATAAAATGATGAGGGAAGAATACATTGATTCGAAAAAACATTGACAACAAAAACTAATATTCATATTTGTGTTATAAAGATAGATTATATTTAAGAGAGACTAGAACAGGTGCAGAATGATATGACACCACTCCTGTTCAAAATATGCTAATATAACAGTATTATGCATTTTCTTTAGTTAAAATATGTATGTATTCGTACAGTTACAAAACAATACATACAAATGCATAAATTACATATACCATCACAGAAGATGTATCGTTTATATAAAACACACAAACAGAAAAACAAATAAAATCATAACAAAAATCTAGAGGGAAGAGGACAATGTGTGTATACCAGGAATGAGGTGATGGTCAAAAGGACATTAGCTTAATCTGTAATGCTTTAGTATTTTACAAAAATAATGTTGTCAGAAATCTCTTTAAAAGTAAAAGCTAAAATTATATAAAATTATAAATATATTATAAATATATATATATATTTTTTTTCTCATTCTCCTCATTAAGGACCCAAGCTATCTGTGTCAGGCATGAACTATGAATACTTATTGCGCCTTACCACAGCATCTTCCCCAAATGATTCCTTTCCTCCTTGGGCCTAACACTTTGTCTCTACCTCTTGGGAGACTAAAGAAAGCCCTCTTTCCCTTCAACCCCTGGTCAAACCTATGAAGTGATTAATTGTGAAGGCTCTGGAGACACCCCACAAGTAAAGAATTTCACTTTGATTCTCTGCTGCTTCCTAGGTGTGGCATTTAGGCAAGTTTCTTAAAACCTCATTGTGCTTCAGTTCTCTCATCTATAAAATGGAGATCATAATACCCCACAAGGTTGTTTTGAGGATTACATGAATAAATACACGGTAAGTATGTAGAATAGACCCTAGCACATATAAGAATCTTAATAAAAGTTGGCTAGTGTTACTCATAAAATCTGCATGATTTTTACTAATAGTTCTGACTGCTATGTTTTAGCCAAAGGAATCCATCATTCCTGCTTCTCTGATTCATTTTAATTTTATAAGAAATTTAAGGAGACTTTTCTTTCTGAGGCAGTGGTTAGATACAAAAAGATTGTAAAGCAAAAAATTATAGATGCCAAAAGGCAATGTCAGTTTACACCAAGAGCCTAATTTGGGAGTATAAACATGTTTGACTGCAGCATCATCCTCACTTGAAATGTTTTTCTTTTCACTTTCCACTAAGCCAAATCCTTCCTGTCCTTAAAGGATAAGTGGAAATTCCATCTTGTCCAGAAAGTCTTCTCTGGCTCTAGTCTTCATGAATTGCTTTCTCCTCCAAATTCCTACAGCATTTTTAGTTGGTATCATGATAGCATAGCTTTTAGTCCAATGATACCTCATATAACTTTCTAGTAATTCATTGTAGGAATTTTGTCTTAGAATGATATCTATCATCTCCCTAATTACCAGGACTGAGTCACGTGACTCACATGCAGGTTACCTTTCCTTCCTTACTACTCCTAGTAATGGAAAGAAATGCAATGAGCATTGCAGACACACAGTAGTCTGATTGCCAAGCCTTATGTGAAGGAAACTGTGTACTGTTTAAAAACAGATTGACTGAGAACTCCTAATGGCAGGTATAATGTTCTGCACATAATAAATATCTATTGGATGAATGAATAAAAGAGCAGTAATGCTGGCACACACTACAAAAAGTATAAAATAGATAAAGCAAAATCTAATGATCTAGTGAATACTTAGATTAAAATGGCTATTCTGGCAAAAGGAATGGTTTTACGGAAAGTAAACAATTTGTTTCAATTGTTTTTTAAATTTTTTATTGATTTATAATCATTTTACAATGTTGTGTCAAGTTCCAGTGTAGAGCACAATTTTTCAGTTGTACATGAACACATATATATTCATTGTCACATTTTTTTCTCTGTGAGCTACCATAAGATCTTGTGTATATTTCCCTGTGATACACAGTATAATCTTGTTCATCTATTCTACACTTTTGAAATCCTGACTATCCCTTCCCACCCTCCTCCCCGTTGGCAACCACAAGTTTGTATTCTATGTCTATGAGTCTATTTCTGTTTTGTATTATGCTTTGTCCTTTTGCTTTAGTTTTAGTTAGTTTTTTTTTAAATCCACCTATGAGCAATCTCATATAGTACTTTTATTTCTCTTTCTGGCTTACTTCACTTAGAATGACATTCTCCAGCAGCATCCATGTTGCTGAAAATGGCATGATGTTGCCAGGTTTTGTGGCTGAGTAGTATTCCATTGTATAAATATGCCACCACTTCTTTATCCAGCCATCTGTTGATGGACATTTAGGCTGTCTCCATGTCTTGGCTATTGTAAATAGTGCTGCTACGAACATTGGGGTGCAGGTGTCATCCTGAAGTAGGGTTCCTTCTGGATATATGCCCAGGAGTGGGTTTCCTGGGTCGTATGGTAAGTCTATTCCTAGTCTTTTGAGGAATCTCCATACTGTTTTCCACAGTGGCTGCACCAAACTGCATTCCCACCAGCAGTGTAAGAGTGTTCCCCTTTCTCCACAGCCTCTCCAGCATTTGTCATTTGTGGATTTTTGAATTATGGCCATTCTGTCTGGTGTGAGGTGATACCTCATTGTAGTTTTGATTTGCATTTCTCTGATAATTAGTGATATTGAGCATTTTTTAATGTGCCTATTGATCATTTGTATGTCTTCCTTGGAGAATTGCTTATTTAGGTCTTTTGCCCATTTTTGGATTGGGTTGTTTGGTTGTTTCTTCTTAAGTCGTATGAGCTGCTTATATATTCTGGAGATCAAGCCTTTGTCAGTTTCATTTGCAAAAAATTTTCTCCCATTCCGTAGGTTGTCTTTTTGTTTTACTTATGATTTCCTTTGCTGTGCAGAAGCTTGTAGTTTCATTAGGTCCCATTGGTTTATTCTTGCTTTTATTTCTATTGCTTGAGTAGACTGTTCTAGGAGACATTTGTGAGATAATGTTTTGCCTATATTTTCTTCTAGGAGGTTTATTGTATCTTGTCTTATGTTTAAGTCTTTGATCCATCTTGAGCTGATTTTTGTGTATGGTGTAAGGGAGTGCTCTAGCTTCATTGCTTTGCATGCTGCTGTCCAGTTTTCCCAACACCATCTGCTGAAGAGACTCTCGTTATTCCATTGTATATTCTTGCCTCCCTTGTTGAAGATTAGTTGACCAAAAGTTTGTGGGTTCAGTTCTTGGCTCTCTATTCTGTTCCATTGGTCTATATGTCTGTTTTTGTACAACTACCATGCTGTCTTGATGACTGTAGCTCTATAGTATTGTCTGAAGTCTGGGAGAGTTATTCCTCCAGCCTCTTTCTTTTTCTTCAGTAATGCTTTGACAATTCTAGGTCTTTGATGGTTCCATATAAATTTTATTATGATTTGTTCTAGTTCTGTGAAATATGTCCTGGGTAATCTGATAGTGATTGCACTAAATCTGTAGATTGCCTTGGGCAATGTGACCATTTTAACAATACTGACTCTTCCAATCCAAGAGCATGGGATATCTTTCCATTTTTTATAGTCGTCTTTAATTTCCTTCAGAGCAGTATTGCTGGCACACACTACAAAAAGTATAAAATAGATATAGCAAAATCTAATGACCTAATGAATGCTTAGATTAAAAAGGCTATTTTGGCAAAAGTAATGGTTTTAGGGAAAGTAAACACTTTGTTTCCATTTTTTAAAATAAAAACCTTCTACTGGATAAATCTTGATCAAAAAATGAAATTTTTGGTAGAAGTCATCTGTGAAGCTATCTGGTTCTGGGTTTTTATTTTTCGGGAGGTTTTTGATTACTGATTCAATCTCCTTTCTCATTGTTGGTTTGTTCAGATTTTCTATTACTTCATGATTTAGTCTTGGTAAGTTGTGTTTTTCTAGGAATTTATTCATTTCTTCTAAATTATATAATTTGGGGCATATTATTGTGCATAGTAGTCTTAAGATCCTTTGGATTTCTGTAGTATCAGTTGTAATGTCTATTCTTTCATTTATAATTTTTCTTCTTAGTCTAGCTAAGATTTGCTAAATGTGTTTATCTTTTCATAAAATCAACTCAGCCAGTCTTCTCTATTGGATTTGTAGTCTCTAATTCATTTATTCTCACTCAAATCTTTATTTCCTCCCTTGTGCTAAGTGAAATAAGCCAGAGAAAGAAAAATAATTTATGGTGTCACTTATATGTGGAATCTAAAAAAGAAAAACATGTCAATTTCTTAGAAGCAGAAGATTAGAAGGGCACTTGTTGCCAGGAGCTGAAGGAAGAGGAAATGTAGGTCAATAGTTAAACATTTTAAAAGAATAAATTCTGAAGATCTACGGTACAGTGTGATGACTATAATAAATACTACAGTGTTGTATACTTGAAAGTTACTGAGAGAAGATCTTAAAAATGCTGACCAGTAAAGAAGAAAAAATAAAAGAGTTAGCTATGTTAACTATGTGAGGTGATGAATAGATGTGTTAATTAACTTAATCTTGGCAATGTTGAAATTCTACAATGTATATGTATATCAAACTGCCACCTTATACACTTTAAACATATATAGTTATATTTGTCAATTATTCATCCATAAAGTTTAAAAAAGACAATCTGTAAATCAAAAAGAAATAAAGATTTTTTTGATCAATAGAGGGAAGTTTCTGGAAGTAAGTTTGAGGCCTTGTTATGTGACAGTTTTGAACAATAGAAGAAAGTTTATGGTAACAAGGATCCTGTTTTGTGATCTGAAATAAGAAGAATTACCAGTTTATAATACAAAATCCAAATTCTCATCAATCGCAGAAATGACTTAGTACTAAATAAAACAGTTCATTCCATTAGGAGATTGGAGAGAAAACAATTATGTATATTTAAATAATGTAACTATGAAATGCATTTTAAAACCAGCTTCTTTACAAGAACTCAGTAAATTCACTTTTTTTATTTTTAGAGTTCTCAGCTAGAAAAGAAAAAGGGGAAAAGTTACAAACTCTGGTACCCCAAGTGAGTCATTTCTATGAGATATGTGTTGGAGTTTTGTAAATTTTAAAGTAATAAAATAGTATATAAACACAGGAAACTTTTGTCAGCATTTCTCCATCATTCACGACTCCTAGTTAACTATATGTCATGATTATGACTACAGTTTAGTGCCTGATTACACAGCTCTAAGTCTGGAATGCATTTAAGAAATGAAAATAAGGAGCAAGATGACCTCTCTTCTATGTTTCATAGATCTCTTACTTTTCAACAATATTTTTCTCCTCCTCCTTCCCCGTCTGTCTCCTTTCCTGCTTCTCTCTCATTCCTTTCCACCATTAATTCCATTTCATTGCACCCCTTTCTACAGACTTTTTTTTCAGCATCTTGTTTCTTTCTCTTCTTCACTCATTCCCATTTTCTCCTGTTCTTCAACCTTCTTTGCTGTCTCAATCACTCCCTTCTTTGACATCTTTCACAACTCTTATTTCTGTACCTAGCTTCTTGTGTTTGTCTCTGCCTTTGTTTCTCTGTATTTCTGTTGTTCTCTTAGTCTCTGTCTCTCTTTATCTTTTGCTGACTTTTTCTTTAATACACACCAACTGTGCTCAAATCTCTCAAGTTCTAGATTACTCAATAGGAACTTTAATCTAAAAATTTCGACCTATAACTTTACATCAGTTGGTAGTGTTTCATGTTAATCTCCACCCATCATAGAGCAAATTGCTGTTATTTATAGTAATTTTAAAGGATATCTTTGTAAAAAATTGACTTTTTTTTTCAATGTTGGTGACACTTTAAATGCAGTTTCTCTAGCTGTCACAACAGCAAGGCAGAAAATAATTGCCTAGGCTGAACCAAAACATTCAGGAAGACTGCTTGAGAAGCTTAGGTAAACACTAAGGAATTAAGACTCTGGGCATATTTGTTTCATTTTGTCTTTTCTATGACATCAAACTGTAGTGAAATGTCAGGTGGCCAAAATTTAGTACCAGCTTTGGCACTAGTTTTTTTCATCTCTTTATGACCTCAGAATTTTCATTTAATAGCAAAAGCCTTATAATCCCCATCTGATAAATGAAGAATAAAAGCCCCTGGATGCCAGATGCAAATACAGCCTCTCAAGATCAAGTGAGATAATAAATATGAAAGTATTATGGGAAAGCATGATGCCTTTTACATGAGAGTTCAACATTCTTATGATCTTTAATGACTCACTCATTTTAGAATAGATCTAGGATCCTTACCTAAAAATTAAAGTTCAGCATCATAAAGACTAAATAAAAGCATTCTAAAATGTACCCAATAATGAACTCTGAACTGAACATACCCAAGGGTGGAATGCTGAAATTCTCCCTGATGACTTAGATTTTGATGAATTGGCTGATAGTTAGCAAATGGCTTTACTAAACTGATATGGAGAAGGAAATAGGCCTTTACTCTCTTTTCTTCCTTTCCCGTGAATGTGTCTCTCTCATCATCATCATAACAGCAATGATTATGCACACTCTTCTTCCTTGTGCCATGTCAACACTGGTTCAAATATAAGTGCCCTCTGATCACTTACAACCTAAGACAAACAATACAAATGAGGTGGTATTTTTTTTTTAATTGACATTCAAAGATAATAAGGAACATAGATGAGAGTTGCAACTTGGCACAGTGAAAACGGCTAGGAGTCAAATGTGTATTTTTTAGTTCAGGTACAATTCCTGATTTTCTGTGTGATTTAAAGCCAGTTGTATCATCTTTCTGAGACTTGGTTTTCCCACTGTGAAAGGACAGCCTGAGACTAGATTATCTAAGAAACTCTTTAGTCTTGGAATTCTATGAGTTAACAATCAGATGAGGCATTTTATTTTTTTCTTTCCTTTCAGGTCCTGATGACTACCAATAGTGAGTGAAGTTGTAATTAAATGCTTTTTTTCCTAGAAAATGGTGCATATAACTTCCTGCTCCACCAATATGGAGTAATTCCATTCCCCTTAGGTTCTCCCACTTACAACAAAAAGTTCTTAACATAAGAAAAACTAGCCTAGGAAGAGTTTGAAAGATTTAAAGGAATCAGGCTTCCTAAGGACCATGAGACTTGAGGAACAACACAGGATATGATAGTGAACTCCCTGAGTTTGCTGATTACCCCTCTGCACATATCCTATGCAAGACCTTCCAGAATTCTTCTACTTAGAACCGCCAACAATAGACAAGCAAACAACAACAACAACAACAAAAACAAAAACACACACATTTCCAAGAAAAGTCTATTTCTTTTAGCCAAAATACCTGGGAAATTGTGTACTAACAACAGAAAATCTCTCTGGCAATTCTCACCCTACTTTAGCTAAGCATCAATGGAAATAAAACACAACTATATACTTACTTTATTTTCACTTATTTTCAAACCCACCTCACTCCTTCCATTCCTATCCCAATAAAGCAAGTGGTACTATCTCCTTCTGGGTGAGATCATCAGAAGAAAACCAGGAGCTAATTTTCCATCCTCTAAACAGAGAACTAATCTTTTGGTGGTGCCAATGGGGCCCAGAGGAAATTTATCTTCCACCCCTGTCTAAAGAAAGTAATCAGGCAGTGCTCTGATTCCTCCACAAGGTTGGTGTCAATGGGTCCATTTAGAAACTGAGTCAGCTAAATGGAAGCATACAGTGGTGAAGTGAACTTCCACCTCCACCTAAGCAGCAATAAGACTTAAAGAGGTTACCATTAGACTTTATCCTCAACCCCAACCTACAGGTGGAGAGCTAAGCTTCCACACCCACTCGATATCAACAAAACAGTACAAATGAGTACTCTTTCTTCTTAACCTGATGTTAGTGAATCCCAGTGGGGAGCTGAATTTCCATCCCCTCACAACATCAAGGAGGCAGAATAAGATGGCAGTAAGCAAGTTGAAAATGAAATTTTTAAATAATTTAATTTGTTATATAATCAAAAATAAAAACACTTAGGAATGAGTTTAACAAAATAAAGTGCAAAATTTGTATTTTGAAACAAAACTTTATTTGAAAAAGATTGAAATAAATGGAAAGACACTTCATGCTCATAGATCACAATATTTAATATTATAAGGTGACAATACCCCCCTCCAAACTGACTTAGAGATTCAACATAATCTCTTTCAAAATCTGAGCTGGTTTTTTTTGCAGTAACTGAAAACTAAAGCTTATATGGAAATTTAAGGAACCCAGCAAAACCAAAACAGTCTTGAAAGAAAAGAACAAAGTTGATAAACTTAAACTTTCCATTTCAAAATTTACTTCAGATCTACAATAATCAAGATTGTAAGGTACTGGTCTAAGGACAGACATATAGATCAGTGGAATAGAATTAAGAGTCCCATAAAGTTATAGCTCATTTATTTTCAACTGGGTGCCAAGAAGATGCAATGAGGAAAGAATAATTTTTACAATAAAAAAATGCAGGAACAAATAGACATTAAAATGCAAAAGAATAAGTTTGGACCTTTACTACCTTGCACTGTATACAAAAATTAACCCACAGTGAATCAGACTTGAATGTAACAGCTAACAATATTAAACCCTCAGAAGAAAATATAGGCTTAAATCTTGGCTTAGTCAATAATTTTTATATATGACACCAAAAGCACAAGAGACAAAAGAAAAAATAGATAAATTTAACTTCATCAAAATAAAAATATATTGTGTTTTTCAAAGGACACTATCAAGAAAGTGAAAATATAATTCAAAATGAAAGAAAATATTTTGCAGATTATATATCTGATAATGAACTTGTATCTAGAATACACAATGAACTATTACAACTCAATAATAAAGATACAAAAAGACATATAATGCTATAAAATATGGGCAAAAGATCTGGATGGACCTTTCTCCAAATAAGATATGTAAATGGCCAATAAACAAATGAAAAATTCTAAACATCATTAGTCATTAGGGAAATGTTAATCAAAACTACAATGCAATGAGATACTACTTCACGTCCTCTAGGATGACTATAATAAAAAAAATAATTACATAACAAGTGTTGGCAAGGATGTGGAGATATTAGAACACTCATATATTAATGGTGGGAATGTAAAATGGTACAGTCATTGTGGAAAAGTTTAGGAGTTAACAAAATGTTTAAAGATTGAGTTGCCAATAACCCAAAAAGTCCATTCTTAGATATACAACCAAGAGAAAAGAAAACATATGTCCAAACAAAAATTTTTACATAAATGGTTATAGTAGCATTATTATTAATAATAACCAAAAAATTAGAACAACCTAAATATACATCAACTGACGGATAAGTTAAAAAATATGTCATATACACACACTGGAATATTGATCAGCTATGAAAAGCAATGAAGTACTGATAAATGTTACTTCATGGATGAACCTTGAAAGCATTATGCCAAGTGAAAGAAACAAAAGTCAAAGAATCACATATTGTAGGATTCCATTTATGTGAAACATCCAGAAGAGGAATTCATAGAGTTAGCAAGTAGATCAGTGCTGTGCTTAGGCCTTGTGGTTTGGGGGTAAATCTAGAGTGAATGCTAATAGGTACAAGTTTATTTTTGTGGTAATGAAACTGTTCTAAAATCATGTTGATACTCACATAACTCTACAAATATACTAACAACATTAAATTGAACACTTTAAATTGGTTAATTATATGTTATTTAAAATATATCTCAATAAAGCTATCATTAAAAAAATAAAAATACCTTGAACTAAATGAAAATAAAAATCATTCTATCAAAATATGTAGAATATAGCTAAGGCAATGCTCAGAGATAAATCTTCAACACTAATGCTTATATTAGAAAGGAGGAAAGGTGTGGGAGGGTATAGCTCAGTGGTAGAGTGCTTAGCATGTAGGAGGTCCTGGATTCAATTCCCAGTACCTCCATTAAATAAATAAATTCAGAGTGCTAAGGACACAAAGCAAATAAGACATGAAAAGAGCTCTCAAACATATTGTGGAATGGAAAAAAGAAAGGAGGAATAGTTGAAGCTGTGGTCAAGATGGCGGAGTAAGAAGGCCATGAGCTCAATTCTTCCCCTGGGCACACCAAAATTACATCTACAGAGTGACTATTGATGAGAAAAGCTGAAAGACTAACAGAAAAGATCTTCTATAATGAAAATATAAAGAAGGAACCATAATGAGATGGGTAGGAAGGGCAGGGACACAGTATACTCAAGACCCATACCCATGGGGATGGGTGATCAACAAACGGGATGATAGTTACAATTGCAGAGGTACTCTACAAGGAAAGAAGGTTATATTCAGCAATAAGAAGGCTACAAATTAATTTTTCTGTCTGAGTGCAGTGGGAGAAACAGCTCTAATGTCACTAAACCTATTTATTATCTGAAGTCAACCTGTGCCCCAAGTTCCTGGCAAAACATGTTCACTGGTTTTGCTCTGCAAACTATTGGGTCTGTCTGTCCTTCTCTTGGCCCAAGCATCACTTGATAGCACAGCTTCCAGGTTTCCTCATCAGCCCTTCTGGTCAGATGGGGTTAGAACCACAGTGCGTTGGGCTATGTTTCAGCTCTTTTACCTGGGCAGGGAAGGGTGGGATCACTCCAGGTAACTCTTAATTATCCTAACAGGCTCTCTGGTTGGGAGGTGCCAGAAACCACCCTCAGACTTTGCTATGAACTAATCCCCTTGTCTTTCTGTAGCAAGGGAACGTATTGGCTTTTCTCTGGGAGTGATCAGCTCAGCCTACCTGCCTCATGGCTGGAGCACCACTGGGCCACACAGTTCCAGGTATTCTCTCCAGCTCTTCTGACCAGTTGTGGCCTGGAACTACATCAGGTAGGGCTATGTCTCAGTTTGCTTTCTTGGACAGGAAGGGAAGGGGTCACTCCAGGCAATTCTCCATTTCCCAAACAGATTCCTGGTTGGGAGGGGCTGGGAGTTACAATCAGCCTTGTCTATGATTTAATTCCCCTGTCAATTTTTAGCAGGCAAACCCTTCACACCTGGTGTTGGCTTTGATTTGGGGGCAATCCTCTCTGCCCATCCATGTTTTGGCTCAAGTATTGCCAGACTACATAGCTTCCAACTGTTCTTGCCAGCCTCTCTGGTCAGATGTGGCTGGGATACACTCCCCAAGGTGGCTGGGGCTGTGACTGAGCTCCTGACATGGGCATGGGCTAACTAGGCTCTAGGGACTCAAAACTCCCCATTTGAGGTTCTGCATCAAGCAGATTTGCACCTTGTTGAGTCCTCTAGTCATATTGTGCCACAATTTTGTTCTGCAGATAAGTAAAACCATTGA
Organism: Camelus bactrianus; assembly: GCF_048773025.1. Taxonomy (NCBI): domain Eukaryota; kingdom Metazoa; phylum Chordata; class Mammalia; order Artiodactyla; family Camelidae; genus Camelus; species Camelus bactrianus. The sequence goes on from NC_133575.1 coordinate 46,352,676, forward strand.
TTAAGATTACTTCTTGGATACTGTAGATATGACTTGGATCTGCCAAGATTCATTCATGTGCTGGTTGTTACAAGCCTCTGCTCCCTTCTCCAACACAGATTCCTCACAGATTCTCCTGCAATCCCGATGTGGCAAGATCAAAGTAGGGGCTCTCAGAAAGTGACTAAAATGCTGCAGAGTTCTCCTTGTTCCCCTGGGTTCTCGTTTCCCACTGGAGGGACAGTAGTCAGTGGAGACCTCTCAGTGTGATGCTGCAGTGGTCTTGGAGAGGAGCAAAGCAGTCAGCATGTAGTTGCTCCTCTTACCCTTCTAATGTGGTCTGTCTCAGTCTCTGTGGTGAAGGGGGATGCTTCAGGCTAACCCCTGTGTTCTAGGATTTTCTCAATGGTTTATTGCCCAAGAATAGTTGTCAGTTATTCTTCTTGTGAGGGGGCATGGAGTAGGGAATGTCCTATGTTGTCATCTTGATGATATCACTCTATCAGTCTTTCACTAAGTATTATGTTAGTTGTAGGCTTTTTGTAGATGCTCTTTATTAAGTTGAGACTATGCTCTGAAATTATTCCTAGTTTGCTCAGAGTTTCCTAATGTTAAATCAGCTTTGACTACTTGGAATGGATCCCACTTGATCATGCTGTAAACTGCTTTTTATATATTGCTGGATTCAATCTGCTAATATTTTGAGACTAAGAACGTGAGAAATTTCTCTGTAGTTTTCGCTTCCTTTTTCCCCCTGCCTTCCTTCCTTCCTTCCTTTTGTTCTTTCATTCTTTTTTTTTTTTCTTTCTGTACTGTTTTCTTCTGGCTTAGTATCAAGGTAATAGGGGGATCATAAAATGAGTTGGGAATTGTTTCCTACTTTTCAATTTTTTGGAAGAGATTTTACAATATTTGTGCTAATTATTCTTTAAGTACTTGTAAGAATTATTCAGTGAAATCATCTGGACCAATAGATTTGATTCCAGGAGATTTTTTAAAATTACAAATTCAGGTTTCTTAATGATTACAGGACTATTCAGAGGCTCTATTTCATCTTAGTTGAGTTTAAGTAGTTTGGGTTTATCAGTAAATTGGTCTATTTAACCTAAGTAGTCAAATTCATCCATGTAGAGTTGTTTGTAGTATTCTCTTATTATCATATTTATGTATGTAGGATCTGTAGATTATCCCATTTTGTGCCTTATGCTGTTTATTTGTGTCTTCTCTCTTTTACCCTTTGTCAGCATTGCTAAAAATATACAATTTTATTAATATTTTGAACATCTAGATCTTTGCTTAACTGATTATGTCTATTATATTATTAAATAACATACAACAGTGTTAATTATATTTATCATGTGGAACATTGCATCCCCAGTATCTTTTTATTTTATAACTTCAACTTTGTACCTTTTGACTACCTTCTTCCAGTTCTCCCTCCCACCAACACAACACGTTTGGTAACCACATATCTGATCTCTATTTCTCTGAGTTTTCGTTTTTGAAATATAATTGACCTACAACACTGTTAGTTCCTATAACACAATATAGTGATTTAATATTTCTGTAGATTTCAAAATGATTACAACAATAAGTCTAGTTATATATCACTATACAAAAATATTACACAGTTATTGACTATGTTACCCACACTGTACATTCCATATCCTTAATACATTTATTTTGTAACTGGAAGTTTTAACTTCTTAATCTCCCTATATCTTTCTTCTTCCACACCCTTCCCCTCTGGCAACCATCAGTTTGTTTTCTGTATCTACAAGTATGCATCTGGTTTATTAAGTTTGTTCATTTGTTTTGATTTTTGATTCCACATGTAAGTAAAATCACAGCATTTTTCTTTCTCTAACTTATTTCACTTAACATACTACACTCTAGGTCCGTCTACGCTGTTGCAAAAGAAAATATTTGATTTTTTATGGCTTAATAATATTCCATTGTGTGTATATATATATATGTTATATATTATACACACACACAAGCACATCTTATTTATCTAATCATCTAGTGATGGTCACATCAGTTGCTTCCATATATTAGCCATTGAAAATAATGCTGCAAAAAAACATAGTGAGCATATATCTTTTCTAATTAGTGCTTTAATTTCTTCAGATAAACACCCAGGAGTGGAATTGTTGTGTCATATGATACTTCAATTTTTAACTTTTTTCAGGAATTTCCATACTGATTTCCATAGTGGCTACACCATTTTACATTCTCATTAAAAGTGCATTAGGGTACCGTTTTCTCCACACCACTGACAACTATTGTTTGTTATCTTTTTCATGATTTCCATCTTGATAGGTGTGGGGTGGTATCATAGCATTGGTTTTTTCAATTTTTAATTTTTTTTATAGAGGTAAAGTTGGTTTACAATATTTTATTAGTTACAGGTATACAACAGATGATTCAAAATTTCTATAGATTGTAATTCATTTATAGTTATTATAAAATATTGGCTATATTTCCAATTTTGTTTTCTTTTGAAGAATCAGCTCTGAGTTTCATTGATCTTTTCTAGTATTTTAGTGTCTATTTAATTTATTTATTTATGCTATGATCTTTATGATTTCTTTCCCTCTACTAATGCTGGGTTTTGATTTGTTTTCCTTTTCTACTTCTTTTAAGTATAAGGCTAGGTTGTTTATTTGAGATTTTTCTGTTTTCTGAGATAGAGTTGTATAGCTGAATTTTACTTTTTGAACTGCTTTTGCTGCATCTCATATATTGTGGATTGCTATGTTTTGTTTTCACTGGTCTCCAGGTGTTTTTCATTTCCTCTTTGATTTCTTCAGTGATGTGTTTGTTGTGTAGCACCATATTGTTTAGCTTCCATGTGTTTGTGTTTTTTGCAGTGATTTTCATATGATTGTTTTCCAGCCTCATAGAGTTGTGATCAGAAAAAATGCTTCATATAATTTCAATTATCTTAATTTACTGAGACTTGTTTTGTGGCCTAACATATGAACTATCCTGGAGAAAGTTCCATGTGCACTTGAAAAGAAATATATATAGGAGATAGGCCAAGATGGTGGAGTAGAAGGATGCTCATAGCTCACCTTCTCTCACAAATACACCAAAACTCACATCCACAGACCCACCCAGCAAATCAGAGCACCTGCTGAACTCCAAAAGAACATTGCCTTCTTCAAATGACAAAGACACAAAGAATCTACCCCAAGGAGAAAAGGAGAAAAGAAAGAAGAAAAAGCAAAACAGTGCAGGACAAGTCCCATGGAGAGGGAGTGGCATAGGAGGAATAGTGCTCATTTGCTGAGTCTCCCCTTCTCCAACAGACAGTTCAGTGGGACAGAGGGGACATCTCTGAGGCTCGGATCTACACAGACCAGCCCTTGACCAACAGAACTAAGTTAAATGGGTACATAGGGTCTCTGCAACCCCCAGCCCTAGCAGCAAAGTGGCAGGTGGGAGACGGGACAGGCTGCCTGAGCCAGGGAAAGGACTTGGGTAAGCTGCACAGAGGCAACCCTGGGGGACTGCAGGGTACTGTGCACTGCTGATGAGTGGGTACACAGAGCAAAACAACCTGGGCCCTCCAAAAAACAACATGGCTGATGTGCCCTGGGGGGAAGGGTGCCATACCCCCATTTCCAAAAACCTGCAGAAAGTTTTGGGGAGAAGAGAGGAAGGGCTCAGCCACAGCTGCCATATCCTCCAGTTCTTAGCACCCAGGCAGGGGCGGGGTCAAAACCTGAATCCATACCTAAGGGCTTAGCAGTCTCAAAGGCCAGACTGAGGCTTGTTTACAGCCCGAGGCAGATAGAATCTTTCTGCCTTGGTACCTCAGAGAACTTGCGCTGCCTAGACAAACAAGGAGCTGAGATTTGACACAAAGCATGGGAGGGGCTCTTCCACTGTCTTCCCTGAGCCTGCCTATGAAGCACAGACTGAGGTGGAGCAGACAACTGCACAGAGCAGGGGAGCAACCAGCACTGGGAAAGGGCAGATGGCCACTCACCTTCCCAGCAAGAGCGGAGCACCTGACCGTGGGGCTGAGAGGGGACGTGACCTACTTGCCTACCTTGCTCTAGCACATCATATGACTACAGTGTTGGGAGGGGGCACGACTTGCCCACCTATCTTGTGTGAGCACACCATCTGACCACAGCATTGGAAGGGGAGTGACCTGCAGCCTAGTGTGCTGTTGGGAAGGGGTGTGAACTGCTGGCTTTCCCTGCACGATGGCAGTATCGGGAGGGGGCATGACCCGCCTGCCCCCCATGTAAGAGCACAGCACCTGACCACAGTTTTGAAGGGAGGGTGATCTGCTTGCTGACCTGCACTGGGAACGGATGGTGATCTGCTTGCTGACCTGCACTGGGAACAGCATAGACCATGGGCGGAAATAGAGGGTCTCTGGAAGTAGCGATGTGAGTTTGTGCAGCAGGGAAAAGACAGAAAGAACTGTCTATAAAATCATTAAGAACACAAAGTCTCAATGACAACACAGCCAACTTTTTTTTTCTTTCTGTTTTACTTTTATTTTATCTGTTATATTTTCTATTAACTTTTTAATTCTTACTCTCTAAACAAGTGCATACGTCTACATTATAATCCCTTTTACTTTTTTCTTTTAAAATATATTTTTTTTAAATCCACCTCATTTCATTTTTATTTCTCTTGGTTTTGATCTCCTGTTGTTGATTACACTCAGGCTTGAATTTTTTTTGTTCTTTTCTCCTTTTTTGAAGATTTTTAAAAGATGCCTTAACTAGATTGCCATTTTATTTTAACTTGTTGTTCTCTTACTGATTATACATTGTATTCGAAAATTTTTTTTTCTTTTTCTCTCCCTGCTTTTACAATTATCTCTCATTTATTAAGTTTTCTTCCTGCATAGGCTTTATATAGAAAAATAAGTAAACTTGTTGAGGACCATAATAGTTAACTGATACTCCATAAACCACAGTGCCAAAGAGAGATGAGGAAAATGAAGGAGAGGAGTCACTCCCAATTAAAATAACAAGAGAAATCCCCTGAAAGAACAATCAATGTAATAGACATTGATGGCCTATTAGATCAATATTTCAAAAAAGGAGTGATCAATGTACTGAAGGAACTAAAAGAGATAGTGTTTAGAGATATAAAATATGTCAACAATGAAATTGAAACTATAAAGAAGAGTCAAGTAGAACTGGTAAGCTCATTTGCTGAGATGAGAGCTAATCTAAAGGCTGTACAAAGCAGACTAGATAATGCAGAGGAACGAATAAGTGATCTAGAAGACAGGACAACAGAAAGCACACAATCAGAACAGCTGAGAGAAAAACAAATAAAAACAATGAAAACAATATAAGGAACCTATAGGATAATACAAAGTGTGCCAATCTATGCATAATAGGGTTTCAAGAGGGTTAGAAAAAGCAAAAAGGATTGAAAAGGTATTTGAAGAAATCATGACTGAAAACTTCCCATATATAAAGAAGGAATCAGATATCCATTATACAGGAAGCTCAGAGGGTCCCAAACAGGAAGAACCCAAACACACCTATACCAAGACATAACATAATCAAGATGAACAGATTCAAGGATAAAGAAATGATCCTAAAGGCAGCAAGAGAAAAACAAAGAGTGAGTTACCAGGGAACCCCCATTAGGCTTTCAGCTGATTTCTCTACACAAACACTACAGGCCACAAGGGAGTGGCAAGATATATTCAAAGTCCTGAATGAAAAAAAGATATAGCCTAGGATACTTTATCCAGCAGGGTTATCCTTTAGAATAGAAAGACAGAAAAAGATCTTCACAGACAATCAAAAACTAGAAGAGCTTACCAACACTAAACACATGCTAAAAGAAAAGTAGAAAATTCTACACTAAATAGAAAAGAAGCATGATGCTACAGAAATAAGAAAATCATAACTTGAGAGGTGATAATGAATTACATGAATTATCATGAATTACAACTGGAATAAACATGAGATTGTAAAAGAAGTCATGTAAATCATTAAGAGTGGGAGAGGGAAGCAAGAAAATATAGAGGTTTTTTTTTCTTTTTTAAAATTTTTTTTCTCATTAGGATGGGTTTCAGCTTATATTTATATCAGTTTCATACAAACAGTTTTAATAATGGGTTAATAGACTTACAAAAAAGGGTAACCACAAGCCAAAAACTTACAAGTGAATCACACACACACACACACACACACACAAAATCCAAGCTAATACAAAGGAAAATTACCAAACCACAAAAGGAAGAAGAAAGGAACAAAGAAGAAATACCAAATCAACTGCAAAAATAAGTTCAAAATGGCAATAAACACACATCTACCATTAATTGCTGTAAATGTTAATAGACTAAATGCTCCAATCAAAACCCATACAGTGGCAGACTGGATAATAAAGCAAAAACTTTCAATTTGCTTCATACAAGAGACCCAATTTAAGGAGAAGGACACATATAGATTGAGAGTGAAAGGATGGAAAAGGCTATTCCATAAAAATGGAAAAATCAAAAACCAGGTGTAGCAGTACTGATTTCAAACAAAAATAGACTTTAAACAAAGGCCATAAAGAAACATAAAGAAGGATGTTTTATGATGATTAATGGAGTAATACAGGATGAGGATATTACACTCATTAATATATATGCACCCAATATAGGATCACCTAAGTACATAAAACAATTACTAACAGAGATAAAGGGGGATATTGATGGGAAAACAATCATAGTTGGAGATTTTAACACTGTACTAACACCACTAGACAGAACTTCCAGACAGAATATAAATAAGGCAAGAGAGAAATTAAATGATACTATAAAAAATTAGATTTGGTGGATATTTTCAGAGTATTACACCCCCGAAAATTAGGATATAAATTCTTTTCAAGTACACGTGGATTATCTTCTAGGACTGATCATGTACTTGGGCACAAAAGAAACCTTAACAATTTTAAGAAGACATAAATTATCTCAAGCATCTTTACTGACTACAATGCCATGAAACAAAAATCAACAACAGAGAAACAAAGAAGAAAAGAGGAAAGTATGGTGATTAAAAAACATGCTATTAAAAAAACCAATGGGTCAATGATTAAATCAAATTTGAAATTTAAATACACCTTGAAACAAGTGAAAATGACCACACAACCACACAAAATTTATTGGATGCAGCAACGGCAGTGTAAGAGGGAAGTTTATAGAGATACAGGCCATCCTCAAAAAACAAGTACAATCTCAAATAAATAATCTAACCAACCATCCAAAAGAAGTAGAAAAGGAGTAGCAAAAAAGCCCAAAGGTCAGTAGAAGGAAGGAAATAATAAAGATCAAGGAGGAAATAAATAAAATAGAGATTAAAACCACAATAGAAAAAATCGATCAAACCAAAAGCTCTTTTTTTGAAAAAATAAGTAAAATCGACAAAGCTCTGACCAAACTCACAAAGAAGAAAAAAGAGAGAGCACAAATTAGCGAAATAAGAAAAAAATGGAGAAATTACAGCAATTAACATAGAAATACATGATATCATATGAAAATATATGAAAAACTATATGGAAACAAAGTAGATAATCTAGAAGAGATGGGAAAGTTTCTGGAAACATACAGTCCACAAAGACTGAATCAAGAAGAAACTTACAACTTGAACAAAACTGATCACTAGAAATGAAATCGAAACAGCAATAGAAAACCTCCCTACACATAAACGTCCTGGACCGGATTGCTTCACCGGGGAATTCTGCCAAACATACAAAGAAGAACTCATACCAGTCCTTCTCAAACTCTTACATAAGATTTAAAAGGAGGGAATACTCCCAAACTCATTCTATGAAGTCACCATCACCCTGACACCAAAACCAGGCAAACACATTACCAAAAAAGAGAATTATAGGCTAATATCACTGATGAACATAGATGCCAAAATCCTCACCAAAATATTACCAAATAGAATCCAAAAATACATAAAAAAAAATGATACATTATGACCAAGTGGGGTTCATCCCAGGAACACAAGGGTGGTTCAACATACTCAAATCAATCAATGTAATACATCACATCAACAACAGAAAGGACAAAAATCACATGATTATCTCAATAGATGCAGAAGAAGCATTTGATAAAATTCAACACCCATATATGTTAAAAACTCTCACCAAAGTGGGTATACAGGGAACATATCTCAACATAATAAAAGCTATACATGGCAAACCTACAGCCAGCATAGTGATCAACGGTGAAAAACTCAAAAGATTCCTACTAAAATCTGGGACAAGGCTGCCCTCTATCACCACTCCTATTCAACATAGACTTGGAAGTCCTAGCCACAGCAATCAGGCAAGAAGGCAAAATAAAAGGGATCCAAATTGGAAAAGAAGAAGTAAAAGTGTCACTAATGCAGATAACACGATACTATATATAGAAAACCCTAAAAGATCCACACAAAAACTTCTAGAGCTGATAGAAGAATTCAACAAGGTAGCATGTTACAAGATTAATGTTCAAAAATTAGTTGCATTTCCTTACACTGATGATGAATCAACAGGAAAGGAAAGGAAAGAAACAATCCCCTATAAAATAGCACCCAAAGTAATAAAATACCTAGGAAAAATTTAACTAAGGAGATCAAAGAATTATACACAGAAAAGTATAAACCATTGATGAAGGAAATTAAAGAAGACTTTAAAAAATGGAAAGATATCCCATGCTCCTAGATTGGAAGAATCAGTATTGTCAAAATGATCATACTTCCCAAGGCAATCTACAGATTGAATGCAATCCCTATCAAATTACCCAGGACATATTTCACAGAACTAGAACAAGTCATAATAAAATCTATATGGAGCCACAAAAGACCTAGAATTACCAAAGCATTACTGAAGAGAAAGAAAGAGACTGGAGGAATAACTCTCCCAGACTTCAGACAATACTATAGAGCTACAGTCATCAAGACAGCATGGTATTGCTATAAAAACAGACATACAGACCAATGGAACAGATAGAGAGTCCAGAAATGAACCCACAAACTTTTGGTCAACTAATCTTCGACAAGGGAGGCAAGAATATACAATGGAATAACAAGAGTCTCTTCAACAGATGGTGTTGGGAAAACTGGACAGCAGCATGTAAAGCAATGAAGCTAGAACACTCCCTTACATCATACACAAAAATAAACTCAAAATGGATCAAAGACTTAAACATAAGACAAGATACAATAAACCTCCTAGAAGAAAATATAGGCAAAATATTATCTCACATACATCTCACAAATGTTCTCCTAGAACAGTCTACACAAGCAATAGAAATAAAAGCAAGAATAAACCAATGGGACCTAATGAAACTTACAAGCTACTGCACAGCAAAGGAAACTATTAGTAAAACTAAAAGACAACCTACGGAATGGGAGAAAATTTTTGCAAACAATGAAACCGACAAAGGCTTGATCTCCACAATATATAAACAGCACATATGACTTAATAAGAAACAACCAAACAACCCAATCCAAAAATGGGCAGAAGACCTAAACAAGCAATACTCCAAGGAAGAAATACAAATGATCAATAAGCACATGAAAAAATGCTCAATATCACTAATTATCATAGAAATGCAAATCAAAACTACAATGAGGTATAATCTCACACCAGTCAGAATGGCCATCATACAAAAATCCACAAGTGACAAATGCTGGAGAGGCTGTGGAGAAAGGGGAACCCTACTACACTGCTGGTGGGAATGCAGTTTGGTTCAGCCACTATGGAAAACAGTATGGAGATTCCTCAAAAGACTAGGAATACACTTCCTTAATCATTACTTTGCACTTCTCAGTATATGTGTTTTACATCTTTTGTCAGATTTATTCCTAAGTCTTTTTTATTTGAATTTATAAGGTTTTTTATACTTTCCTTTTCTGTTATTTTATTGTTAGTATAAAGAAATTCAATTGATTTCTCTATGTTAACCGTATCCTGCTACCTTGCCTAATTCTTTTATCAGCTCTTATAGATTTTGTGGGGAGATTTTAGGGTTTTCTATATATAGTAACTTGTCATCCACATATAGTGACAATTTTACCTCTTCTCCTCCAATTTGGATCCCTTTTATTTCTGTTTCTTGTCTGACTGCTATGGCTAGGACTTCCAATACTATGTTGAGTAGAAGTGGTGAGAGTGGACATACTTGCCTTGCTCCAGATTTTAGGGGGTAGAATTTAACTTTTCACCATTGAGTATTATGCTGGTGATAGGTTTGTCAAAAATAGCTTTTATTATGTTGAGACATGTTTCCTTTATACCCATGTTGGTAAGAGTTTTCATCATAAATCGGTGTTAAATTTTATCAAATGCTTTTTCTACATCAATTGAGATAATCATTTGATTTTTGTTTTTTCTTCTGTTGACGTGGTGTAACAAGTGTATTGATTTGCATATGTTGAACCATCTTTGTGTCCCTCGTATGATTCCAAATTAATCATAGTGTATACTTTTTACTATGTTTTGTTGGATTCCTTTTGCTGCTGTTTTGCTGAGAATTTTTCATCTATATTCATCAAAGTTATTGGCCTGTAATTTTCTTTCTTTCTTTCTTTCTTTCTTTCTTTCTTTCTTTCTTTCTTTCTTTCTTTCTTTCTTTCTTTCTTTCTTTCTTTCTTTCTTTCTTTCTTTTTCTTTCTTCTTTCTACTATAATTATCTGCCTTTGGTATCAGGGTGATAGTGGCTTCATATAATGAGGTTGGGAGTATTTCTTCCTCTTCAGTATTTGGAAGAGTTTGAGAAGGATTGGTATGATTCCTTTGTATATTTGGTAGAATTCCCCAGTGAAGCCAAATGGTCCTGGATTTTGTGTGCCAGGAGTTTTGTTTTTGTTTCTGATTGTTTGTTTTTAACATTGCTGATTCTTTTCCACTTCTAGTGACCAGTCAGTTCAAATTATCTATGTCTTTTTGATTCAGTTTTGGTGGACTTTATGTTTCTAAAGACTTTTCAATCTCTTCTAGTTTGTCCAAATTTTTGGCATGTATTTGTTCATGGTATTATTAATTAAAAAAAAATTAGTGATTTATAATAATTTTACAATGTTGTATCAAAGTCCAGTGTAAAGCAAAATTTTTAAGTTATACATGTACATATGTGTATATGTACATATATATATGTATATGTATATGTATATGTATATGTATATATATATATATATATATTCACTGTCATATATTTTTCTCTGTGAGCTACCATAAGATCATGTATATATTTCCATGTAATATACAGTTTAATCTTGTTTATCTATTCTATGTTTTGAAATCCAAATCTATCCCTTCCCACCCCCTGCCCCCTTCACAACCACAAGTTTGTATTCTATGTCTATGAGTCTGTTTCTGTTTTGCATTTATGTTTTCTTTGTTTGTGTTTTGTTTTCATTCTTTATAGATTTCACATATGAGCGATCTCATATGGTATTTTTCTTTCTTTTTCTGGCTTACTTCCTTTTGAATGACATTCTCCAGCAGCATCGATGTTGCTGCAAATGGCGTTATGTTGTCGGTTTCTAAGGTTGAGTAGTAATCCATTGTATAAATATACCACCACTTCTTTATCCAGCCATCTGTTGATGGATATTTAGGCTGTCTCCATGTCTTGGATATTGTAAATAGTGCTGCTATGAACATTGGGGTGCAGGTTTCATTTTGAAGTAAGGTTCCATCTGGATATATGCCCAGGAGCGGGAATCCTGGGTCATATGGTAGGTCTATTCCTAGTCTTTTGAGGAATCTCCATACTGTTTTCCACAGTGGCTGCACCAAACTACATTCCTACCAGCAGTGAAGGAGGGTTCCCTTTTGTCCACAGCCTCTCCAGCATTTGTCATTTGTGGACTTTTGAATGATGGCCATTCTGACTGGTGTGAGATGATACCTCATTGTAGTTTTGATTTGCATTTCTCTGATAATTAGTGATATTGAGCATTTTTTCATGTGCTTATTGATCATTTGTATTTATTCCTTGGAGAATTGCTTGTTTACGTCTTCTGCCCATTTTTGGATTGGGTAGTTTGTTTTTTTCTTATTAAGTCGTATGTGCTGCTTATATATTGTGGAGATCAAGCCTTTGTCGGTTTCATTGTTTGCAAAAATTTTCTCCCATTCCGTAGGTTGTCTTTTTGTTTTACTTATGGTTTCCTTTGCTGTGCAGAAGCTTGTAAGTTTCATTAGGTCCCATTGGTTTATTCTTGCTTTTATTTCTATTGCTTGTGTAGACTGTTCTAGGAGAACATTTGTGAGATGTATGTGAGATAATATTTTGCCTATATTTTCTTCTAGGAGGTTTATTGTATCTTGTCTTATGTTTAAGTCTTCAATCCATTTTGAGTTTATTTTTGTGTATGATGTAAAGGAGTGTTCTAGCTTCATTGCTTTACATGTTGCTGTCCAGTTTTCCTAACACCATCTGCTGAAGAGACTCTCGTTATTCCATTGTATATTCTTGCCTCCCTTGTCGAAGATTAGTTGACCAAAAGTTTGTGGGTTCATTTCTGGGCTCTCTATTCTGTTCCATTGGTCAATATGTCTGTTTTTGTAGCAATACCATGCTGTCTTGGTGACTGTAGCTCTATAGTAATGTCTGAAGTCTGGGAGAGTTATTCCTCCAGCCTCTTTGTTTTTGTTCAGTAATGCTTTGGCAATTCTAGGTCTTTGATGATTCCATATAGATTTTATTATGATTTGTTTAGTTCTGTGAAATATGTCCTGGGTCATGGTTTTATTTATTTTTTTCTGTATTTTTGTGGTATTGGTTGTACTTTCTCCTCTCATTTCTTATTTTATTTATTTGAAGTCCCTTTCTTTTCTTCTTGGTAAGCCTGGCCAGAAGTTTGTCGGTATTGTTTAGTCTTTCAAAAAACCAACTGTTTGATTGATATTTTCTATTTTTTAAATATATCTATTTTATTTATTTCCTCTCTGATTTTTATTGTTTCTTTCCTTCTGATGAGTTTAAGTTTTCTGTTTTCTTGTTTCCTAATACTTTTAGGTGGATAGGTATGTTGTTATTTGAGATTGTTCTTATTTTAAGAGGAAGGCCTGTATGGCTGTCAACGTCTCTCTTAGGACTGCTGTTGCTGCATCCCATAGATTTTGTGTGGTTTTTTTTCATTGTGATTTATCTTAGGGATATTTAAAAATTTCTTCTTTGAATCATTTTTGACCCACTTAGTAACAAGTTGTTCAGTCTCCTTGTAGTTGTTTTTCATGTTCCATGTGCCCTTGAAAAGAATGTATATTCTGGTTTTTGTATATGTAATGTCATGAAAATATCAATTAAGTTGAACCATTCTACTTTGTCATTTAGTATCCCCATTACCTTATTGATTTTTCTGCCTGGAAGATCTGTCCAATGATGTTAGCAGGGTGTAATTGTTTCCTACTCTTGTTGTATTTCCAATTTCTCCCTTTTTTCTCTTGGTATTTGTTTTATAAATTTAGGTGCTCCTATATTGGGTGCATATAAGTTTTTTTTTTTCATTTTTCATTTTTATATGATAGAATTGTTACAATTTGCACATATACAAGATTGCATGTAAATACATATATACAGTATACTACACATATTTTTAAATTTACATTTATGTACTTTTTATTGTTTCTAAGAACAGTTTAGGACTTTAGCTTTTTAAATAAACATGGTTATCAAAGGAATAATGCTAACCACAAAATAAGAATCAACAGAATGCAATAATTCAATCATAAAGGATAGTCAAATGTGCTTACAAATATTCAAGAGATTAATCATCTAATTTATAAACAGTAAGTAGTTCATTTGTGTTCTTTTTAGATTCCACTTATGATATTATTTTTTTTTTCTCTTTCTGGATTACGTCAGTTAGAATGACAATCTCTAGGTCCATCCACGTTGCTACAAATGGCATTATTTTAAATTTTTTTTTATGCCTGAGAGGTATTCCATTGTATAAATATACCACAACTTCTTTATCCAGTCATCTGTCAATGGACATTTATGTTGCTTCAATATCTTGGCTATTGTATATAGTGCAGCTATGAATTTTGGAGTACCTGTAAATTTTCAAACTAGAGTTCCCTCTGGATAAATGCCCAGAAGTGGGATTTCTAGATCATATGGTAAGTCTATTTTTTATTTTCTTAGGGAACCTCCACGCTGTCCTTCATAGTGGCTGCATCAATTTACATTCCCTCCAACAATGTAGGAGGACTCATTTTCTCCACACACTCTCCAGCATTTATCACTTGTAGACGTTTTAATGATGACCATTCTTGCTAGTGTGAGGTAATATCTTCTTGAAGTTATGATTTGCGTTTTTCTGATAATTATTGATACTGAGAATTTTTTTAATGTACTTATTGGCCATTTATATGTCTTCATTGGAGAATTGTTTGTTTAGGACTTCTGTCCATTTTTAGGTTGGGTTGCTTGTTTTTTGACATTAAGGTATATGAGCTGTTCATACATTTTAGAAATTAGTCCCTTGTGGGGCTGCATCATTTGCAAATATTTTCTCCCATTCTGTAGGTTGTCTTTTGTTTTGTTGATGGTATCCTTAGCTGTGCAAAAGCTTTTAAGTTTAACTAGATCTCATTTGTTAATTTTAGCTTTTATTTCCATTACTACAGGAGCTGGTTCAGAAAATAAATTTTTGTGATTTATGTCCAAGAGTGTTCATCTTATGTTTTCCTCTAGGAGTTTTACAATATCTGGTCTTACATTTAGGCCTTTAATTCATTTTGAGTTTACTTTTTGCATATGGTTTAGAGAAGTTTCTAATTTCTGTATTTTACAGGAAGCATTTCAGTTATCCCAGCATCTCCCACAATGAAAAGATTAATAGATCATAAGTCTGTGCATCTTTTTATGAAATTTATATCTTATTCCATTGATCCATGTGTCTGTTTTGGGGCTAGTATCATACTGTTTTAGTTACTGTAGCTTTGTGATATAGTCTGAAGTCAGGAAGCATGCTTCCCTCAGTTCTGTTCTTCTTTTTCAAGATTATTTTGGCTTTTTGGTGACTTTACATTTCTATACAAATTTTAACATTTTTTTGTTCCAGCTCTGGCAAGAATGTTGCTGGCAATCTGACAGAGATTGCACTGAATCCTCATATTGCTATGGACAGCACAGCAACCCTAACAATATTGACTCTTCCAATCCAAGAACTTGATACATCCCTCTACTTGTCTATGCCATGTCAATTTGCCTCATCAATGTCCCAAGCTTTTGGAGTACAGGTTTATCCTTGCTTGGCAGTTTTATTTCCAGGTATCTGTTCCATTTGGTGCAATGGTATTGTTTCCTTAATTTCTTTTTCCAGTATGTTGTTATTGTATATAAATGCAACAGAGTTCTATATATTAATTTTGTATCCTGCAACTTTATCGAATTCATTGATGAGTTCTAGTAGTTTTCTGGTCACTTCTTTAGGGTTTTCTATGTACAGAATCATGTCATCTGCAAACAGTGACAGTTTTACTTCTTTGTTTCCATTTTGGATTCCTTTTATTTCTTTTTCTTCTTTGATTGTTATAGCTAGGACTTCCAAAACTATATTGAATAAAAGTGGTGAGAGTGGGCATTCTTGTCTTTTTTCTGATCTTAGAGGAAATGCTTTCAGCTTTTCACCATTAAGTATGGTGTTAGCTGTGTGCTTATCATATATGGCCTTTAATATTTTGAGGTATGTTCCATTTATGCCCACTTTCTGGAGAGTTTTTATCATAAATTCCTGTTGAATATTATCAAAAGCTTTTTGTGTATCTATTGAGATGATCATATAGTTTGCATTTTTCAATATGTTAATCTGCTATATCACATTGATTAATTTGCAGGTGTTGAAAAATTCCTGCATCCCTGTTATGATCCCACTTGATTATGGTGCATGATCATTTTAATGCATTGTTGGAGTTGATTGTCTAGTACTTTGCTGAGGATTTTTATGTCTATATTCATAAGTGATATTGACATGTAGGGGTTTTTTTGTAATATGCTTGTCTGGTTTTGGTATCAGGGTGATGATGGCCTCATACAATGAGTTTGGACGTGTTCCTTACTCTGCAATTTTGTGGAATATTTTCAGAAGTACAGGTATTAACTCTTCTCCTAATGTTTCATGGTCCTGGACTTTTGATTGTTGGAAGATTTTTAATTACTGATTCATTTCAGAACTGGCAATTTGTCTATTCATATTTTCTATTTCTTCTCAGTTACATCGTGGCAAACTGCACTTTTCTAAGAAATTGTCCATTTCTTCTGGGTCATCTTTTTTGTTAATGTAGAGTTAGTTACTCATAGTAGCTTCTTATGATCCCTTGTATTTCTGTGGTGTCAGTTGTGACTTCTTATTTCTAATTTCTGATTTTATTAATTTGGGATCTTTCACTTTCTTGATGAGTCTGACTAAAAGTTTATCAAATTTGTTTGTTCAAAGAACTAGCCTTTAGTTTTATTGATTTTTTTAAATTTTTTGTAGTCTAATTCATTTATTTCTGCTCTGATATTTATAATTTCTTTTCACCTACTAACTTTGGGGTTTGTTTGTTCTTCTTTCTCTAACTGCTTTAGGAGTAAGGTTAGATTGTCTAGTTGAGATTTTTCTTGTTTCCTGAGGTAGGCTTCAATTGCTAAAAATATCCCTCTGAGAAGTTTTGCTGTGTCCCAGAGATTTTGGATTTTTATGTTTTTGTTTTCATTTGTCTCGAAGTGTTTCTTGATTTCTTCAGTGATCCACAGGTTGTACAGTAACATATTGTGCAGCCTCCACATTTATGCAGTTTTTTTTTCTTGTAGTTGATTTGTAACCTTACAGTATTGTGGTCAGAGTGATGGGTGTTAAATTTTAATTTTCTTAAATTTCCTGAGGCTAACTTTGTGGGCTAGCATGTGGTATATTCTGGGTAATGTTCCATATGCATTTGGGAAGAACGTGTATTCTGTTGCTTTCTGTTGGTATGCTCTATAGATATCAGTTAGATTCACCTGTTCTAATGTTTCATTTAGGGCCTGTATTTCTTTGCTGATTTTCTGTCTGGATGATATGTCCATTGATGTAAGTGGGGTGTTAAGGCCATGCATTAGTATTGCATTATTGTTGATTTCTACTTTTATTCCTATTAACAATTGCATTGTATATTGAGATGCTCCTATGTTCAGTGCATATATGTTTACAATTATTATATACTTCTCTTGAATTGATCCCTTGAGAATTATGTAGTGCCCCTCTTTGCTTCTTGGAGCAGTCTTTATTTTAAAATCTATATTATCTGATATAAGTATTGTTACTACAGCTTTCTATTGGTTTCCATTTGCATGGAATGTCTTTTTCCATTACTCTACTTTCAGCCTGCATGTGTCTCTAGCTCTAAAGTGAATCTCTCTTATAGATAGCATTTATATGGGTCTTGTTTTTGTATCCATGCAGCCAGTCTATGTCTTTTTGTTTGGAGTGTTTAATCCATTTACATTTAAGGTAATTATATGTATGTTCTTATAACTATTTTGTTCATTTTGGGGGGGTTGTTTTGTAGGTCTTTTTTTCTTCTCTTTCTTCTTTTTGTTCTCCTTTCTTGTGGTTTGATGACAAGAGAAGTTCCTTTAACATTTGTTGTAAAGCTGGTTTGGTGGTGCTGAATTCTTTTAGCTTTGGCTTATCCGTGAAGTTTTGATTTCTCCATCACATCTGAATGAGAGCCTTGGTGGATAGAGTCTTCTTTGCTGTAAGTTTTCCATTTCATCATTTTAAATATATTGTGCCACTCCCTTCTTTATGGGAGTTTCATTGTATACTATTTGTTGATTTTCTCTTGATGATCTTAATGTTCTCCCTGTATCTTTAATTTTTGTCAGTTTGATTTCTATGTGCCTTGGTGTGATCCTCTTTGGATTATCTTGTGTGGAACTCTCTGTGCTTCCTGGAATTGGGTGACTGTTTCCTTTCCCAAGTTAGGAAAATTTTTGGTTATTATCTCTTCAAAAAATGTTCTCAGGTCCTCTGTATCTCTTCTCTTTCTGGGACCTCTATAATGTGAATATTAGGATATTTCATGTTGTCCCAGAGTTCTCTTAAACTACCTTTATTTCTTTTCATTCTTTTTTTCTGTTTTATGGTAGTGATTTCCACTAATTTGTCTTATAGCTCATTGATCCATTCTTCTGCCTCATTTATTCTATTTTTGATTCCTTCTAGTATGTTATTCATTTCAGTAATTTTATTCTTCCACTCTGTTTAGTATTCCTTATATTTTCCAACTCTTTGCTAAAAATTTACCCCTTTGTATCTATACTCCTTCTGATTTCTTTGAACAACTTCACTATCATTACTTTAAACTCTTTCTTAAATATATTGCCTATATCTTCATCACTTATTTCTTCTTCTAGGAAAGGTCCCTGTGACTTAATTATTCTTCAGCTTTTGGTCACCCACCTGGGATATTTGGGGCCCTTTTATATCATGAGCTCACCCTTCCTACCATCTTGCTGTGGTTTTCTCTTTATACTTCCAGTTGAGGAAAATCTGTTTTGCTAGGCTCCAGTCTTTTTGATTGATGACTATTCAGTAGTCTCTTGTGGTTTTGTTGTAGTTGTGAAAAGAGGAGAGCTCTTGGTCCTACTAGCCATCTATCTTAACTGGAAATCTTCTGGATGCATATGTTAAAAACTGTGATATCCTCTTCATGCATTGGCCCTTTAATCATTGTATAGTGTCCTTCTTTGTCTTTCTTTATGGCCTTTGTTTTAAAGTCTATTTTGACTGATATGAGTATTGCTACCCCTACTTTCTTGTCATTTTCATTTGTAGGAAATAACTTTTCCACATTCACTTTTAATCTGTGTGTGTCCTTCATCCTAATGTGGGTCTCTTGTAGGCAGCATATTATAGGCTCGTGTTTTATTATCCAATCTGCCACTCTGTCTTTTGATTGGAGCATTTAGTCCATTGACATTTATGATAATTATTGATAGGTGTGTTTTATCATTTTAAGCTTTGTTTTCTGGTTAATTTTGTATTTTTTGTTTGTTCTTTTTTTCTTTTTGTTTTTTCTTTGAGGTTTGATAATTTTCTTTTGTATTACCTTGGTTTCTTTGTTGTCACTGTCCTTGTCCTCACCTCAGCCATTTCAACAACCAGCCCTGGTCTCCCCCATGTTCTGTTCCCATGGGGTCAGCAATGCAGATCACCAACATTAGGCACTTGTATCCTCCATAGTGTGCATGCAGTCACACACATGGATCCACCATAAGCCATAGGGTCAACCCAGACCCCAGGCCCAGCTCCAAATATGCAGGCCTGTTGTTAATGCCAAACCTGTCCTCTACCATGCACCAGAACTCTGCTTGGTTGTCCCAGAGATGCTGGTCCACAAAGGCTCTAGCAGAGCAAATCTGTCACATCTGCATGAGGCATGACTCAAATCTCAATCCCGACTATTAAGTCAAGTGACCTCTGGTGGTAGATCCTGCTCTCAGCCCTACCTCTGTCTGGGAGCCACACACCAGCAATTGTGTCTCTCCAGAGCAAGCCAAGAAGACTGCTATGTCTGGACCCCATCCCTTCACTTGTGAGAGCTCTACACCAACAATGGTGCCAAATAAAGCCCTCTGGGATAGTGGAGAAGGTTACTATGGCTGGGCTGCTTTATGCCCCTCCTTCCACATGCATTAGCAATGGAGATTTCTCTGGTGAACACAGACCCTTCTGCACAGACTCCTAGCTTCAGGCCACACCACACTCCAGCCCCTGAGGTTTCCCCTGTACATTAAGCCCCAGTCTTCTCCCCAAATTCATCTTCTGAAGTCTGAGCTCCAGCACCCAGTCCCAGCCCACACCAACCAGCTTCCATCTCAGGATAGGAATCACAGGGACCCTGGGTGCTGGTTTCTCTCTCTTCTGTCTGCCAAGTAGCTGTTTCTTTCTCCTCTGAGCCTCTGAAGCTCCCTTCCTGTCCCAGCTAACCTCCCTGCTAGAAAGGGGACTTCTTAAGGTGAGAGAACTTTTCCACTTTTGTCACTCCCTCTCCAGGGAAAAAGTATTGCCCTGATTTCCCTTTTTTTCTTATTTTCTCTTACCTATTATTTGAGGATTTTCCTTGTAATTCCAGTTGTAAAAGATATTCTGCTGATGTTCAGTTGATATATTGTGAGAACTGTTCCATGTGTAGATGTATTATTTGATGTGTTCCTGGGAGAAGGTGAGTTCTGTTTTCTTTTACTCCACCACCCTGAATCGCTTCACAGTATTTTTTATAATTGAAAAGCAACATATGACTAAAAGGATTTATTCTTCTTTTATCAGTATTTTTATTTCTCTACTTTTATCTGAAGAAGACAAAACTATTTTTTCTTCCCATCATTTATATATTTTAAATTTGAAAAAAGAAAAATGATTAATCCAAAAAAGCAAGATGGTTATTGTTTAAGCTGTGGTGACCTTGGAATGGCCTTCTCCATTATGTGAGATAAAAGAATGAAGGAGAAAACTAAACCAAGATGAACAAGTATCCAATCCCATTTTAAAAAGGAGCCATGAACAGATACCTCTAAGTATACTTAGCACCTTACATCTTCTTGGTATCATAGAGAGTAATATTTAGACATAAGAACTGGCCAATATTTACTTTGAGCTTACAGGTCCCACATAGAAAAAATGGCTCCCAGGTCCTATTAGCATAAGTGTTAATTTTAATCAATTAAAGGGGATGTCAGATTTTTTTTCTAATTTCTTATGGAACAAAACAATAACTTCAATTGTTTTTCTGTAGAACTTTTTCGGCCTGTTAGCTTTTGTGTCCATTGACTTAGTGAATACTTACTGAAATGGTTCATGCCACCCACAAAATAAATGATCAGGTCTGACTTACAGATAACAGAATTTTTTTCATTATCACAGAATCAAAAAAGACTGATTCATTCCAAATATGATTGTTCCTTCTTCTAAATCCTGATAAAATTTATACTCTGTGCAGCTCATTTGCAATTTATCACTTTTGACTTTTCATACCGAGTCATTTTTTAACGTTTAAATAATTACACTAGTCTTCTGATCTGTTAATCCCAAAAGAAGAAATAAGCGATGAGGAGATAGGAAATCTACCTAAGAAAGTTTAGATTAGTGATGGTGAAGATGTTCAGAGAACTAAAGAGGATTAAAAATGCACAGAGTGAAGTTTTTAGCAAACAGTTGGAAAATATAAAGAATATCTAAACAGTGTTGAAGAATAAAATCACTGAAAAGAATAACACACTAGAAGGAACCAGGAATAGACTAAATGAAACAGAAGAATATATCAGTGAGATTGAAGAGAGATTATTGGAAATCACCAGCACAGAACAGAAAAAAAGAAAAAAAAAAGAAAAAATATATAGTTTAAGAGAATTCTGGGGCAACATAAAGGTGACTAATAATCACATTTTGGGGTACCAGAAAGAGAAGAGAGAGAACCTGAGAAAAATTTTGGAGTGATAATAACTGAAAACTTCTCTAACTCGGGAAAAGAAATAGTCACCCAATTCCAGAAATCACAGAGAGTTCAACAAAGGACTAATCCAAAAAGGAACACACCAAGGCACATTGTAATCAAATTGACAAAAAATAAAGATAAGATAAAATATTAAAGTCATCAAGAGAAAAGCAACAAATAGCATGCACGGGAACTCCCATAAGGCTATCAGTTAATTTTTCAACAGAAACTCTACAGTCCAGAAGGGACTGGAACAATATATTTAAAGTAATGAACAGGAACAAATTACAACAAAGAAGACTCTCTCCAGCAAGGCTCTCATTCAGATGTGATGTAGAAATCAGAAGCTTCACAGATAAGCAAAAGCGAAAAGAAATCAACACCACCAAACCAGCTTTACAAAAAAATGTTAAAGGAATTTCTACAATCATCAAATGACAAGAAAACAGAAAAAGAAGATAAAGAAAAGAAAGTGCTACAAACCCCCCAAAATGAACAAAATGACAATAAGAACATGTGTATCGGCTTCCGGGAGAACATGGTGGAGTAGAAGGACGCTCACAGGTCACCCTCTCCCACAAATACAACAAGACCCACATCTACAGACCCACTCAGTCAACCAGAGCACCTGTGGAACTCCGACAGAACATCGCCCTCTTCAAAAGATAAAGACGCCAAAAATCTGGTAGGAGAAAAGGAAAAAAGAAAGAACAAAAGGCAAAGCAGCGCGGGACGGGTCCCGCGGGGAGGGAGCGGCAAAGGAGGACTGGCGCTCACTCGCTGGGTCTCCCCTCTCCAACTGAGAGGCCAGCGGGACGGAGGGGGAGCCTCCGAGACTCGGATCTGTACAGAGCAGCCCTTGACTAACAGAACTAAGTTAAACGGGCACAGAGCGTCCCCCTGACACACAGCCTGAGACGCGGGCCGGCAGCCACGGGCAGGGCCAGGCTGCACAAGCCGGGCGGAGGACGGAAGTGGCTGCACGGAGGCAGCCCCTGGGGAACGCAAGGAGCTGCACGCCGTGGCTGTGGGTGCACAGGGCAGAACAACCTGGGCCCTCCAAAAAAACAGCAAGGTTGATGTGCTCCCGGGGTAAGGGTGCACACCCCCATCTCTGAAAACCCGCGGAAAGTTTTCGGGGGAAGAGAGGCGGGGCTCAGGCACCGCCGCCATATCCTCCGCTCTTAGCACTCAGGCGGGGGCGAAACCTGCATCCCCACCAAAGGGCTTAGCAGCCTCAAAGGACAGACTGAGACTGGCCTGCAACCCAGGGCAAATAGGATCCTTCAATCCTGGTCCCTCAGAGAACTTGCTCCACAAAGACAAACAAGGAGCTGGGTTCTGGCTTGGAGCAGGGAGAAGGCTGTGCCTGGGTCTTCCCCGAGCCCACCTGCGGAGCTCCGACCAGGGCATAGCGCGCAGCCGCACAGAGAGCGGAACTACCGGCGGCGCAGGTAGAGCGAGAGAGGCCCCCCGCCTTTCAGGCAGGAACACAGCCCCTGACCGAGGTGCTGGGAGGGGGCACGGCCCGCCCTCTTAACTGGCCAGTCTGCAACATCTGACTGCGGCATCCAGAGGGGCAGCGACCCGCCCGCCCACAGCAGAGAGCTACACCTGACCCAGTGTTAAGAGGAGGAGTGATCTGCTTGCCTACAGGTGCTGGGAGCAGCACAGAAGAGGGCGCCAACGGAGGGCCTCTGAAAACAGCAAGCTGAGCTTCCAAAACAGGACGAAGACAGAAAGACTTCACATTAAAAGCACACAGACTCCAGGAGAACACTGACAAACCCCCACCTTTTTTTTTTAAATCTGTTTTTACTTGTTCTATTTTCTATTACTCTCTTAATCTTTACTTCTTAATTCATTTCTATTTCTCTTGGGTTTTGATGTCCTGCTATTGATTAGACACAGGTTTCGAATACATCTATTCATCTCCCCCGCCTTTTTTGTAAAGGTTTTAAAAGGACGTCTAAACCCGATTAATACTCTGTTTCAACTCACTCTTCTATTATTCATTATACACTGTTTTCAAAACCACTTTCTCCCTTCTTTTAAAATTCTTTCTCTCTCTCTCTTATTTTTTTTTCTTTTTTTCCTATGTTCTATTCCTAAATAGGCATCAGATAGATAAAATCCTTAAGGACCAAAATAAACAACTGATACTCCATAAACGACAGTGCCAAAGAGGTATGAGCAAGATGAAGAAGCAAAGAAACCATTCCCAATTAAAAGAACAAGAGAAATCCCCTGAAAGAAAGATCAACGTAATAGATATTGATAGCCTACTAGATCAAGATTTCAAAAAAGGAGTGACTGAATTGCTGAAGGAATTAAAAGAGATAGTGTTTAGAGATATAAAATATGTCAAAAATGAAATTGAAGCTATAAAGAAGAGCCAAGTAGAATGGGTAAACTCATTGACAGAGATGAGGAATGATCTAATAGCTGTGCAAAGCCGACTAGATAATGCAGAGGAACGAATTAGTGATCTAGAAGACAGGGCAATAGAAAGCACCAATTCAGAAGAACTACAAGAGAAGCAAATAAAAAATAATGAAAATAGCATAAGGGACCTATGGGATAATATAAAGCGTCCCAATCTTCGCATAATATGGGTCCCAGAAGGAGAAGAAAGATCTAAGAGGATTGAAAAGGTTTTTGAAGAAATCATGACTGAAAACTTCCCAAACTTAAAGAAGGAATCAGATATCCAAGTACAAGAAGCTCAGAGGGTCCCAAACAGGAAGAACCCAAATAGACCCACACGAAGACATATCATAATCAAGACGGCCAGAGTCAAGGATAAACAAATGATTCTAAAGGCAGCAAGAGAAAAGCAAAGAGTAAGTTACAAGGGAACCCCTATAAGGCTCTCAGCTGATTTCTCTACACAAACACTACAGGCCAGAATGGAGTGGCAAGATATATTCAAAGCCCTGAATGAAAAAAAGATGCAGCCTAGGATCCTTTATCCAGCAAGGATATCCTTGAGGATAGAAGGAGAAATAAAGAGTTTCACAGACAAAAAAAAAAGCTGCAGGAGTTTAGCAACACTAAACCCATGCTAAAAGAAATATTGAAAGGGCTATTCTAAATAGAAAAGCAGCAGGATGATACAGAAATGAGAAACACACAACTGGAAAGGTGATAACTCATAAATTACAAATAAAGTAAACATGAAATTATAAATGAAGTCATACAAATCACTGAGAGTGGGAGAGGGAGGCAGGGAAATATAGAATATTTTTTTCTTTCTTTTTTAAATTTTTTTAACAGTAGGATGTGTTTGAGATCATGTTACTATCAGTTTAATAAAAACAGTTATAATAATGGGTTGATAGATTTACAAAAAAGGGTAACCACAAGCCAAAAATTTACAAAGGAGTCACAAAAATTAAATAAAATCCATGAAAATACAAAGGAAAATTACCAAACCACAAAAGGAAGAAGAAAGGAACAAAGAGGATATACCAATACAACTGCAAAGATAAGTTCAAAATGGCAATAAACACACATCTATCATTAATTTCTGTAAATGTTAATGGACTAAATGCTCCACTCAAAAGACATAGAGTGGCAGACTGGATAATAAAGCAAGAAATTCAATATGCTGCATACAAGAGACCCACTTTAGGGAGAAGGACACATGTAGATTGAGAGTGAAAGGATGGAAAAAGATATTCCATGCAAATGGAAAAGCCAAAAAAGGAGGTGTTGCAGTACTGATTTCAGACAAAATAGACTTTAAAACAAAGCCATAAAGAAAGATAAAGAAGGACATTTTATAATGATTAAAGGAGTGATACAAGATGAGGCTATTACACTCGTTAATATATATGCACCCAATATAGGAGCACCTAAATACATACAAAAATTACTAACAGAGATAAAGGGGGATATTGATGGGAATACAATCATAGTTGGAGATTTTAGCACTGCATTAACATCACTAGACAGATCTTCCAGACAGAAAATAAACAAGGCAACAGAGAAATTAAATACTCCAATAGAAAAACTAGATTTGGTGGATATTTTCAGAGCATTACACCCCCCAAAAATAGGATATACATTCTTTTCAAGTGCACATGGAACATTTTCCAGGATTGATGATGTACTTGGGCACAAAAGAAACCTCGACAATTTTAAGAAGATAGAAATTGTCTCAAGCATCTTTACTGACCACAATGCCATAAAACTGGAAATCAACAACAGAGAAACAAAGGAGAAAAAAAGGAAAGCATGGAGATTAAACAATATGTTATTGAAAAAACAATGGATCAATGAGGAAATCAAAGCTGAAATTAAAAAATACCTTGAGACAAATGATAATGAAAGCACAACCACTCAAAACCTATGGGACAAAGCAAAGGCAGTGCTAAGAGGAAATTTTATAGCGATACAGGCCTTCCTCAGAAAAGAAGAACAATCTCAAATAAACAATTTAACCCATCAACTGAAGGAATTAGAAAAAGAAGAACAAACAGCCCCAAAAAGCAGCAGAAGGAAGGAAATAATAAAGATCAGAGAGGAATTAAATACAATAGAGATTAACAAGACCATAGAAAAAATCAACCAAACCAAAAGCTGGTTTTTTGAAAAAGTAAATAAAATTGACAAACCTCTGGCCAAACTCACAAAGAAGAAAAAAGAGAGAGCACAAATTAGCAAAATAAGAAAGGAAAATGGAGAAATTACAACAAACAAAATAGAAATACAGAATATCATACAAGAATATTATGAAAAACTATATGGAACCAAACTGGATAACCTAGAGGAGATGGACAAGTTTCTGGAAACATACTGTCCACTAAAACTGAATCAAGAAGAATCTGAACACTTGAACAATCCGATCACTAGAAAGGAAATAGAAAGAGCAATTAAAAACCTCTCTACAAATAAAAGTCAAGGACTGGACGGCTTCACTGGGGAATTCTACCAAACATACAAAGAAGAACACATAGCAGTCCTTCTCAAACTCTTCCAGACAATTGAAAAGGAGGGAATACTCCCAAACTCATTCTATGAAGCCACATTCACCCTGATACCAAAACCAGGCAAAGACACTACCAAAAAAGAGAATTATAGGCCAATGTCACTGATGAACATAGACGCCAAAATCCTCACCAAAATTTTAGCAAATAGAATCCAACAACACATAAAAAAGATTATACTTCATGACCAAGTGGGGTTCATCCCAGGGACACAAGGCTGGTTCAACGTACGCAAATCTATCAGTGAAATACATCACATCAACAAGAGAAAGGACAAAAACCACATGATCATCTCAATCGATGCAGAAAAAGCATTTGATAAAATTCAACACCCATTTATGATAAAAACTCTCGCCAAAGTGGGTATAGAGGGAACATATCTCAACATAATAAAAGCTATATATGACAAATCTACATCCAGCATAGTACTCAATGGTGAAAAACTCAAAAGCTTCCCACTAATATCTGGACAAGACAAGGATGCCTACTATCACCACTCGTATTCAACATAGTCCTGGAAGTCCTAGCCACAGAAGTCAGGCAAGAGAAAGAAATAAAAGGGATCCAAATTGGAAAAGAAGAGGTAAAAGTGTCATTATATGCTGATGACATGTTACTATATATAGAAAACCCTAAAAGGTCCACACAAAAGCTCCGAGAGCTGATTGAAGAATTCAGCAAGGTAGCAGGTTACAAAATTAACGTTCAAAAATCAGTTGCATTTCTTTACACTAATGATAAATCAACAGAAGAAGAAAGTAAAGAAACAATCCCTTTAAAATAACACCCAAAGTAATAAAATATCTGGGAATAAATCTAACCAATGAGGTGAAAGTATTATACACAGAAAACTATGAACCATTGATGAAGGAAATTAAAGAAGACTTTAAAAAATGGAAAGATATTCCATGCTATTGGATTGGAAGAATCAATATTGTTAAAATGGTCACACTGCCCAAGGCAATCTACAGATTTAATGCAATCCCTATCCAATTACCCAGGACATATTTCACAGGACTAGAAAAAATCATAATAAAATTCATATGGAACCATCAAAGACCTAGAATTGCCAAAGCATTACTGAAGAGAAAGAAAGAGGCTGGAGGAATAACTCTCTCAGACTTCAGACAATACTATAGAGCTACAGTCATCAAGACAGCATGGTATTGGTACCAAAACAGACATATAGACCAATGGGACAGAATAGAGAGCCCAGAAATGAACCCACAGACTTTTGGTCAGCTCATCTTTGACAAAGGAGGCAAGAATATACAATGGAATAAAGACAGTCTCTTCAGTAAATGGTGTTGGGAAAGCTGGACAGCAGCATGTAAAACAATGAAGCCAGAACACTCCCTTACACCATATACAAAAATCAGCTCAAAATGGATCAAAGACTTAAACATAAGACAAGATACAATAAACCTCCTAGAGGAAAACATAGGCAAAACATTATCTGACATACATTTAAAAAATTTTCTCCTAGAAGAAATAAAAGGAAGAATAAACAAATGGGACCTAATGAAACTTACAAGCTTCTTCACAGCAAAGGAAACCAGAAATAAATCAAGAAGGAAACCTACGGAATGGGAGAAAATTTTCGCAAGTGAAACCGACAAAGGCTTGATCTCCAGAATATATAAGCAGCTCATATGACTCAATAAGGAAAAAATAAACAACCCAATCCAAAAATGGGCAGAAGACCAAAACAAGCAATTCTCCAAGGAAGACATACAAATGATCAAAAAGCACATGAAAAACTGCTCAATATCACTAATTATCAGAGAAATGCAAATCAAAACTACAATGAGGTATCACCTCACACCAGTCAGAATGGCCGTCATTCAAAAATCCACAAATGACAAATGCTGGAGAGGCTGTGGGGAAAGGGGAACCCCCCTACACTGCTGGTGGGAATGCAGTTTGGTGCAGCCACTATGAAAAACAGTGTGGAGATTCCTCAAAAGACTAGGAATAGACTTACCATATGACCCACAAATCCCACTCCTGGGCTTGTATCCAGAAGGAAATCTACTTCAGGATGACACCTGCACCCCAATGTTCATAGCAGCACTATTTACAATAGCCAAAACATGGAAACAGCCTAAATGTCCATCAACAGGTGACTGGATAAAGAAGAAATGGTATATTTATACAATGGAATACTACTCAGCCATAAAAACCGACAATATAATGCCATTTGCAGCAACATGGATGCTCCTGGAGAATGTCATTCTAAGTGAAGTAAGCCAGAAAGAGAAAGAAAAATATCACATGAGATCACTCATATGTGGAATCTAAAAAACAAAAACAAACAAACAAACAAACAAAAACAAAGCATAAATATAGGACAGAAATAGACTCACAGACAGAGAATACGGACTTGTGTTTACCAGGGGGGTGGAGGGTGGGAAGGAATAGACTGGGATTTCAAAATTGTAGAATAGACTACACTGTATAGCACAGGGCAATATACACAAAATGTTATGATATCTCACAAAGAAAAAAATGTGACAATGAGTGTGTATATGTCCATGAATAACTGAAAAATTGTGCTGAACAGTGGAATTTAACACAACATTGTAAAATGATTATAAATCAATAAAAAATGTTTTAAAAAAATACCTGAAAACACATTAAAATGAATGCTTAATAATCCAAAATCTACAGGACATAGCAAATCAGCTCTAAGAGGGAAGTTTATAGTGATACACCTACTTCAGGCAACAAGAAAAATCTCAAATTTACAGTCTAATGTTACACATAGAGGAACTAGAAAAAGAAGAACAAGTAAAAACGAAAGTTAATGGGAGGAAATTAATCACAAAGATCGGAGCAAAAATAAATGAAATAAGAACTTAAAAAAGACAGAAAACATCAATAAAACTAAAAGCTGATTCTTTGTAAAGATAGATAGACTATTAGCCAGACTTATCAAAGAAAAAAGAGAGGGCCAAAACTAATAAAGTCTTAAATGAAAAAGAGAAGTTACAACAGAGACCACAGAAATAAAATTAAAGGAGACTAATATGAACAAATATATGTTATTAAGGACAGTCCAGAAGAAATGGAGAAGTTCATAGAAATGTACAATCTCCTAAGACTAAACTAAGAAGAAACAGAAAATATGAACAGATCAATTACCAGTATTGAAACTGAAACATTAATTAAGAAAAAAAAAAAAAAAAACTCCCAACAAACAAAAGTCCAGGACCAGAGAATTCACACTGAATTCTGGCAAAGATTTAGAGAAGTGTTAGCACCTATTCTTTTCAAATCATTCCAAAATGTTGCAGAGGAAGGAATGTTTCTAAATCTTTCTACAAGGCCATCATCACTATGATACCAAATCCAGACAAAGATATAATAAAATAAGAAAATTACAGGCTAATATCAGTGATGAACATAAATGCAAAAATCCTCAACAAAATATGAGCAAACTGAATTAGACAATGCATTAAAAGGATCATAAACCATGGTCAAAAGGGATGTATCCCACAGACTAAAAAATGTTTCAATATCCACAAATCAACCAATGTGATACACTGCATTAATAAACTGAAGAGTAAAAATCATATAATTATCTCAATCTATACAGAAAAATCTTCTGACAAAATTCAACATCTATTTATTTTTTATAAAAATAGAAAAAATAATTTAAAAATATGTATGGAAACAAACAAACAAAAAATCCCTGAATAGCCAAAACAATCTTGAGAAAGAAAAGCAGAGCTGGAAGAATTCTGCTTCCTGACTTCAGACTATACTACAAAGGTACAGTAAACAAAAGAGTATGGTACTAGCACAAAAACAGCTAGAGATTGACAGACTAGTATAGAAAGTCACACACTTATGTTCTATTAATCTACAACAATGTAAGAAATGGTGTAGAATGGAGAAAAGACAATCTTCAATAAGTGGTGCTCAGAAAGCTGGATTGCTACATGCAAACAAATAAAATTAGAACATTCTATAATTTCACATACAAAAATAAACTTAAAATGGATTTTAAAAAACTAAAAGTAATAGCAGAAACCATAAAACTCCTAGAAGAAAACATAAGTGGAACACTCTGTGACATAAATCATACAAAAATTTTTCTTTGGATCTGTCTCCTAAAGCAAAGGAAATAAAAGCAAATATAAACAGATGGGAACTAACTAAACTTATAAGTACTGCACAGTGAATAAAACATCAAAAAACTTAAAAGACAACCTACTGAATGGAGGGAAATATTTGCAAATGATATGACCAATGGGGGTTAATATCTAAAATATATAAACTGCTCATAAAACTCAAAATAAAAAAAAACGAAGTTTTTTTAAAAAGTCAGAAGACCTGAATATATATATATTTTTAAATAAGACATACAGATGGCTAACAGGCACATAAAAATTGCTCAAGATTGTTAATCATTAGAGAAATGCAAATTAAAACCGCAATGAGATATTAGCTCACACTTGTCAGAATGACTATCGTCTAAAAGACCACAAATAGCAAATGTTGGCAAGAATGTGCAGAAAAGAGAACATTTGTACATTGTTCATAGGAATATAAATGGGTGAAGTCACTGTGGAAGTCAGTATGCAGGTTTCTTAAAAAACTAAAAATAGAACTATCATATGACCCAGCAGTTCCACGTCTAGATTTTTATTTAAATAAAATGGAAATACTAATTCAAAAAGATACATGCACCCCAATGTTCATAGCAGTGCTATTTACAACTGCCAAGATATGGAAGCAACCTAAGTGTCCATCAACAAATGAGTGGATAAAGAAGATGTGGTATATATACTCAAGGGAACAATACTTGGACATAAAATTAAATGAAATCTTGCTGTTTACAGCAACATGAATGAACTTGGAGGGTATTAGTCTAAGTGAATTAAGTCAGACAAAGACAGACACTGTATGATTTCATTTATATATGGAATCTAAAAAATAAAAGAGTGAGTACAACAGAAAGGAAATGTACTCACAGTTGTAGGGAACAAACTAGTAGTTATCAGTGGGGAGAGGGAAGGGAGGAGGGGCAAGATAGAAGTAGAAGGTTAAGAGATACAAACCTATGTATAAAGTAAATATGCTTGTAGTTTATATTGTACAGCACAATGAATATAGTCAATATTTTATAATAACTATAAATGGAATATAAACTTTAAAATTGTGAATCACTATGTTGTTCACCTGAAACCTATATAATATTGCACATCATATATATTTCAATTTTTAAAAATGAAAGGAATCCAAATTAGAAAGAAAACAGTAAAACTGTTATTTGCAGCTGACATGACTATATGTCATAGAATATTCTAAAGATGCAACTAAAAAAGTACTATAACTCATCATTGAATTCAGTAATTTTTCAGAAGATAAAATTAAATGTACAGAAATCTGTTGCATTTTTATACAATAGCAACAAAATATCAGAAAGAGAAATTAAGAAATCAATTGCATATACAATCACATCAAAAATAATAAAATACCTAGAAATAAAATCTAAGGGGTTAAAATACCTATACTGTGAAAATGTTAAGACATTCATAAATAAAACTGAAGATGACACAAAGAGATGGACAAAAATCCTGTGCTCTTGGATTGGAAGAATTTTTATTGTTAAATTGACCACACTACCCACAGCTACCTACATATTTAATGTAATCCCTATGAAAATATCAATGGTACTTTTCATAAAACTAGAAATAATTATTTTGAAATTTTATGAAAAAAAAATCCCAAATATCCAAAACAATCTTGAGAAATCAGAATAAAGCTGGAGGTATTAGGTTCCCTATTTTCAAACTATACTACAAAGCTGCAACCTTCAAAACAATTTGATACTGGCACAAAAACAGACAAATAAATCAGTGGAACAGAATAGAGAGACCAGAAATGAATCTACACATATGGACAATTAGTCTATGTCAAAGATGGCAAGAATCTGCACTGGGGGGAAAGATTGCCTCGTCAATAAGTGGTGTTGGGAAAACTGGAGAGTCCATGCAAGAGAATCAAACTGTACTATACACTCATAGCGGCACAAAAATAAATTTAAAAAATAAATTAAAGACTTAATTGTGAGACCTGAAACCATAAAACTTCTAGAAGAAAACAAGAAATACAGTTTTTGACATTACTCAATGTATTTTGAGATATTTCTCCTCAGCCTGTTACCAAACTGAACTTGGGTCCACTCACCTGATGCACTCAAAGTCAGTCTACTGACACCAGGTTGCAGTGAAGGAATGGATAACCTTTATTGCAAGACACCAAGCAAGGACTATAGACAGCTAATGCTCAAAAGATCTGAACTTTCCAATGGCTTTTACAGAAGGGTTTTTAAGGCAACATTAGAAGTGGGAGTTGTGGGATGTGTGATCAACTCATGGACATTCTTCTGACTTGTTGGTTGTGAGGTAACATGATATTTCAGAAATCTCAATAATCAACCTTCTTGTTCCAACTGGTCTGGGCTCTGCATGCTTGTTGTCAGGATGCAGTTAACTTCCATCTGCTAGGGGGTTAGTATGTGCAAAAACAACTCCAGGATATGGCTCAAAATATTATCTGTAGACTTTGAGGAGGAACTGAAGGTCCTTGACTTAGATTTATCCCAAGACTATTATTTTGTCTTGCTTGACTATTTTTCTTTTATTCTGCATTTTCTCACATCTTTGATTAAATCTGCTCTTTGGAACTCAGAGAAGACCTAGGAGGCCTTTTCCACAAGATTTTCTACAAACATTTGGTACGGGACATGGAAGGTCTGTCCCCAGGAAGACCTCACAGGCTCCTGCTCAGCTTCAAGGCAAGAGAAACAAAAGCAAAAGAAAAACAAAGGGCACTGCATCAAACTAAAAAGCTTTGACATAACAAAGAAACTATCAACAAAACTAAAAGGTCACCTGCTGAGTGGGAGAAGGTATTTACAAAAACTATATCTGATAAAGGGATAATATCCAAAACTATAATGTATACAAATAACAAAGAACATATGTTGATGGACATTTAGGCTGTTTCCATGTCTTGGATATTGTAAATAATGCTGCTATGAACATTGGGGTGCAGGTGTCACCCTGAAGTAGGGTTCCTTCTGGATATAAGCCCAGGAGAGGGATTCCTGGGTCATATGGTAAGTCTATTCCTAGTCTTTTGAGGAATCTCCATACTTAATTCCACAGTGGCTGTACCAAACTGCATTCCCACCAGCAGTGTAGGAGGGTTCCCTTTTCTCCACAGCCTCTCCAGCATTTGTCATTTTTGGACTTTTGAATGACGGCCATTCTGACTGGTGTGAGGTGATACCTCATTGTAGTTTTGATTTGCATTTCTCTGATAATTAGATATATTGAGCATTTTTTCATGTGTCTATTGATCATTTGTATGTCTTCCTTGGATAATTGCTTGCATAGGTCTTCTGCCCATTTTTGGATTGAGTTATTTTCTTATTGAGTCATATGAGCTGCTGGCTGGATAAAGAAGATGTGATATAGTTATATAATGGAATACTACTCAGCCATAAAAACTGACAACATAACACCATTTGCAGCAACATGGATGCTTCTGGAGAATGTCATTCTAAGTGAAGTAAGCCAGAAAAAGAAAGAAAAATACCATATGAGATCACTCATATGTGGAATCTAAAACAAACAAACAAACAAACAAAAAAACAAACCATAAATACAGAACAGAAATGGACTCATAGACATAGAACACAGACTTGTGGTTGCCAAGGGGGTGGGGGGTGGGAAGAGATAGACTGGGATTTCAAAATTGTAGAATAGATAAACTAGATTATACTGTATAGCACAGGGAAATATATACAAGATCTTATGGTAGCTCTGAGAGAAAGGAATGTGACAATGAATATATATATGTTCATGTATAATTGAAAAATTGTGCTCTACACTGGAATTTGACACAACATTGTAAAATGATTATAAATCAATAAAAAATGTTAAAGAAAAAACGAGGAACACATACAACTCAACATCAAAAAAATGAACAACCCAAATAAAAATGCACAGAGGATCTGAATAGACATTTTTCCAAAAAAGTCATACAGATGGCCAACAGTCACATGAAAAGATGCTCAACATGACTAATCACCAGGGAAATGCAGATCAAAATCACAGTGGGATATCACTTCACATTAGTGGATCACCTCACACTTGTCAGAGTGACTATTATCAAAAAAGATCACACACTTACTATATGATCCAGCAATCCCACTCCTGGACATATACAGAGGGAAACTTAATTTTAAAAGATACATGCATGCTAATGTTCATAGCAGCACTATTTAAAATAACCAAGACATGGGAACAACCTAAATGTCCATTGTCAGATGACTGGATAAAGAAGTTGTGGTATATTTATACAATGGAATATTACTGAGCCATAAAAATGCCATTTGCAGCAACATGGATGTCCCTGGAGAATGTTACTCAAAGTGAAGTAAGCCAGAATGAGAAAGTAAAATACTATATGATATCATTTATATGTGGAATCTAAAAAACAAAAAAAGACAAACTTATTTACAAAACAGAAACAGACTCAGAGACATAGAAAACAAACTTGTAGTTACCAGTGGGGAAGGGGGTTGGAAGGGATAAATTGAGAGTTCAAGATTTGCAGATACTAATTACTATATATAAAATAGATAAATAACAAATTTATACTGTATAGCACAGAGAACTATATTCAATATCTTGTATTATTTTATGGTTAAAAAGAATATGAAAACAAATATATGTATGTTCCTATATGACTGAAATATTGTTCTGTATACCAGAACTTGACAGAACATTGTAAACTGACTATACTTCAATAAAAATATATTAAATTAAAAATAAATAAGACAACACATAACAAATTGTTGACAAAGAAGTGAGGAAAAGTGTACCCTCATTCACCCTTGGTGGGAATAAAAGTTGGTGTACCCACTATGGAAAACAGTATGGAGATTCCTCAAAAAAATTAAAAATAGAACTATCATATGATCCAGCATTTCCACTCCTTAGATATTCTATCAAAGAAAGTGAAAACATTACTTAGAAAAGACATATAAACTCCTATGTTCATTGCAGCATTATTTGCAATAGCTGAGACATGGAAGCAACCTAAGTGCCTATCAATAAATTAATGGATAAAGAATATGTGATATATAAGTGTGTGTGTGTATGTGTGTATGTATATATATATAAATATTACTCAGCCATACAAAAGAATGAATACTTGCCATTAAAAACATAGATGGAGATAGAACTTATCATGCTAACTGATATAAGTAAGAAAAAGAAAAAACAAAAAAACTGTATAATTTCACTTATATTTGAAATCTAAAATCAAAACAAATGAACACACATAACAAAATAGAAACAGAGTTGTAGACACAGGGAAAAAACAGGTGGTTTCTAGAGGAGAGGGGAGAGGAAAGAAATAGATGAGAGAGATTAAAAAGCACAAACTTTCAGCTACAGTATAAACAAGTCAGTTATGAAATGTACAGTGTGGCAAATAGAGTCAATAGCTATGTAATATCTTATTTTTATCTTTTTTAAACTGAAGTATAGTCAGTTTACAATGATGTGTCAACTTCTTGTATACAGCATGTTTCAGTCATACATATACATACGTATATTCCTTTTCATTGTAATATCTCTTTATGGTGACATGTCATAGCTAGACTTATCATAGTGATTATTTTGAAATGTATAGAAATATCAAGTCACTAGCAACTTGTGTAGTAGGAAGTAGGATAGTGTTGTAGGTATATTATACTTCAGAGACAAAAATAAACAAAGAAACTCCCAGAAAAAAAATCAGATTTGTGGTTTCCAGAAGTGAGGGATAGGGGGAGGAAGAATTGGATGATGTCAGTTAAAAGTTACAAACTTCCAATTATAAGATAAACAAGTACTAGGGTTTTACTCTACAACATGATAAATACAATTAATACCACTCTATGTTCTATATGAAAGTTGAGATAAAAGTCTAAGAATTTTCATCACAAGGATATGTTTTTCTATTTCTTTAATATTAAATCTACTGAGAAGATTGACTTTTACTAAACTTATTGTGGTAGTCATTTAATAATTCAAATCATCTTTCTGTACACCTTCATCTTATACAATGCTGTATGTCAACTCAATAAAACTGGAAGATAAGTAAGAACAGCTTTCCTAAAGATAGAAAGACGTTAGTAAATCTCAGATTTTATGCATCTGGGACGTTATATTTCTAATATATATTTAAGTAAAACATTTGCATATTGAACCTTAAAAGCTGAAATAACAATTCAACTTTGGGGAAGGTATACATTCACAAATACTTGGCAGTCTTCTTAAATATCAAGTCAGAAAAAAATGTGGAAAAACATAGTTACTTGTCCTACTTCATTGAAAACAAATCCAGTTGAAAACTAATATTTAATTCTAAGGGAAAACTAAACTTTACTGGATCCGTACTTTAGCTCAGTGTAAATTTTAAACTACCTTTTACATCCTTTTTTGCAGAGTCCTGATATAATCATATGTGAATTTGTAAGAAATGTGAGAACAATCAAGGAACCCTGTATCTTCTCTTTAGACTACTTCCTTTATAAGAGAAAACAAATATTTGTCCCATTTTCTTTCTTTCCCAGTAAAAACTGAAATACCAGAGTTCAGTGCCTACACTACAGAGTGGGAACTTAGGCTGTGAGTGGTGACCCAGATAGTGCTGTTATATTGCTGTGTGGTTTACTACATTCAATACAGCCTCTATAAACTGTTTATCTAGATAAACAGATATACATTTACATATATGTACATCATAAGTATATTTCTCTATATATACACATTATGTGATAGCTAAATATACAAACAATATGTATATATAGCTAAGATTTATATATGCATATATAAGCAATTTTATTGAGATACAGGTTTTTTTATTGAAGTATAGTTGGTTTACACTGTCGTGTTAGTTTCTGGTGTAAAGCATAGTAATTCAGTTATATGTATATATATATAACTTTTCATATTATGTTTCAATAAAGAGAGATATAGTTTTATTAATAATAAAATGTGTTTATTTTAAATGTTTAATTAAACTATTTGTAATGAATTTACTGAATTGTGTAACCATCACAATAATCCCATATTAGAATATTTTCATCACCCCAATAAGATGCCCCATGACCATTAGCTAATTTATTTTTCTGTCTCTATAGATTTGACTATTCTGGACATTTCATATAAATGGAATCATAAAATAAGTGGTATTTTGTAGGGCTTATTTCACTAAGAATAAAGTTTTCAAGGTTCATTCATGTTATACCATGTATGAATCAATAACTTCCATTATTTTTATTCTCAAATAATATTGCACTGTATGGATATACCACTTTTTATTCACCCGTTCATCAGTTGTTTGACATGAGTTGATTTCCAAATTTTTTGCTATTATGAATAATGCTTCTGGAACATTCACATGTAAATCTTTGGAAATATGTTTGCATTCCTCTGGGGTAAAAACCTAAGAATGGAATTGCTAAGTCATATGGTAAATTATGTTTAACTTATTAAAAAATGCCAGATTATTTTGAAAACAGCTATACCATTTTACCTTCATTTCTACCAGCAATATGTGGGGGTTCCCCTTCCTACACTGCTGGTGGGAATGCAGTTTGGTCCAGCCACTGTGGAATTAAGTATGGAGATTCCTCAAAAGACTAGGAATAGACTTAACATATGACCCAGGAATCCCACCCCTGGGCATATATCCAGAAGGAAGCCTACTTCAAAATGACACCTGCACCCCAATGTTCATAGCAGCACTATTTACAATAGCCAAGACATGGAAACAGCCTAAATGTCCATCAACAGATGACTGAATTAAGAAGAGGTGGTATATTTATATAATGGAATGCTATTCAGCCATAAAAAGAAACAACATAACGCCATTTGTAGCAACATGGATGTTCCAATGTCATTCTAAGTGAAGTAAGCCAGAAAGAGAAAGAAAAATACCATATGAGATCGCTCATATGTGGAATCTAAAAACAAATAAACAAACAAACAAAAAACATAAATACAAAACAGAAACAGACTCACAGACATAGAATACAAACTTGTGGTTACCAGGGGAATGGAGGGTGGGAAGGGACAGACTGGGATTTCAAAATTTAGAATAGATAAACAAGATTGTACTGTGTAGCACAGGGAAATATATACAGGATCTTGTGGTGGCTCACAGCGAAAGAGAATGTGACAATGAATATATGTATGTTCATGTATAACTGAAAAATTGTGCTCTACAATGGAGTTTGACACAAAATTATAAAATGACTATAACTCAATAAAAAAAGTTTAAAAAAATATGTGGGGGTTCCCACTTTTCCACATCCTTGTCAACATTTGTTATTGTCTCTCTTTTGTATTGCAACCATTCTGGGTGTGGTAAGACTATTTTTTTCATTGAATTAAGATTTATGAAATGGTTGGCCTGTTGGAATGTTTGGACATTGCATTATATAATATGTAAATAAAGTGGAGGAAGATATTGTTGGCATATCATAGTTTATTTGATTTAAATACTGTAAATCTTCTGATATTATGTGACTGATGGGTATGCAGCAGCCTATAAAATTTTACCTTTTGGAAACAGACTGGCTTAATATTTTACTGTGTTGATTGTTTCTCAGAAAAGACCCTGAAATGTCAATTCAGGATGTACCTATGAGTGAAGATTCACTGGCCATTGGTTTGGATTTAGTCATACCAGATTTCCAAGAACTAATGGTCAAGGAACCCTTTGAACAGGAATCTAAATATATTTCTTTGTACTTAATATCATCTCCTTCTCAAAACAATGATTCAGTCTTGACTGAAGACAAATAAGACACTCAGTGTAACACTATAATGGACAGGCATATAGTCTCTTCCTCCTTTAACCTAGGGATTGTCACTTGTTTTTTAAAAAGTTGTATATTTAACTTTCTTTTCATAGTCTTGAAATTACTTTGGTTATTATTGAGGAAAGGTAGGGGTATATCAATAATAGCTTATAGTCTTTGAGGAGTATCTTTAGCCACTCTTTCTCTTCCCCTTTTGAGAATCCCAGGAATATTACTTAGAATAGTGATGGGGATTTGGAAATCCAAGTTAATAGCTAATGTTCTCTGAATCTAGTCAAAAATAGCATAATTTTATCCTACACTTATGGTTATTCAGTTGAGTATTGAATCCACACTCACTTTGAAACCTTTCCTAATCAGACCTTTTTCAGGGGAAAATCATAATTATAATCAATATCTTAAACCAAGATCTAGCTCTGATGTAGCTAGTTCTGGCTTGTGTTTCTGAGGAAATTTGGAAGTTGATTTTCAAACGCATATTCTTCTGGGGTTAGAAAATTACCTGTTAGCCCAAAAGGTAATATTATGATGAGGGGAGTGAGACATGATTAAAGAAATATTTTCCTTTCATCGGATTTTTAGTTGTGCTTAGTGGGAGCAATAGGGAAACATATCAATCTTTTTGGAAGCACAAGTTCTAGGCAATACAATTTTTAAATTTTTTCTGTTTATGAAATTTCTGAACTTTTCTTGCTCCCATTTCTGAGTTGTCTCTCTTTTTTTTTTTTATCATGTACAGGATTCTCCTATCAGCTTAATGTATCATGGTAGCATTCTCCCAGTTTGTATTATTTTGACCTGGTTTCAGTTATGAGGTCTTTAATATTCTCCTAGAGGCATCTAAGAGAAAATTATTTTCTTGGAATTGCATATGTTTTGCAATGAACTCTTGAGAATTTGTTTGAAGCATTTTTTAGGTCATGGATCAAAATGGAAACCTCACTTCAGATATGCATTACCAATATCCTGATTTTTACTTTAGTCAATGCAGTAAGAAAACTACAAAGTCTCAGAATCCTTTGGTTAAACACAAATATACACTAATACAATGATATAAAAATCAAAATGTCTTAAAGTCACTTAAGAATGTTGAGAATTATGACCTAAGTTAAATTAGCTCTCTAAGTAGAGTGAAACCTCCTCCTTGACACAAAACTGTAGGGAAAAAAAGTCTTCATTTCCTGAAACTAGAAGGTTGTGTGTGCTTCAGCAGAAATACTATGAAATTGGAGTCACAAAGTCCATATTGTCAGCAAATCTGTACTCACAAAACCCCTTAGTGGCAATGTGGAGGAAGGGAGTTTGCCTAAGTTTCACATTTATCAGAAGTGCTTACATTTGTCTGTTTATGTGCTTTGTCATTTTATATGTACATTATTCCCTGCTACTGACCCTCTTTTATTGCTCAACCCCAAGGAAAAAAAGGTTGGGTGTTAGCCTTGATCTTTTCACATGAACAGCTTCCTGAGAAACATACCCCCTCAAAAAAGAAAAAAAACCTTGTAAGCTTTCTCAGCATGATCCCAAACTTCACTACAGACCATGTCCTTGGATATACCAGAGACTAATGCAAACAACTAAGTAATCTTTATACTTTAGAGAACTGGAGCTCCTTAGTACCTTAGCTGATAATAGCAACTCTGTCAGTTAATGTTATTCTGGATAGCTTTAACACTAAGTGCCAGAGTTGGCCACCAAAGCTGAGTTCAAGTTCTGCCTGATAAAATATTACAGGGAAGACCAAAGGCTCCTTTTGTCAGTGGATTATAAGAATCTAGTGGAATCTGGGCCTCTTGAAACAAGGATCAATAGTAATAGCTGTCAATAATAACATAAGTGGCCTTCAGAGCACCTGATTTTCCTAATGAATGGAACCATAAAATGAAGTCAATAATTGTGCCATAGGATAAAGTAAAAATATACAGCTTTTTTGCTCACTGACAACTGATATGTCTTCCTCCCCTCAAGTCTGAGGCTCTCATCTATTGATGAGATTCAGACTGAATACTGTTCACTGGGAGGAATGCAGTCATTTCAAAGGCCAAGTTGCAAGTTTATAGAATCTCATAGACAGGAAGACCCTAGAAGTCATTTGGATTAACCAGCTACAGTGTTGCAGCACCCTGTGCCTCATTCTGTTCTGATAAGGGCAAGTGAAGTTATTTATTGTTTTTATCTGGCACCACACAAGCAAAAAGACATACTTTGGGCTGATAGATTTCCTGGGTTAAAAATAAGTTTACATTTGGGATTCCTAGGACCTAATCTAGACTATTTTTTTCCATCCTTCTTTTCTCATTCTCTTCAGGTTACAAACTCTGGTATGTTACTTCAAAGAGGGCTACTCTGGCTGAATTATAACCAATGAATTATGTACTGAAATCTTATGAATAATACTAGGCTTTGTTGTCAGGAAATGAAATATCTGTAACTAGAAAATGCCATATGGTTTCTGGTTTCTTGTTTGAGGACTCGCAATAATGTGTGAAATTTATTACATTTAGGATATTTTCTCAAAGATTGACTCTTGTACTAGTCTCAGGGTTGTGTATCTCCTGGCAGTTAGATTATTATTATTTTCCATCCTGCTTGGCAGTAAATCTTACTGATTCCTCACCCCTCCTTTTGTCATTTAAGGGCTGAGATGCACAAGTAATGTTTTGAAGTTAATCTGGTGGAGCAAATGTTATTACTATCAGTAGAAAGTGAATTTTCACTCTGATTATATCAATGATTGAAAGGTAAGCCTATCAATTCACTTATGAGGTTTTATTGCATGATGTGGGTTGTTCAGCCAAAATAGAGAATAATATATGAAAACTGACACAGGATAATATTAGGCCTGGGGTTCAAGAATATTTGAATTCTTGGCTTTTTCACTGATTTATTGTATGTGGTGTTTATGTCTTGGTTTTCTGAACTGAAAAATGAAGGAGCTATTATAGCCTCTCTTCCCCAAAGTAATGTCACAATTTATTTGTTATTATATAGTGTTTTACTTACTTTAATAACTTTAAAATAATCAATGTCAAGGTAGCCATCATGTAGAATTGTGATGCTTTATTAATAGTGTGTTTATGTATGCAAAATTCCTCTCATTTTCTTATTATTCTTCACTATTGTGTAAAGTATTTTTCCCCTATAACTAAAGGTTTAGAACTTAAGTCACTGTATTTAGGAAACCTTGTTTATAATTCTTTATTATTTTCTCTTCAGCCAGTCATTTCTGAACTTCCACTTTGATGACAAGTGAAAATGAAACTTTACTCAGTGTGGATGGCATGGCAGAAATAGCTAAAAAATTAATTCCTCTATTCTTTTAGATTGCTTTTTATGTACTATCCAGCTGTAAGGACCAGAATTGTACGTATACTGATGAAGATTGTCACGATAGCAGGTTATTAGCAAGAAAACTTTTCAACTAAGTTAATGAAACAGGATGGCTTAATGCATGCTGTGTATATCTTCCCACTCGTGAGGAGGAGAAACTCATGCTTTCTCATGTTTTTTTCTCCTCTGCCTTAATATTGACTAATTACAAAAAAGTCTAGTCTAAATTAATAAATTTTTTCACTACTTTGTCACTTTGGTGCACATACAAGATATGGGAGACAAGCTTAGTGTAGTAGAAATTCTTTGTTTACATATTTGCAAATGGCTACTGATCAAAATAATTGACAATTTTTTCTCTTAAGTAAATTGTTATTTTTCTTGGCTTTCTTTATAAATTATACAAAGATGAATTTTATTCTATCTCTTTCTATATGATCAAAAACTTGAAAATATGTCCAATTCAAGTGGGCTTTTATTCTAATTGCCATGTTGAATAACAGACTTTTCTTGAGTACGTGTCTCTTGTGGTGAAGGGGACTGTGAAGCATATATAAAAGTTCTTTTGTCAGTCAGAAAACAAGTTTAATTACTAACAGTACCACATTGCTAATCTGTTATTTTTAAACATTACTTCATGTCTTAGGCTACACACTTCATCTTTTATACCTTGAGTTCATGGCCATGAGTGACATTTTAAAGAGAACATTTGATAAAGTGAGAATCTGAATTTAAGACTGTGACACAGTTAAGTATTTAGATGTTAGGTATTTTACTGTGCAAATATTGGATAGGTAACCAAATTTAAGCTATACAAAGAAATCACACATTTTGACCAGACACAGTTCGGCAATAAATGGCCATAATTATAATTGTAAATTGTATGAGGCTCAAAAAGAGTAGGGTATCTGCTTTATAAATTGCCTTTATTAAGCTCTTCCTCAACTTCCTGTGAATAACAAGGAAATTTAATTCTTGGCAGATAATTGTCTTTAATACTGTTCTCAGAGATGTCTTAACTTAATAGGGTCTTATTATCATTATTGCTATTTTAAGACCAAACAACCCTTCCTCTTTCTCATAATTGTTTTCCTTCAACTAGGGAAGATCTCTAGATGCAGCTATTTTTGTCATTGACCAACAAGTAATGAATCTAGACCACAATATGCATTAGTTCTTGCTATATTATTAAGCCAAGAGGACTTAAAATAAGTTTTTTTTTTTCTTTTTGCAATACAGACTAGGCATGTTTGATGAGTCTTATCATTCAGGTTCAAACATTCAGATTCAAATACAATATTTACTGTATTTACTTCTGTCTTAGTAGATGAATGTTGGAAAATATTAGTTCAAGGTAAATGACAACTTGGCCTACATTGTACTGCTGGCTCAATGCAACACTAATTAATTTTCTCCCTCCTGTCTAAAGAAGAGTTAATGAAGAAAATGATAAATCCTTAGAAAATAAAGTCAATGGAAATATCCTTCCCTCAGTCTTGTTAATCTCTCAAGAGATAGGCTTTTTACCAAAAGTATTTAATTTCACTCCTAATAATGATTGGCTGATAAAGATGTCACTATTTTCTCTTTTCATCTAGTCTAACAAAACATGAAGGAGGGATAAGTTCACTTGGAGCCAGTTGTAAAAAAGGCATGAAAGCATACTTGTAGAGGGATCGGAAGAATTATGTCCTAGTCCCAGGACTATTTAGATGACTCTGGGCAAATCATTTACCCTCTTCAAATCTGAGTTTACTCTTGTATAAACCAAAGATAATATTGACTGTTTTTCTTGCTTCATAAATTCTTGTGAATATCAAATAAGAAAATATACATGAAAGAGCCCTGATAA
The DNA here is from genome assembly GCF_048773025.1 of Camelus bactrianus. NCBI lineage: Eukaryota > Metazoa > Chordata > Mammalia > Artiodactyla > Camelidae > Camelus > Camelus bactrianus. The sequence goes on from NC_133575.1 coordinate 46,397,179, forward strand.
TTATTATATAAACTTAAAAAGAGTATGTTGTCTCTGATGTCTCTGATTTTAAGACAAAAATCATGAAAAAGATATTACTGAAAGGATGTGCTATAATGTTTGAGTTTTCACATGACATCCAAAGAAATTCTTTCTTACAAAGTGTGCTGGAGAATAGGCAGGGACCCCATGTAACATTGGCTGTCTAGTGTATTTCCCTTCATGTTTTAAATGCTGTATTTAAAAAAGCAGTTAAATTGCTATATCCTGACACTTTAGCAAGATTTAGTATCTAGGATGAAATTCAAACCAGAGAGAAAAGATGGGAAATATATCAAATTTGGGGGGTGCAAAATAAAAGTTTTTCTTTTTTTTTTTAGGATTTAAGCATTTTTCCAATACCTTATTAATGCCTATAACAGAAATTTGTGTTAAATATCACAAAATATGGCAGTTTTCCCAATAATTAGCAAATTAATGTAGCTTGATTCTACTTACACCAAATGAGTTCTATCAGTCCAAGGTTTCCTGGGACAATTAGAACTCTTTTTATAAAGCAAGACTTTTCATTAATATTAAAAGATGGAGCTATTCCAGTCAAAAGACATAGAGTGGCAGACTGGATAATAAAGCAAGAAACTTCAAGATGCTGCATACAAGAGACCCACTTTAGGGAGAAGGACACATATAGATTGAGAGTGAAAGAATGAAAAAGGATATTCCATGCAAACAGAAAAGCCAAAAAAGCAGGTATTGAAGTACTAATTTCAGTCAAAATAGGCTTTAAAACAAAGGCCTTAAAGAAATACAAAGAAGGACATTTTATAATGATTAAAAGAGTGATAAAAGATGAGGATATTACACTCGTTAATATATATGCACCCAATATAGAAGCACTTAAGTACATAAAGCAATTACTAACAGAGATAAAGGGGGATATTGATGAGAATACAATCATAGTTGAAGATTTTAACACTGCATTAATATCATTAGACACATCTTCCAGACAGAAAATAAATAAGGCAACAGAGAAATTAAACACTACAATAGAAAAATAAGATTTGGTGGATATTTACAGAGCATTACAACCCCCAAAAATAGGATATACATTCTTTTCAAGGGCACATGGAACATTTTCCAAGATTGATCATGTACTTGGGCACAAAAGAAACCTCAACAATTTTAAGAAGATAGAAATTATCTCAAGCATCTTTCCTGAACACAATGCCATGAAACTAGAAATCAACAACAGAGAAACAAAGGAGAAAAAAAGGAAAGCATGGAGATTAAACAATATGTTATTAAAAAACCAATGGGTCAATGAGGAAATCAAAGCTGAAATTAAAAAATACCTTGAGACAAGTAACAATGAAAGCACAACCATACAAAATTTATGGGACACAGCAAAGGCAATGCTAAGAGGGAAGTTTATAGTGATAATGGCTTTCCTCAAAAAAAAAAAAAACTCAAATAAACAATTTAACCCACCAGCTGAAATAACTAGAAAAAGAAGAACAAAAAACCCCAAAAGGAAGCCGAAGGAAATAAATTATAGATTAGGGAGGAAATAAATAAAATATGATTAAAAAGACCATAGAAAAATCAATCAAAACAAATGCTGGATTTTTGAAAAAGTAAATAAAATCGACAAACCTCTGGCCAAACTCACAAAGAAGAAAAAAGAGAGAGCACAAATTAGCAAAATAAGGAAGGATAATGTTGAAATTACAACAAATAAAATAGAAATACAGAATATTATACAAAAATAGTATGAAAAACTATGTGGAACCAAACTGGATAACCTAGAGGAGATGGACAAGTTTCTGGAAACATACTGTCCACCAAGACAGAATCAAGAAGAAACTGACCACTTGAACAAACTAATCACTAGAAATGAAATTGAAATAGCAATAAAAAACCTCCCTACAAATAAAAGTCCAGGACCGGACGGCTTCACCAGGGAATTCTACCAAACATATAAAGAGGAACTCATACCAGTCCTTCTCAAATTTTTCCAGAAGACTGAAAAGGAGGGAATACTCCTAAACTCATTCTATGAAGTCACCATCACCCTGATACCAAAACCAGGCAAAGACACTACCAAAAAAGACAATTAAACACCAATATCAGTGATGAACATAGATGCCAAAATCCTCACCAAAATATTAGCAAATAGAATCCAACAGCATGTAAAAAAGATTAAACATCATGACCAAGTGGGGTTCATCTCAGGGACACAAGGGTTGTTCAACATACACAAACCAATCAATGTAATACATCACATCAACAAGAGAAAGGACAAAAATGACATGATCTTCTCAATAGATGCAAAAAAAGCATTTGATAAAATTCAACACCCATTTATGATAAAAACTCTCACCAAAGTGGGTATAGAGGGAACATATCTCAACGTGATAAAAGCTATATATGAAAAACCTACAGCCAGTATAGTACTCAATGGTCAAAAACTCAAAAGGTTCCCACTAAACTCTAGGAGAAGACAAGGATGCCCACTATCACCACTCCTATTCAACATAGTCTTGGAAGTCCTAGCCACAGCAATCAGACAAGAGAGAGAAATAAAAGGGATCCAAATTGGAAAAGAAGAGGTAAAAGTGTCACTATATACAGATGACATGATACTATATATATAAAACACTAAAAGGTCCACACAGAAACTACCTGAGCTGATTGAAGAATTCAGCAAGGTAGCAGGTTACAAGATTAATGTACAAAATTCAGTTGCATTTCTTTACACTAACAATGAATCAACAGAAAAAGAAAGTAAAGAAACAATCCCCCTTAAAATAGTACCCAAAGTAATAAAATATCTAGGAGTAAATCTAACCAAGGAAGTGAAAGATTTATACACAGAAAACTATCAACCATTGATGAAGGAAATTAAAGAAGACTTTAAAAAATGGAAAGATATCCCATGCTCTTGGATTGGAAGAATCAATATTGTTAAAATGGTTACACTGCCCAAGGCAATCTACAGATTTAATCCAATCCCTATCAAATTACCCAGGACATATTTCACAGAACTAGAACAAATCATAATAAAATTTATATGGAACCATCAAAGACCTAGAATTGCCAAAGCATTACTGAAGAGAAAGAGGCTGGAGGAATAACTCTCCCAGACTTCAGACAATGCTATAGAGCTACAGTCATCAAGACAACATGGTATTGGTACAAAAACAGACATATAGACCAATGGAACAGAATAGAGAGCCCAGAACTGAACCCACAAACTTTTGGTCAACTAATCTTCGACGAAGGAGGCAAGAATATACAATGGAACAAAGATAGTCTCTTCAGCAAATGGTGTTGGGAAAACTGGACAGCAGCATGTAAAATAATGAAGCTAAAACACTACCTTACATCATTCACAAAAATAAACTCAGAATGGATCAAAGACTTAAATATGAGACAAGATACAATAAACCTCCTAGAAGAAAATATAGGCAAAACATTATCTGACATACATCTCAAAAATTTTCTCCTAGAAGAAATAAAAGCAAGAATAAACCAATGGGACCTAATGAAACTTACAAGCTTCTGCACAGCAAAGGAAACCATAAGTGAAACAAAAAGACAACACATGGAATGGGAGAAAATTTTTGCAAATGAAACCGACAACGGCTTGATCTGCACAATATATAAGCAGATCACATGACTCAAAAAGGAAAAAATAAACAACCCAAACCAAAACTGGGCAGAAGACCTAAACAAGCAATTCTCCAAGGAAGACAAACAAATGATCAATAGACACATGAAAAAATGCTCAATCACTAATTATCAGAGAAATGCAAATCAAAACTACAATGAGGTATCACCTCACACCAGTCAGAATGGCCATCATTCAAAAATCCACAAATGAAAATGCTGGAGAGGCTGTGGAGGAAAGGGAACCCTCCTTCACTGCTGGTGGGAATGCAGTTTGGTTCAGCCACCTTGGAAAACAGTATGGAGATTCCTCAAAAGACTAGGAATAGACTTACCATATGACCCAGGAATCCCACTCCTGGGCTTATATCCAGCAGGAACCCTACTTCAGGATGACACCTGCACCCCAATGTTCATAGCAGCACTGTTTACAATAGCCAAGACATGGAAACAGCATAAATGTCCATTAACAGATGACTGGATAAAGAAGTGGTAGTATATTTATTCAATGGAATACTACTCAGCCATAAAAACCAACAACATAATGCCATTTGTAGCAACATGGATGTTCCTGGAGAATGTCATTCTAAGTGAAGTAAGACAGAAAGTGAAAGAAAAATACCATATGAGATCGCTCATATGTGGAGTCTAAAAAAAAAAATAAAATACATAAATACAAAACAGAAATAGAGTCACAGACATAGAATACAAACTTGTGGTTGCCAAGGGGGCAGTGGGTGGGAAGGGATAGACTGGGATTTCAAAATTGTAGAATAAATAAACAAGATTATACTGTATAGTACAGGGAAATTTATACAAGTTCTTATGGTAGCTCACAGAGAAGAAAATGTGACAATGAATATATACATGTTCATGTATAACTGAATAATTATGCTCTACACTGGAATTTGACACAATATTGTAAAATGATTATAAATCAATAAAAAATGTTAAAAAAAGATGGAGCTATTGACAAAATCCAAAGTATAATAAACAAAATAGTAAAACTCACTGATTAAAAAGCTGATAAACAACCACCTTCTTTTCTATTGTTATGACTCCTTTTATTTTTTATTTTTTTTAACATTTTTTATTGATTTATAATCATTTTACAATGTGTCAAATTCCAGTGTTCAGCACAATTTTTCAGTCATTCATGGACATATACACACTCATTGTCACATTTTTTTCTCTGTGAGTTATCATAACATTTTGTGTATATTTCCCTGTGCTATACAGTGTAATCTTGTATACCTATTCTGCAATTTTGAAATCCCAGGCTATCCCTTCCCACCCTCCACCCCCCGGTAACCACAAGTCTGTATTCTCTGTCCTTTTATTTAACAAAATTTTATTGAATACTTACTGTGTGCCAAGAACTGGAGATACAGTAGTGAGCAAGACAGGACCTCAGTCCTCTTGGGGCCTAGTCTATTAGGGGAGTCATATTAATCACACAAATGGCTGGGTCTTTAGTCACATCTTCTTTATCCATTCATCTGTTAATGGGCATTTAGGTTGCATCCATATCTGGACAACTGTAAATAATGTTGTTATGAATACTGTGGTGTGTGTATCTTTTTGAATTAATGTTTTCATTTTTTTCTGATATATACCCAGAAGTGGAATTGTTTGATCATATTGTATTTCTATTTTTAGCTTTTTTTTTGAATCTCCAAACTGTTTTCCAAAGTAGATGCACCAATTTATATTCCCACTAACAGTGTACAGGGTTCCTTTTCCTACACATACTTACCAACATTTGTTATTTGTAGACATTATGATGATAGTCATTCTGACAGGTGTGAGGCAATATCTCATTGTTGTTTTGATTTGCATTTCTCTAAGGATTAGTGATGTTGTGCATCTTTTCATGTGCCTGTTAGCCATCTGTATATCTTCTTTGAAAAAAAAAACTATTCAATTCTTCTGTCCATATTTTAATCAGGTTATTTGCTTTTTTATATTGAGTTGTATAGTTGTCTATATAATTTGGATATTAACACCTTATTGGTCATATCATTTGCAAATATTTTTCTCCCATTCATTTTATTTCATTGATGGTTTCCTTTGCTGTGCAAATATGCTTAAGTTCAATTAGGTCCCATTTGTTTATTTTATCTTATTTTATTTTATTTTATTTTATTTTATTTTTTTGCCTTAGGAGGCAAATCTAAAAAATATTTCTATGGTTTATGTCAAATACCGTCCCCCCTATCTTCTCTTCTAGTATTTTCATGGCTTAAGTTCTTACATTTAGGTCTTCAATCCATTTTGAGTTTATTTTTGTATATGGTGTGAAGAAATGTTCTAATTTTGTTCTTTTACCTGTAGCTGTCCAGTTTTCCCAGCACCACTTTTTGAAGAGGCTTTTTTTTCTCTATATTATATTCTTCATTTATTGGCGCCAATTTATTGTTGATTAGTTGACCATAGATGCGTGGGTTTGTTTCTGGGCTCTCAAATCTGTTCCATTGATCGATGTGTCTCTTTTTGTGCCAGTACCATGCTGTTTTGATTATTGTAGTTTTGTTGTATGATCTGAAGTCAGGGAGCATGATATCTCTAGCTTTGTGCTTTTTCTTCATGATTACTTTGGCCATTCAGGCTTTTTGTGGTTCCATATAAATTTTTGAATTTAATTCTAGTTCTGTGAAAAATGCCATGGATAATTTGATAGGGATTACATTAAATTTGTAGATGGCTTTGAGTAGTATGGTCATTTTAACAGTATTAAATCTTCCAATCCAAGAGCATGGGATATCATTCCATTTCTTTGTATCATCGTCAGTTTTCCTCATCAAAATTTTATAGTTTTCAAAGTATAGGTCTTTCACTTCTTTGGTTAATTTTATTCCTAAGTATTTCATTCTTTTTGATGCAATTTTAAACTTTTTTTTTTTTTTTTGCTTTCTCTTTCTGATAGTTCATTATTAGTGTATAGAAAAGCAACAGTTTTTTATATTAATCTTGTAACCTGAAATTTTATTGAATTCATTTATTAGTTCCAATAGTTTTTTTCGTGGAGATTTTAGGGTTTTCCATATATAGTATCAAGTAATCTACAAATAGTGACAGTTTAACTACTTCTTTTCCAATTTAGATGTCTTTTACTTATTTTTCTTGTCTGTGGCTAGGACTTTCAATACTATGTTTCTTGTTCATTCTTCCTAATTAAAGTATAAGCTCCAAGAGCAGAGACTTTATCTTGGTTTTCCCACTATCCCAAGTATCTAGAACATAGTAGACTCTCAATATATGATTTTTTAAGTGACTAAATGGATAAACTATCAAAGGAGTTCTCTATTGAATAGAAGGAGCTGTTTCATAGCACTTGGATAGAACTACAAGGTCTTTGAAGAGAGACTTGCCTCCATAGCAAAATAAATTTCATTTTTGTAGCCCGTATTAAGATTTAAATTTATTAAAACAAACCACCCAGTTGAAGATGAATTCCAGAAGTGAAGTTGCTGTGTGTGGCCATCACAAAGAGAGGTAGGGTTGCTAAGGCTGCTGCTTTTTTATGCTGACCTTTCTATGTTGATTGTAGTCATGCCTCATGTAAAAGTTCTAGATGACTTGTTTTCTACTTTTTAATTTATTTTTTATTGAAGTATAGTCAGTTTACAATGTTGTGTTAATTTCTGGTGCACAGAATAATAATTCAGTCATACATATACATACATCTATTCATTTTCATACTCTTTTTCTTTATAGGTTACTACAAGATATTGAATATAATTCCCTGTGCTATTCAGTATAAACATCTTTTATAATATATATATATAAACTAATATATATATTAGTTTCTCCAAATATCAAACTCCCAATTTATCCCTTCCTACCTCCTTACCCCACTGGTAACCATAAGTTTGTCTTCCATGTCTGTGAATCTGTTTATGTTTGGTAAATGAGTTCATTTACCTTTTGTTTATATTCAACATATAAGTGATATCATATGGTATGTTTCTTTCTTTCTGGCTTTCTGGCTTACTTCACTTAGAATGACAATCTTCAGGTCCATCCATGTTGCTGCAAATGGCATTATTTTATTCTTTTTATGGCTGAGTAGTATTCATTGTATACCTATACCACCACTTTTTTATCCAGTCATCTGTCAATGGACATTTAGGTTATTCCATGTCTTGGCTATTATAAATAGTGCTGCTGTGAACATTTAAAATTTTAAAAGTGATGTTCAGTCTGGATCATTCTTCCTCACTACTGTGAGGGCTCAATCCAAATACTCTCAGAAGAGCCCTAGTGAAATTATTTTTGTCTTAACATGATAAGTACTGTTATAGCTTATTTTATAGCATATACATTCCAACATATTTTACTAAGAAAATAATTTCTTAAAGTTTTAAGTAACATTGGTTTCCATTAAATCACAGATGGAAACAATAGAGTAAGAAAGTTACCAAAGAATTGCTTGATACTGTTGTATCCCTTTACATAGAGGGTAGTATTATGTAATAGTAATACTAGGGCATGCTGGGATGGGAGGATATTTGGTATTTGTTATCTAATTCCAGGATTTCCCTTTACCCTTGATTCTATTTATGCACTTTCTCAAATTATTAGAGGTCCTCCCATGACTGGTGAGACCCTGACTCTATACTTTGATCACATGCTCACCAAGAGTAGTATTTAGTTTAATTTCCCAGGATAGTATTTCTTATGTATGTCTATACCCAAAAGTTAGAAGAAAGAAGAAATAGTAATCCCTGAAATTCTTTCTAGTCATATCATGTGTGTGTCATCACGGTAACTTCAAATGCCTTTTGGATTTACACAATGATTATTTTAATGCAATGGTTCTCAAACTTGGCTACACACTGGATTCAACTGGGAAGCTTTATAAAATACTGATGTCGGGGACCCATGCTAAAAGTTTCCTATTTAATTTGTCTGAAGTAATATCTGGGCACTGAGACTTTTAAATTCCTCCAGATGATTCTAAAGTATAATCAACATTGATAAGCATTGCTTTGTATATTTGATCAATTCAGCACCATTCATCAGTGTTGATAATAGTAACTTCTGAATTCATAAAGTTGGGAACTTACCCTGAAGTAGTACCAACCAATTCTTGAAGCTCCTTCAACCAAGCATCCATCCAACATCATGGATATATGCCCCAAAATAGTATGAGTACACATTTCTTCCTAATACCTGGAAGATAAAAAAGATTTGTCAACCTTTGGAAAAACTAAATTGCAGTTGAAAATGTCTTTTTCCACATTTCAGTTATGTATAGCTCTCACTTTGAGAGATATAACAATTAAAGGGAGATAGGCACAATGAAGTATCTTTAACTGCAAAACTTTGAGATATTTCTTTGCAACAGCTTCCAAAGTAGAGATAGGCAACAGCTATGTTTGAACTGTTATGTATTCCATGTATATTGAAGAAAGCAGCATCTACTATTGGACATTTTGTACCCCCTCATATGACACAGCACCAATATAGTTCCATTGAGCAAGTTTTGCCAGTTAGCTAGGTCTTTAGATCAATCTTGTCATAACTCATCTTCAGCCAGGAACAGCTTTATAAAGTAGCATAGTAATACATTCAGTATCACTACTCTTCATATAGGTGATAGTGAAGAAGCCATTCAAGGAAGCGCAAATGGTGGTGAACCTTTCAACTCTGTGCATTCTGGTGGCTTTATTTAAATATGGTTAGTTTAAGTTTGGTTGTTTCTTTCACTTGCTCAGAGAGTCCCCCAACTTCATCTTATTGCTACATTATCCTAGTTGCTCCATGCTTTATGGGAGTGGAGGGCTGATTTCACTATTGAGGCACTGGGGGCATTTCTCCATCTCAGTCAGCACATATGAGAGTGCTTTAATTTCCCAACATCTCAGTCATGAGGTTGACCATCAAAGCATACCAGAATAGTTATTAAGAAGAAAACCTAATAAGGACTCTCAGAAAGTGTTCAAGGTCATAAGATCATGACCTGTGAATCAAGGTTAGTGGAACTGAAATTATATATTCTTGCTAATAGTCATGGAGGCTTGTGCTAAACAGCATCTAACTATTTTCTGCTAATACTTTAGCTGCCACAGAAAATATATCCTGTACTGGGATTTAAAGGTGATATTAAAGGATAGAACTAAAACTGATCTCTCCTCTTTTCAATCCTGGACTATTTAGTGTATGTGCACGTGTGTGTGTGTGTGTGTGTGTGTGTGTGTGTGTGTATGTATAAAACATGGCACAAATTATATGCATCCTGTAAGTCTAGTTAGTTGCTTTGTGTCTATGTCCCACTCTGGATTCTAGGTTTCTTATACTACTTTTGTACTTCTGGCAATAGACCAGGGTCAGGCATGTAATAGGCACTCAGTAACTGAATGAATAAGTACAGGGACAAAAGAACAAACTCCAGCAGTGAGTAGTTTTAAAAACTGGAAATGTTCTTGAGAAAAATTGTAAAGTCTTATTGTTAGAATATGTAATCTCTAAGCTTTAGTGATAGGTCTGATTCCTATTTGAGCACTAGAAAGGAAGAGAATGAAAAACAAGATCTTAGAATGTTCACCTGTGCATTCACTCAACAAGTATTTACTGAGCTCTTGGTATTTTCTATGCACTATTCTAGGCACTTGTGATGTCAATAAACATAATACACAAAATCCCTCCCTCATGGAACTCACATTCTAGCAGACAGTAAAAATTAGATTGAAGTTATAAATGTGTTCCCCACTCCTACCTGCCGTCTACTAGGATATCTGGGTATTTAAGTCTAGGTTTAAGGATTTGGATAATAAAGTCAGTCGATGAGGAGGAATTGGTGAAGAGTTTTGAGAACTGAGAAAGATGATAAACATAGAAAGTTTAGGATTAATTTAAAGATAGATTTGATATACCTAGATCCATGAGGAGTTTTTAAGAGTTCAGCTATTAGCTACACAGAACTTCAATAAAAAATGTGGCTACAAATAGAAAAATATGTACATTTTTCATGCTATATATTGAAGAATATCATCTAAAGTTTTCTGGTCAAGATGGCAGATTAGTAGGAATACGAGCTCACCTCTCCTCATGACTACAACAAAACCACAACTGACTGCTAAACAACCATCAAATGTAAAGATTGAAACCTAGCAAAAAAGATCCTCTTCAACTGGAAAAATAAAGACTTAACCATAGCAGGATATTAAGAGAGGGGTGCTCATGATATAATTAAGCCACATACCCCACAGGTGGGCCACCCACAAGCTGAAGAAAAATTAAGTTGCAGAGGCCCTCCCACAGGAGTGAGAGTTCTGAGCCCCAAGTCAATATCCTAAGCCTGGGGTTCCAACATTAGGAGGAGGAGATCTGAGGACATCTGGTTTTGAAGGCCAATGGAGCTTAACTGCAGGAACCCCATGGGACTAGGGGAAACATACACAGAATCTCATGTGTGCCAGGTCCAAAGTCCAAAGGCATTGATTTCATAGGCACCTGGGCCAGACCTGCTTTCTGGTTTTGGAAGGTCACCTGGGGAGGTAGGGGATGGCTATCACTCACCTTGAAGACATAAAAGTTGGCAGACATTCTGGGAGTGCTCATTGACAAGAGCTTACCTAGAGGCTGACATCTTGATTGGCTCATTAGCACCAAGATCTAACCCCACCCAACAGCCCGTAGGGAAGCCCCAGGCCAAACAACATACTGGGTAGGAATGCAGCCCCATCCATCAGTAGACTTCCTGAGACACAGATGGCTCTAGATATGCCCTAGACACCACCCTACCTTCCAGAAGACTAGGACAAAGCTTCATAAAGCAGTGGGCAGGCACCTACTTCTCCTGCCAGTAAATCTATAAAAGCCTCTAGTAAAGCCTCATCCACCAAGAGGAAAATATCAGAAATAATAAAACAACAATTGCAAAGCCTATGGAAGGAATCCATAAACACAGGCCAGACTGTACCTTGGGACAAGCTGGACCTTCGCCCTTGGGTGAGAAAAGAGGAGTGTATTGCTGGGATGCAAAGATGTCTTCCACAGAGGGCTAATTCTCCAAGTTCAAGAAATGTAACTAAACTACCTAAAAATACAAAAAGAAAGCTAGAAAATATGAAGTGGCAGAGGAATATCTTCCAGGCCAAGGTACAAGAGAAAATTCCAGCAGGAGAAGTAAGTGATGAAGATATAGGCAATCTATCCAAGAAAAAGTTCAGAATAATGATGACAAAAATGATCAGAGAAGTCAAGAAGAGTATAGATACTCAGAGCAAAGTTTTTAGCAAACCGTTGGAAAATACAAAGAATACCTAAAGAGAGTTGAAGAATAAAATTATTAAAATGAATAATACACTAGAAGGAAACATAGACTAAATAAAGAAGAAGAATGGATCAGTGAGTTAGAAGACAAATTGGTGGAAATCACTACTGCAGAACATAAAAAAGAAAGAAACAATGAAAAGAAATGAGGACAGTTTAAGAGAACTCTGAGACAACATGAAGTGCACTAATAATCACATTATAAGGGTCCCAAAAAGAGGAGAAAGAAAAAAGACCTGAGAAAATTTCTGAAGAAACAATAACTGAAAATTTCCCTAACTTGGGAAAGGAAACAGTCACCTAAGTCCAGAAAGCACAGAGAATTATGCACAGGATCAGACCAAAGAGGAACACACTGAGGCACATAGTAATCAAATTGACAAAAACTAATGATAAGGATAAAATATTAAAATCAGCAAGAGAAAAGCAACAAATAACATAAAATGGAACTCCTGTAAGGTTATGAGCTGATTTTTCAGCAGAAAATCTACAGGCCAGAAGGGAGTGGCATGATGTTTAAAGTGATGAAAGGGAAACGTTTACAACCAATAATATTTTATCCAGCAAGGTTCTCATTCAGATTTGATGGAGAAATCAAAAGCTTCACAGATAAGTAAAAACTAAAAGAATTCAGCACAACCAGACCAGCTTTACAACAAATGTTAAAGGAACTTCTCTAGTCATCAAACCACAAGAAAAGAGAACAAAATAAAAAAAGAGGAGGAAACAAAGACCTACAAAAACAAACCCTAAACAATGAACAACATGGCAATAAGAACTTACATATTGATAATTACCTTAAATGTAGATGGATGAAACACTCCAACCAAAATATGTAGACTGGCTGCATGAATACAAAGCAAGACCTATATATATATTGTCTACAAGTGACCCACTTCAGAGAAAGAGACACCTGCAAGCTGATAGTAAAGGAGTGGAAAAATGTAGTCCATGCAAATGGAAACCAAAAGAAAGCTGGAGTAGCAATATTTAGACAGAATAGATTTTAAAATAAAGACTGTTCCAAGAGACAAAACACTACCTAATGCTCAAAGAATCAATCCAAGAAGAGAATATAGCAATTGTAAATATACATGCAGCCAATATAGGAGCAGCTCAGTATATAAGGTAATTGTTAACAGACATAAAAGGAGAAATAGAGACAATAATATTGGGGGACCTTAACTCCCCACTTACATCAATAGACAGATAATCACAACAGAAAATCAATAAGGAAATATAGGCTCTAAACAACACATTAGGTCAGATGGACTTAATTAATATCTATAGAGCATTTCATCCAAAGGCAACAGAATATACATTCTTCTTAAGTGCACATGGAAAATTCTTCAGATTTGACAACATGTGTGTCCACAAAGCTAGCCTCAGTAAGTTTAAGAAAACTGAAATCATACCAAGCATCTTTTCAGACGACAACAGTATAAGATTAGACATCAACTACAAGAAAAAAAACTGCAAAAATTTCAAACACATATGCTACTAAGCAATATGCTACTAAGCAACCAAGTCAGTGAAGTGAGTCAGTGAAGAAATAAGAGGAAATCAAAAAATACTTTGAGATAAATGAAAATGAAAGCACAATGATCCAAAATTTTTCGGATGCAGAAAAAGTAGTTCTCAGCAGGAAGTTTATAGTCATACCAGCTTACCTCAGGAAACAACCTAATATTACATCTAAAGCAGCTAGAGAAAGAAGAAAAAACCCAAAGTTAGTGGAAGAAAATAAGTCATAAAGATCAGAGCAGAAATAAATGAAATGAAGATTAAAACACAAGAGAAAAGATCAATGAAACTAAAAGCTGGTTCTTCGAAAAGATAAACAAATTTGGTAAACCTTTAGTCACTCTCATAAAGAAAAAAAGGGAGAAGGCCTAAATTAATAAATCAGAAAAGAAAAAGGAGAAGTTACAACCATCACCACAGAAATACAAGGAATTATAAAAGGCTACTATGAGCAAATATATGCCAAAAAAACACAACCTAGAAGAAATGGACAACTTCCTAGAAAGGTACCATTTGCCAAGACTGAACCAGGAAGAGATGGACAATATGAATAGACCAATTACCAGTACTGAAATTGAATTAATAATTTAAAAACTCCCAACAAACAAAAGTCCAGAACCAGATGGCTTCACAGGTGAATTCTACCAAACATTTAGAGAAGAGTTAACACCTATCCTTCTGAAACTATTCTAAAAAGTTGTAGAGAAAGGAACAGTTCCAAACTCATTATATAAGGACACATCACCCTGATACCAAAACTGGACAATGACATCACAAAAAGAAAAACTTATAGGCCAGTATCACTTATGACTATAGATGTAAAAATCCTCAACAAAATACCAGCAAATCAACTCCAACAATGCATTGAGAGGATCATACACAGGATCAAGTGGGATTTATCACAAGGATACAGGGATTTTTCAATATCCACAAATCAATCAATGTGGTATATCACATTAAAAATTGAAGAATAAAAACTATATGATCATCTCAATAGATGCAGAAAAAGCTTTTGGTAACATTCAACATCTATTTTTTGATAAAAACTCTCCAGAAAGTGGGCATAGTGGGAACATATCTCAACACAATAAAGGCCATATATGACAAACCCACATATAACATCATACTAAATGGTGAAAAGCTGAAAGCATTTCCTCTAAGATCAGGAACAAGACAAAGATGCCCACTGTTGCCACTTTTATTCAATATGGTTTTGGAAGTCTTAGCAATAGCAATCAGAGAAGAAAAAGAAATAAAAAGAATTTAAATTGGAAATGAAGAATAAAATTGTCACTGTTTCAGATGACATGATACTATACATAGAAAACCCTAAAGAAGGGACCAGAAAACTATTAGAACTCATTGATAAATTTGACAAAGTGGCAGGATACAAAATGAATATACAGAAATCTGTTGCATTTCTACACACTATCAATGAAATAGCAGAAAAAAATTAAGGAAACAATCCCATTTATCATCCCACCAAAAAGAATAAAATACCTAAGAATAAACCTACCCAAGAAGCAAAAGATTTGTACTCCAAAAGCTGTGGGACACTGATAAGGGATATTGACATGACATAGATAAGTTGAAGGATGTACCGTGTTCTTAGACTGTAATAATCAATATTGTTAGGGTGGCCATGCTACTCAGGGCAGTATGCAGTTTCAGTACAATCCATGTAAGATTGCTAGCAACATTCTTTACAGAGCTGGAACAGAACAATATTAAAATTTGTATGGAAACACAAAAGACCCAACATAGCCGAAATAATTTTGAGAAAGAAAAATAGAGCTGGGGGAACCATGCTTCCTGACTTCAGACTATACTACAAAGCTACAGTAATCAAAACATTATGGTACTGGCACAAAAATAGACAGATCAATAGAATAGGATAGAAAGTCCAGAAATAAACCCATGCACTTATGGTCAATTAATCTACAACAAAGGAAGCATGAATATACAATGGAAAAAGACAGACTCTTCAGTAAGTGGTGCTGGGAAAACTGGACAGCTACCTGTAAAAGACTGATATTAGGACATTCTGTAAACCATATACAAAAATTAACTCAAAATGGATTAAAAACTTAAATATAAGAGCAGATACCATAAAACTCTTAGAGGAAAACATAGGCAGAACACTCTTGGACCTAAATCACAGCAATATATTTTTTGAACCAGCTCTAAGAGTAATGGAAATAAAAGCAAAAATAAATTGGATCTAATTAAACTTAAAAGCTTTTGCAGAGCTAAGGATTCCATCAATAAATTAAAAGACAACCTACAGAATGGGAGAAAATTTTTGCAAATGAGGTGACTGACAAGGGACTAATTTACAAAACATACAAACAGCTCATACATCTTAATATCAAAAAATGCAAAGGAATCCAATTTAAAAATTGGCAGAAGACCTAAATAGACATCTCTCCAAAGAAGACATACAGATGGCCAACATGCACATGAAAAGATGCTCAACATCACGAATTGTTAGAGAAATGCAAATCAAAACTACAATGAGCTATCACCTCATGCCAGTCAGATGGCCATCATTAAAAAGTCTATAAATGATAAATGCTGAAGAGGGGGTGGAGAAAATGGTACCCTCCTACATTGTTGGTGGGAATGTAAATTCGTACAACCATTATGGAGGACAGTATGGATGTTCCTTAAAAAAACTAAAAATAAACTTACTGTATGATCCAAAAGTCTCACTCCTGGGCATATATCCAGAGAAAAATATAATTCAAAAAGACACATGCACCCCAATGTTCACAGCAGCAATATTTACAATAGCCAAGGCATGGAAACCACCCAAATGTCCATCAACAGATGACTTGATAAAAAAGAAGTGGTATATATATGCAACAGAATACTACTCAGCCATTAAAAAGCATGAAATAATGCTTTTTACCACAATGTGGATGTACCTGGAGATCGTCATTCTAAGAGAAGTAAGCCAGAAAGAGAAAGAAAGATGCCAATATGGTAACACTTATATGTGGAATCTAAAAAAAGACACAAATGAACTTGTCTACAAAACAGAAACAGACTCAGAGACATAGAGAACAAACTTATGGTTACCAGGGGTTAAAGAGGGTCAGAAAGTATAAATTGGGAGTTTGAAATTTGCATCTCTTAGGGAGTGACAGAAATGTTTGGTATCTTGACTGTAGTGATGATTTCATTGTTGTATATCAAAATTCATCAAATTGTATATTTGAAATATGTGTAGTTTACTGTACAGGAACCATACCACAATAAAGGTGGTAAAAAAGAAATAAAGCCCAGATACCTAGGAAACTTTGTAGGTAGTGAAGAATGTTAAAAAAAAGTATATTATTTAATAAAGTCAAAGGATAATTTTAAAATATTTGCAACTCATATCAAAGGGCCTTACAATTTAACAAAAATAATGACCAACAGTCCATTAGAAAATTAAACAAAGAACAACAGACAAGACAAGAGAGTTCACAGGAAGGAAATACAAAGGCTCTTATCCAAATGAAATGAAACTCAACCTATCTCAAAATAAGACAATAGTAATTAAAAATCACTTAGACATCAGTTTTTGTCTTTCAAGTTGACAAAACAAAACAAAACAAAACAAGATTGCCAAAAGAAAAAAACAGTTCCTCTTGTAGATTTTTGGTAGAAGTGCTTATTGGTATAAGCAAAAAACTGGAAACACTTAAATGGACAACAATAGGAACCAAATGCATTCATAATGGAGTATATGTTGCAGTCTTTAAAAAGATTGATGGAGCTATCTGTGTACTATAAGTTTTACTATTAGTTGTGTAAATATGTGTGTATGGGAGTATATATACATGTATATATTTTATATGCTCAGAAAACTGTTCAGAAAAATTACAACAAATAACACAGAAATACAGAATATCATATGAGAATATTATGAAAAACCTATATGGAACCAAAATGGATAACCTAGAGGAGATGGACAAGTTTCTGGAACATAAAGTCCACCAAGACTGAACCAAGAAGAAACTGTCACTTGAACAAACCAATCACTAGAAATGATCAAATTAGCAATAAAAACCCTCCCTACAAATAGTTTCTCCCATTCCATAGGTTGTCTTTTTTTTTTTTTTTTACTTACAGTTTCCTTTGCTGTGCAGAAGCTTGTAAGTTTCATTAGGTCCCATTTGGTTATTCTTGCTTTTATTTGTATTGCTTGGGTAGACTGCCTTAGGAGAACATTTTTGAGATGTATGTCAGATAATGTTTTGCCTATATTTTCTTCTAGGAGGTTTATTGTATCTTGTCTTATGTTTAACTCTTTGATCAATTTTGAGTTTATTTTTGTGTATGGTGTAAGAGAGGGTTCTAGCTTCATTGCTTTACATGCTTCTGTCCAGTTTCCCCAACACCATTTGCTGAAGAGACTGCCTTTATTCCATTGTGTCACTGAAATTTGACACAACATTGTAAAATGATTATAAATCAATAAAAAATGTTGAAAAAAATACCTCTCTACAAATAAGTCCAGGACCGGACAGCTTCACAGGTGAATACTACCAAACATACAAAGAAGAACTCATACCAGTCGTTCTCAAACTCTTCCAGAAGATTGAAAAGGAGGGAATACTCCCAAACTCATTCTATGAAGCCACAATCACCCTAATACCAAAACCAGAAAAAGACACCACCAAAAAAGAGAATTACAGACCAATATCACTGATGAACATAGATGCAAATATCCTCACCAAAATATTAGCAAATAGAATCCAACAGCACATAAGAAAGATTATACATCATAATCAAGTAGAGTTCATCCCTGGGACACAAGGATGGTTCAACATGTGCAAATCAATCAATGTAATACACCACATCAGCAAGAGAAAGAACAAAAAACACATGATCTTCTCAATAGATGCAGAAAAAGCACTTGATAAAATTCAACACCCATTTATGATAAAAACTCTCACCAAAGTGGGTATAGAGGGAGCATATCTCAACATAATAAAAGCTATATATGACAAACCTACAGCCAGCATAGTACTCAATGGTCAAAAACTCAAAAATTTCCCACTGAAATCTGGGATAAGACAAGGATGCTCACTATCACCACTCCTATTCAACATAGTCCTGGAGGTCATAGCCACAGCAATCAGGCAAGAGAGAGAAATAAAAGGGATCCAAATTGGAAAAGAAGAGGTGAAAGTGTCACTATATGTTGACAACATGTTAGTATATATACAAGACCCTAAAAGGTCCACACAAAAACAGCTACAGCCAATTGAAGAATTCAGCAAGGTAGCAGGTTACAAGATTAATGTTCAAAATCAGTTGCACTTCTTTACACTAATGATGAATCAACAGAAAAAAAAGTTTAAAAAAATCCCCTTTAAAATAGCACCCAAAGTAATAAAATACCTAGGAATAAATCTAACCAAGGAGGTGAAAGGTCTATATGCAGAAAACTATAAAATACTGATTAAGGAAATTACAGAAGATATAGAAAAATGAAAAAAAAATCCCATGCTCCTGGATTGGAAGAAACATTATTGTTAAAATGGTCATACTGTCCAAGGCAATCTACACATTTAATGCAACACCTATTAAATTACCCAGGACATATTTCACAGAACTAGAACAAATCATAATAAACGTTATATGGAACCAGAAAATATCTAGAATTGCCAAAGCAGTATTGAAGAAAGAGCAAGAGGCTGGAGGAATCTCTCCCATAATTTAGTTAATACTATAGAGCTACAGTAATCAAAACAGCATGGTATTGTTACAAAAAATGACATATGGACCAATGGAACAGAATAGAGAGCCCAGAAATGAACCCACAAACTTTTGGTCAACTCATCTTCGACAAAGGATGCAAGAATATACAAGGGAATAAAGACAATCTCTTCAGCTAATGTTGTTGGGAAAACTGGACAGAAGCATGTAAAGCAATGAAGCTAGATCACTCCCTTACACCATACACAAAAATCAACTCAAAATGGATCAAAGACTTACACATAAGACAAGATACAATAAATCTCCTAGAAGAAAGTATAGGCAAAACATTATCAGAGATACATCTCAAAAATGTTCTCCTAGGGAAGTCTACCCAAGCAATAGAAATAAAAGCATGAGTAAACAAATGGGACCTAATGAAACTTACAAGCTTCTGCACAGCAAAGGAAACCATAAGTAAAACAAAAATACAACCTACGGAATGGAAGAAAATTAATGCAAATGAAACTGACAAAGGCTTGATCTCCAGAGTATATAAGCAGATCATACGACTTGATAAGAAAAAAAAAAAAAACAATCCAAAAATGGGCAGAAGACTTAAACAAGCAATTCTCCAAGGAAGACATACAAATGATCAATCAGCACATGAAAAATGCTCAATATCACTAATTATCAGAGAAATGCAAATCAAAATTACAATGAGGTATCACCTCACACCAGTCAGAATGGCCATCATTCAAAAATCCACAAATGACAAATGCTGGAGAGGCTGTGGATAAAGGGAGACCCTCCTACACTGCTGGTGGGAATGCAGTTTGGTGCAGCCACTGTGGAAAACAGTATGGAGATTCCTCAAAAGACTAGGAATAGACTTCCCATATAACCCAGTAATCATGCTCCTGGGCATATATCCAGAAGGAAGCCTACTTCAAAAAGACACCTGCTCCCCAATGTTCATAGCAGCACTATTTACAGTAGCCAAGACATGGAAACAGCCTAAATGTCCATCAACAGATGACTGGATAAAGAAGTTTGGTATATTTATACAATGGAATACAATTCAGCCATAAAAATGAAAGCATAACGCCATTTGCAGCAACATGGATGCTGCTGGATAATGTCATTCTAAGTGAAGTAAGCCAGAAAGAGAAAGAAAAATACCAAATGAGTTCGCTCATATTTGGAATCTGAAAAAAAAAAAAAGAACATAAATACAAAAGAGAAACAGACTCACAGACATAGAATACAAACTTGTGGTTGCCAAGGGGGCAGGGGGTGGGAAGGGACAGACTGGAATTTTAAAATGTAGAATAGATAAAACAAGCTAATACTGTATAGCACAGGGAAATATATACAAGGTCTTTTGATAGCTCACAGTGAAAAAAGATGTGACAATTAATATATGTATGTTTATGTGTAACTGAAAAATTGTGCTCTGCACTGGAATTTGACACAACATTGTAAAATTACTATAACTCAATAAAAATTTAAAATTAAAAAAAAAACAGTTGGAATTCACTTCAAAATCAAGAACCTGGTCTCCTAATTTCCCTCCGGGGAAGTAAAACAGGGTGGCTGGAGGGAGACACAGTCTTTATTTTATACATTTGTTGGTACCTTTCGAATTTTGTAGATGATACATATATTTAAACAGCACATTAATTAATTTTAACTCATAATTAGAAAAATTAAAATTGGTCACTAATTTATACTCATAAAAGACACATTGTTTTCACTTAAGCAGCCCTGCTTTTCTTTTTTGTTTTTAACTTTGTATTTATTTATTTATTTATTTATTTATTTAATTTATTTATTTTTGGTGTGTGATCTACTTTGAATATTTCCCCAAAATTCAGGACAAATAAATCATTTACATTCAACTTAAGTTTCTTTAAAAAAAGAGAAAGTTGGCTATAAGGATAAAGAGAAGAGAATAGCACAATAAGGCATGTGAAAGAAGGGAGGAAAGAAAGAGTACGTATTACTACTAAGAGTAGGGATTAGATAGGAGAAAATATAAACTTAGGAACAGAATTCAACTTAGAATATTTCTATTGGTCATGTTTATGAGGGCATGCTATTTGTGTCCATTTCAACTTCCCTGTTCCAGCTGGGCTTTGTCAGCTTTTGCCACTTCTGCTTTGTTCCGAAACCAGTGAGATAGAAGCATTTTTGGGGTTTGCTCAAGTGTTCTTAACCTCTGTGGTCAGCGAAAGCCCATGATCTAGCAGGACACATAATTACTCTTGGCTCAGTCAGGAAATGTTCCAGAACAGAACATAGGGAGTTCCACTTCCACCTTCTAGTCCCTAAAGCAAAGAATCAGTCTGGGTATATGAAATGCAATGGCTATGCAAGCAACTTAGGGGACACACCAGGGAAACTTTAGTCACTCTCCACTTGAGCCAATCTGGACAATGTTGTACAATATGAAAGAGAAAAAACTTGGAGTCACAGAACATGGTTAGATTTCTGGTTCTACTATGTGTGACCTTAAGCAAGATACTTAACTTCAAAGCGTCTGTATCATCAAAAAGTGACAATGACAACAGACAGAGTCAGGATAATGCTTGTAAAAATATTTCTATTTCCAATAGTCTTTAAGAACAGAGATATAAGGCTTTCCTATCCAGGGTGCACCTTTGTGTATTACCAGATATTCTCTTCCCCATAGAGAGGTTTTTTAACAGTTCTGCTGACCTTGTTTGCTACTCTGACAAAGCCTTAAAACCATTATATGAATGTGGATTGTCCATGCTTTTCTTTACAATTTTTTCTGATTTTGGAAACAATGCATGAAATTATTAAAAATCAGAACAATACAACACAGAATAACTGATATTTACTGAACACTTACATGTATTTTCCGTTTTATCTTCAAGACAGCCTTATGCAATATGCACAACTTTTAGCTCTTTGATACATATGAGAAAACTGAGCTTAGAGACAAAGTAATTTACATAAGGCTTCAGTCTTTAGTAAGTAGCAGACATAGGATTAAAACTCAATTCTCTTCCTTTGCAGAAAGTGTAAAGTCCCTGTAAATGTACCCCATAGATTACAGTTTATCATTTACCCAGTATCGAATTGCCTTGTGCATATATTAACATATATATATGTTAACATTATATATTAACATATATAACATAAATATATTAACATATATATATGTTAATATATTTAAATGGACTCACACATTCTCTTTTAAAATTTGATTTCTTCAATTAAGAATATTCTGTAGGAAAAAAAGAATATGATGTAGACATCTTTCTGTATCTGTACATGTATATTTACCCTATTCTTTTTATTTTAGTTTTTTCATTATTGGGCTTTATTGGATTTCTGTTGACATTTGGATCCCCATATATTTACTTTTGAAGTGTAAGTACAAGCCAATAAGCTTCTTAAACATTACTCTCTGCAATATGGATATATATATATATATATATATATATATATATATATATATATATATATATATATATATGGAGAGAGAGAATACCATTCTTTTAAATAGGTTCATAGTATTCTTTATTATATTGATGAAGTATATTTTAAGTAATTCTAAATTATAGCTCATATCAGTGGACATATTCACTTCCATAATGATGGGCATTTAGATTTCTTCTAAGTTTCTCTGTTATAATAAATGATGCAGTAAACATCCTTGTTTGTATTTCTTGTACACTTATCTAAATGTTTCTGTAGAATATCATAAAACTTCAATAGCTCAGTAAATATGTTTTTTAACTCTTTATACATATTGCCAAACTGCCTTCAAAAGTCGTGGCACTAGTCCACATTCTGGTTGTTCCCGTGGGAGAAAACCTCTTTCTGCACAACTCCACCAACAATGGACTGTACTGTTTTCATTTTTCATCTATTATAAGTGAGGTATATCATACTCCCATGTGTTAACTAGCCAAATGTATTACTTCTTGACTGAGTTGTCCTCTAATGATTGCTAATTTTTTCATTGGTTTATTTCAATTATTTTTTATTTATTTATAGATGTTATACAATGGATATTTTATGTTATTTCCAAAAGCTTTAGTTTTGCCTGATTATTAAAATAATGTATTTTAATTATATAAAATAATGAACAGTAACAAGTTCAAAGAAACTTATTTTAGGCCCACCAATTAAGAACAAATATTAACATTTAATGCTTATTTTTCACATATAGAATTATAAAAAAGAAATTATTAAAAAAACATAAATACAAATCAGAAACAAACTCATAGATATAGAATACAAACTTGTGGTTGCCAAGGAGGCAGGGGGTGGGAAGGGACAGATTGGAATTTCAAAATGTAGAATAGATAAACAAGATTATACTGTATAGCACATAGAAATATATACAAGATCTTATGGTAGCTCACAGAAAAAAAGTGACAATGAATATATGTATGTACATATATAACTTAAAAATTGTGCTCTTCACTGGAATTTGACACAACATTGTAAAATGATTATAACTCAATAAAAAATGTTTAAAAAAAAGAAACTATATGATTATTGGGAAAAATTGGGAGATTCAAAACACTTAAAAGAAAAAAATTAAGCATTATATGCAACTCCATCTTATTTTTAACCAAATTCAGATTATGGTTTATGTACAGCTTCTGCTTCATTTCTTAACATTATATTGCAAATTTTTTCCTAGGCCTTTAAAAATTCTTCCAAAACTGTAATAAACTTTTTATAGCTTTGTTAAAATATAATTTGCAGATAAAGTTTACTTATTTAATCATTTTAATATATCCATAGAGTAGTGCAACCATCACCATAATCAATTTTAGAATACTTTCATAATTCCCAAAAGAAAACTTGTACCCATTGTAAGTCAGTCTTCATCCTCCCCATATTCCAGTCCTAGACAACAATTAAATCTATTTTCTGACTCTATAAATTTCCCTAGTTGTTAATGAACTTTTAATGCTGACTTGTTCTACCGACCAATATGGATACAGACAATCTTCTTGAAATCCTCCAGATGGTATGTGCTTAAGGAATATATACTTATGCTTAATATGTTAGAAATTTTATTGCATGGTGTACAATTATGTAGCTTTTGGTATACCATAGGTAAAATCTTGTCCTGTAGCAAAATGACTTCTCACATCTGGGGCCTAGAGTCTAGCATATTAATCAATGTTAGAGGTGCTTAAGAGGAAGCCATCCACTATGCAAATTGGTCCTGTTTCATCCTGAGCTTGAGCTTGAAGTAACCTCTTCATTTGCCCCCAATTCTCCCTATAGAAGACCTACCAAGTCTTCAAAGTCCATTTCAAATGTCACCACCTCCTCCTCAAAGGCTTTCCTGACCCTTTGGGGATTTAATTTGTCTTTCCCTTATGGTTTTATAGTATTTTAAACTCCTTATAGCACCTTTCACATTCAATTTGTTTAAACCTAACAGGCAGTAGTATCTGACACATACTAGGCCCTTGGATAGGCCCAGAATTAAAGAGATGAAACTCATAGTATAAGATGCAGTATTAGATAGAGGTAGACTAAACATAGACTCTGGCTACAAACTGCATAGTTTCAATTTCCAGCTCTGATTTAAACTAGCTATGGAGTCTCAGGAGAGTTATCTACATTCCATAAGCCTTAACCTTGTCATCTGTAAACTTTAAATAAAATTAGTACCTTCCTCATAGCCTTGAATTGAGGGTTAGATAAAGGATACAATCTTTGGAAGGAACCTAACACAAGCCTGACATAAGGAAGTAATCAAACTTTTTGGTGAAATCACTTGGAATCAAATTGAAAGTCCATTCATGAGGTTGGTAAAGGACAGACTGGCAGGCCCAGCCTGCCAGGGATCTTCCTAGGCATTAGGATATCAGTGTTTCTTGCTCAACCCTCCAAGTCAGTGGGTAGAGTGGGTGGAAGTAGGAAACTCATGAAACTTGGACAGTATGTATATATCACATCCACCCACACACAGTCACCACAAATGTCCCATTTCCTTTTTTTCTGTCACCTTAAGAATCAGGGTGCAAGAAACTATGTTTTTATTATTCATTCAAAAAAAAAAGCTGGTTTCATTTTTATTTGTTTCCCATTCTGTGTGCATACATGTAATCAATGGATCCAGTCTTGATTTTCAGGTACATTCTTGACTATTCCAGTAGACTGTTCAATTCTGTTGGCTTCATAATTTAGAGAGAGAAACTGGGACTCAGTACGGGCAAAGTAGTTCCACTCTGCCCAGTCTAGAAGTGGCCTTTCCCAAATAAATTTTTGAGGGTGATTGAGCCAAACCTTCATAATTAGATGATGTAGTAGCATGAGGGGCAGTGTAATGTACTTAAAATTAGTCTGAGTTCTAGTCCTTCCTCTAACACTGACCTTCACTGTGTAGACTTGTAAAAATCCCATTCCCTTTTTAGGCTTAAGTTTTTTCCACCTGTACAATTGAGGCAAAGCAAGACCCATGGTGCTCTCAAAGGGCTTTCAAGGCTCTGACTTTGTGATTCTAAGTATGGGTCTGGAATTAGTGGCAAAGAAGGGAATTAGGTGTCCCGTAGGAACTCTTGGTTCTCCATCCTTGACTCTCTGCTCCTTTTCTCCATTCTCCTGTCCTCAGGAATATGGCAAGCTTTCATGGCTTCACCATAATCTCTCTCTAAATAATTGTCAAGGATCTCTCTCTATCCATGACCTCTCTTCTGGTTTCTAGTCCTACTATATTCTCCCTAGGAGGACATCTCAAATCATAAGTCCCATCACTTCTATTCTTATGTGGCTGGTCCCAAACTATCTTCTGCTAAAAGAAGCCACTCCCTCCTTCAGCATTTGTGGCCATCCAGATCTACCATATGAGCAATATCTATGTTTTACATTTAGCCATGATTCAATTTGACACATAATCAAGTCCTAGCCACTCTTCTTTCCCCAGTCTCTGGCATCTACTCTTTCTACTCTGATTTCACTGCCACCATCATACATTTACTCATTTGTTGCAAAATCATCCAAACTGGTCTCCCTGCTTCTAATCTTGCTCCTCTAGAGTCTACCATAGAGAAGCTAGGGGTATCATTTTAAAAACATAAACCAGATCATAGCATCCCCATGTTCAGATCCCTCTAATCATTCCTTATCTCAGAGTAAATGCTAAAATTATTTAAATGTCCCTTAAAACCCTATATGATATACTCCCCTTCAATCATCCCCTTTTCCATTACATCCTTTACCAGTTGTCCCCTTCATTCACTCTAATCCAACACACACATGAACATGCCAAGCATGCTCCCTCCTCAGGACCTTTCTACTTGCAGTCCTACATTCCTGGAATTATCTTTCCTCAGATACCTGCCAAACCTGCTCTTTCACTTCATTCAAATCTCTGTTCAAATTTTACTTCCTCCAAGAGTGTATACCACCTTATCACTCTCTGAATTAATTTTCTATCACTGCCATAACAACTTATCACAAACTTAGTAGCTTAAAACACCACAAATTTATTATCTCACAATTCTAGAGGTCAGAAGTCTGCCAAGGATCTTACGAAAATCAAGATGTAAAAAAAAAAAATAAACAAAGCATAAATACAAAACAAAAATAGACTCATAGACATAGAATACAAACTAGTGGTTGCCAAGGGGGTGGGGGTTGGGAAGGGATAGACTGGGATTTCAAAATTGTAGAATAGATAAACAAGATTGTACTGTATAGCACAGGGAAATATATACAAGATCTTATGGTAGCTCACAGAGAAAAAAAATGTGACAATGGATATATATATGTTCATGTATAACTGAAAAATTGTTCTCTACACTGAAATTTGACACAAAATTGTAAAATGATTATAAATCAATAAAAAATGTTTTAAAAATTTTCCCCTTCCTCAGAAACAATCATTCAATCATTTTCAACCCTTTCAACTGATTTTTTTGGAGTTTTGACTCCATAACGCTAACATGCTTATATTGCTACCTCTATCTTCCATAGAAGATGAGAATCTAGCTCTCACTTGCTCCCCCATATGCATTAACTCCAGTCTGGCACATATACATTCATGCATATTTCCTATCTTCCTATTGCCTCAATAAATTCACAGATAATTTTGGTGTTGGGAGCAAGATTCAGTATTTATGTTCCCAGAACTTCATGGTTGAGCCATATCATATATGATTTTCCATTTCCTTTCCATATCTATTTGTTTGGTTTTTTGTTTAATAGATACATTCCACTGGAAAAGTAAGCATCATTTCTATTTAGTTCACTATAATATCCCCAGGACCTAAAACAGTGTCAAGAATATTAAAGTTAAATAATATGCATTTGTTTGTTACCCACTATATACCTAGTCTTATGCCTGGGCTCTTGTACTAGAACCTTGTAATGCCAGACCTAGCAGGGCCTTTAACAGTGAGATAGGTCTGTGATTTTCAAAAGACCCCTTTTAGGCAAATAACATGTTAGAATCCCAAAAGACCTAGCAGATAAAATCAGAGTAGTTCTGATTAATGTGGGTTTGGAGAGTTGAAGTCAGTAGTATGTGGGTAAATATTTTAAAAAACTCTCTGAAGAGAAAAAAAAAAAGAAGCCCTGGCTTATGGCATTTGTTGATTTTCATAATGTAAATATTCCCACTATGGCCAATTTCAAGCTACCAACATGATGTCGCTGAACATGGATTTGGGAAGGAATATGCACAATCAGCTCTTGGGACTCAAGGTGGCCCCAACACACCATTGGTTGAAATAGTCTAGTACTTCTCTCTCCCATTCCCTCTCAATTCACCCTTACAGGATCCCTAGGGTTCCCCAGAACATAGCTTTAAAATACATGGGTGAATATGACATCTTTAGGGTATAGATGGGAAAACTTAGGTCCAGAGAAGGGGATGAACCCAGGCCTCCTAATGCCCATTCCAATGCTCTTTCCATTGCATTATGTTGCCAAAAGCCTAATCTCCCATTCCCCTGCTTCCAATTTCCCCACCCGATTTCAAGGACATTCTGCCAATAGATTTTGCCTTAAAATGCTTCTTTCAACAGTAACATGTCCCAGGTCTACTCTGAAGCCTTCTATACCTCTCATAGATGCCTATAAGGTCAAGTTTGGGCATCTTGGCTTGGTTTCCAAGACCATCCACAATCCGGCTAAGCTTTTCCTCTCCTCACTTTCACATATATACACATCAAGCTAAAGTCTAACTGATTTTCTCCATCCTCACCATAATGCTCCTTGCTGCTTCTGGCTTTGGCTCTCTCTTTCTCTCTCTCCATCTTATCTGGAATTCCTTCCCAATCTTCTTTGCCCAGCCAGTGCTGAACAAATCTCAGATCCCAGCCCACAACCCAGTTACTCTGGGAAGCCTTCTTAGACCACTGAAGTACACTTTTTTTTACCACCTCTGTACTCTTACTGTACAAATGAGTTTCTGTTATTCCTCTGTCCCTTAGTATGTGAGGCCTGTTATTGTTAGTTTGCTTTTAAATACCTCTCATTCTCTTTTTATGTTCCTTTGGGTTGATGTTTATGTGTGTGTATATCTGTGTGTTTATATGCTTATATGTATGTATTGCCTACTTCTGTTCTGTATGGATCTGTGTTTCAATGTTTGTTTTTCGTGCCTATGTGCATGTCAGTGCATATTTGTTTGTCTGTATGACTGTTTTGTGTGTCTATGTGCTGTGTTTCTCTGCATGTATATTTTGTGTGTTATCTGTCATTGTGCTAATATTTTATGCCTATGGCCATCATATACACATATGTATATCTATATGTATATATGTCCCTATGTAGCTCTGCATCTATATTTATATATAGTATTTGTGGGTTTATGGATTTGTGTGTATGCGTGTTTTTGAGCAGGACTTGTGTGGATTTCCTTTTTGCACCACTGTTTCCCTCCAGCTCAGACAAGTCCAAGGTGCACATGCCTACAGGAGGTCTCACAATGATTAATTGTTCCAACCTGCCCTTTCAACCTTTTCTAAGAAGGTAGGCTATAGAAATGGAAGTAGCCACTGAGTCCCAGTGACCTCTGGATACTGGGCTTCAAAGAGTATAGATTTTTTGCTGTTCACCTACAGTCTGTGAGCACTTACTATATGCATAACATAATCCTAAGAAGCATTGTGTTTGAAGATAAGGAAAAGGCGAACTCCCTGGATTAAAACAACTATGCATCTCCCTCTCCTCTCCTCTTCCACAATCTCATCTTTCTTGGTTCAGCTCAAGTATAGTCCTTGGGAAGGAAGGAGAAAGACACAGGCTTTGGAAACAAACTAACTTGAATTGAAAATCTCCCTTCTGACACTTACCAGTTGTGTGACTGTGGGCAGATTTCTCAGTATTTGTAGACCTCAGTTTCCTCAATCAGAATAAAAAGGGTTAATAATGTCTTCCTTATAATGTAAGACCTAGAGATAATGCCCTCAGCTGAGAGCAGGAGTTCTAGAAATAGTAGTTTTTATATCAAGTCCTCTGGGAAGTCTTTTCACACTACTCACTAGATGTCTGAACCATAAGATTTAAAGTTCTATTAAGTCTACAAGTCTACCTTGTATCAGGGTGTACATGTGGGTGTGTGCCACTGATGTGTCTGTACATTTGTATCTTCACTTTATACTGAAGTGTCTCTAAGCCAAGGATCATGTCTAACATTTCATCTGTCTCCTTTACAATATCCAGAGAGGATCTAGAAATATTTTATAAGTGGTCATTAAAGGTATGAAGAAAGCATAATAGATTTTTACTTAACAGTATCATTTTTGAAGACACACAGTTATGGGTTTGGATCTTGTCTAGGCAGTTGTATACAGGTAAGTAATTTCACTATTCTGGGCCTAAGTCTCATTTGTAAAATTGTGATTTACTCAATTCGTTCATCAAAGAATATTTATTGAGTGTCTATTATATGTCAGACACTGGGGATACAACAATGAACATGAATTACAGAAATTCCTGCTTTCATAGGGCTTACATTCTAGAGTGGGAGACAGACAACAAACAAATAAACCAGTAAATATACAAGATGTCAAGTAGTGGTGAGTTCCACAAAGAAAAAGAATAATAACAGTGTAAATGTATAAAGAGTGACAGAAGAGACACAAGAGTAAGTACAATAATACCCATCTGTGGGGTTGTAAGTCCAAATGAAATAATCCACACTAAGTGTTGAGTATGGTACCTGAAAGAGTAAAAGATTAAGAAATAGTAGCTGTCATTGTTATAGTTGTTATTGTATATATGGTGTAGTTAGATTTTTAAAAATCAGAAAAGATAAAAATATCAAGTCTAACAGTGTCATGTTACAATTTGGGAAGCTGAGGTACAGTGAGGTTTAGCTCACCTAAAGTCTCAGAATGAAGTAGATGCAAAACCAGGCCTCTCTTTGGGCTTCCTAACTTCCCCTTCAATATTCTTCTTGTCCATTGCAGTTATTGAGCTCACTGTAGGACTGGAAGTCTTTCCCACCGAAATTCTGTGCATGCTCCTGAGGACATTTATGTTCAGATCCAGAAGATCCTAACAAGAGGCAAGAAACAGTTCAAAAAATACACAGTCACTAGGGAAAACAGAAATTGACACCAGTCCAATGGGGCATGAGCTTCCGGCTCTCCAACAAGAAAGACTATATAGGGGAAGGTGTGTGTGTGTGTGTGTGTGTGTGTGTGTGTGTGTGTGTGTGTGTGTGTGTATGGTAGTAGTGGTGCTACTATCAATAGTAGTAGGGTGTTGGTTGGAAAATACAGAAGGAGGTGCCCCAAAGTTCATGGTTCCCTGAGTAAGGACCCAATGGGAAAGAATGACTAGAAGTTCCAGTGAGGTAGACTGAATGAAGTAACCAAAAAGCAAGGGACAACCAGACTGGGAGGATTGAATTTGAGAGGCAGAAGGGTTTGACAGAATTCCATATGATAATGACAGGGCCTAAAATACTGGAGTCTCTCCTTAGTCCTTGCACGGCTGCAAATCATCTGTATGTAACTACCCCTTCACAGGCATGTGGAGGAAATAATATCTCTGGAGTCACAGAGTCCCTTCTTCAAACCTCTCTCCTCCCCCAACCAAGACCTCTCTACCCCTCTAACAAAAAAGAAAGCTAAATTTAGATGTTACTTACACTTCAGTATGAATTTGTTGGATGTACTTTTTCTTTTTGAGGTGTTTATGTTTTCAAAGTTTAGTAGACTGTTGGCAGTACTAAACCTAGAGGTAGACTTCTGGTATACTTTTGGTGAACTTACAGTCAATCTGGGGCCTGAAAGAGAAGCAATTAAGCTTCTTAGAATGCTTAATATCACTTTCTTGCAGTTCAGGGATATATAACAATTAAAAGTCATAGAAAAGTTCTACCTAATAGAGTATATCACTATCAGGTCAATTGGCAAGTACACTGGGTGCTAGACTTCATTTTCTCATAAAAGAAATAAACAATAGATTCATTGTGAGGAGTAATGTGGACTAATGAGAACCCTTATCACCAAGGAGGTAGAGCTATTGGAGAAAGTAATTCAAAGAGCTTTCCCAATATGAGATACGGGGGTATATCTCATATACATGATATCTCATGGCTTACCAATTACTCAAGTATTGCTGTATAAAGATCTTTTTCATATACTTAATCTCTTGTACCCTGAAGACCATAAGCACCTACCTCCAATACTCTGTTTATTTGAATAGACTGAGCAAACAGGGATTAACAGTATGACTACTGAATATTGCAGAGACCAGAAAAGTTGATCTCTTCTACCTGGGTCAGCCAGTAAGGAAAATGCCCTCATACTGGAGGAAGCAGACTCAACCCAAAAGTCATGCTTCAAACTCATCTTGTGAAGGAAACCCAAAATAAACACAGCCTGGGGTGGGCAAAGGCAAGAGACCCCTGTTGGCTCCAGGGAAAGTCAAGTCAATAGTCTAGCAGGGGGAGGAATTGCTTCACTCACTCTTAAACCTCCAACCCCAGGCAGGGGAGGGAAAGGGGTGCTCACGTGACTTGTGGTGAAATAGGGAAGGAAGGGAAATGTGAGATAGGAGTGGGAGTCCAAATAAGAGATATAAGGAAGAAAAGGAAGTGAGCAAGCACAGACGCTGGCAGCTATCAGGAGTCCAAGCCCTTTTGACAACAGGAGGCTGGAAGAAAGGACAGAAGTGGCTCTGGCTATGATGGGGCTCTTACTGGGCATGCTGTTCCTGAGCCACCTAATGGTGGTCACCTGTGGTAAGGCAACAAAGTGGATCCTGGCTGCCACTGCTGGCACAGGCAAAATTCTGGTGGAGGGGATATAGAATTAAATGCCTACTGAGGAATACCTACTGTTGCTGAGTAGCTGAGTGTTCTCAGCCAATGCTCCAGATTCTCTCAGCTTTGGGCAGATGGAAGGAAGGTGGCTGAAGGCTGTTGAAGAAGCCAGGAGGTAAGTTTGGGTAGGAATTGAGAAGGATTCTCTATTGGAAAACATTCAAATCTTTTTCTAGTACTTGTCATATCTCAGGGACATTAAAAAGTACCCATTGCCACCAAAATTGCTCCTCCATCTGTTACCTTTCACCTAAAATTCTACCATTATACCTTAACCCCTCTGTTTCTAGATTTTGACCCCTGTTAAGATATACACTCCCCAAAGAAGTAATGTCAAGAGATAGCTGGGCCCTTATAGGTAACCTATATCCACCTCTCACTGATATGAACAAGTGCTCATTATGTCTGTTCACATACTTCCAGTGACTAGAATTCACTACTTCTCCAGACCATCTAGTCTATCCAAGGGCAGCTCCAACTGTTAGAAAGTTTTTTCTTGTGTTGAACTAAATCCACTTCCTTGTGGCTTCCATCCAAATCCCCAGCCCTATTTCTTGGAGACACATCTCCTCCCTCTATGTTGTGACAGCTCTTTAGAGTTCTGAGGACAGACACCAGGTCCCTTTTATTCAACTCTTTTCCAAGCTAAACAGCCTTAGATCCTTTAGATGTTCTTCACAGGACTTGATTTCTTACCACCTCTTGGGGTAACTCACTTCCCTGTGTACATGGTCCAGTTTGTCTGGGCTATTTGTGGGAGCCTAATGCTGGACACATATCCCTAAAGAGGTCTGACTATCTTATAGTAGCATTATTTTGGGGGATCTTCCTCCATCCTCATTTATATCCCTGTGAATTGAAACAGCCTTTTAAGAAACTAAGCC
Source organism: Camelus bactrianus (assembly GCF_048773025.1). NCBI lineage: Eukaryota > Metazoa > Chordata > Mammalia > Artiodactyla > Camelidae > Camelus > Camelus bactrianus. Next base: position 46,430,497 of record NC_133575.1, read on the forward strand.
TGGGTAATAACTAAGTGAAACACCAGATAGGGTAAAAGGATTCTTGCTGCAAATCTGCTTGTTCCATGTCCTTAGAGGGAGAGGCTAGATGGGTGTTAGCTTGGTGTCCCTTGTGTGGTCAGAAAGAACCCTACTTCCCATAGCTGACTTGGATTAGGCTACCCTATCCTGGGGCTATGTGTCCCATCAAATTCTAGAACTTCGACGTTAGAAGAGACACTGAATTAAGTCACCCAAGAAGGAAAATAATTTGTTCCAGGCCACAGAGAATTAGTAGAAGAGTTAACACTCCAAAAAATACTGTTCTTTCTACAACTATAATATTTTCAATATTTAACATATTTTAGAGTAGATCTCTCTACGTTCTCCAAATCTGTTGTGAGCTGGGACTTACAGAGGCAGGGCTGGAGCTCAGGGAAACATTTTGAAAATGTTAAATTTAAGTTGTGTGTGTGTGTTTGCATGCATGTATATTGTTCCCTCCACAACTTGTGAGGTCCTTTAGACCTGGAATCAGGCCTTCTATTTGCACAGAGGGCCTTACACCACAGACCTGAGACTGAGGACACTGAATGGCCAGTAATGCTTCCCCTCTCCCTGGATCTGTGTCCTCAGATCATCTGTATACTGAAGAGATCAGCTTGGCTAGCTTCAAAAGGCCCTGCCAGCTGCACAGCCCTGTAGGACTGTGGCTTCACTTTTAAAAAGCCTCTAGATCTAAGACATATGTTGATATAATCATAATAAAATAAGTCCTAGCATTTACATTTTATAAGCATTATAAACATTTTATAAATACCTAATATATAAGCTAATTTTTTATTGAGAACACATCCCAAGAAGGGGACAGAGGCCATACATGGAGGTGTGGGGTCATGGGAAGATCTCACCCTCTGTTTGATGATGGGAGGAGGAAAATTCAAAAAGGGACCAAGAATGGACCTCATAAAAGGCCGTATAGCCCCCAAACTAGGTTTTCCCTTTCTTTAGGACCATCACACAGGCTGTAGACTTTTTTTGTTTTTCTAAGTCCAGGTCCCAGGATCAGAGTAGGCTCCAGTACTGTCCCTTCTTTCTCAAGTCAAAACAAAGTCCTCTGTGTCAATGCCCAGACCTTTTCTTTCTTCTGACAGGGGACAATATTTGAAGGAAATTCAATCATTCCCTGAGGGAGTAGAGCTAGATTCTGAAGTTCTGGGAAAGGATTTATAGAAAGCAGCTGGCAAATGGGGAAATTTTTTTTCCAGGCAGTCAGGAGGATATTATCCAGCCCTAGGATAAGACCCCTTAAACTATGTCAAATAGGCCCAGATAAGGGACTGTTGTTTTCAGCTGCAGTTGATAGATTACTAAGTTAAAAAATTAAGAAGACAGTGTAGCATCTGAAAACCTTCATTCTAGGCCTCCAGGCCCAGGTCTGCCTCTGCTGTCTGTGTGAATTTGTGTAACCACGTTTCTCTCTCTGGGCCTCAACTTGTCCATATGTACCATGAAGAAATGTGATTAAGTGTTTTCTACCATTCTGGAAGTCTCCAACTTATATCATGTCTGGTAGGATAGCCCTGTTGTACCAAGTACCTTGCCATTTGGTGGTTTGTATGGATCCATAATGGACAGAGCATCCCCCCAAAAGTTGACATTTTCCTGAAATTGATTTTCCATACCCAATCTTCCAGGAAAGTCAGAAGTATTTCTTAATTTGGCTAACATTTCACATTGGCTGCCAAGCCAGCCCTGTTGCTGAAGTTACAGGCTACTGTGTCCTCTCTAGTTGCCCTACAACACAGGGATGACTTATTACCTGCCCATAACTTGGTAGGTCCCATCAGGTTGGAAAGAGGAGCTCCTTACCTTCTCATATGCTAACTTCTCCCTTCAGGTCATTATTAAAGGAGACAATTATCCAATATAATGAATCTGTCTACCCTGAGGAAGACATATTGAGGACTTCTATAGGATAAGAAGTATCAAGACAAATAGGTGAAGTTTCTCTTGAGGCATGGGACAGAACTAACATTTATCCCACATCTACTGAATGCCAACCACTATGCTAGGCACTTTCACACCTATGAGCTCATTTGACCTTCATATGAATATGAACCCTCAATGGAAGGTTCATTATTATATCTATTTACTAATAATGACCTGAAGCTCAGATAGGTTTAGTCATTTACCCAAGGTCACACAGAGAGATATATGGTAAGGTAGACCTTAAACTGAAATTTGTATTACTTTTCTTACTACATCATGCAGTACTTCACTGCCCTCCTGATCTCACTAGGTGCTCCTAATAATTGTTTCTCTAAGCTCTCTGTGCACCAGAGGAATAATTGGAATTATAAGCCTATGCTATTGAAGTTACCTTTACTTTAGAGGTCAGAGTACATGAGGAATAGTACATTGTCCTTTCTTGTAATGCCCTGTGCCTACCATACACTCCCTCTTTATGCTACTGATGAAGCAGGAGGAATAAAAGGAAAGCAGAAAAAAAATGAAAAAGGAAGAATAAGAGGAACAAGATGGAAGAATGGGTGAAAAGAAGGAAGAAGAAAGGAGGGGGGAAGAAAAAAAAACAAAAGAGGGGAAATATGCCATTATTGTCTGGTAACTAACTCTGTCCCATTCTCCTATTCTGAAATGGAGGAGTCAAGCCTGACCTACTTCTAGAAGTGACTTTTGAGACTGAGAAATTGGACTGGCTGTCCATATTTTTGACAGACCAGAATGTGTTATGTGAGAATCCCCAGCAAGTTCCCAGAGTAATGCAAGACAGGCCTTGCAGCTTCCCCTAGGTCAAAGGGAAGACATATATATTCACACAGGCATTTTTAGCTGCTCCAGATATTCTCACAGCAGAATGCTGCTTTGTTGTCTCAAGAGGGAGGAGGGTGTGAGAATGCTTTTCAAAGGAGGAGAGAAAGAGTTGAGAGGGCTGGAGAAAGATTAGTGGGAAAAAGCACATTAAACTGAAATGGTCAGGTGGTTTTCACAGGGCTTAAGGTTGGTATGTTTGTGCTTGCAAGAGATCAAAAATATATATAGGCATGTGTGTCTGTGATGATAACGCTGTATCTGCAAGCATATGGAGGCGGGAACTATCAAAAGCACAGTAAAACCTACCACCTGGTGAAAGCTAATCACCAGCTAAAACATGTAATTATTTAATTTCTGTTTCCATTAAGTATATTATAACTGAGTCACGTAGGATGGGAAAGGACCCTAAAGAATAAGGCCGTTCAAGATCTAAACAAAGATCAGAATGTGCCCTAGACAGTCTAGTCCATCATAGACAGCTCTGATTAATTACAAAGTTCATTTTTGGGGCAAACCAAAACCTGCTTTATTGTGCTCCCATGTGTGGATCTGGGCTTTTGTCCCTGCCCAGTCTGAAACTCTCTAGAGACTATGTGGTAGATCTAGCAACATGGACTCATGTTTACTTATTCTTTTTCACTCAGGGCTTTTATCTTGCCCAAAGTATGCTGGTTATATTTTAAAATCCCTGGTGAGGGCACAGGCCAAAGCATAGACTTTATTCTCCCCATTGATAGAAATTCTGGTACTTGGCACTACATCCTGAGAGCTAGAAAATATGCTCTCACTCCACTTTCCATCTGCTTGACTGAAGCCTGGGAATCCTAAGATACATTAAAAAAAAAAACCCTTTTATTTAGTAGTAGCTCATATTTTGAAACTGCCTCTCCTAGGAGAGATATAAAAACATATCTAAATTCAATCCTTCACTCCGGACCCCAATCAAATAAGACACAAAATCATTAAAATCTGAGCTTATGGATGGAAGTTTCTTAATGATAGAGGATGGCTCTCTCAATATTTCCATTTTCCCCCCTCCCAGTTTCCCTCCCCAGCAAGCCAAGAAGCAATCACCCTTTGGACTTACCAACATCCCTACCAGCCATGTCTAGGACCATACTCAGAACATTTTCCTCTCCAGAACTTTTCCTCTCCATTCCTCCTCAGGATGAAAACTTCCAGTGTACCTTTGCTGAGAACTCAGAGAAGCAAAAGGAGAAATAAATAGAGAAAAAGAGAAATTAGAAAAAAAGTCAGGCTTACAAATTATGGGCTTAAACTTAACAATAACTAATGACTTTGTTAAACAGGAATGCATCTCACACAAGTTTCTACCCTCAGAATTGTCCTTTGCCTGCCTCCTTCCTCTCTTCCAGAGAAGAGCTTTATTCTAAGGACCCAATCACTGAGCCCTTCTGAGGAAGCATTGCAGAATAAGCAGGGCAAATAGCCCTTTCTTTCTGAGTCCTGAAGCCACCACATTTCTCCAGGTACATAATTACAAGCAATAAAATAGCTCAGACCCAACTGCTCAGCATTTGTTCTCACATTTGTTTTAGAAAATGTTGAAAGAAGTTTTTTTTCATGTATTTACAGAACGTTGTAATTTGTAGACCCTTAGAGATCATTCTGTCATACATAATTGACCAGCTATCACTTTGTGGTCTCCTCAAATTTAATTTGGAGGAGTAGGCATAATATTATTAGCCTCATCAGAGTCATTGTACAGATGAGGAAGCTGAGGTCACAGAAATATTCCATCCAAATTCTCTACATTATATATGAAGAAAACATATCCTCCTAGGTGAAAAACAACTTGCCCTGGGTCACCTCACAGCGAGGTGGCAGGAAAGGACTTGAAACTCATAAAAACTAAACGACTTTAAGGGCTCTCCTTCTGAGGACTGGTTCTGATTGATGGGAAGACTGGCAGAGAACAAAAGGGCATGGGGAATCTGAAAGTGTGAGTTAAAGTGTTTCTCAGAAGCCTCTTTGAGGCCTGCCACTGCCACCCTAGTCCCCAGGTGGGTGTGCCATCTGTGTATCCTTCCTTCTTTTGTTCCCCTTTTTCAGGCCATCCCATCCTGGAAGTGCCTGAGAATGTGACAGGGCCTTGGAAAGGGGATGTAAATATTCCCTGCACCTATGGTCCTCTGCAAGGCTATACACAAGTCTTGGTAAGGTGGCTGGTACAACGTGACTCAAACCCAGTAACCATCTTTCTACGTGACTACTCTGGAGACCATGTCCAGCAAGCAAAGTACCGGGGTCGCCTACACGTGAACCACCAGGTTCCAGGAGATGTCTCCCTCCAACTGAATACCCTGGAGATGGATGACCGGAGCCACTACACGTGTGAAGTCACTTGGCAGACCTCTGATGGCAACAAAGTCATGAGAGATAAGATCATTGAACTCCGTGTCCAGAAACGTGAGTCACTGTTGGGGCTAGGAAAGTACTGGTAAGCAAAGACCCATTAGAAGACTGTAATCCTAGAAAACCCTGAGAAACCCAGAGAGCTTTGTTTCCTTGTGCATAATCCCTCTTCAGTTATATGTGCTATCAGAAGAAGTGGACAGAGTGACCTCAGTGTTACCACTCTCATGGCAGAATTTAAAAAGTGTTGGGAATGCTCACTTGCCTTCAAATCTCTACACCTTCAAAGTGTCCCAGAAATTCCAGCATCCATAGCATGATTGCCTTTCTTGTGCTCTGAGTCTTAAACCTCATAAAAATGAGTATATCTGATCAGTATATTGGAGAGTGGCTAGATACTGACAGAAAAGTTATAGGGAAAGGAATGCACGGATTAATTTTGCTGGCTTGACAATTTTACAAATGTCTGGCCCTGGTAATCCAAAACTGCAGATAATCCAAAAACTCTACTTGAGCCTAAAACAACACAAAATAAAAACAGTATTTATTTTTTAGTCAGTTGATTTTTTAAATTCCGGATAATCCAAAACTTCAGGTAATACAAAATGGTACCTAATCTTCCAAAGGAAGATCTTTTTTATTTAAATTTTCCTATTCCCTTTTTCCTTCCCAAGTGAAGAACCCCTGTTACTTCCCATTGCAGAAATATATCTATACCTCTGAAACCCAGCAGGGATGAATCAACCTTGTATTCCCATATCCTTGTAGCTTCCCAGAGCCTCCTCTCTTGTCTTTCTTTTGCAGTCCCTGTATCTAAGCCCACAGTGACGACTGGCAATGACTATGGCTTCACAGTACCCCAGGGAATGAGGATTAGCCTTCAATGCCAAGCTCGAGGTTCTCCTCCCATCAGTTATGTTTGGTACAAGGAACAGATTAACAATCAAGAACCCATCAAACTAGCAACCAGGAGTACCTTACTCTTCAAGCCTGCAGTGGTGACTGACTCAGGCTTTTATTTCTGTACTGCCAAGGGCCGAGTAGGCTCTGAGCAGCACAGTGACACTGTGAAGTTTGTGGTCAAGGGTGAGTAACCCTCTTTCCTGGTGAACATCTCAACAGACCACCTTGTTCCAGAGAAATATCAGTATAATGTCCTTATTCCCAAGAAAAGAAGTTGGGATGGGGGGGTGGGGAGGGAGTCCTGGGTTGTTCAATTATAAAAACAAAAAATTCTACACTGGGGACAATAGGGCTGGAGACAGTGCCTGTCATGTTGTAGGTTAAGTAGATAAAAATGATAAAGAGGAAAGTGACATTTACTAGGTATTTTTACTTGCCAGATACAATGCACATGTTTTCCTATTGAATCCCCAAAATATGAGATAGTTATCATTACCTTCACTTTACAGAAGAAGAAACTGAGTCAGAAAGGGAAATCTACTTGCCCAGGGACTCACATCTTAGAAGTTCAATCCTGGATTTGCACTCAAACTTCATGTTCTTTCCCCTATGTCTGATTGCCTTACATGGTTGAACCTATACCAACTCCTGGGCACCCTTTTGAATAGTTTTTGTTTGTTTGTTTTTGTTGTGCTTTGTTTGGTGAGTTTTTTGTTGTTGTTATTTTGTTGGTTGATTATGTTTGGTTTTCCTTTATAAAATAAAGCCCAGATCTCTACATAGTTTCTTTAAATCCACCCCCTCCTTTTTCTTAAAGCCAAATGCAAGTACTGATTGAAGTCTCAATGAATATCAACTCTGGTTAATCAAGATCTGACTATTCACTACAGCATTTTCTTGGGAACACTACAAACTATGTACATAAAGATTGTAGGCTGAGTTTAAATGAACAGCCTAGCAGCGATATGTCCGAGTGAGTCTTGTTGCCTTTCAAGAAATCTCCTTGGAAGGAAATACACTTATTTCAGTAAGGTTTTCATTGCCCAAAGCACGTTGGGAACTGCTTGTAGGAAATTACATTCACAGCCACCTGAAAATTATTATCCTCTGAGGCTAGCTCTGTATAAGGAAATTGAGCAAACTGGCTTTTTCCATTTGGATTACGAGACTAATGTTGGATTTAGACTCCTATTTTGCCTGCAGGGATTTGTTTCCCAAAGTTGAGCTGTAGTGAGGATGTATGTGCTGTAGGTTTTGGTCTGTTAGTTTACAGGGTATCAAGGGCAGTCTCATTCTCAGAGAATTATATGGACACTGGTCTAGTTCTCTGAGGTGACAATCAGGTCAAGTAGAGAGAACAGGACATGGCCAGGAAGTCCAAGAATGTATACTTCATAAAGAGACAAGTTGAACACTCTCAGCTTTCTCTGAGTTCATTCCTAGCCCATCTGGCTAGGACCTTGCTCACAACCAATTAACCTGTCAATTCCTTTTGACAATCCATGCTTACAGGCAGCTGTTAGGCAGTGCTCACTATTGACCTCTATGGACAGATAAGGAAACTGAGATTCAGAGAAGTTACTCTAAGCCTTCTATCCTTCCCTGCTTTCTGAGCCAAGCTACTCTCTCTTGGCTTCCTCTACCTGCCTCTTTCTCCATTTCAATCTGGTCCCATAAGTTTGGTCTCCTGTTTCATCTCTGCCTTACATAGCTCTCAGCCCCTCATCCCTCCACCTCAGCCTCTGTACGGATCCTCGGTTCTAGGATGGCTCTGTGGGCCATGTCTTTGCTCACAATCTTTGGCTGCTGAGCTCTACTAGCAGAAAAAGCCCAGTGATGCATTGGTCCCAGTTTAGTTTCATGCTCTGTGACATCCATTGCCTATCCCCATGCTATTTATCAATCAATGTGCTCATCTTTGTCCCATTCCTTATAGGAGCTATTCAAAACACTTTCTGCCTAGTTTCATGTCCCCAGCCCTGATCCCAGCGATGAGGTCACCTCTGCCTTCTTTGAGAAGATCCAGACCCTTCCCTCAAATGTGAATTCTATCAACCATAATCTATCTTGACATTTCCCTACCCATCCTCTCTTGGCTCAGAGTACAATGTGCCTTTCTTCTCTTCATAGCAAACTCTCTCTGAGCTCTTAACCTCAACTACTCCAACTCTCTGTTTCACCCATTATCCTCTACAAAAGCCTAAAATGTATGTCTGTATGGATGGATTATATGATATATATCTATGTATGTATGTAAACCTAATGTGTATATGTATGTAAATATCATATATATGTATGTTATTTAATATATATACACACATATATGTTACTTAAAATAACATAAAAATCTTTCTTCCCATCTGCCACCCCCTCTCTCTCCTTTGGCCACTACCAACCTACTGTCCCTCTCAATTTATCACAACATAACTTTGTAAACTGGAGTCATCACTGACCTCCAAATCACCAAAGTTCCATTTACACTCATCCTCCTCAATACCTCTGTAGCAGTTAGCCCTGTTGAACATTTCTTCCTCTTCAAAGCCTTTTCAACCACTGGTATCAACACCACCTCTCTCTTGGTTCTCCTAGGACCTATCTGTCTGATCCTTCTCAGACCCTTTTGCTGTCTCTTCCTTGATCCACCCATTGATTTTAAGTATCCTTAAAGACATTCCTGTCTTCCTGTATGTCTATAGCATTTTATAATTTTATAAGAGGATTTTTATTAACTTATGTGGCTTCAAATATCACCTCTAAGCTAACAATACTCAAATCAACAATTTCATCCCCAATTTCTCTCCTTAGAGCCTGATTTCAATGACTAGTTACCTCTGGACAGCTTCATTTTTAATCCCGCTTGTCTAAAACTAAACTTACCTTTTATTCACAAAAACTACTCCTCAAACCTGTGAGAAGGTTCAGCAATGTCTTTCACTCTTCCTTCTCCTTCACCTCTCAAATAATCATCAAGATCACCAAGTTCCGTGAATTCAACTACTGAATCAGTTCTCTTATTAAGCTCTTCTTCTTTTCCCATACTCTCATAGTTTATTCCTCTTTTTCCCTGAACAATTTCAATAGCTTTTTAAATGATCTCCCCATGTCCTCCCATCCTCACCAAAACATCGACTTATTCAACATTTATTGAGTATCTGTTATATGCCACTAGACATAAAATCCATGACTAGCTCTCCATAGTTCAGCAAAGTACCTGGCAGATAGGAGGCTCTTAATGAATATTTGTCAATGACAGGTCAAAATATGCCCTCTCTTATCTTCAAAAACTCTATCACACTTTGTCAGAATTATTTTCCCAAAACTTAGATTAAGCAATGTAAGTTTTCCTTCCTCAACAACATTCTGTTACTCCCCATGAATGCTTCTACCAAAGAACAAAGCCTTAACTCCCTTAATCTGTTTCCAGCTTATCTATTCAGCCTTATCTTCTAAAATATCTCTCCACATCTAAAACAAAATTATGTTCCCTCTGCCTGCAATGTTCTTCCTCCTTCTTTGCCTAAAGAAATTCTATCAACCTTTCATTGACATCTTCCTTTTTTACTGAGATATACTTCACATGTTATAATATTCAACATTTTAAAGTATATAATTCAGTGGCTCAGAAGTTTGTGCAACCATCACCATTATCTATTTCTAGAACATTTCAATCACCTTGGAAGGAAACCTTGTACCCACTAGGTTGTCACTGCTGTTTCCCATTCTCCCATTGCCTAGAAAATACTAATCTGCTTCTGTCTTTATGTATTTACTCTTTCTGGGTATTACATATAAGTTGAACCATAAATATGTGATTTTATTGTGTCTGGTTTCTTTCACTTAGCATAATGTTTTCAAAGTCTATCTACATTGTATCAATACTTCATTCTTTTTATTTCCAAATAATATTCCATTGTGTGGATATAACACATGCTATTATCCATTCATCAGTTGATGGGCATTTGGATTGTTTCTACTTTTTGGCTGTTGTAATATTTTGGCTGTTATAAGTAATGCTTTTATGAGCAATCATGAAAGTTTTCATGTGGATGTACTTTTTCAGTTCTCTTAGGTATATGCCTAAGAGCAGAATTGTTGTATCATATAATCACTCTATGTTTAACTTGTTTTTAATTGAAGCATAGTCAGCTACAATGTGTCGATTTCTGATGTACAGCACAATTTCCCAGTCATGTGTGTATGTGTATATATACACATACATATATTAATTTTCATGTTCTTTTTCACTGAAGGTTATTACAAGATATTGAATATAGTTCCCTGTGCTATACAGAAGAAATTTGTTTCTTTTATCTATTTTTATTTATAGTGGTTATATGTTTAACTTTTTGAGTACCCACCAAACTCTTTCCCAAAGTGACTGCACTATTTTACATTCCCACCAGCAATGCATGAGGGCTACAGTTTTTTCACATCCTCACCAACTTGCTATTTTCTATTTTATTTTTCTTTTAATTATAGCATACTTAGTGAATGTGAAGTGGTATCTCATTGTGGTTATGAATTGCATATACCTAATGACTAACGATGTTGTGTATCTTTTCATGTGCTTATTAGCCATTTCTATGCCTTCTTTGGAGAACTGCTTATTCATATACTTTGCACATTTTTTAACATTTTTATTGATTTATAATCATTTTACAATGTTGTGTCAAATTCCAGTGTTCAGCACAATTTTTCAGTCATTCATGGACATATACACACTCATTGTCACATTTTTTCCTCTGTGAGTTATCATAACATTTTGTGTATATTTCCCTGTGCTATACAGTGTAATCTTGTTTATCTATTCTACAATTTTGAAATCCCAGTCTATCCCTTCCCACCCTCCACCACCCTGGTAACAACAAGTCTGTATTCTCTGTCTGTGAGTCTATTTCTGTCCTGTATTTATGCTTTGTTTTTGTTTGTTTGTTTGTTTTTGTTTCTGTTTTTTAGATTCCACATATGAGCGATCCCATATGGTATTTTTCTTTCTCTTTCTGGCTTACTTCACTTAGAATGACATTCTCCAGGAGCATCCATGTTGCTGCAAATGGCATTATGTTGTCGGTTTTTATGGCTGAGTAGTATATCACCTCACACCAGTCAGAATGGCCATCATTCAAAAATCCACAAATGACAAATGCTGGAGAGGCTGTGGAGAAAGGGGAACTCTCCTACACTGCTCGTGGGAATGCAGTTTGGTGCAGCCACTATGGAAAACAGTGTGGAGATTCCTCAAAAGACTAGGAATAGACTTACCATATGACCCAGGAATCCCACTCCTGGGCTTTTATCCAGAAGGAAATCTACTTCAGGATGACACCTGCACCCAAATGTTCATAGAAGCACTATTTACAACAGCCAAAACATGGAAACAACCTAAATGTCCATCAACAGGTGACTGGATACATTGCACATTTTAAAATTTGGTTGTTCACCTTTTTATTGTTGAGTTGTAAGTGTTCTTTATGTATTCTGAGTACTAGACCATTTTCAGATATACTATTTGCAAATATTTTCTCCCATTCTTTAGGTTGCCCTTCACTTTCTTGATAGAGCCCTTTGATGAACAAAAGTTTTAATGCAGATGAAGCCCAGCTTATCTGCTATTTTTCTTTTGATGCTTGTGCTTTGGTATTATAGCTAAGAATCCATAACCAAACTCAAGGTTATAAAGGTTTATTTCTAATGTTTTCTTTTAAGAATTTTATAGTTTTAGCTCTTATGTTTAGGTCTTTGATTCATTTTGAGTTGATTTTTTTGTATATGGTATGAGGTAGAGACCCAATTTCATTATTTTGTTATCCAGTTGTGCCAACACCATTAGTTGAGGAAACTACTCTTTCTCATTAAATAGTCTTGGCAGTATTGTCAAAGATTAATGGTCAAAGATACACAGATTTAGTTCTGGACTCTCAATTGTATTACACTAATATTTGTCTATATTTACCTATATTTATACCAGTACCACACTGTTTTGATTTCTGTAACTTCATAGTAAGCTTTGAAATTGGTAAGTGTGAGTCTTCCAATTTTGTTTTTCTTATCTAAGATTTTTAAAGCTATTTGGTTGGGATCCTTTGCAGTTCTCTATGGAACTATATTGGTTCATTAAGGACCAGTTTTTCCCTTTCTGCAAATAGATAATTGAAATTTTGACAGCAATTGAATTAATTCTATAGATTGCTTTGGATAATATTGCCATCTTTTAAATGTTGTAATAGAATTGTGGGGTTTTTTTTTTTACTCTTTAAAATGTTTTATTATATAAGTTTCAAGTGTACAGCATTTTAATACGTAACACTACAGATTATGTCTATATTCACTACAAAGTGATCCCCATCACAAGTCTACTTACCATTCATCACCATACAGTTGACTTCTTTCACCCATTTTGTTCACCCTCCAAACTTCTTCTCCTTTGGTAGTCACTCATTTGATCTCTATATCTACAAATTTGTTTTTGTTTTATTTTGCTTATTTGTTTTTTTTTGTTGTTGTTGTTTTCTTTAGAGACCACACTAAGTGAAATCATACAGTATTTGTCTTTTTCCATCTGACTTATTTCTCTTTGCATAATACCTTCAAGGTCCATTCATGTTGTTGCAAATGGCAAGATTTTATTATTTTTTATGGCTGAGTAGTATCACATTGTATATCCATGCCACATCTTTATCCATTCATCCATCAGTAGGCACTTAGTTTGTTTCCACATCTTGCTATTGTAAATAATGTCACAATGAACATAAGTATGCATATATCTTTTTAAAGTTACTGTCTTTATGTTCTTCAGATAAATACCCAGAAGTCGAATATAGTGGTTCTAGTCTTAACTTTTTGAGGTCACTCCATACTGTTTTCCATAGTGGCAGCAAAATTCATAGTTCCATCAAAAGTGCAATAGGATTTCCTTTTTTCCACCTTATCTCCAGTATTTGTTATTTCTTATCTTTTCAATAATAACCATTCTAACAAGTGTGATATAATATCCCATTGTGGTTTTGATTTGCATTGCCCTAATCATTAGTGACATTAAACACCTTTTCATGTGCCTTTTGGCCATCCATATATCTTCTTCTGTGGGAAAAATTCCTATTCAGATTCTCTGCTGAGTTTTTTATCTGATTGTTTTGTTTTTGTTGTTGTTGTTATCTGACATACATCTCAAAAATGTTATCCTACAACAGTCTACCCACGCAACAGAAATACAAGCTAGAATAAACAAAAGGGACCTAATGAAACTTATAAGCATCTGCACAACAAAGGAAACCATAAGTAAAACAAAAAGATAACCTATGGAATGGGAGAAAATTTTTGCAAATGAAACCGACAAAGGCTTGATCTCCAGAATATATAAGCAGCTCGTATGACTTGATAAGAAAAAAAAAATCTGTAGATTGTCTTGGACAGTGTGACCCTTTTAACAATATTGATTCTTCCAATCCAAGAGCATGGGATATCTTTCCATTTTTTAAAGTCTTTAATTTCCTTCATCAATGGTTTATAGTTTTCTGTGTATAATTCTTTCACCTCCTTGGTTAGATTTAGTCCTAGGTATTTTATTATTTTTGGTGATATTTTAAGGGAGATTGTTTCTTTACTTTCTTTTCTGTTGATTCATTATTAGTGTAAAGAAATGCAACTAATTTTTGAACTTTAATCTTGTAACCTGCTACCTTGCTGCATTCTTCTATCAGCTCTAGTAGTTTCTGTGTGGACCTTTCAGGCTTTTCTATATATAGAAACATGTCATCAGCATATAATGGCACTTTTGCCTCTTCTTTTCCAATTTGGATCCCTTTTATTTCTTTCTCTTGCCTGACTGCTGTAGCTAGGACTCCCAAGACTATGTTGAATAGGAGTGGTGATAGTGAGCAGCCTTGTCTTATCCCAAATTTTAGTGGGTTAAACTTTTGAGTTTTTCATTCTTGAGTAGCATACTGGCTGTAGGTTTGTCATATATAACTTTTATTATTTTGAGATATGTTCCCTCTATACCTACTTTTGTGAGAGTTTTTATCATAAATGGGTGTTGAATTTTATCAAATGCCTTTTCTGCATCTATTGAGATGATCATGTGGTTTTTGTCCTTTCTCTTGCTGATGTGATGTATTACATTGATTGATTTGCATATGTTGAACCACCCTTGTGTCCCAGGGATGAACTCCACTTGATTATGATGTATAATCTTTTTTATGTGCTGTTGGATTCTATTTGCTAATATTTTGTTGAGGATATTTGTATCTATATTCATCAGTGATATTGGACTATAATTCTCTTTTTTGCTAGTATCTTTGCCTGGTTTTGTTGTCAGGGTGATGGTGGCTTCATAGAATAGTTTGGGAGTATTCCCTCCTTTTCAATCTTCTGGAAGAGTTTAAGAAGGACTGGTATGAGTTCTTCTTTGTATGTTTGGTAGAATTCCCAGGTGAAGCCGTCTGGTCCTGGACTTTTATTTGTAGGGAGGATTTTTATTGCTAATTTGATTTCATTTTTAGTGATCGGTTTGTTCAAGTAGTCAGTTTCTTTGCTGGACTGTATGTTTCCAGAAATTTATCCATCTCCTCTAGGTTATCCATTTTGTTTGCATACAATTATTCATTCTATTCTCATATGATATTCTACATTTCTATGTTATTGGTTGTAATTTCTCCATTTTCCTTTCTTATTTTGCTTCTTTATGCTCTTTTTCCTTCTTTGTGAGTTTGGCCAGAGGTTTGTTGATTTTATTTACTTTTTCAAAAAAATAAGTTTTCTTTTGATGATTTTTTCAATTTTTTTTAATCCCTATTTTATATATTTCCTCCCTGATCTTTATTATTTCCTTCCTTCTGTTGCCTTTTAGGGTTTTTTGCTCTTCATTTTCTAATTCTTTTAGCTGGTGGGTTAGACTGTATATTTGAGATTGTTCTTCTTTTTTAAGGAAGGCCTGTATCACTATAAACTTCCCTCTTAGCACTGCCTTTGCTGTGTCCCATAAATTTTGTGTGGTTTTGTTATCATTTTCATTTGTCTCAAGGTATATTTAAATTTCAACTTTGATTTCATCATTGACCCATTTTTTTTTTTAATAGCATGCTGTTTAATCTCCATGGTTTCCTTTTTTTCTCCTTTGTTTCTCTGTAGTTGATTTGTAGTTTCACGGCATTGTGGTCAGTAAAGATGCTTGAGATAATTTCTATCTTCTTAAAATTGTTGAGGCTTCTTTTCTGCCCAAATACATGATAAATCATAGAAAATGTTCCCTGTGCACTTGAAAAGAATTTTCTGTCTGGAAGATTTGTCTAATGATGTTAATGTGGTGTTAAAATCACCAACAGTGGTTGTATTCCCAACAATATGCCCCTTTATCTCTGTTAGTAATTGTTTTATGTACTTAGGTGCTCCTATATTGGGTGCATATATATTAACAAGTGTAATATCCTCATTTTGTAGTACTCCTTTAGTCATTATAAAATGTTCTTCTTTGTATTTCTTTAAGGCCTTTGTTTTAAAGTCTATTTTGTCTGAAATCAGTACTGCAACACCTGCTATTTTGGCTTTTCCATTTGCATGCAATATCCTTTTCCATCCTTTCACTCTCAATCTATATGTGTCCTTCTCTCTTAAGTGGGTATCTTGTATGCAGCATATTGAAGGTTCTTGCTTTATTATCCAGTCTGTCACTCCATGTTTTTTGATTAGAGCATTTAGTCCATTAACATTTACAGTAATTAATGATAGACGTGTGTTTATTGCCGTTTTGAACTTATTTTTGCAGTTGATTTGATATTTCTTCTTTGTTCCCTTCTTCTTCCTTTTGTGGTTTGGTAATTTTTCCTTTGCATTATCATGGATTTTATTTAGTTACTGTGACTCCCTTGTAAGTTTTTGGCTTGTGGTTACCCTTTTTGTAACTCTATTAACCCACTACTGTAACTGTGTTTATTAAACTGTTAGTAATATAATCTCAACCCCATCCTAATTAGAAAAATAAATTAAAAAAAAGAAAAAAACTCTATATTTTCTTGCTTCCCTCTCCCACTCTTAATGATTTAGATATCTTCTTTTACAATTTCATGTTTATGTGTAATTCATGAGTTATCACCTTTCCAGTTATGAGTTTCTCATTTCTTTAGCGTCCTGCTTCTTTTCTATTTAGAGTAGACATTTCAATATTTCATTTAGCATGGGTTTAGTGTTGCTAAACTCTTTTAGTTTTTGCTTTTCTGTGAAATTCTTTATCTCTCCTATTCTAAAGGATAGCCTTACTGTATAAAGTATCCTAGGCTGCATCTTTCTTTTCACTCAGGACTTTGAATATATCTTGCCAGTCCCTTCTGTCCTATAGTGTTTGTGTAGAGAAATCAGCTGAGGGCCTTATGAGGGTTCCCTTGTAACTCACTCTTTGCTTTTCTCTTGCTGCCTTTAGGATCATTTCTTTATCCTTGACTCTGGCCATCTTGATATTGATATGTCTTGGTGTGGGTCTTTTTGTGTTCTTCCTGCTTGGGACCCTCTGAGCTTCCTGTAATTGGTTATCTGATTCCTCCTTTAAGTTTGGGAAGTTTTCAGTCATGATTTATTCCAATACCTTTTCAATCCCATTCAATCTTTCTTCCCCTTCTGGACCCCTATTATTTCTTGATTGGCATGCTTTATATTACCCTATAGGTCCCTTATGTTGTTTTCATTTGTTTTTATTTGTTTATGTCACAGCTGTTCTGATTGGGTGTTTTCTGTTGTCCTGTCTTCTAGGTCACTTATTTGTTCCTCTGCATTATCTAGTCTGCTTTGTACAGTCTTTAAATCAGTTCTCATCTAAGCCAATCTGTTTACCAATTCTACTTGTCTTTTTATAGCTTCAATTTCATTTTGGTCATATTTTATATCTCTAAACACCATCTCTATTAGTTCTTTCAGTATTTTGATCACTCCTTTTTTGAAATCTTGATCTAATAGGCTATTGATGTCTATTTCATTGATCGTTCTTTCAGGGGATTTCTCTTGCTCTTTTAATTAGGAATTGTTCCTCTGCTTCTTCATTTTGTTCATCTCTCTCTGGCACTGTGGCTTATGGAGTATCAGTTATCTACTGTGGTCCTTAAGAATTTTATTTATTTATCTATCTAAAGCCTATGTAGGAATAAAACTTAAAACAAGAGTGAATTTTAAAAGAAGGGAGAAAAAGTTTGAAAACAGTGTATAATCAATAATAGAAGAGCAATTTTAATCAGACTAGCAATTGAGTTGAGATGTCTTTTTAAAAACTCTTTAAAAAAAGGGAAAAAGTTCAAAAAACAATATTTGAAACCTGTGTATAATCAGTAACAGGATATCAAAACCAAGAGAAATGAAAATGAATTCAGGTGGTTTTTTAAAAATAATCATAATAAAAATACTTAAAAAGAAAAATTTACAAAGATTAAAACTAGAAGTATATACAATTGTTTAGAAAATAGAAATTAAAAAGGTAATAGAAAATAGAACAGATAAAAAAAGATAAATTAAAGAGAGAATTTTAAAAGAAATGAGAAAAAGGATTTGAAAACAGTGCCTAATGAAGAATAGAAGAGCAACTTGAAGCAGAATAGCAATCAGGTTGAGACGTCTTTTAAAAACCTTTAAAAAAGGAGAGAAGTGGAAAAAAATATTTGAAACCTGTGTATAATCAATAACAGGAGATCAAAATCAAGAGAAATAAGAATGAAATGAGGTGGATTTTTTAAAATAATAGTAATAATAATATTTTAAAGGAAAACTTAAAGGGATTAAAACTGGGAGCACATATAATTGTTTAAAAAGTAAAAATTAAAATGTAATAGAAAATAGAACAGATAAAAACAGATTAAAAGGGGGAAGGGTGGTTTTCTCCTAGAGACTGTGTGCTCTTAGTCAGAAGTCTTTCTGTCTTTGCCCTGTTTCATGAATTCAGCTTGCTATTTCCAGAGGCCCTCCATTGGCGCCCTGGTCCGTGCTTTTTCCAGTGCCTGTTGGCAAGCAGATCACACCCCCTCCCAACACTGGGTCAAGTGCAGCTCTCCTTCACTGTGGGCAGGTGGGTCACTGCCTCTCCTGATGCCACAGTCAGATACTGCAGACCAGCCCAGTACGTGGGCAGATCACGGCCCTTCCCAGCACCATGGTCAGGTGCTGCATTCCTGCCAGGAAGGTGGGTGGCAGCCTGCCCTCTCCCAGTCCCGGTCGCTCCACTGCTCTGTGCTGCTGCTCACTCCACCTCGGGTCCACGCTCCATACGCAGGATCCAGGCTCTGTCTGGCCTTTGAGGCTGCTAAGCCCTTAGGTACAGATTCAGGTTTCACCCCCACCTCCACCTGGGTGCTAAGTGCTGGAGGATGTGGCGGCTGTGCCTGAGCCCCACCTCTCTTCTCCTGAAAACATTCTGCAGGTTTTCAGGGATGGGGGTTTTGGCACCCTTCCCCCAGGGCACATCAGCCATGTTGTTGTATAGCCCAGGTTGTTCTGCCCTGCGTAGCCACTCATACATGGCACACAGCACCCTGCAGTCTCCCAGGGATGCATCAGTGCAGCTGCCCCAGTCCTCTGCCCGGCCAGGGCAGCCTGTCCTGGCCCCGAGCTGCCAGCTTGCATCTCATGCTGGATGTTGCAGGGACCCTCTGTGCCTGTTTAACTTAGTTCTATCAGTCAAGGGGTTCTCTGTACAGATCCAAGCCTTGGAGACTCCCAATCCATCCCACTGGCCTCTCCATCAGAGAGGGGGATGCCCAATGAAAAGCACTATTCCTCCTTTGCTGCCATCTCTCTGCAGGACCAGTCTTGCACTGTTTTGCCTTTTCTTCTTTCTTTTTTCCATTTCTCCTACCAGATTTTTGGCGTCTTTGTCTTTTGAAGAGGGGGATGTTATGTTGGAGTTCAGCAGGTGCTCTGGTTGGCTGGGTAGGTCCGTGGATGTGAGTTTTGGTGTATTTGTGGGAGACAGTGAGCTACAAGTGTCCTACTACTCTGCTATCTTGGCCTTACCCTCAGGGATGGTTTCTATTCATTGCTTTTTCACTTGTTTATGGGCTATACTAGTTTCTTTGCATATCTCATATGATTGTCAACAATTGAATTTTTTAAATAATAAGTGTGCCAAATCTGGAAATCTGAATCTCCCTGTCTCTTTCCAGGGATTGTTGTTAGCACTACTTGTTGTACTAATTGCTATTTGTTTGTTCAGTAACTTTTATGAACTAATTCTATGTAGACTCTTGTATTCTTTGTCATAGATTGCAATTGAAGTCTCTTCTCAGTGAGCTTAGTGGTCAGCTAATGATTGGATAGATTATTTCCTTAAATACCTAGAACCAATAAATCTCCCAGGCCTCTTTTGCCTGTTGAAATATGTCTTCAGCTCTCATCCAGGAAGTTTATAACTGTGCCATAATCTTCAATTCCTGCTAATACAGAACCTCAAGGATAGCCACAGGTAAGAACTTATGACCTTCTCATATCTTTCCTGAGCATGCACACAGCCTTATAAATGTCTGTGGCCTTCTAGATTCCCAGGAATTTGTCAGAGATTTTCAAAGTTGCAAAGACACCTCTTTACACAATATTTTTCCTTTTAATTTTTTGATTAGTCTCTTACTTACCTCAACTGTTGTCCATTGCCTCAGGCACCTGTGTGACACATACCCCTCCCCCTGCCTGGGGAGAGTTTTAGCATTGGGTGACCAGTAAAGACAAGCTTCATGAGTCAGGTCTTTCAAGGAACCACAATGCAGGTCAAATAAAGACAACTGCTTGGGAATTAAGTATGTTCTACTGAGTCCAACACCTAGGATATTGTTAATTTTCAAGGATATTGCTGACTCCAAGGAGGGTGATAAAGCAAGGGTAAGTTAAAATGCAAAAAAAAAAAAATTGTTCTGTTCCTAACAAGACTGGGATGTTTTTCTTCCATAGTTGCTATCTGGGTTGATTCAAACCTTTGACTAATTTCCCAAAATCTGAAAGAAAAAAAAAAGTTTATGAAAACTTTTAGCAAGTTTTTCATTGCTTTTATGAAGAGGTGAATATTTGGAGGTCTTTATGCTACCATTTCCACTGACATCACCCACAGCCACCTTCTTTGTAATACTTCTAAGTCCCTTTCAAGAAATGAATAGCTAAATTTCAGTTGGAAATTAGTAAAAACAAAATATATTTTACCATCTAAATTAAAAGATTCTCTGAACTCTAGCTGTATATTCCTATGTACTCTGGGTTAAGAATACTGCCTTGAAATAATGTGGAAAATGAACAGATGACTGACAACTTTCCAGCATCATGAGATAAGTGTTGGGACAGGTCCAGGTATGGACCTGACTGGCCCTTACTTACTTACTAATTTCCCTATGGCATTCAACTCTTCACTCAAGGGTTCTAAGACCTTTGACTTGCTTCCCTTTTCCTTGCAGACTTCTCAAAGCCACTTGAGATCAAGACTAAGGCACCCACAACTATGCAATCCCCCGTGGAAGGTGAGTTTTACTAGGGTTATGCAGGAGTAGGAAAGGCCTGAAATGGTGTCATGGAAGCCAAGGGAGGAGGCCCAATGTCATTAGATGGGTAATAAGAGGTCACTGGTTTCTTCAGAAGGAACCGAGTGATAGAGGAATGGAGATAAAAGAAAGATAGCAAGGATTTAAATGTTGTGAAGAAGTAGATTTATGAATATCTGTACCTTCTTCGTGAAAACTTCTGAGGCAAAAGGAGGGATAGAATTAGAATAATCCCATGGGAAAAGTGGGAAAGGAAACCTATGACTTCTGTTCTGCTCCTAGTCTGACTTGCTGTGGGACTTTGGGTACATTGCCTCTCCTCTATGGGCCTTTTTCCCACTATCAACATGAAAAACTAAAATATATCACTTTATTGTAATAGTAGTCAATGACATGGCCAGGAATTCTGGAAATCTCAGCACAGATGCCCATAGAAGGATCTCAAACTTTGCAGCCACCTTCCACCTCACAGCTCCTAACTGAAAGAGAAGCCTCTAATCCTAATATTATGTTGTCATAGCAACATCCAGAGTGAACTCATCTTGGGGCTGGACCACTAAAGCTGATAACTACCTTGAGAAGACAAGTGCTGGGCCAGGTAAGGGCAATGTTAGGGCTTTTATTCTTCCTTCTTGGCTCTGAACTTTGCAACCAAAACTTCCTACACTGTTATACAGCATTCAGCTCTGCAGATCATTACCTCTTGTATGCCAGGCTATGGTCAAAGGCCCTGGAGATGGGTCAGGTGGATGGGGTGAAGAGGGAGTGACACAGATTCAGGGATAAACAAAGTCAGAGTGGGGTTAAGGGGAGTGATAGATGTGTTCTTAGATAGTTCTTTGTTGCAATACTAATATATTTCTCAATCATGCTAAGTAGGGGTAGAAATGGAGCTATGACTTCAGCCAGCTTTCCTAGGAAGACAGCCATTGGGCCAGGTAAGTGTAGTGGCAGAGCCTCACAGCTTCAGCTCTTTACCAGGGCTCACCAAACAGTTTGCTGCTTATTTCTGATTCATCCAAAGTTTCAAGGATCCCTAAGTCACAGTCTCAGAGATCCAAACCACATAGATAAGCTCTTTGGGGTTTCACCTAGAGCCAATAGTCAGCTGGTATGCACTGATATGACTGCACTGATTGTTAAAACAATGAGACACTTTTATGATAGTTGACGATTTGATGCTTCTCTTAACTACTGAGCTCCCCATTATCACCTAGGATGCCACCTCATGGTCTCGCAACAAAAGTACTGATGCCTAGCATAACATGGAGACATTTAAGACTGTAGATCTACAGTAGACATATGTTTTGATTGATTGTTTCTAAATAGTTTGATGACTATCACTCTTGATCTCATCCTCTGCTTTTGTGTCATTGATGGTGGACTACTTAATGCTCTTGTACTTCTCCCTTCCTGGTTGCAGAGCTTCTTGTATGCCTCTCCTCATAGCCTAAACCTGTTTTGTGTGCCATATTTACTTTGTCACCTTTGGTTTGAAAGCTTCCATAGTTCTGTGCCTCTCCCAGGGAAACATCCAATGGGAGAAGGGAGGCTAGAATATATCTCTTGGAGAGTTGGTTTGGGAAGATGATAAGATAACCCTTGGAGGAATGGAAATTCTCAGATTTGGGGTCCATGTCCTGTATCCTCTATTAATTTTTTCACTACTTGACTCTCTCCAATGGGGAATCTTCCCTTGATCTGTGTAATTTAATAGCTTGGGTTCTCTTAGCTCCAACCAGAGCGCCAAAGACCACAAATACCAGATTTATAGAACATAGTATTTTGGGGTCTAGAGCAAACAAAGCCAGTTTCAGCAGCAAATCCTAAGGACACTGGGATTACTTTCCCTACCCATTCATATCCCTTGACCTCACCCCCTAGATTCAGAATATTATAGCTACAAGGGCATCAGACATCATCCAATCTTTTCATTGAACTTATTGGGAAACTAAGGCATTAGTCAAAAGTTTGACTAAGGTCACTGTCTTTATTCTTCTATGATTGCTAAAAAAATTACCCCAAACTTAGTGCTTTAAAATAACACAAATGTATTATCCTACACTTCTGGAGATCAGAAATCTGACACACTGGGCTAAAATCAAGGTGCATCAAGGCTGTATTCTTTCTGGAGTCTTTGGGGGAATAATCAGTTTCTTTGTTGTTTCCAGTTTCTAGAGGCTGCCCTTTTTCCTTGGCTTTTGGCCCCCTTCTGGTATTTTCAAAACTAGCAATGTAGCATCCCTAAATCTCTCTCTGAAACTTCATCTTCTGTTTCCTTCTATTTTTGAAGACCCCTTGTGATTACATTGACCCCACCCAGATAATTCAAGATTATCTCCCCATCTCAATGTCAGCTAGTTAACAACCTTAATCTATCTGCAATCTTAATTCCTCCTTACAGTGTAAACATACTCACAGGTTCTGGAGATTTGGATGTGAACATCTTTGGAGCACTTATTCTGCCTACCACAGTCATACAAAAGTAAATAACAGATCCAGGACTGGAAGCCTAGTCCAGTGATTTCCTTCAGCTTTCAGGCATGATTGGGTAACCCAGGAGACTCAGTGGAAACAAATTTTGAGGAGAAAGAAACTTGGGTACTTGGCCAGAGAGTGAGAAGGAAAGAATCCTTGCAGTGAGAAGTAATTGATCAGAATTTCAGTAAGGTAGCATTTTTGTGAAGCTGCAAAGCCACAGTACTACTTTTTCCTCTTTAAGAAAGGTTGAAATCCTCTTGTCTTGGCCTCATGTAAAGCATAGAGTCCTGGTTCAAATACCTAAGCCAACCAGCCATCAACCAGTGGGTCTGAAAGAACTTGTTTATACATGAAGTCTCTAGCTTCTCTCAAGTCTTTCTCATGGGCTTGGGGTTTTGTTTATCTCTCTGGCAAGCTAAAAAAGGTAGGAGAAGATGGAAAATGGAAAATAAAGAGGTGTGACCTGGTCTGGGCTGATTTTTAGAGTCTCTGTTTCTGGACTCATTTTCAACCAGATATTACTTGGTCTTGTTTTGCCTCCTAGGAAAGGGACTACCTATCTTTGCCATCATTCTCATCATCTCCTTGTGCTGTTTAGTTGTAATCACCATGGCTTATATCATTCTCTGCCGGAAGACATCTCAACAGGGTGAGTGATGAGTATGATTGGGTGGGTTTTTTTGCTTATTCATTCATTCAACAGTATAGTTGAACATAAACCCTGTATCAGGCACTGTGTTAGGCACTTCAGAGTGTCCCCAGCCTAGTTTGAGAGTGAAGGTAGGGGTCCATGGAGACAGATGTGCAAGCCAAAAATGAGAATACAACTTCTGTAAGTTAATCCACAAATCTTGGGTACTCAACCTAGTACAGAATCTCTGGATGGGTTTTTCTAATGAGGAGGCAAGAAAAGAGAAGTCACAGCCCTTGGCCTCAAGTTGTTTACAATTTAATTAAGGGAATCAAGGTTGAAGCATGGAGTTTATTAATAACAATACAAGGCTATAAAAGCTATAGACTGGAGAAGACAATCAATGCTAAAAGAATCCAGAGAACAAGAGATTCATTTAGGGCTACAGTAATTAGCAAGGGCTTTCAGAAGGAGGTGGGACTTAGGCCAGTCCTTCGTGGATGAAAACAATTTGGAAGGGGGCAATATCCAGGAAGGAGAAACTATATGAGTAAAGGGGGTAAAATCTTAAAAGATGACTGTGACTGGGGTCAACAATATAGAAATTCATGTAGCTAAGGGAAATGAAAATTTATTCCTGATCATAGAAGGTCTTAAATGAACAGTTAAGGAATTTGGACTTTTTTTCTCTTTTCCCTTTGCAAAGGCATCAAAAATCACTAAAAATAAATTAAGCTGAGGAGTGACATGATGAAGGTGTAAATGTCATTTAATAACTGTTTGCCAACAGAAGAGGAAAAAGAGAAATTTGGGTGTTAATTTTTAAGTAAAACCCAACTAAACCTCAATTCCTGCTACACTAGCCATTTTAACTAGCATTAGCATATTTCTTCCTCTGTAGTAGCTCCTACTCCTGAATAGCTTGGTTTCCACCATGGGTCTCTCCATCCAAAGAAGAGAAGAGAACCTTGAGTGTCTCCTTCTCCTGGGTCTCAAGTATAAGCTCTGGTCTTGGCCAATTATCATGACTATGACCCATGAGGCTAAACTTGGAAGTGGAGGTATCTCAAGTGGCTACAAATCTCAGGAATATTGAAAAGAAAACATCATCATAGTCTTGATGAGACTGGGTATAAACTGCAATTATATTAGATTATTTCCCTCTCAAAGATATCCAGGGCTCCTCATGACTCAAAGGCCAAAATATAGCATTCCATTCAAGGTCCTCTGTAATGTGGCTCTGGCCTATGTTCTCAATCCACACCATTCCCTTCTACTTATTTTCATTTCCAGTCACTGAAGTCAAACAGGCAAATAAGCCATGTACCTCATGCCTTTATGCTTTTTCCCTTCCTGGAATGCCCTCCCAGAATTCCTGCTTTCTAACCCTCTATAATGAAGACAGCCTGAGGGCATCAATTCAATTTAACATGTAGTTACTGAGTGCCTACTATGTGCCAGAGACTAGGCATATAAAAATGAAAATGACCCTGCAGTAGGGAGTTACCAGGCCAATACAGAATGTTAGACATGGAAATACAGTACTTTGTCACAAGGCAAAATATCTGTAGCATGCTGTGTTTGCTTTGCTATGGTTTAATGTATGAATTCCCAGTTGCATCCCTGAAAGATTACAAGCCTCTAGAGGGTAGTGCCAAGAGACATCCATCTTTGTACAAGGCTATAGAGCCTTTAAGCCTGCATGGAATGTAGATATTTCATCTCCAGAGACACTAGGGGTCAATGGTGACCTTTTCCAGGATCTTTCCTGGATGCAGGGTGGGGATGAGTTTGGGAATGGCTCAGATCATGGGCCCGACCATCAGACTAATTCAGACCCTTCCGCCTGGGCTCTGGATGGCTGCCAAGTTTCCCACAAGGATTACCTGGGGATCTTTGACAAGGTTCCTGGGTAAAGAGTGGGTCCAGTTCCAGTGACCCTCCCCTTGCCACACCAAGCCCAATGTCCTGAGTCAGAGTATGCCAAAGAGGACAGTAATCAAGTGTGCTCACTTTTCCTTTCCCTGGGAAATTTGCATCCCTGTGTTCCAACTCACCTTTCCAACAATTTACATTTGTTGGAAGACTGAAACATATTGAGATTCCCCTTTCTGTCTCCTCTTCTTTCACCTTTTGGTGGGTATCCAGGGTCCATGATTGGCCTTAGTCCACTCTCCGTGTAGACTTCTGACCAGTTTCTTCCTTCTTTTCTAGATGTCTATGAAGTTACCAGGTAAGATAGCCTCTCCTCTTCCATCTTCTGACCCCTTCCTTGCCCTCAATTTTGCTGCCCACTGGCATAGAAGAAAGGGGATTTGGCACAGACGAAATCTTAAGCCCAGAGGCCTTCAGGATAAGGGCACAG
This sequence comes from Camelus bactrianus, assembly GCF_048773025.1. Taxonomy (NCBI): domain Eukaryota; kingdom Metazoa; phylum Chordata; class Mammalia; order Artiodactyla; family Camelidae; genus Camelus; species Camelus bactrianus. Next base: position 46,456,556 of record NC_133575.1, read on the forward strand.
CTTTCTTCCCTCTCTGAAGTACCTCCTGTGGTTCTTTCCTGGCCCACTGAACACACAAAGTAATTCAGGTCCATCAGCCTTCTGTTCCCAGAATCCCTGGGTGGGACGTGCCTGAGGGTCAGGTGGCAAGAATTAGGGCAGAAAAGTGGGAAACCAGGGTCCTGACTTCAAATTTCTTCTCATGGGTGTTGGGCTCTTGGGCCACAGGGTGCATGCCAGAGAGGCCAGTGACTCTGGTGAAACCATGAGGGTGGCCATCTTCATGAGTGGTTGCTCCAGTGAAGAGCCAGCTTCCCAGACTCTGGGCAACAATTACTCTGATGAGCCCTGCCTGGGCCAGGAGTGCCAGATCATCACCCAGATCAACAGTGACTACGCTCACCTGCTGCACACAGTTCCCATGGATTATGAGTTTCTGGCCACCAAGGACAAGAGTGTCTGCTAAAAATGTCCTTTAGGCTAGGATCTGTTGACATAATTGCATATTTAGCTCTGGCATTTTGCACAGTCTGCTTCCCTGCTATCTTTCTTCCTGGATAGCCTAATACGTCCTCCCTGACAACACTGGGGTCCCTAGGAGTAACAGATTTCACATAAGAAGTTACCATACGTACCTCAAGCAAGCCTGCTGCTAGGTCAGGCCCTAGCCCTTCTAGTATTCCTGCCTGGGGCTTCTGCTGCTTCTCTCCAAATACCAGAAAGCAGTACCCATAGCACTAGGACTTGGTCTTCATGCCTCCAGACATCATTCAAATTTGGCCTCTTACCACCAAAAGACCAGAGGGGACCAGTTGGGTTCAGTATCACTTCCCTTTCTCCAGTGCCATATAGCTTTTAAATGAGATTGTCATACAGCAAGCCAGGGTTCAGTTCTGCTCCTGTAAGTCTAGTGCTCTGGTATTCTTTTGATGCTCAATAAATATTTAAACACAACAGTGACTTTTATAATATTGATCTTTTTTAGGGAACTACAAAGAGTGATTAAAGTGAGACTAGTTGAGATGACTGGGGCCCTGGGAGTATGGATAGCACCTTTGCTTTCATTGGTTTTTCTCCTTCCCACCGATACTACCCTTACCTCACTTCAGCAGTGGGCTGACTGGAACACAATGGATCATTGTTAAAACAGTACTCAACTGCCTTCCAGTCCCTCCCCAATCATCCTCCCAGTTCCACCTAGATGACTCTTCCCAGATCAGGTCAATTGAAAACCCAAAAAAGAAGACTTTCTTCTGTCTCAGGAGACTGGGTGCAGAGATAAAGTGCTTCCCTTATTTCCAAAGTATGGATGCATCACTCTCAAGGATTTCCACATCCTAGAATCCTAAAATCTTTGGAGTAGTTGTCTTCTTCATAGAACATCTCTATCTCCTGACCCCATCTTACAATGTGGGGGTGTGGATCAGGGAAGGGAAGTCTTTCTTCTCAAGGAAGATTAGGCACTAAGAGTTTGAATGTGTGTGTGTGCAGGTGTGTGTGTTTGTGTGTGTGCACACATATATACTTTTAAATCAGTTTCCCTAGTGAGGACATTTTTTTGGGCCGGTTCAACACTGCTTCTTTTCCCTCATGTAATCCATGTCAAATCAACTTCTTTATTTTTCATGGAAGCTGACATGTGCCACTTTTGGTTACAATGCAACCCCTAGGTCAGCTCAGGTTTATCCAGGAGCTTCTTTTCTATAAATTGATTGCAGAAGTCAAAATAGTACACAAAAGTGAACAAAGAGTCCTTAACTTTACCACCATGAACCTGCAAAGCCCACAGTCAAAATCTCAGTGCTTTCCTCATCCCCAGATGCCGGCTTCACAGGGCTGGTAAAAGGGGAAACTTCTTCTTCCCCATCATGCTTTCAAGCCTCTGAAACAGGGCCCCCACCCAATGGAAACCTCAGCTTCCTTCATGAAACAGCTGTGTCCAGACTCATGGCCTTTGAAAATAGCCATTATCTCTTCCCACTCCCCTTAGAGAAAGAAATTATTGGAGCTAGGAAGAGAATTCTAGTTGCATTTCCTTTGGTAAGAGGAACCCCAATCCAGGAACTTGCCCCTGTTCTCCATAGAACCTGTGGATCCCAAGGGACCTATCAAAGTCTCTTGTCCTAGAGATATTAGGGATAATTGATTCTAACTCTCCTATATTGTAAATGGGGAAGTAAAGCCCAAAGAAGAAAAATAATTTGTCTAAAGTCACACACATCAAGCCGTTGGTATAGCAGAGACCAGAAGTCAAGTCTGTGGACTCCTAGGAGCATCTATTTATTGTAGCAGGAAACTTCTGAAGATCATCTATGCCCCAAAGCTGATAATTTTTTTTCCATACAAGACAAGCCAGTATGTTATACGTATAGGGCTAGCCCAAAGCTGCAGGATAGGCTAAACAAAAAATGGTATTAGGCAGGTTAGGCAGGTTAGGCAGGTAGCTGGTTGGGGAAAAGTAAAGGAGTAAAAAGAGAAGCTGTCTAGAAGAGAGAGGAGGTATGAAGTTTCTCTAAGGCAGTTTCTCACATTTTGTTTCACAGAATGTTAGACCCAAGAGATAGCCCACAGGGGAAAAAAAAATGTCCATGATCAGATAGCATGGGAATGCTTCATTCTGTAGCTCCCTCTTGGAGATTTCCAATGAATCATTAGAATATTAAAGGCTCTGAAAAATCCTGCAATAAAGCACCTGTATAACATTTTGTTACCAAGTAATTCCAAATTTATTTGCCCTCTTAGCCCACTTTTATGTCCTCTTCCTCTGACTCTTGACCCTATTTCTCAGAAAGAAAACTCTTCCATTTTGGCAATTACCTCACACACCTTACAGCATTGTGGTAACCAAAGTTTTTTTTTTTTTCTCACAAAATTCCTAGGTAGCATTTGGCCCAAAGACCCAAAGTTAATGGACTAGTGGAAAGTCAATCAATCAGTAAACATTTATTAAGTATTTTCTGTAAACAGAGTACTCTGTTAGGGACTGCAGTAGGGATGGAATAGGGAGATAGCAATCAAGGAAACAGTTTTGTCCTCGAGAAGCTCATAATCTAGTGGAGAATTCAAAAATATCCCCTCTAAAAGTTCACCAACAATTCAAGAGGTACCATTGGGCAGTAGCAGATAGAAGGGTATATACCAGCACCCAGGCAATGAATGCTTTGAAAATGAAGTTGGAAAGATTGTAGACTGACTTTCAAAAGTCCTTAGATAGAGTGGACTTTGGTTGGGCCAGGAAGTATGGGAAAGAATTGGACAAAGCAGAGAGAAATTAAGGTGTTTTTAGAAGGAGAAAAAGTATGTGGAAAAGGAGAGAGATATGTAAGGTCAAAGTGTGTTTAGAAGCCAAGGCTAAGTGTCAAGAAAGTGGGTATCTAAGCCCTGCCATTATGCTTGTGTGAGAATTCTGATGTCCTTGCAAGGGGGACTCAGGGAAGGGAATGTGAAGGAAGAAAATAATGAATCAAGGAGGACTCCCATCCCTGAGACCCAAATACCTTTTCAAGCCTATTGTGCCCCCATAGGGCTCCCACAATGTGTATAGCAGAGCTGCATCATTTTCTCCCTGACACCCTCAGATACAATGTTTTACTTTCCTCAAAGTCATCAAAAATATCTTCTGAGAGCTTAGTTGGTATTTGTAGAGTGTTTTTGTATCCAGCTGGCAGTCTGTTTGTTGGATCTCAGCTTCCCTGACCTGGAGCTGCTAGGCATATGCCGCACTTGGGGTATTTGACAAACTGACACTCTACTACACGGAGTGTCCAACTCAGCTTGTCAAATACACGGAGTGTGGCACTGCAGGAGGCTGGGCCTGAGGTTTCAGTGGGGAGGTGAGATCTTCCTGGTAGATGTGGCCCTGTAGGGAAAGAAAGAGAAAGGAGTCAGCCTGAGCACCAGGGAAACTGCAAAGGCTATAAGGACAAGCTGAAGCGCCAGAATAAGGAATTGAACAAAATAAGCAATAAGGCTTCTAAAAGAACAAAGATCCTGAGGATATGTAGGGAAGGACTAGTTGACACTGCAGGTGAAGTCCCAGTGCTCAGCTATGGGCCCTATTGCTATGGTATTTTTAGGAGTACTGAGCTTCAATAAAATTCTTTATGCAGCAGAGGGAGAACAATTTGGTCATTGTTTTGCTTACCTAACCTCATGAAAGGATCAGGCCCCAGAGTCAATGCTCATGCCTCTCCTTCCCAACACTCTCAGGCTATGTTCTCATAGTGTTATAGCTATGGAAATAGGCTTCGAGGTTAAACATGGGCATGAATCCTGGCTCTGCCATTGAGTAGCTGAAAATCCTCGGATAAATCATTTTATTCATTTCTCTGAGTCTAGTTTTCCATATCCACAAAATGGGTATAAGTATAGTACGTACCTAATAAGTTATTGTGAGAATGACATGAGATAATGTAAAGCTTTTAGTCAAGTATTTGATACATGACAAATGCTCCTTAAAAGAGGAGACGGGTTGAGCTACAAGAAAGAAAGCAAGGGCTATTGGCAATTGATTTAGGACAAATGAAACAGGAATTTCTTATGCCCTCAGTCTAGCCTAACATGGTGCACTTGTCCAATCAAGATTCAAGAAGGGCAGCTGTAAAATAACCATCATCTAGTCTCACCCACTTAAGTTATAAATGAAGAAATGAACGCCCATATTGGGGATGAGAGTTGCTAAGGATCATACAAGTTGCTCACAGTTCAGGGCCATGCCCTATACTACCCAATTGTGTCCTCCAACTTTCCTCATTGACCTGTTTACCTCCTGCTCCATACGTCTTTCTTGGAACAGGAAGACATCAACAAGGAAGGCAAAAGGAACGCAACAAGGAAGTCCAAGGGAGTGGACTTGGCAGTGAGCTACTGGGATCATTCAACTCACAGCCATCACAGAAATAAGGAAGCTGCCAAGTATATGATCAGGCCTGGAGTTTCTGGGAGAACTCCCTTGGCAACTCCCAGATATTATTGCAAAAAAATCCAGATTGTTTATGTTAAACTCCTCCCCTTCCCAGGTGTGGTAGTTGATCTTTGAGAAAGTAGCTAGTCTATATGAAACACTGGCATGAAAAGGGGCAAATATTTCAAGGTTATCAGTAATGATAATGGAAAACTGTCCCATAAGGCCAGAAGGTCCTGTCCCAGTTAAAACAAGGTAGAGGTTCAGAAAAAAAAATCAGAGTATATTTTTTAAAGAAATCTTAACTCTTTCAGTTGAATATACGTTGATAAGGAGGTGACATGCTCCTCCAATTTTATATTTGAGAGTGTCTTCAAATTTAAGACTCTAAACTATATATTCCATCCCTTCATTTCCCTCTCTACCTACTCAGTCCATTACAAGCCAAAAAAGAAGTGTGGATTTTTCAGCTGAAGCAACAATCATGGTACAGTGGAAAGAATCAGACAGACTTGGATTCTATGCTACTTTGGGCACCAAGTAGCCAGTCATGGCTTTGGGCAAGCTTTCCTTTCAGCTTCAATTGTCCTTTGGGCTTCAGTTGTCTTCTCTGGAAATGGGGACAAGAAGACTTACCTGGCAAAGTTGTTAGGAAAGTGTTTGGTGAGCTTTCCAGAGCCTCCCATGTATGAACTCACAGGTACCTTGGCTCAGTCCCTGGAACTGTGGGTGACGGCCAGCCAAGAAAGCTGATTATTACAGTTTGAGTTCATTGTGACAGGGGAGAGAGAAGTGGACCCTGATGCCTTTTTTCTGTCATCATCCTTATCAGCTACCAGCTCCAGTGAGAAGACCTGTATAAACTGGAGGTGTCCACAGCCTCCTGAATGCCCTTCCTGAGGTCATCAAAAGAGAAGAGAGGTATGAGGAGGCTAAAGATTATTTCTTAGTACACTGGAAGTTTAAGAGCCTTATAGATCATTTTGCCCCAGTATTAATGGAAAGAGGCAGTGACTGAGCTGAAACTAGATTGGTTTTATTTCCACTCTTGATTTTCTAGTCCATGCTTCTCCAATAGAGTGTATATAAGGAAAGCAGGTTCAGCTGAGGAAGGCTGGCCAGATCCATAGAAATAGAGGTGGATATCTACATGGAGTGATGCTGAGGGACTCTAAAAACTCTTCTCTTGGTCTGTTGCACTACATAAAATATCATTTTTCCCTGCTGTACCCTGGGAAGGCTAACACACCAAACAGCAGGAACTGCTCTGCAATTGACCCAATTGAGCCTCCTCTTACTAGTGGCACTCTGGATATTTTTCAAGAGTAGTTCAGCCCCTGTTCAGCCACACCCAGAGATAATTACTCAGCATCACTTTCATGTCGTTTCTCAACAGAGGGATGACAATCATCAAAATAAGGGATATAAAAACTGAAAAAATACCTAGATACCATCCAATCCTTCCTCTCCTCTTCTTTGCAGAAAAGGCCAAAAATATGAGTCCTAGAATGAAGAAAGAACTTGTTCAAAATACATAGTAAATGGAAAAATCAGGACTACTATTCAAATGTCCTGACTCCTGGTTCCAGAGAACATTCCACTTCTATATGGCTGTCTCCTAAACAGTCTGTTTGGGGAGGAAATGTCATCCTCCCTTTCTCATCATTACAAGCTCCAGGGCAGAAGACCACTGGGACCCTTCTCCCCAACCCTTGCCCCAGGATTCTGAGAAGGGTCCAAGGAGAATGGGATGGGGCAAATCCAAGCCACCTTTGGTAGCCATTGACACCACCCTAGTTTGGGAATCCAAGCTGAGAGAGCAAGTGGATACTATACCTGTTAATTGGAGTGATACCTTCATCTCGTAGGAGGCATAGGTTCCCTGTGATGAGCCAACGTGCAGAGGCCAGAGGGAACTGGGCTTTATGCCGTGATCAAGAAGGTCCTGTGTTTTGAAGGGCCCTTAGTGTCTTCAAGAGGAAACAGAAATGAGGAAGATAAGGCTGAGGTTAGCCAACGGAAATCTGGGCGTAAAATGACAAAACAGCACCGTTGTGAAAGGGTCCCCTACTGCAGCAACAGTCCCTACTGCCATGTCCCTACCCACTGCCAGCTGATCTCCAACAGATACTAACTCCCCAAGCTGCAGAGAGTCAGAGCAAAAAAACATGGCTGCCCTAGGCTTTGCCTATGGTCAGAGAGGTTTCCCCAGAGTTACTGAGGAAGTCTTGGAATGTCAAAACTGAGACATTATCAAATGAAAATCCCCACCATCAAAATTGAGAAGCTGACCTTCTAAGGGATAAAAGTAAATGTCTAATAGCAAAAGCAAATTAGTGGTATACCTGGAATTTGAATCCACTCAATCAACTCCAAATCATGTGTTCTCTCACTCTCGCCTCCTCAGAATGCCTCTGATCCTGAAATATCCATTTTACCTCCTCTGGCACAGAAACATAGTTTTTAGGGCCCAGAGGAAAATGAAAATGAAGGACCCCGTGTAAAAAGTAAAATAAAATTCAAGATAGTGACAACAGAACATTAAGTTAAGTGTAGGGTCTTTCTAAGCATGAGGCCCTGTGAAACTTTACGGGTCACATGCTTATAAGCTGGTCCTGCTGGCACAGCTCTGACCACAGGTCATATTCTGGTATCCAGGGGGCTTATAGACAAAAAGAAAAAAAGAAATTCACATTTATTAAAGTATTTATTATGTGTTTTACATGTGTTATGTCATTTAATCAACAATCCTCTGGTATGGTATTTTCATTATCCCTATTTATAAGTGAGGAAACTGAGACACATAGAAGTAAAGTGGCTTGCCTAAGGACACAAAACTAGGGCATAACAGAGAAGGCAGAATTTCCAAGTGTTAGGCTTTTTCTACTCTCCCATGTTGGTTACAAAGAAAGTAGAGCAAAGTAGTTGACCTTAAGAAGGAAAAGATAGTTCCAGACCCTTAAGTTCAACTGTGACCTTCAGGCTTCATGAAGGACATGACAAGTATGAGAAGAAAGTAATGGCTTCCTAGGGCTTCTTGTTTGAAATCCTTGGACAGTCCCCATTCACAGCCAGGAAGACTTTGGAATCCCATTATGCAGTGCTCTACATCATGAATCTTGATGACATGGCAGATGGGAGAGGCAATTCCTGTTATGCTTTCAGAGCATATTTGGGGGTTCACTTTCAACTTCAATGATTGCAGTGCCCAAGTCTCAGTCCTTAGTCTACATAGCAGAAGAAGAACCCTTGGCGGTACTCAAGCCCTGGTGAATAATCTCTCCAAGCTACATATAGTCATATAAATTTGGGTTCAAGAGAAAAGACTACATCCTGGGAGGCAGTTTTGTGTCTTAGTCCCAGATCTGTCAGCTCTGTTCCCTCCCTTAGTCTCAGTTTCCCATTTAACCAAAAGAGGTTGAACTAGATGAGCTAATGGCCTCTCCAACTCAAACATTCCCCATTCTTTTATAACCACTTCCATCCTTGGCCTTCCCTCACTGTGGTCTTTCCTGTGGTTTCAGGGCCTAGAGGTTCTAGGAGATAGCCTGGGATAGAGATTCACTTGAACTCACACTACTTTGCAGAAAATTCCTTCTACCAGAATAATTAATGGCTAACTCCTGGGGACCAGCTCCACAGATCTGGCTTCTAGAAAGATTCAGTTCCTTTTTCTTTTGGTTTCTGACTAAAGCTTGGGGTGGAGGCAGGGTTGTCCTGTGAGCACTTTTCTAGGGAGAGACCCTTCATCCCTACTCATGTCATAGAGATTGAGTAAGTTCAGCTACCCACTCCTTTTTTTCCTCACCTATCAGTTAAGGTACCCTATTGGCTTTTTAATGGGGGCTCTCTAGAAGCAATGTCTTCATTTAAAATAGTAATTAATGGTGGCCAATTTGAATCCCATAGTAGGTCCATGAAAGAGAGCATTAGGAGCCAGGAGGATCTACAAATCATGACTACTATGCAGAGGCCTGAATTAGAGCAAAAGGCATGGGGCTCCTTGGAGTTCCTCTTTACCTCGCAAACACAAAGCATGCTGGGGAGGGCCAAGTTTGCAGCAACAGCACAAGGAGGTCTTTTCCTTTAGGTCTGTAGTCTAACCAAAAGACATAGAGTTCTTCCATTTTGGATGCTCCTTGAATTGGCTATGTTTATGAAGGAGGATGAGGGAGAACAGAGTTGGATAAGGAGAGCAGGCAGACAGTACTGGGGTCCCTCACTGCAGACATATTTATTTATTCATTCAGTGTTGGAATGAAAAAGACACTTAATTTTGAGTCAGAGTCCTTGAGTCTTAGACTCTGTGTTATAGCCCCTGGATCATAGATCCAGCTTTGTAACTCATTAACTAGATGCACTTGAAAAATCATGATTTTCTGATTTGCCTGTTTGAGCATCAGCCACCATATCAGACTGAGGGATTCTCAGGCTATAGGGGAGAGGGTCACATCCATGCACCCAAGGAACTACATATTTCTACAGTATGAGACACATGATTTTACAAAGGTACAAACTGCTATCAGAAGAGCAGGTGAGAAAGATGATTCTCCCATGGCAAGAAGAAGGTGATGGTGGCTGTTATTAGAAAGGTTCTTAGAAGAGTAGGATGCTAGCTAGATTTTAAAGGATGATGAGAGAAAATAATGATGCTCACAATCTCTAGAAAGCATTCTTTGATCACTCCTCTCTTGGGAAAATTAATCGTGACCTGTTTTGCTTGCCTCTAGTCTCAAAAAATTCTCCACACTGCATTTCTGTGTCTGTCTCTCCAAAGAGACCAAGAACTGCTCCAAATTGGGACTGTCTGATCCCTTCCTTTCTTCACAGGACCGAGAATGAAATAGTTGCCCCAGAACTGTGAGTTGAATAAGTGAATGCATCAGTGCATAAGCAAAAGAAGGAGACTTCACAACCCATGGCCCCCATATTCCTTAGCTTATCTCACCTTCATGAAGGAACCGAAAAGCTCCTTCCTTCAAATTCGAGTTCACCCCCCTTCTTGTGTACCCCAACCTCATATAAGAAGCCTGTCAAGAAAAGGCCCCATGGACAATTGCAAAGCTGAGGCTACTTCCTGTGCAAGAAGCCAGTGTCCACACACTTCACCTCAACCCTGGTGATTGCTGTGTACATGATTGCATGGGGGCTTCCTCTGAAAAGAAACCCAAAAGCTGATGCAATGTATAGGGCACACCCAGGCCAAGACTGAAGAACTTCATGTACTCCTGGGCCTGGGGCTCCCCAAAAACCCAGTGACAATGACAAGAAAAGTGGTAGCAATTAAGCTACCAACTATAGCTCAATTTAATTCAACAAGGATGTGTTGAGCATTTACTGGCTGAAAGCTCTATGGTTGGCACCAAAAGGAAAAATAAATATACAACAGAGCAGTAATATACATTTAATAGAAACATAATGTGAGTCATAAATTTTCTAATAGGCACATTAAAATTTTGGAAAATAGTTGAAAGTAATTTTGATAGTGTATTTGATTTAATCCAATGCATCTAAAATGTTATCTTAACCAGTAAGCATTGTAAAAATGTATTAATGAGATACTTTACCTTCTTTGAAAGGTGGTGTGTATTTTACACTTATAGTACTTCACAATTTGGACTAGCCATGTTTCCAGAGTTCAGTCTCCACACTAGTAGCTACCACACTGGACAGCAAAAGTATAATATGTAGTCCTTGCTCTCAAAGAATTTACAGCCTCATCCAGGATCCAGCCTAATACATAAGTACATACAAAGAACAAGTACTATAGTGGAGGTAAATGTATGGAAAAGAGCACTGCACCTGAAGTCAGGAGACCTGGACTATAGTCTTTTCCCTGCCACTGATTCTCTGAGAGTCCTTGAGTAAATCTCTCTTCCTCTATGGGCCTCCATAATTTCATATCTACAGTGAGGCTGGACTAGACCCATTCACTCAGCAAACATATATTGAATGTTTGCTATAAATATCAGGCATGGTTCAAGTTAATTGAGATATAGAGGAGAACAAGACACATAAGATGCCTGCTTCTTGGCACTTGCAGTGTGGTGTAAAATAGCTATTGAACAAATAGTTACAGGTAAATATGACAAGAAATGATGAATCATAAAGAACTAGAAGAACAAATAACAAGGGAACTTAATCCACCAGGCTTAGATAGGTCAAGGAAACCTCACAGAGGAATTAACTTTTGAAGTGAGACTGATGAATAAGAAGGAATGAGTCAGGTGAATAATTGGTGAAAAGTCATTCCAGGCAGAGGAAACAGCACGTGTATAGGCTCTGATATGGAAAAGCATGTGGCATATTCCAAGAAGATAAGGAATCTGATGTGGCATGGAATAGAATAAGCAATGGAAAGAATAGCTAAAAGCAAGGTAGGAGAGGTGAAGCAGGACACCAAACTGAGGAAGTCCTGTATTGTTGAGGGTTTGATACTTATCCAATGAGATATGAGAAACAAGAGAAGATACAGGCAGTGAAATAACCTTCCATCTTCAAGAAAAGGAATTTTGGAGTCTAGTCCATGGAAAGAAAAATTAATTCCAACTGGTTGGACTAGTGACTTCTCAGAAGAGGCAGCATTTAAAAGGAGCCTTGAAGGATAATAAAATCAATATTCAGAGAAGGGCATTCCAGGCAGAAGGAAGAATACAAGTTAAAGTGTGGAGATGGGAAAGAACATGGTGAGCCTGTGTGAATGTAGGGACTACTGATGCACCAGGGTAAACATAAGCCTAAGAATATCTTTGGATTTCTGTAGATATACTAAAATAATAGCAGCCCAAAGGCCTATCCAACTCACCAAATGTATTCCGGGAGAAACCAGGCAAAGGCCTTGAACTTACCAAGGGATTAGTTTTGTACTGTAATAATGATATTAAACACGTATTGTGAATTTAGTAAGTGTTAGGCAATGTCTCAAGCCCTTTGCATGCATTAGTTTATGTAATATCCTCACAACCACCTTATGAGGTCAGTATTTAAATTATCCCATTTGATAGATGAGGAGCTGAGGTTCAGGGAAGTCACATCACTTGCCTAAAGTTAAACAGACAGTAAATAGCGGAGGCAGAATTCAAATGCTGTGGAGCAATTTATGAAGGGTAGGAATTTTGAAACAATCTACAAAAATATATAATATGGTTCTGGTTAAGAAATACCAATTCAAGTCAGTTATCTCAGTCTACAAGGGAAGTTTTATCCAGAAAAATCTAAATTAATTTTTAATTTATGATCATTAGGATGGTATATCTGTTAGGACAAAAAGAGAATTTAGGCCAGACCTTTGCACTTACACCACAGCTAAACATCTTCTAAAACTAGTATGCTAGAACTTAGTTTAGCACTGATTTAGAAGGTAGTCAATTTCTACACACTTCTCTCTAGAGTTAGTCACCATGGACACTTTTCCTTAGTTTTCCTGTCCTATATTTGCATATGTTTCCATGAGTTCATCTAAAAAGTGTCAACCATCACAATTTGTATGGCAATAGATATTTCAGAATCTCCAATGTATAACTTGAACTTTTCTAACCCAAAAGCAGATGCTATAATGTGGATGGTCAAATGTCTCTTACTAATAGTGTCAAAGCTAGATCAACTGGGTAATAAAAACACCAAAGATGCTAAAAGTAGACCCTTGACTGGTGACAAGCATTGCAGATTATAACCTAAGGCCTTGTGTTATAGAGACAAGAGCTTTGAGCTTGAAGTTCAAAGACCTGGATTTGGATTGCAGTTTGCCACTTTCCAGCTGTGGGGCCTTGGGCAAATTAGTAATATTTCTGACTATCCATTTCCCCATCTCAAAATTGAGCTAGTAAATAGGTACACTCATGGTATTTCAGGAAAATGGTATAACCCAGAAATCCTCTCAAGGTCAGATATTACAAGGTAAGAAGTTAAAGAAAAAAAAAGCTAAATATTGGCAGAAGAAGAGGCATGCTCCTCCATTCTCAGTTCTAGGCACAACAAGACGTGAAAAATGGAAGGAAACAAAAGTTTTGCTGAGTACTTATTATATACGACATATCTTACATTTATTATATCATTTATTCCTCTCAAAAAAATTTGTGGAATTATGGAGAGGCTGTGGAGAAAGGGGAACCCTCCTACATTGCTGGTGTGAATGCAGTTTGGTACAGCCACTGTGGAAAACAGTGTGGAGATTCCTCAAAAGACTAGGAATAGACTTACTGTATGACCCAGGAATCCCACTCCTGGGCTTATATCCAGAAGGAACCCTACTTCAGGATGACACCTGCACCCCAATGTTCATAGCAGCAATATTTACAATAGCCAAGACATGGAAACAGCCTAAATGTCCATCAACAGGTGACTGGATAAAGAAGAGGTGGTATATTTATACAATGGAATACTACTCAGCCATAAAAACCGACAACATAATGCCATTTGCAGCAACATGGATGCTCCTGGAGAATGTCATTCTAAGTGAAGTAAGCCAGAAAGAGAAAGCAGAATACCATATGAGATCGCTCATATGTGGAATCTAAAAAGCAAAAACAAAAACAAACAAAGCATAAATACAAAACAAAGCATAAATACAGGACAGAAATAGACTCATAGACAGAGAATACAGACTTGTGGTTGCCAAGGGGGCGGAGAGTGGGAAGGGATAGACGGGATTTCAAAATTGTAGAATAGATAAACAAGATTATAGTGTATAGCACAGGGAAATATATACAAGATCTTATGGTAGCTCACAGAGAAAACATGTGACAATGAATATATATATGTCCATGTATGACTGAAAAAATGTGCTTTACACTGGAATTTGACACAACATTGTAAAATGATTATAAATCAATAAAAATGTTTAAAAAATTTGTGCAATTAGAATTATTCCCTGTTCACAAAATGAGGACACTGAAGCTGAAAAAATTAAGCAATTTCCCTCAAAGTCACATAATTAGTAAGTGACAGAGCTGAGATTCAGAGTTTCATTAGCTGTCCACCTAAAAAGACATGAGAGGAGCTACTCAAGAATTCACCATCTCCTTTGGTCCCCTAAAACCATACAGTCTAGGCACTCTCACTAGCCTTGGACAAAAATGGGTTCTCCCACTAGATTATAAGCTCCATGAGGTCAAGAACCATGTCTGTTATATTCAGTTTTCTATAAAGTTGTTAATTTATTCTTCTTAATTGTTTTTAGCAGTTCTTTATAGATTAGAGAGATTTCCCCCTTTTTATGTAACAAATTCCCCCTTTGTATGTAACTGCAAATATTTTCCCTAGTTTATCATTTGTCTTTTGATTTTACTTCTAGCATTTTATGTCTTTGTTTCTTGTTTGTGTCTTCTACCAAGCTCCATGAGGTCAGTGATTTTTATCTTATTCACAACTGTATTCCTAGTGCCTTGCTTATAGCAAGTGTTCAATAAATATTTGCTAATGAAAAATAATTGTTGTACAGGCCTGAAAATGAGGTGACATGCAAATACTAAATGCCTTGACTTTCTCTTGACCCTGGTTCCTGATGACCTGGGACCCAGAATTAATCAACATTGAACATTGGAAATAGCTGTAGACCCCATAGTCAGGAGACCTGCATTCCAGGTCCAGGCATGCCATGGCTTTGTAATATGACCTTGGAAAATTCCCTTCTTTGCTCTTCTTTATAAATGTGGTGGGATATATGGTCTTTAAGAGCCCCTTCTCCCATTTATAAGTTTGTCAAATGGTCTGGGTGATAGAGACAAGATAGCAAAGATAATACAACTGAGCAGGACCCTGCGCTTCTGGGATTCATGTCCTAATGAGAGAAAAAGGCACTCGCCAAACAATCTCACAATAAAAATGTGTTATGTAGGGTTGATATAGGGTATTATGAGAGAAAATAATAATAAATCTAATCTTGTATAAGAGTTTAGGTGAATCTGTCTTCCAAACTGTCTAAAACTGAGACCTGTAGGGTGATCCAGACTGAGTAAAGTTCTCTTGGCTTTGGTTATATATAACCAAAATATATATATATAAATTATATCATATTTATTTATATTATGTATTTTTAATGTGGAGCCAGCTTAAGTTAGAAAAGTTAGAAAGTTAGAAAACCCCCATCCCAGGGCTCTCTATGTGCCTAGACACATCTTAACCCCGACTCCCCACTGCAGAACCTGCTGCATACCTACATCTCTGCAAGATAAAAAAAATCTTCCCTTGAACAAAACTAACTGCCCCAGGAAATTGCCCATAGACCATCTCACAATACCCTAGGTGGACAGGTCTCACATCCTGCCCTTATCAGAGTCATAAATCTTATTATTCACAGTAGCCCCTGACAGATCTTACAAGTAATCAGGTACTTGTGCTCAAATTGATCATGCAGCCCCTACTCCTTGTGTGCACAGCCCCCTCTCCCCAGTAAAAGACCCTGCATGCCCACCCTCGGTGCTCACATAGGCACCTCTCCTCTGTGTGGACCACTATTGCCTATAGCAGCATAACAATTAAACCTTTCCTTGTTCTTAAACTTTCCTTGGCCTCTGGTAAATTTTTTTACCAACCCACATCACCAGCCTGCCATGTTGTGTTCCATAAGAGTTTATTTATGATTATATAATATTCGTTGATGTATATAATTTATAACATTATTATAAACATTATATTACATTAAACACACACATATATACATATAAATCCTAACCTAACATGTGTGAAAAAAGTTTTCTAAACTGTAAAATGTTACTATGAATGTGAGAGATGACATTTTTCTTGTGACTGGGGATTTCTTTGGACCTGTTTTGGACTTCATGGGTAGCCTTCACTACAGGATTCTTTGAGGCTGAACTTGAGCCTGAACCTGAGTCTCCCTGAAACTTATAGGAGGATCTGCTGCTGCCATTAGTAGTGTGAAGCGAATGCCATCTGTCACTGACAAGCAAAGACCAGTTTTGAAGCCTGCGATTGTCTCTAACTACATTTTAGGCTCACTTTTCTGAACTACTGATGCTATCAGACATCCTGGAAAACTGTCTGGCTTATATCAATGCTTGACAAAGGAAATGGGATGAGGGGTGCTTTGTGGGCTTCTCTGGACAGCTTGACCCTATCCAGGAGATGGTCAGCCCTTGGGCATGGTGGCATGGATTCCCAGAATCTACAGGTTTTCCCATATTCTCATAATCTATTAAGCATAAACAATAGGAAGAAAGAAGGGTGGCATCTGGACACTCCAGCACACTGTGTTGATAAGACTAGAGAAACAGAAGAAGTGGGGAAGGGAGCCAACAGTTGCCTAATGGCTGATATGTCTCAGGTACTATGCTGGATGTTTTATGCACATTCTCTCATGTAATCTTAATAAGCATTCTAAGAGGTAGGAGTTGTTCTCCCCCTTTCCACAGATGAGAAAAATGAAGTTCAGAGTGCTCAAATGATTTACTTCAAGTCACTCAGTTAGCAGCTGACTGACCTGAAGATCAAACCAACTTTCCTACTCTCTTCTATACCACTTGCCACTTGGAAGAATCATTTTAGTAACTTGCACTGCCTCCAGGCTGGACCATACCAGTTTTATTGCAAAACAGAGGGAAAATTGTTTATAAATTTGGAAGGATTGCAAATATAGAGATTCTCTCACTTCTCTTGCTGTGAGCTATGCTCCTCTGGCAGGAAGTTGATCTCCCATCTCATCTGAACCATGTCTATTGTGGTTTAAGTCAACTTCCTCTCCCCTTATCCTACTTCTCCTCTAAACATTTCTTCCCTGAGTTGCAAGCTGCAGCCTTTAACTTCTGGTGCCTTTTTTGACCCTCCCACTTTGACCCCTAAGCCAGACAAGGGAGTTTCAGAACTGAAATTAAGGCCACTTTCACCTCATCTGCTTCCACTACTCCACTGGCTCTGCTCTCACAAAGCTCATCAACCCAATGGCCTCCTCTCAGATGTCATCCTATTTGGTCCTTCATATGTTGATCACACCAACTTAAAAAAAAAAAAAAAAAAAAAAAAAAAAAAAACTCTTTCCAATGCCCACACCATCATTCTTCAGTTCACTCAAAGTTCTTTAAAAAGTAGTCTCTAAAGGATTCTCATTGTTTAATCACCTAATCCACAATAACTTAATTTTTCATTTGTTTTCTATCCCCATTTCTGCACTGACCCTGCTATCTGGTGTCACCAAATTACCATGAACTCCTAACCAACAAAGCCAAAGCCTCTCTCCTAGCTCTTATCCCCCTCAATGTCTCTGCAGAAGATGACTCTGTCAGCCATTCCTTCTTTCTCAAAGTCCTGTTATTTAGAAGATATCCTCTCTTTTCAGTATGAATTCTACCATCAGAGTCACACAAGCATGGTTCAGGTGAGATGTAAAGATCAACTTCTGCCAGAAGATCATAGCTTGTGGCAGGGACTCTTTTTCACTTGTTTCCCTAGTACCTAATGCAGCACCTGATCCAGAGTAGTGTTCTGTGAGAATAGCTGAATTTGTTTAATTGCACTCCTCTGATTTGCCTATCTTCTTGACACTATCTTTGGTTTTCTTCATGGACTCCTCTTTTCTTTTCCTGCTCCTTATTACACATTAGTGTTTTCCTGAGTTCTGTATCTTTCTCTGTGTATATGTATGTGTGTTTGCAGCTTACTCACTCTCTATCTCCCCTACTTCCACAATAGTAGATTCAACTGAATATTGAGCATATCTCCTTGAATGCCTAAGTCCTCATGTCCCTCACTCTATACCTCAAAAAAGCCTTCTCACCACCTTAAAGGAAATCCATATCTCCATGGAGGGAATCCAAGATATAAAGATCAGTCATCTTTGACCATAATTATATACTTTTATTAATATGCTGTAACACTTACTTCTTTGTAACATGTTATTTTATGCCCCCTGCCTTTCTCACATTATAGCTGGAATTCCCTCAAGGACAAGGGTTTCTTGGATAATTTCTGTATCCTCAGGTTGGAACACAGAGTAAGTTATTGTTTAGGAAACATTTGCTGAATGAATGAACGGTAATGACATCAGCTCCCAGAGTGCTTGCATTAAGGGAGATGATAATATTGTTCTTAATGATTAAGATGAAAATTTTAAAAATATATACATGAATATGATGTTTATTTTCAGTCAATGATATAATTCTCCTTAAAGTTTGGTATTTATTGCCAAGATGGCCTTTTAACAACATGGTTCTAATGGTGCTATTCCACTACTTAAAAAGGATCAGTAGCTCCCCATTTTCTGAAGCTAAAAGTTGAAAATTCATCAACCAGATTATCAGGACCCTTACTTGTCCACAACTTATATCTTCACCCTATTCACACATTCCATATCCTGACTGGAACACCTCGTAAACTTTAGTAGTACACTTATTACCTTTCCGTATGCCTCTCTGTGGACCTGGAAAGTTTCCTGGTCCCCTTACATCTATCCTTCCAGGAGACATTGTGTTTGATCTTCAGGCTCAGTTCAATTATCACCTCCTCTGGGAAACCACTCCTGGTTCCCCTAGACAAAGTCTCCTGTATTTTCTACGTACTTCCATTATGGCCTAATCACATTGCATTTTGGTTTACATGGCTAGAAAGTGAGATCTACCAGGCAGGGACCTTGACTTACTTGTTTTTGATTCCCAGAGCCTAGAGTCAGTTTCAGCATTAAGCAGACTTGCTGTAAATTCTTGTTAAATCTGATTCAAATTCCTATTGAAATATCCTTTCCATACATGTATAGTCTCCAACTCCAATCCTAATCTCTTCATATGGTAGGGGAATCTCTTTTTATAGGCTCCATACCTAGTACACAGTAGGATCTTAGTAAATGATTTAGAATCAGAATCCGGCTGGAGGTGAAAATAAGATGGCACAGACACTAGGGTTTCTTCCAAACCTCTACTTTCTTCCCATGGACATACTGGTACAAAATTTGAAAAGAAAAACACAGTCTCAATCAGAGTTATATTCCTATCACCTTAGGTAAGGAAGAGGAGGAAACAAAAATCTGAGAGAAAGGGAAAAACGATGGGAGGTGAAGGGAGGGGGCTGGATAGAGGAAATATGTTACCTAAAAAAAGGAGAAAAATTGTGAATAAATAGACTCCTGTCCCTTGGGCAGTTACTAGAAAAGTAACCAGGTTCAATTGATTTAATGACTTCTTTTCTGAGAGTTTGCAGAACTCTTGATCCTTAGTTAGAGGCTGGGAGAGATTATGTAATGCAGACATAGGACAGTGTAGGACAAGAGCTTAGGTAGAAGAAAGTTATGACCTAGGCCTAGATCCTGGCTTTGCCATTGACCCACTTGGGAAAATTTCTTACCCTCTTTGGGCTTCATTGTCCCCATCTGCAAAATAAATAGATTGGCTCCTTAACATTACATAGTGAGATAGAAATGCTTTCTAAGGATATGGGCTTACTTAAGCAGAGAGCTCTTATCTTGGGGCACAGGGTTCAGTTTTACATGATCTCCAAACTCTATTTTTGAGAAGACACTTGGAATGAACCTGATCATCTTCAATGAACTGACTCATGCAAACCAAACTCACAGGAAGCAGATGTAATATGGAGGGTTTTTTGTTTACTTGTTTTTAATTTCAGAGCAAATACAACCCCTACACAGCTGGGAATGCTCATGTTGGCTGAACAGCAATTTCTCATTTGCTTCTAAAAATCTATTCTGGAAGCCAAATTAATCAGGAAGTTGCTTGATGAGAACAGACTGGACAAAGGAGATTAGATGAACTTAAAGAATTCTTCCTTCCCCCAAACCTCCTCAACTAAGATGGGGTGAAAAAATGGATCAGGGGCACCTATTTCTTTTGTCTGTCCCTCAGATACTACAATGGATACAATGGCCACTTTCAGCTCTTAGTGCTGTTTCTTCCAGTGTTCATGCAGAATACCCACCCACCCTTCTGCATTATTTCTGAAGATAAGTTAATCTTGTTGATGAGCTTCTAGAAATTCTTTAAAATTCAGTCAGACCTCCTGAGATTCCACTTTAATTAGATTTATGACTTCTGTGAGGCCCTGTTTTTTTCTACTTTGATTAGTGAGAGCTTCTATCTACTTAAGGACTTCTCCAGATGGCTAGTCTGAGATGTCATCCAGTAGAGGTGCTTTGGGTAGAGGGAGAGGAGAAGGAGGGTCTCACTTTGCCCTCACTCCTATGTACAAAGGGCTTTGCTATCTCCCATGACAGAAATTGGAGTGGGTTCAAGAGACTCTTGAAGATTCAGGGGATTTGCAGATACAGTTTATTTCTGTTGAAGTTACTGATTTGAGAAGCTTGTTAACTAAAGTTTTGCACTGTTATCGAGGTGAAATATTATTTCACAGGGAACACCTTAGGCCCCAGTGAAATTGCTTTCATAGTGAGGCAGGATTGGTGAGGGTACTAGTCAAAGAAAAGAGGTTATTCTCCCCTTATTTCCTCTGCTCTCCTCTCCTCTCCTCTACTTTCCTTTTTTCCTCTACTCATTCCTCTCTCACCTTCTCTCCCTTATTTTTCTCTCCTCCTCTCCTTTACCTTCTTCTACTGTCTTCCTCAAATTGGGATAGATATTAGGACCAATACTAAAATAAACCTGAGCCTGAGCCTGAGGTTATAACTGTATGTAGCACTTTGAGTTGTAGAGAAAAGGAGAAGAAGAAAGAAGAAGAAGGAGGAGGAGTAGGAGGAGGAGGAGGAGAAGGAGGAGAGGGAGAAGGAGAAGGAAGAGGAAGAGAAGAAGGAAAAAGAAGAGAAGGATAAGGAAGAGGAGGAGAAGGAGAAGGAAGAGGAAGAGAAGGAGAAAGAAGAGAAGGAGGAAGAGACGAAGGAAAGGAGAAGAAAAGACAGCTATAGAAAGCAAATGAAAATGGATTTGAAACTTTTACAAAGTCTCCTCCCATGAAAGCACAAAAATTTGGGACTTTATATCTAAACTCCTTACAAGGCCTCTGTCCTGACCAGCATAAGTCTTATCTACCAAAAACACTGTGCTGCAGTTTCTACTCTTCCTGGAAATATCTGCTGCTAAGAAAAGCTTTGATGATATCCAGAAGCAAAACCATACTGTCAAAGGGCTCACAGAAGACTTCCTCCCTCTGCATCCAAGATGGAATCCCTCTCATGCACATCTTCTTCCTGGGCAGTGTTAAGAGTCTTGTGTGTCCATTTCATTTTTTTTTTTACATTTTTATTGAGTTATAGTCATTTTACAACATTGTGTCAAATTCCAGTGTAGAGCACAATTTTTCAGTTATACATGAACATACATATAGTCAACAGATGACTGGATAAAGAAGATGTGGTATATTTATAC
The DNA here is from genome assembly GCF_048773025.1 of Camelus bactrianus. Classification (NCBI taxonomy): domain Eukaryota; kingdom Metazoa; phylum Chordata; class Mammalia; order Artiodactyla; family Camelidae; genus Camelus; species Camelus bactrianus. The sequence goes on from NC_133575.1 coordinate 46,477,715, forward strand.
AATGGAATACTATTCAGCCATAAAAATGACAACATAACGCCATTTGCAGCAACATGGATGTCCCTGGAGGATGTCATTCTAAGTGAAGTAAGCCATTTCTTTTTTAGTTCAGATAAGACTCAACTCTACCCTAGTTGACCAAGCCTAGAGTTGAAGAGGGATGTGCCTATCCATCAGACAACCTGAGGCAAAAGTGCTTTATCTCCCAGGGCTTCAGCTTTCTAACAGGAAGATGGGGTTATGGACTAGTTAATCTCTCCAAGCTATAAGAGCCCTCAGGGACTAAATATCTTCACTTCCTTGTTATACAGATGGGAAGCTAAGACTGGATGAAATACAAACATTCATGTGGGAAAGGGATTAGTTTGTGCCTGGCCCATAGTAGATACTCAGTAAATGCCAGTTACTTTCTGCACCATTTAAAGAACTTTTAGCTGGAATGAGTCTAATAGCAAAAGAATTCTTAAGGTTGCATCCAGTGCCATTCCTGCATACTACACTGCCTCCAGATAGCTGTCTATCCTAGTCAGCAAGGCTGTATACACCTCTGGCTCTTTCTTATCTCCAGGCCTTTGAACTTCCTTTCAACCCATGGCTGACTCCTTCTCATCCTTTAGGTCTTGGCTTAAAATATTCTCTTCATGGAATGACATCCCCTCCAACCAAAGCCAAAGTAGCTCTCCTTACCCCTTTTCTCTCACAGACTCAAAACCCTAGTGATTTCCTTCATAGTACCTTCTACCATTTGGAATAATTTATTTTTGGTCAATTTACATGTTTATTGTTGGTTATTTCCCTGGTTTTGGAAACTGTATTTTGTGACTATGAGCTCTGTGAGATAAACAGAATCTGTGTTTCATTCACTGATGTATTAGCTAGTGCTTAGCATGGTACCTGGAACATGGTAGGAGGAATCAAATAATATTTAGTGAGTAAATGACTGATGTCCCTGACACAACATAAGTCAGGATGAGAGAAGTTGACATTACTGGAGTCAATGTTATGCTTAGGCTTAAATGAAGAAGTTAAAGGCATTGAAAGGCCAAAAAGCTATTAAGTTGGGTAGACACGAGGCTCCAGCAAGAGCAGAGTTCAAGCTCTTGGCATGGAGGGACCATTAGGTGAGTGTAGTTGAGCAGTTGAGTAGGCAAAAAGGCTGTTTTAGGGCCCACTTCTTTGGGTCTCCAACATCCTCAAGTTTAAAACAAAGGTCATAATCTTTGCCCTGCCTTAATTACAGGGCTATTGTCAGATCTGATATAATAATAGATGCGAAGGAGGAAAGTAGAATGGGGCGGGAACTTATGTGTGGGTGGCTTATCTGCCACCACCCCTAGCCCAGGCTTGGCCTGAGGTGGCCCCAGTAACCGCCTCCTCAGCGGTTACTCACTGCAGAGTCATTGTGAAAGGGAAGTCCCAACAACAAGTCTGGACTTCTAGCCCATACCTCTTCAGTTGCTCAAGAACGAATGACAGTTGGCTTTTGCATCAGCCCCTCTGTACCATTCTTCCTCCACCCCACCCTCATACTACCTCCCCAAAGCCTATGTGTGGCAATTTCCAAGCTGGCATTTCCCCACCACCATGGCAATATTCTGGTTTCTCAGAGTCTCAGAGACCCTGGTATGGGGACCTCAGGTTATAGGAATGGGAGGAACCAGATACTCTGAATACCTCAACAAGATACCTGGTCTGTTTGGGAACATGTCTGTCAGGCCATCCTGCTTTCCCCTCAACTGCTTATACTTTTTGGAATTTAGGTTAATGTGACATCTTGGATTGATCTTCGTAGGGCCCAGCATTAGTAATTCAGCTTAGATCAGATCAGATCCCATAACTGGTAAACAGGTCAAGAGCCTAGGTTTAGCTACACCTAGCTGTCTCATTCCCATATTATCATCTTAATCACAGAAATCATGTTGATCATGTTGGAGGGTGGAAAGGGGAAGACACACATCCTTGGCAATGCCCTTTTCATACTTTTTCATTTATTAATTTAACAAACACATAAGTACTTATTCTAAGTCAGGCCCCTATCTAGTGGGCAAAACAGCCAAATAAACAGACTGTTCCAATTAGACCAAAGTGCTCATCACTATGATATATTCCAGTATAATATGTAATATGGCATGTATAAACTACAGTGGCAAAACAGGAGTAATCAACTTTCTGGAGAGGACAGGAGCAGTTTCACAGAGATTTTAGAATGCTACTTGAAGGGTAAGTAAGAGGATTACAGGCAGTTTACATATAGAGTGGGAAGAAGGTCATCATAGGCATTCTGGAAGAGTATCCTAAAACATCATGTGCAGACATGTATACATATGAAAAAAGGCAGGTAATTTTGAGTGACTAAAATTATGGTTTGAGCAAAAAATTTATATTGAGGAGTGTCAGAAGATGAAACTGAATAGATGTGTAGGTCCACACCACTAAGGACCTACAATGTGATGCTGAGTTAAGAATTTGGTCCCCAAACAATGGAAAGTTGTTGAAGGGAATACTAGAATACATTTAGTACTTCTCCAAAGTATATTTTCTGAACCCAGATTCAAATAAACATGTGCATGTAGTTCTGGGAGCAATAGGACCAAACTTTTAGACCTGAAGCTATTCTGGGAAATCTGAAATCTATATCCACTGTGATTACCAATGCCCAAAGATAGAACTATTCATTGTTGGATTAAATATCTGTAAATATGGGCCAAATTTTTATTCTGTATATTTGTTTCCAGAAAGTCAAGAGCATAAACTTTCTCATAGGATCAAATGTTAGCCAAAAAGGAGAGAAGAAACTGTTCAGTGGGGGGAAAAAAAAGATTCTGCTAGCAAGAGGACAATTCAGGATTGCCAAGAAACCCTGAAATTCTAGGCCTAGGGGTGAAGGAATTGGAACCTGAAGGGAAGAGGTGCAGATATTACATGGCAATCAATATCTTGACCCCTCTCATTCCACATCCTTCTCAAAAATATCTTAGGTCTCTTTATGCAGCTGTCCTCTATTTAAAATAAAAAGGAGGACTAGATTCAGTCCAAGCTCTGAGGAGCAGAGTATAGTGTTGTGGGATGAGTTGTTTCTTTCCAAAATTCATATTTTGAAAGCCCAGTACCTCAGAATGTGATTGTGTTTGGATATAGGGCCTTTAAATAGGTGATGAAGTTAAAATGTGGTCATTGGGATGGGCCCTAATCTTACTGGTATCCTCATAAGAGGAGGAAATTTGGACACACAAAGAGACACCAGAAATGGTACGTACATGGAGGAAGGACCATGTGAGGACACAGTGAAAAGGTGGCTATCTGCAAGCCAGGAGAGAGGCCTCAGGAGAAATCAAACCTGCTGCCACCTTAATCTTAAAGTTCTAGCCTCCAGAACTGTAAGAAAATAGAGTTTTGTTTTTAAGCTACCCAATCTGTGCTATTTGTTATGGCAACCCTAGAAAATGAATATAAGCAGATACCAATTTTTTAATCCACTGTCCATTCATGTCCCTCTCATGGCATCATGAATCCCTGACAAAGGGAGGTCTTCTTAATAGTCTGATAAAATCTCTCTCCTCCTCTTCAACTACTATGACTAGGTTATCTCATGGGCAGCAATGCCTAACCAATGAGGCCAGTTTCCTGTGTCTTCTACTTGAGGTCTGGACCAGGTGCCAAGTGATTTTGTCACTGGCATATTTTGTTCCCTGTGTGGCTACCCAGAAATGGTCAGAAATAAATAGCTCTGGCAGGAATAGCATAGGTGGGAGGTCCCACTAACTTTTAGGTAAGGGCAAATGGAAAGGCAAAAAATCCCTGCATTTGTAGTCAAAGGAGTTTTCCTGTGTTCAGATCTACACATAACTAGTTGTGTAACTCTTAAACAAAACTCTTAGTCTCTCTAAACCTTGGCTTTCTCATCAATTAACAGGTGACAATCTTTATCTCACTTGGCCCTTATAGTGACTAAATGAAATAATATGTAAGAGATGATTATTATAAATCGTGGAGGAGTTGAACCCTGTATAACTAGCATGAAGATGTACCAAACCTCATAAGGAGCACACCCTTCATTCAATCCCATCTCTTCTACTTGCTCATGTAGAGACAAAGTTAGACCAAATTCAATTCTGTTTGGAAAATGACCCAAACATAATCAACTAGAAACCTATGACCTCAGCCTTTTGCAGAAAGAGTTGAACCTGAAAAAAGAATTTGGACCCATATTATTGATGTGATGGGAATTGAATGTGTCCCAAGTCTCGATCAGGGGACCAGGTGACATCCCAAGTCCAATGCTTAAGAAGACATACCAAGAGTGGAATTTGGTATACAGAAAACTGTAACCTATTCAATTATGTTGTAATATGGCTGAAGTTACCATTATGTTGTCACAACAGAGAGGAAGTTTGAGGGGGGTAATCTCTATGGAGGCTGGAGAAAGAGAAGACAAAAACAAAAGAATGTGTTAATGTGGCATTGACACTATACAAAGAGAAGGGCCACCGAGGAGATGTGGCTTAGAAGCAGCATGTGTTAATACAGCTTTGAGATTTTGGTGGACAGTGACCTCAGTATATGTTAGTTGTGAAATGTGGTAGTTAAAAGCTAAAGCCATCTTTGGCTGCATTGACAAAAATGCAGCATCCAGAAAGAGGGAGGTGACAGTCCCGGTCTACTTAGCATTGATCAGACTGCAGAATGTTTTCCCTTATAGGTACCACATTCTGAGAGGAAAAATGACAAAATGGGACAGCCTCAGCCCTCACATTTCCCTAGAGTAACTATGGGTTCAAACCTCACCCTGGAGCAGCCCTAACCTCCAAGCTCACCACAGCCCAGCTCTGCTCACAACCTAGCCTCAAGCCATATGATGAAGCTCTCCTCAGCCAAAGAGCCATGAGTCCTGGAGAATCTGAAGTCTTATATTCTTCTGCCTCTTCAGCTGTAGGGCCTTAAAATTATAAGTCAATTCAAGTAAAGGCCATTCTATTCTATTTTAAAGTAATATCTATCTCCCCCATTTAACTGATCATAATTTTTATGAGGGCAGGAATTATCTCTCTTTTGCTCAGCATTATATATTCTGGAGTTTGGAAGATAGAAGGCGTTCAAAAAATAGATGAATAAAAGAATCAACAGATGCTAAGCAAAGCCCACTTGTCTGTTAACATTTAAAACTCTAGCACAAGCTAATATTGTGCAAAATTATTTAGTGGCATTTCATTGATAAACCTCTAATGTGACTCAAAAAAGACAAACCAAAATGGAATAATCGACAAAGGATTTTAACAGGCATTTCACAGAAATGGAAAAGCAAATTGTTGTTAAATATATGAAAAGATATTTCATGTGAAAACATGAAACTGGGCAACTTCATTACTGATCAGGGAAATACAAATTAAAACAATAATAAAGGATTATTTCTGATCAGCAAAAATTTAAAGTTTGATTATTTCAAGTTTGGAAAAGTTATTGAAAATAGGTAGTCTCAAACAGTGCTCATGGGGGTCTAAATTGGTACAATCATTAAATTGGTACAGCCATTTTGGAGGCAATTTTTCAGCATGTACTAAATGTTAGCATACGCATTCAAATGATATAATTTGTTTAAAATAATCCAGTGTGTATGGGGAGGTGGCGTACAGATGAAACAAAGTTGGCTATGTGTTGATAATTGTTGAAGCTGAGTGTTATGTATCCCATGGTATACTAATTTCTTTCCTTGTATCAATCCTAAAGGAACATTTCTACACATGTGCACAAGGAGGCATGCCAAGGATATTTATTTCAGTGCTGTTTGTAATAGTGAAAAATTGGGAATAACTTAAACTTACATCAATAAGAACATAGTTGAATAAACAATGGTGCATCTATACTGCCTGATTCCATGTATTAGCTAAATAAAATGACTTATGTCTATATATCCAAGTCATGTTTTGAGTGAGAAAAGCAAATTGGAGGCTAATTTATACAATGTAATACAATTTATATAGAAAATAAACACCATGTATATCACCCAAAATAATGTCATATACAAAGTATAATATATATATATATATATATATATATATATATATATATATATATATATATATATATCTTTGAGAACCACCTGTATAATATACATTATGACAATAGTGGTTATTTCTGAGGAGTGGAGGGGACCAGAGCTAGTGTAGAGGTGGGACTGGTGGTTAAAGAACACATTAATCATATCTGTAAATATTATGTATTTAAATTTTTACAAGAAGAACATATTAAAATATTATTTGAGTACCTAAAAACAACTTTTTAAAGATCCAAAAATAAAATATGTAATAACCTGGAAAGAGGTTTGTGTTAAATTCCTAAGTGAAAAGAAATAGTTTACAACATAATCGCATTACAAGGATAAATATACACACAAAAAATGTCTGAAAGGAAGTACCATAAAATTTTTATAAGGTTATCTTTGGGTGGTAGTTGTGTAGGTAGTTTTAGTTCACTTTTTGTGTGTATTTGCTTATGTGTACTTTTTGCATTTTTCTATGATAAATATATAATATTTATATAATAAAAAGCAATAGCAAGCTAAAAATAAAGTATGATAGTCACTGAATTTACCTATATAAAGAAACAGCCTCCATTACAACAAAACAAAACAAGTCAGTGAAGCTGGCTTGGAAAAGGAAAAGCCCAGATGGAAATCTTTAGGTAGAAGGGCCTCTGTCTCTTTGCCACTCAAAGTTCCCATCAACAAACACTGAAACACTGAGCAGTTTGTTTTGTGTCAGGCCCTGTTTTAGGGCATGGGAGTGGGGGTGGGAGTGGAAAGACTCCTCCTCTAAGGTTGAATTTGTATGTGACGTTCCTTCACTGTACTTCTCACTGCTACTACCTTGCCCAGACACACATCCTCTCTCCTCCAATCCCCACCATTATAGAACATACAAACATAAAAAATTTACTTCCAATATACCCACTTAGGGTTCTAAATTCCTTCTGAAAAGCAACAAAGGAGCCCCAATTCTTCTGAAGAGCTAATTCCAGCTTTCAATGGGCTATTCTAACCTTGGCTGCATTCTTTCTCTTCCAGCTCATTGTCCCCTAGCTCTAAGAACCAGTTGATTTTCCTTATCTCCCATTGGTGTTTTTCTAGCCCACTCCCAAGCAAGAATATACACACAAACCTCCCTTTTTGTAAAATATTTTTCTTTTTCCTTGCTATTATAAAAGTAAAACATGCTCAGAATAGAAAACTTCAAAAGTATAGAGAACAAAACTTATGTAAAGGAAAAAAAATCCATAATTCTACAATCGAGGCAATCACAGTTAGTATTTTTGGTGCATTTCTTACCTGTCCTTTTTCTGAGTGCGTGTGTATATTCTGCTTGTTTTTCTTAATTGGGATCATATGCTTTATATTGTGTTGTATCCTCTTTTATTCACTTAACATCATAATTGACATTTTCCCATTTTGCTAAATATTCTTTAAAATTATGACTTTTAATGGCTGCATAGTATCTCCTACAGTTATACCATATTTATTTATCCACTCCATGGAATATTTAATGTGATCTATTATAAATATGTGTATTTATCTATAGATATCTAGATACAGATATAGATCTATATATCTATAACTATATCTCTATCTATCTGTATCAAATGTGAATCTCAGTAAATCCTCAAACATTCATGTACAGGAAAAAAAGAAAACTTTGTTTTTTATAACTATTTCCATTTTCCATCCCCAGCCTGCTGAATTGGCAAAAAATGTAACCTCTGCAGCAATGAATATCCTTGTACATACATCTTTGTTAGAATCTCTGATAATTTCCTTAGGATAGATATTTAGAAGTGGAAATATTGAGTCAAAGGGTATGAACTTATGTAAGGATCCTCATCTATATAGATATAGATATAAATTTGGATATAGATGTGTATATATATATATATATATAGATAGATAGATAGATAGATAAATAAATACAGTATATATCCTTATATGTACCCATACAGCTAACTAGCTGACTATAAAACACCTTTTAAAAAACTCAAGCCCTTTTACTGGTTTCACATTAAAGAGATTCCCCTAAGGTCCCCTTTCTACTTTTGTCCTAATTTATAATAGGGCACTGGCTTAGTCTGTAGTCCTTTAAGAAGAGATGAGCACAAAACTCTTGCATTATTATACTGAGAGAATTCAAGTCTGCCCTGCTTTGGAGAGTTCTTAATCAAAGATTGATCCTGGTAAGCCCCGCCTCCATGGGAAGTGCCATGTAATATGTAACAGTGTTTTTGTATACAAGTATTAAGGATTAGCTCATTCTTTAACTGAGAAGTCATTCTCAGAGCTGCTGTGAAAATTATGTGAAAAGGGTTTGTGAGTTACTCAGTGCAGTGCTTGGCATGTAGTAGGCACTCAATAGCTCAATGTGCTGATATTCTGATAAGCATGAGGTGATTAACTAAGGCAATTAACATAATTTAATTAATTAAATTTAACTGAACACTGCTTAGATTATTTATTGCACAAGCCAAAGTGTACCCTGTGGAATGGGACCATTCATTCCAGATGCAAGTAATTTGACCTGTTGTCATACCAGTATTTATTTAATACAAGACACATAGAGAGCATTTAGAGAAGAACAGTAGCAGATCCTTGAGGTCAGGAGGTGCAACCAAAGAGAAAGTCAGTTATCTAAGAGAAGCATCTAAAGGCATAGAAATGCCTAGATGAACAACTTTCAAGGGCTGTTTTATCTAGTGGGGAGAAATAAGTCAATTGTTTAGTATATTTCCAGTTTCTGGAACCCCAGGCATAAATGATGCTCAACTGGCCCTAAGTAAGAATGACCTTTGTTGATCTTTTGGCTCACAATGCAAATGTGTCATACTGGTCAGAGCAATGGCTCAGTATGACTCCTCTGGGTCCTATGACCCTGAGTCTGGAGAAAATGGGCAGGAAATTGGAATAAACTGTAAAGTATTTTAAATTAAAATGTTGTTTATGAGTATTCAAACATTTTGAGCCTTGGGGGAGAGGATATAGCTCAGAAGTAGAGCACATGCTTAGCATGCACGAGGTCCTGGGTTCAATCCCCTGTACTTCTATTTAAATAAGTAAACAAATAGACTTACCAAGTGATCCAGCAATCCCACTCCTGGGCATATATCTGGAGGGAACTCTAATTTGAAATGACACTTGCACCCCAGTGTTCATAGCAGCACTATATACAATAGCCAAGACATGGAAACAACCTAAATGTCCATTAACAGAGTACTGGATAAAGAAGCTGTGGTATATTTCTACAATGGAATGCTACTCAGCCATAAAAAAGAATAAAACAATGCCATTTGCAACAACATGGATGGACCTGGAGAATGTCATTCTGAGTGAAGTAAACCAGAAAAAGAAAGAAAAATGCTATATGATATCACTAATATGTGGAGTCTAAAAAAAAAGAAGCCATTAATGAACTTATGTACAAAACAGGAACAGACTCATAGATATACTAAACAAACTTATGGTTACCGGGGGAAAAGGGGTGTGAAGGGATAAATTGGGAGTTGGAGATTTTCAAATGTTAATGACTATATATAAAATAGATAAAAAGTAAATTTCTTCTGTATAGTACAGGGAACTAAATTCAATATCTTGTAGTAACCTGTAACAAAAAATAATATGAAAGTGAATATATGTATGTATTTATATGACTGAAACATTATGCTGTACAACAGAAATTGACATACGGTAACTGACTATACTTCAATATAAACAAACAAACAAACAAACAAACCTAATTACCCTCCTTCCTGAAATCTTGAGGCTTTGGTGTTCCTTTGATTACATTTAACTAACTGGAACTGGATGAGTATCAACAGTACTAAACTTGGAATCATGGTCTACTTCCTTCCCTTATCTGGAAGCAAATCCATCTCTGAACCTTTGTTTCTTCTGCAAAACAAAGGGCTGAATTCACCTTTTAACTTCCCTCCTAGGTGGTAGGCCCAATGATGTCCTTAAAAATCCAACAACCCCCAGTTCTGAACTCTCAGATGTCTGCCTGTGATCCTTCAATACATAAAGTACATTCTTTACTGGGGGTGTTTCCTCTAACAAACTAATAGCCCTAGGTAATGCCTAATCTCACAATAGCTCAGGCTGGCTTGTTTCAGCCCACCTTATTAGAGTCAAACCTCACTGTCCTTCACAGACCCTACACCTCTTACCTCACATACAACCAATCAGAGACTTGTGCACAAAACAATCAGGCACATTGTGACCTTTACTTACAAAAGACCACAACAATGGCCCTCGGTGCACACACAGGCACCCCTCACCTATGTGGCCTGCTGTTGTCTATGGCAGTGTACTGCTAATAAACTCCTTTTCTAGTCTCATCCTGCATCACCATGCCACCAACTGGCCGCCCCTTTGTGTCCCACAACACTAGGGTTGCTGAAGATCCCAATGGTTGTAAGAGGACTTTGTTCACGGTAAGCCCCACACATGTGAGGAAGCAGAGTTGAGAGGTTGGTAATTATTAATACATGGACCTAGATAAAGCATGAGAACAGAGAGAGTACTATTTGGAATAAATATGAGGATTCTTGTGTGGTTTGAGGCTGATGTGTTGTGGCCAGCATGTTTCCAATGGAACTGCAACCATCCCTGAAAACATTCTGGAAGTTAGTGGATAAATATACTTTGGTAAGCAAATAGTTGCTTCCCATTCAATCCTTAGGTCTGTAGATGAAGTAAAAGTCAGAGCAAACAGGACATAGTTTGCATGTTGATTTACCTAAGGTTGGTCTAGATGTCTGAAGTTTGTCTCATTGTTTTTGTGCTTCTTTCTTCACATCTGCCTCTCCTCTTCAATTTTAATCAATATCAGGAGACCTAGAAGGTAGGAAACCAGAGTTTGGGCCCCATTCAGTCCTGGGTTTATACTGTGTCTCTGGGCAAGCTTAAAAACAATTTGTTATTTTTTTTATCTGTCTGACAAACTAAACAACTTAGTTACTATGAATGTGGGGATCGGGGTAGAGAGGAGGCAATAGCCTAGAAAATATATTTGCCTATAAGCTACAATAATTGTGTAAATAGAGAGGTTAAAGTCCAAAGCACTTTGCCTGGCACACAAGGACTGTCATAATCTGGCTCCAGATCCCACTCGTTCCTCCATCCCTTTACCCTTTCTCTGAAAATGCCATATCTTTTCCTCAAGCCTTAATGCTTGTTTGTCCCTTGACCTGAAATCACCTCTCTTAATCCCCCACCCCTTCTCTGGCAGGTAGATTACCCTACGACCTTGGTGACCCAGCACACTCAACATGACTCTATTAATGCTCTAATCACATTGGGTTATAATCATTTTATGTCTGTCTGTACTGAGAGAGAGACTGGGAGCTCCCTCTAAGACAGGATCTATTCATCTCCAACTCTTAACACTGCCCCTGTCACAGAGTAGTCACTTGGCATTTGTGGAAAGAAATAAGGGAAAAAGAGAGTATATGGAAAGGGAGGGATGAGAGAGGGAGAAAAGTCACTTGGAAAGAACCCAGAATTCCAAGTCAAGTGATAAGTTTTGAATTCCAATTCAATAACTTTGTAACTAAGTGATGTGGAGCAAATTACTCACCTTTCTAAGCCTCAATTTATCTGTTATATTGAGCGAATACAGTCTAGTCCTGTCTGCTTCACTTACTTTATTCCACCATGGAACAAGACAAGGAGAGAAAAGTGGAAGTAGAGATGCAAGAGAAAGCAGAGAAAGACGTAAGGAAAAGCTGTAACTTGTGAGGAAGGAGAACAGTTTAAGGATGGGGTTAAGTGTACTTCTGCTTGTAGGGAAAACAAAGACCACTAGAGGGCAATGTTACAGCAAGGAAAATTTTCCCAGTAGCACAGGGAATTTTCCAGCCCACAGCTGGAATGGGCCAAGTCACACAAGAATTAGTACTGCTGGAGACTCAGTCAGAACTTAACAGAGTCCCTTGTTAAGTTTGGTATGTCACGTGATTGGCACTACATATACAGACCACAGCTGCCTAGTGTTCACAGCTGGAAAGAATGAGTCATTATTTGTTGAAAATAAGGCCACCCTTCATGAGATTGTTGAGGTCTATCTCTAAATTATGCTGTGTTTGAGTTCTCACAAGTATCCTAGAATGTCACTCTTCTGCCATCTCACAGCAGGGTCTAGAGTCTGTCTTCCTGTCTCTGAGGCTGTCACCTGTCACTGCTCACTCAGTGCCTCCTCAGCCTCATTCCCAGAATCCCTTCCATCAAGCACACCAGGGATTACAGTACTTACCTGCTCAGAAGTCATCAGTAACTCTTCATTGCCTACAGAAGAAAGTTAAAAACCCTTAGCCTCATACTCAATTTTCTATAATCTATTCCCAAAGAATCTTTGCCTGTCTCCCTCCTCACCTTTTCATCAACCTACATGAATGGCCAAGCTGAACTGCTCCTCAGTCTCTGAACATACCCACTCTCTGTATGATTCTATTGGCTTGACTTGATTCCCTGCATTGGAATTATACACAAGATGAAACTCTAATAATCTTTAATAACATAGTTACATAACACTTTTTCCCACAGAACCTTCTCTAATTCCACTAGCCAGAAGTTACCAAATGCTAGAGACTCCTCTGTGATTTATATATGTCTCTCACTTATGTTAAATTTGTTTCACTCATTCACTTATTTATTTATTCATTTACTTAGAATATATTGATTGAGCATTTGTTATATGCCAAGTACCATGTAAAGAGCTCAGAAATTACTGAGTTATGGCCCAACAGGATCTAAGTGTCTACCTGGAGAATGACAGATATATCATAAAATACTAGTTGTGTTATATTTTGTGTGATAATAGAGGTACACAAAAAGACAGAAAACTAGATTAGAGCCAGACTGGAATGCCAGATAAAAGAGTAAGGGTATGTCTTTGGATAAATGTTCTTCAAATACTTTGCATGTGTTTAGTGAATCACTTAATCTAGTAGAAAATGGGGTCATTTGGAAGAATTTTTCTATTGACAGAGGGCAAAAAATTTGTCAGTCAGGCCAGGGATTCCAGATGAGGTGAGAAGGACAATTAGAGTAAACATCCATTTTTCCTACTAGATGTGAAGTTGTTTCAGAGTAAAAATTGTATCTTATCTAATTATGCCCCCATAGCACATGAAATACGATCTTTGTTATTGGAAATTCTTGCATTTGTGGTATTCCAAAGTTGGAGGGGCCTTAGGTATCATCTAGCCTTTGTTCTAGAAATGAGGAAAAGGAAACTCTAAAAAATGAAGTGGTTTGCTCAGAGCTTGTTACTAAAAAAATTAAGATTGAGAACTCAAAGTTCAGGGCTCCTTTAACTCCTCTACATCTCATACCTCTAAACCTGCAATAGTCCTCGTTGTAGCTGAGATGCCCCATTAGTAAAGATCTGACATTTACCACCAGGATGTTAGTTTCAGAAGGGACACTAAGGAAGATCCAGACTCCATTGTATACATAGGGAGAATGAGACCCAAAGAGGATAAGTGACTGGCTTAAGATCTGAAGCCAGATCTGAGGCATAACTCACAAGATATTTGTTGAGTAGAATTGAATACATTCCTTGTAATCAACGCATCATGTCTTACATCAGCTAACAAGTGATAATCTTTCACTTTAGAGAATAAACAGGCCCCCTCATTGACATCATTCGTGCTTTAGCCTTAATCTAGAATATGTATACTTTTGCAAAACTTATCTCATAGCCTGGAACATTCACCTTAGTAATAAGCATTAACAACTAGTGAACTACTCTGAGACCTCTAAGCAATTTGTAACAACCCAGAGAAAATTTCCTTCACTTTCTCTGCTTGGTTCTCTTTCTTCCCTGCTACTGTCAAGGAGGAAGGAAGAAAATAAAGGAAAGGAAAGGAAAGGAAAGGAAAGGAAAGGAAAGGAAAGGAAAGGAAAGGAAAGGAAAGGAAAGGAAAGGAAAGGAAAGGAAAGGAAAGGAAAGGAAAGGAAAATGATAATTTCTAGACAGCGCTTTTCTTTGTGGAAGTTAAAACGCCATGTTTAACATGTTCTGGGAGCAGAGGACATTGAGCCTGAGCTGTGCAAAGGGAAAGCAGCTGGACAACAGAACCTAAAAGGTCTGGATGTTCAGGTATTGTGTTGAAGTAGAAATGGAACTGTTTGGAAGAGCAGGTTTAGGGCTACCAGGTATTATACAAGGCCCTGGAACTGAAGACACATTTCTGTTTTTTAAGCAAATCTTAACCAAATTCTTATCATAGTCTGACACAAGCAAAAGAGGCTGAGTTATTCCAACAAATGTGATGAAAACTATCTATGGTGTCTGAAGGTAGATATAATGTGAGCTAGATTTATAATCAGGGTTTCCCTTATGTGATATATATGGTACTTCTAGAATCACACAATGTTCAATTTAGAAAAGACCTTGAAATTTATGTAAATGTGATCACACAATATGTATACTTCTGTGTCTGGTCTCTTTCACTAAGCATGTTTTTGAAATCATTTCATGTTGTTCCATTCTTAGTCATCTACTGCTCTGTACTAATATTACTATAAAGCTAGCTGATTAAAATAACACACATTTATTATTCCACAGTTTCTGCCAGTCAGGAGTCTGTGCATGGCTTAACTGGGTCTTTTGCTTCATGATCTCATCAAGATGTTGGCTAGGGCTGGCAGTATCAATTGGGGTCACATAAATATGGCAGATCCAGGATTACCTCCAGGCTCAGCCAACCCCAAAATTTATTTTTTTCTATTGTGGTATACTTTTATTTATTTACTTACTTATTTTTTTTTTTCATCTTTTTGGTGGGAGGTAATTAGATTATTCATTTTTTAATGGAGGTACTGGGGATTGAGCCCAGGACCTCTGGCATTCCAGGCATATACTCTACCACTGAGCTATACCCTTGCCCCTCTATGGTATACTTTTAGGCACAAGTGTCCTTGCCCCCTCATCTATTCTCAGTACAATAGGGAAAGGAAAAAATAATTATGAAAAGCATGTCAGGTTTTGCTCATATTTCACCTCTTCCAAGAAGCCCTTCTTGATCATCCCAGCCCAAAGGATTCACTCTGCTCGGAATTTAGGTAGCATTCATTCTATCTCTATTACTTACTCAGAAAATTGTGTGACAGAGTAGGAAGGGTCCTTAGAGATAATACAAAATCTTCTTTGTACTAATGGGGAAATTAGGGCCCAGAGAGGGGAAGGGAATTGCCCAAGTTCACATAGATCAAAGTAATAATTGAAGCTAGATCAAAGGCCTCCTGAGTTTTGGTCTACTGCTTTTGTTCCTACATCCAGCTTAGGACAGGGGGTATAGGAGGGGGATGAGTGGTAACCTGGCATAGAGAAACAATCAAATCTGATACCAAAAACCAGAGAAAAAACATCTATGTAAAATCGTTTAACATGTCCCTAGACATATGGTAGTTTCTCAATATGCTTTGATTGTCTCTGAATCAAAAACTATCTGAGCTACTTCCACCCTGCTCTGGGTTTTTATAGCCAGGAACTGGATCAACCAAGGCACCTTGTGGCTCTTTAGACAAACATTTTCACTTATTGGCTTTTTGGCTAAGATCAAGTGTATACATACATTATCTACTCTTCTCAATTGTCTGCTTTTATGTCTTTGTAATTCACTTACTTATTTCCTCTAATTTTTTAAAAAAAATTCCTTTTAAGACTTCAACTGAAAACTTTCCATTCATCCTCTACACATCTGTCTGATAATTGCTTCTGTTGATGTCACTTTTCTGACAGGAACTTAATGATTCCCAATCATCAACAGGATAAGACCAACTCAAACTTCCTATCCATATTCACTTCTTCTACCATCTTCCATTATCCCTTTGACACATACCCCAACCCCTGATAATTACAAATTACTTTCCATTAGCTATGTCCTTTCATTCCTTTGTGTCCTTGCACACTACGTTTCCTCAGTATACCATCATGTTTTATCACTGCTTCTATGTCTGGCAAGCTCAGTTTCAAAACCCACTGTCAAACTCATTCTAAATGTGAAAGCTTCCCCAACTTTCACAAAGTAAATATGTTGCTTCCTCCTAAATTTAGTCTGTTTTTGATAACATTGATTATGCTTTATTAGAATCAATTGACATATGTGGTACTCTCAGTCCCTCTATCCTTGGCTCTGAACTGCTTGAAAAAAAAAAACAAACCTTACTTATTTTTCTCTTCTTTCATTTGCTACATAAATTACCAAGACTAACTGGTGTAACAACTCAGGCAGGAAAAGTACAGAGGTCAATGTATAATTGTCTCTTTCTAACCAGAATTGCTTCCTACACACTCCTTGCTTCTTAACCAAAGGATGCTGTCCCAGGTTAGGAAAGTAGAATCACTTTCTTGTCTCTCCTCACTTCCTTTTTAGTATGAACAGTGCTGCAATGGGCACAACTGGGAAGGAGAGAAAGGTACTAATTAATCAGTACTCAGTGGGAAGGAAGAGGCAGGAATTCACACACTGGCCTCTATTGCATGGCACTCAAAGTCTGGATGCTTGCATTCAGGTCTGACCCCTCCTGACATCCCTCAGAAGTGAAGGAGATTGCCATCCAACATGTCCAGAAGCCTGGGGCACCTAGCACATCTGTCCAGGAAATGTTGCTGGGAAAGTGGGTGGTGCCACAGCCCTTTGTTGCACTGTGACTGACACATGTGTGATGCCAACATTGCTTCCTGTTTCCAGAGGATAGCCCTGTGAGAAGAAGGCAGGCAAAAGGCATGTAATTTATAGACTATTTTAGCCTCTGTCTGGATTTTCCTCCTCCAGTTAGGTCTGGCTCCATACATTTTCTCAGCTCCCAAGAAAGCCAATTGGTATACTGCTTCCTCAGCTATGGGTATTGAAAGCATCAGGGAATGGGGCCTGGTCCTATGCATTTGTATTTTTAGAAATATACATAATCAGAGCTGGAGGAAAGTGACAAAGCTTGCCAGAAGATTGGGATTCAGTTCTTACTTTAATGTGTGATAAACAAACTAAGAGTGTCCATAATAGAGTGAGCAGACTAGGGAAGGTTTAGAACCCAGTTCCAAAGAAAAAAAAAGGGGGGGGGTCTGAGGAGTAAAAGCTGCTTAATTTGAATCAGAGAAGCCACAGGAGAATGGGGCCATAGTCTTCAGACTTATGAGGGGCTATTTTGGATCAGAGGAATTAGACCAATGAAAACAGCTTTCAGTTCAGTATAAAGTAGAACTTTCTAAAAGTTGGAGTACCCTGAATGGCTTCCTTAACAAAAACTGTGTTCTCTAATCTTGGTGGTATTCAAGCAGGAGCCTGGTGATTTATTGGGGAGAATTTAAAATAATTAAACTTAGTTGCTCTTGGAGACCAGCTTTAATGATGGTCATCAAAGAAGATACAGGCTATTCCATTTTTACCAGTTGAAGGACAGGGTTGATATCCCTGCTGTGTTAGTACCACCTCTTCTATCACCTTCCCTAACCTCCAGAACTTTGGACTACTGACATTTTGTTAATTTCTCTTGCCCACCCAAGAGACAGGCATGCTTTTCTTTTACAGCACAGGTATACAATTGCATTCCTTAGATAGATGGTAATTTCTCTAAGCCCAACATTTAGAACCTCCACTACCTATATTTTATACCTAGAAAGGACTTATTAGTGTTCAAGCTGAGCTTCTCAATCACAGTGAAAGAAAAATGAGGATTAATACTTTCATTTTACAGAAGAAGAAAATGCTTAGAAAGATTAACTTCCCTATAAAATATCTATAAAAATAAATACTATATTATGCTGGCACTGAAATATTAACCAAAGCCAGATCAGTCTTTCTGTCTTCCTCCCTGGGAATATTTTTTGACCACCTATTACATACCAAGTGCTATAGAAGGCCATTTGCAGCCCCTCTCCCCCGCACACACTTCTAACACTGAAAAATGTCAAACTGATGGAATTTGAAAGAATAGTATAATTAATGCCCACATTCCACCTATCTATCTACACACATGCACACACACACACACACACACAATTTTTGCTAAAACCATTGAGTCAATTTCAGATATCATGAAACTTTACCCATAAACACTTCTGTCTGTATGTTTGAAACATGAATGGTCTTCTATACAACCACAGTAACATTATGACACTCAGGAAAGTAAATGTTGGTTCAGCGTGTTGATTTGGTATTAAATAATATACCTTCTAATTACCCCAAGTGTAAATAAAAGTCTGTTTCAGATTCTCTGTTTTTAATTTGGAAATGCATTACATTTGTTTATCATCATGTCCTTTCAGTCTTCTTTAATCTAGAATGTCCTCCACTTCACTTTTTTTTCCCAAAACATTGACATTGAACAGTCCAGGGCATTGATATATAGAATGCAATAGTTCTTTTCAAAGTAGAAAATAACCAATGTTACTACTGTTAAGTTAATTAAACAAGGAGACCATTAGACTAAGGTGGCTTTAATGCCTTAGTAGCCTACCTAAGCAAACCAAAACCTGAGACTGTAATGCTTCAGAGCTAATAAATAAAAACTTAAGGACAACCCATCACAACTGGCCAACAAGGCTTTCTCAAATAAGGCAATCACTTAAGCTATAGCCAATCAAATAATTTCCTTGGTTTTATTTCACCTCTTCTCTATAAATGATTTTCCCTTAGGTCCTATCAGCGAAGTGCTCCTAACCATTTCTGGTTTGGCACTGCAAGATTTGGATTGATTTTTGCACAAATAAGCTCTTAAAGTTTTTAATATGCCTAGGTTTATCTTTTTTTAACATTTTTTATTGATTTATAATCATTTTACAATGTTGTGTCAAATTCCAGTGTTCAGCACAATTTTTCAGTCATTCATGGACATATACACACTCATTGTCACATTTTTTTCTCTGTGAGTTATCATAACATTTTGTGTACATTTCCCTGTGCTATACAGTGTAATCTTGTTTATCTATTCTACAATTTTGAAATCCCAGTCTATCCCTTCCCACCCTCTGCCCCCCCTGGCAACCACAAGTCTGTATTCTCTGTCTATGAGTCTATTTCTGTCCTGTATTTACGCTTTGTTTTTGTTTGTTTGTTTGTTTGTTTGTTTTTTGTTTCTGTTTTTTAAATTCCACATATGAGTGATCTCATATGGTATTTTTCTTTCTCTTTCTGGCTTACTTCACTTAGAGTGACATTCTCCAGGAGCATCCATGTTGCTGCAAATAGAATCCAACAACACATAAAAAAGATTATACATTATGACCAAGTGGGGTTCATCCCAGGGACACAAGGCTGGTTCAACATACGCAAATCAATCAATGTAATACATCACATCAACAAGAGAAAGGGCAAAAACCACATGATCATCTCAATCGATGCAGAAAAAGCATTTGATAAAATTCAACACCCATTTATGATAAAAAAACTCTCACCAAAGTGGGTATAGAGGGAATATATCTCAACATAATAAAAGCTACATGTGACAAACCTACAGCCAGCATAGTGCTCAATGGTGAAAAACTCAAAAGCTTCCCACTAAAATCTGGGACAAGACAAGGATGCCCACTATCACCACTCCTAGGTTTATCTTTTAACACTTCTGATGTCAGAAGAGGGATCCAAAGGAGAACCCCCCATTGGCCCTTGTAAGTAATGAGCAATGAGGAGGTGTGGATATCCCCTGAGCCCATTGTGCTCTTTGCTTTCTTGCTGTGTGTGGAGGTCTCAAGTAAGTCCTTCTCTGATATCTGAGCTCCACAGCTTTTGCTTATGAACTCTCAAACTTTATTTGATCATTCCTTTTACTGGGCTAGATCTAGAATCAGACTGAATCTAACTTAAACTGGACTGGGTCCAGTGTGAGGTCTCAGGTAAATAAAATTTTGTTTTAAGTGGAAAAAAGAGAAAATTAACTCTTCCAAATCCAAAGAGTCTGGGACTCCTCTGTCTAGGAGTCTGGCTAACTACATGTATATATATATATTACAGGCTCAGAACCTATCTTTGAACAAGTGGACTAAATTTACCAAAGATTATCTTTGGTGGAAATTGCAGTAGCCATGGAAAACTTTTAAGCTATATAATCTTATCCATTTGTGAAATACACTTATGAAAAAGGAATCTCAGCCAAGAACTCAGAATATTAGAAAGAAAATTATTCCCCTCCTTAAAGTTTCTGGTGACCCAGATGGGACTTACTGGGAAACTGCACTCATTCTGGAGCTTGGAGATGGGGTCCTGTGAAAACTGGCAGAACCCAGTGAAAGGCAAGAATTCCTAACAAAATCAGCTTTCCTGAACCTCTGTCTGTAGTGCCTGGTCAAGAGAGGAAGGTAAAATTCTACATTGTCCCTTTCTTACCAAATTCAGACTCTTGAGAATTGGTTTTGGAGTACCCATTTGTTATCTATACTTTCTTTCCCAAGAACAGCTATTGCTTTCTTATTTGTTTGTTTTGTGTCCTGAGAACTTGGCTTGGCTTTCTGCCAAGGGCATACAAGTTGTTTTTTCTTCAATGTTGAGGCAGCTCAATTGTCAGGCTAGGGTCTCCAAGAATATACCTTAACAGAAATGTGGTTCTACCTCATTTGCAGCTAGCATTCTACTGACTATTTTCAGCTCTCATCGGAATTGTGTAAGATTTTTCTTTCTTTTGGTTATCTTTGGGAGTGGTTCTAGATCTTCAGAGAGTGGCATCCTTTGCATTCTATTTGGGGATGCCTCCTGCATCCATGGTTAAGCTATAAAAGATTTATTGGTTTTAGTTTCAAGTCACTTGATAGGTATCTTTATACCTCTGATTTAAAAGAAAAATATTTTTAAAAATTATTAAAGGAGTTCGATACTGCCAGGAATATTTATTGTTTGTCCTGGCTAAAACCTGATAATGAGTTATATGGTGAGAAGTTTGCCAAATTGGAAGCTTATATTCAGACCCTGTTAGGAACTTTTTTAGGCCTTCTCCCCTAAGTCAAAATGTAACTGTGTACCCAGAAAGAAATAAAACATCCTGAAGCCAGTGCAAAAGGATTTATTAAAACATTTCAAAGACACACAGCTCTAAGTCCAGAACATAAGAATCTTTTGATTTTCACCTTAGTTGATAATTTTCTCCCTGATATGAAGAAGCAAATTGAAGTTGGTGTAAAACTGGTGGGTTGTCAGCCTCTTAATATAATTCAGGGTGCAACACAATTCTTTGAGAAATTAAAAACAACTGTACTTGTTTTACAAAGTAAATATTTACAAGAACAAATGGCTGTAGAACTAATTCAAAGTCCAGCAATCTTTTTTTTTTTTTACCAATCCCCAAATCTACCCTTTTCATCCCAAAGCACTTGCAGATATTGTAAAAGTTCTAGACTTAGAAAGCAAAATACTTGGAGAAGACTTGCATCCTTTCTCTGTTCCTCTGAGATGTAAGTATTTATTCTACCCTGACTTTTTAGGAAACAAAAGCCATCTTTTTGAAATACAAACTCCAGTGAAATAATTCTTATCAGAAGGGGAAAATGCTATTCAGAAACAATGTGAATGAAAAATTTAAAAATCTTTCCTACAAATATTACTAAAAAGCTTAAGCCATCTAAGCAGATAACTTTAACTTAATTCACTTGTCAGAAACATGATTTAGATCCAACTGTACTTTTAAAACTAGTGAGTTTTGTGTTACTGTACCTGCCCATGGCTAAAATTTAAAAATAGAAACTACAAGATCCCTGTTTGCTTCTGTGTGTTTATGTATATCTATTCAGATCCTCCTCAACTTACAATGGAGTTATGTACTAGTAAACCTATCATACGTTGGAAATATCATAAGTCAGAAATACATTTAAAACACCTAACTTACTGAACATTGTGGCTTAGATTAGTCCACATAAAATGTGCTCAGAACACTTATATTAGCCTACTGTTGGGAAAAATTATCTAGCACATAGTTTATTTTTATAATAAAGTGTTGAATATCCCATGTAATTTATTGAATATTGTGCTGAAAATTATGAACAAAATGGTTGTATGGGTACAGAATGATTTTGAGTATATGATTGTTTACCTTCATGACCACATGACAACCTGGGAGCTGCAACTCACTGTCATTGCCCAGCATGACAAAATAGTATTATACTGCATATTGCTAGCCTAAAAAAAGATCAAAATTCAAAGTACAGTTTCTAATGAATGTGTACAGCTTTTGCATCATCATAAAGTTGGAAAATTGTTACTCAAATCATAAGTTGGGAACTATTTGTATATGCATGTTATCAATACGTAATTTCTCTACTTTCTGATGATATAGCCAAAATTAATTTTTAATAGATATCTATTTAATTGACTTAAAGAAAAATAAGCCTTTATATAAATTAAGTAATCTCTCACAAATATAGAAACTAATTCAAATGTTTTACAAGTTAATGCAATTTAGGGTAACCTTATGTAAAGAAAAACTAATAAAGTATTGTTGGTTTAATTAAAGTAGGGATGTCTTCAGAGTTATCAACATTAAAGATAACATAGATATATAGGGAGTATGTGGCTCAAGTGGTAGAGCACATGCTTAGCATGCACAAGGTCCTGTGTTCAATCTCCAGTACCTCTTCTAAAAATAAATAAGCATAATTACCTCCTCCTCCCCACAAAAAAAACTTTAAAAATTTATAGAATTTTTATTCTACCTAGATTTATGAAAGTCAAATAAGCTCACGGTATCTCTATTACAGAATTTGCCAACAAGAAAAATAACTTAAGGAAATGGTTAGCTGCTTAATGTCTCATGAATTTTTCATGAGTAAGCTAAACACAATCATTAAGAACAAGTTAATTAAGCAGATGTAAGTAAAATAAAGGTGTATAAATGAACTTTTCCACCATAATTATGTTTTATGGTATGTCTACTTGAAAACAGTTTCCAAAATCTTTTTAGTAACCTGAAGCCTTAAAGGTATACTAAGTTAAGTTAAATGATGGATATTCATTGTATTATTTCCAAATAAGATAAAATAGTATAACATCAATTACTAAGCATAGATTTAGCTACCTTTTGTTTATTACAGAGGAACTAAAGATATTTGGTTTATTAGTAAATATGTCTTGTGCCACATGAAAAATTTACTATGAGGAAGAATATACTTTTAGAAATTAAGAAATGTACTTATACATTTGCCAACCCACATAATGCTAGTGTAACAGACAGTCCATAATAGCTTACTTCTTAATTTTCACTAGAAATTAAGGTTTCTAAGGGTTAATAATTATAATATATAATATATATTAAATATATATATTAAATATATGTATTCTAAACTACTATAAATAATAAGCATGATAGAAAACAACTGTGTATGAAAGGTAGGTAAGGAAAGCATAATGTATTTTTGTATAAGGAAAAGCATGAAGGATATGTTTTATTAAGGGAAAAAGAGAGTAATTTCATCCTAAAATAGAATTACTGGCTGTTGCTGAATGAGAATGAGGAAAAATATAGGACAAAACCAGAATAGATATAAAAAGTTGTAGAAAGTTTGTGGAAAAGGAATCCTGGAAAAGGAATTTTATGTGTAGTCAAGTTGGCTAAGATTGAAATAGATTTAAGTTTTTATAAAGAATAAACATTAATATCAAAAGACCACTGGTGCAAGATTATAATTTTGTTTTCTCTCTGTTAAATGGACATTTTCTTGTACTATTACCTGCTCTTGTTAAGAGATTATGAAAGTTTTTTTCTTTACCTTTTGGCAATGTGTCTGGAAAGCAAAGGTTTTGTCCCTTACCAAAATAATTTCCTGTACTTCATGTTTTCTTTATCAGGTTTTTGAATACCTGAAAGAACTGAATCTTCCTAATAATAAAACAGCTAAGTTCTGTTCCCAGTTATATAACTGTATTTTCCTTTAAAATCTTACATTGTCACTTCAGCTAAAAGACAATTATTATTTTATGATCTGTGATACCATTTAATCAAATGTTCAAATCTTTTGACATTTTTGACAACTTTCCAAAATGAAATTCTAAATGCGGTGTTTTTGACTACAAACTAGCTTTGATGTTTCCCAAAAGGGCCCTGGAAAATCTCATAAGATTTGTCTCTCACTTTGTAAAGAAGATGTTAAACTAGATTTATTTGGCCTGTTAAACTACATGAGAAGCATTGTCAAATAAGAAATGAATTAGGTTATATGTATATGAATATATGTTACTAATATAGGTATTCCAGAAATTGAAGTTTATAGAAATTTGTCAATACCTTTGTTGTCCAACTATTATCTTAAATTCTTATATGCATGGGAAAATTAAATTTTTTTATCAAATGATAAATTCTCATCAGAGCTTTAACTATGGACATTTGAAAAAGTCTTTTTTTGTCTTTTGTAGACAGTTGTTTTACTTTGATGACTTTGCCTTGTCTTCAGAGAGATTTATGGAAAGGACTCTGACTCATACTCTGGAATATAGATTTCTGATAACTTTAAGATGTTACCACTGAACTGGATAAGAATTTCTAAAACTCTAATGGAAAAAACTAGTTTTAAGCAGAATAAGAATTAATAATGTGGGGATTTCCAGTCAAGATGGCAGAGTAGGAAGACCACGAGTTTGGCCCTCTCATGATTACAACAAAACTACAATTGACTACTAAACAACCATTGGGGAAGAAAAAGACTGTAACCTAGCAAAAATGATCTTCAACTGGAAACATAAAGAGAGAACCATAGTGGGATGGTAGGAGGGGACTACTCGTGATATAATCATGTCCCATACACCTTAGTTGGGCAACCCACAAGCTGAAGAATAATTAAGTTGCAGAGGCCTTCCCACAGGAGTGAGAATTCTGAGCCCCACATCAGTCTCTCCAGTCTGGGATTCTGGCATTGGGAGGAGGAGACCCCAGAACAACTCATCTTGAAAGCCAGTGGAGTTTAACTCCAGAAGCTCCATGGGACTGGGAGAAACAGAGACTTCATTCTCTTGGGAAGCACACACAGAATCTTGCCTGTGCCAGGTCCAAGGGCAGAGGCAGTGATTTCACAGGAACCTGGGCCAGATCTGCCTGCTGGTTTTGGAAGCTCTCCTGGGGAGGTAGGGGACAGCTGTAGCTCACCCAAGAGACATAAAAGCTCATCACAAACATTTTGGAAGTATTCACCTATATGAACTTTCCTAGAGTCTGACATCTTGATTGGACATTTAGCATCAAGACCTAGCCCCACCTAATAGGCTTAAGGGCTGGGAAACCTCAGGCCAAACAACATAATGGGTGGGAACACAGCCCCACCCATCAGCAGACTTCCTGAGCCACAAAAGCCTCTCAACATGGCCCTACCCACCAGAGGTCCAGGGCCAAGCTTCACCCACCAGTGAGCAGGCACTGACTCCTCCTGCCAGGAATCCTGCATAAGCCTCTAGTCCACCCTCATCCACCAGGGGAAGATACCATAAATAAGAAAACAACAATCCGTAGTCCCATGGAAGGAACCCATAAACATGAGCCAGACTCTACACTGGGACAAGCTGGACCCTGACACTTGGGTGACAAGAGAGGAGTGTATTGCTGGATGCATAGGATATCTCCTATAGAGGGCTGCTTCTCTAAGATCAATAAATTAACTAACCTACCTAAAAATACAAATAGAAAGACAGACAATCTGAGGAAGCAAAGGAATATCTTTCAGGCCATGCACAAGTTAAAATCCCAGAAGAAGAAATAAGTGATGAGGAGATAGGCAATTTATCTGAGAAGGGATTTTGAATAATGATGGGAAAAATGTTCAGAGAACTCAAGAGAAGTATAGATGCACAGATTGAAGTTTTAGCAAAGAGTTGGAAAATATAAAGAATATCCAGAGTGGAAGAATAAAATTACTGAAGTGAATAGCACACTAGAATGAACCAAGAATAGACAATGAGGCAGAAGAACGGATCAGTGAGCTAGAAGACAGATTATTGGAGATCATTACTGCAGAACAGAAAAAAGAAAAAAAGAATGAAAAGAAATGAGGCTAGTTAAAGAGATCTCTGGGACAATATGCAGTGCACTAATATTCTCACTATAAGGGTCCCAGAAAGAGAAGAAGAGAGAGAAAAGACCTGAGAAAAATTTTGGAGAGATAATAACCAAAAACTTCCCTAACTTGGGAAAGGAAACAATTACCCAAGTCCAAGAAGCACAAAGAGTTCAACACAGGATGAACCCAAAGAGAAACACACCAAGGCAAATAGCAATCAAATTAACAAAAAAATAAGGATAAAGATGAAACATTAAAACAAGCAAGAGAAAAGCAACAAATAACATTCAAGGGAACTCCCATAAGGCTATCAGCTGATTTTTCAGCAGAAACTACAGGCCATAAGGGAGTGCCATGATATATTTAAAGTGATGAAAAGGAAAAACTTACAACCAAGAATACTCTATTCATCAAGGCTCTCATTCAGATTTGATGGAGAAATCAAAAACTTCACAGGAAAAATAAAGCTAAATGGTGTGTGTGTGTGGGGGGGGAATGAGCCAAAAGAGCAGAGCAGAGAGACTCACAGCTTGCCCTCTCCCAAAAATACACAAAGAATTACATTTATGAACCCACTGAATCACACAGAACACCTACTAAACTCTGGCAAAGTGTCTCTCATTTTGAAATACAGGAGGATTTTCACAAAATCCAGCAAGAAAAAAAGAAAAAGGGAAAAATTCAGTGCAGGATCAGTCCTGAAGGGAAGGAGTGGCATAGGAAGAAAGGCACCCTCACACTGGGATGCCCCCTCTCCAGCCAAGAGGTCAGCAGACTGGAGGGCAGTGTGAGCTCAGGCTGAGGGAGTGTGCAGAAAAGAATGGTCTGGGACTTCCATGAAAAAGTATCACTGTTGATGTGTATGTGGGGGAAGGGGTGCAACACAGCTATTTCATAGCTGTGTTCTCTGCTTCACTCCATTTTTGGTGTATCCTTGTGAGAAGAGGTGGGGCTTGGTCATAGCCATCACTGCTACATTTAGGGAGTGAATGTGGAATCAATACCCAGTGGCCCTGCAACTTCACAGGCTGAACTGAGATTTGTTTATAGCCCCAGGCAGAGAGGACAGGTTTGCTCTCTCTAGACCCTTTGTGGACCCACGCCTCTGGGATGAACAGGCAATAATGGGAGTTCTGACACATGGTGGAGTGAGTAAAGGTATTTAAAACAGGCATTTGTATTGTACTGTACGCAGAGGAGGGTCTGGGGTTTGTGCTTCCCTGTGGCACACCACAGATTCAGTTGTGTGACAGCAGACTTGCCATAGTGGGTTGAAGTGCCTGACATTGGTGGATCTGCACTGGTGGTACCAGTGGCTCCAAATCTAGGGGATACCAGAGCAGGTGGCCTACTTTCCTGCAGCTAAGAGGAGGGACAAAGGCAGAGTCAACAAAGAGCACTTCATTAGCCCTTTTAATGAGTGACAGACAACACCACAGAGGTCACATCCCAGTGAACATCTCCTGCCTACTATTCTTCCCAGCTGAAGTGATCCAACCCTGCCTACTACACATCACAGCTCAAAAATGAGTCTAGAAGTTGCTATTCCAGCAGCAGGGGAGCAGATCAGGCCCCTATCAAGCCTATGAAAACTACAGAACAAAAAAAGAGGCCTGGCTCAACAACAACAATCAAGGCAGGCTCTGATCACCACAACACCAACCACACCCCCAATCAAAGGGATAACAGCCAAAACACATGGAGATGTGGCAAACATCTATACTAAGAACAGCTATCACAACAAAACTATTAGATGAACATAGTCTACACAGGAACACTCTCACTTTAAATAAAAACAAACAAATAAGAACATAAAACAGCCCTCAAGACCACAACAGATAACTGATACTACTAAATTCATAGAGCCAGAGAAATATAAATAAAATGAAGAAGAAAAAGAACTACTCCTAATTAAAAGAACAATAGAAACTCCAGAAGGAACAGTCCATGAAATAGACCTCAATAGTCTATGAGGCCATGACTTCAAAAAGGGAATGATCAATGCATTGAAAGAAATAAAATGAACTATCAATCGAGACAGAGAATACTTTAAAAAAAGGAAATTGAAACTATAAAGAGTCAATTAAAAACAGAAAACTCAACTGCTGAGATAAGAGCCAAACTAAAGGCAATCAAAAGCAAACTAGATAATGCAGAGGAATGAACAAGTAACTTAGAAGGCAGAATAGCAGAAGTCACACAATCAGAAGAACAGACAGAACAGCAAAAAACAAAAAACAAATAAACAAACAAACAAACAAACCAAAAAAAAAAAAAACAAAACAAAAAAAAACAATGAAAGCAATGTAAGGGACCTGTCGGAAAATATACAGTGTATCAACCTATGCATAATAGGGGTCCCAGCAGGAGAAGAAAGAGAAAAGGGGATTGAAAAGTTATTTGAAGAAATCATGACTGAAAATTTCCCAAACCTAAAGAAGGAAACAGATATCCAAGTGCAGGAGGCACAGAGGGTCCCAAACAGACTTACAACAAGACATATTATAATTAAGGTGGCCTAAGTTAAAGATAAAGAAAGGATTCTAAAGGCAGAAAGAGAAAAACAATGAGTTAGTTACAGGGAGTCCCTATAAGGTTTTCAGCTGATTTTTCTACACAAATACTGCGGGCCAGAAGGGAGTGGCAAGATATATTCAAAGCCCTGAATAGGAAAAAAATCTACAACCTAAGATACTCTATCCAGCAAGACTATCCTATAGAATAGAAGCAGACATCAAGAATTTCACAGACAAGCAAAAACTAAAAGAATTCTGCAATATCAATCCTATACTAAAAGAAATATTGAAAGGTCTAGTCTAAATAGAAAAGAAATGAGATAAAAATGAGAAAACCATAATTGGAAATGCAATAACTACAGTGAATTGCAAGATAATAAACATGAAGATGAAAAAAATAAAGAATATTAAAATCATAAAAGGTGGGAAAGGGTGGCAAGAAAATATTTTTTCTCTCTTCTTTTTTTCTTCATTCTTTTTAGGGTGTGTTTGACCCTACATAACTATCAGTCTAAAGCAAGCAGATAGAATAAAGGGATAACATTACTCTGAAAAACAGAGTAACCACAAAAGAAAAGCATACAATAGAGTCACAAAAACCAAAATGAAACCAACCTAATACAAAAGAAAAATATCAAAACACAAAAATAAAAACAAAAAGGAAAATAACAGAACAAAGGAAAAATACCAAATCACTGCAAAACAAATTTCAAAAGGGCAATAAATACATATCTGTCAATAATTGCCATACATGACAATGGACTAAATGCTCCAATCAAACTACATAGAGTGGCAGAATGGATAATAAAATGAAAGCCTATGATACGCTGTCTACAACAGACCCATTTTAAAGTGAAAGAAACACATAGATTGAAAGTGAGAGCATGGAAAAAGATATTTCATGGAAATGGGAATGAAAATAAAGTGGGAGTAGCAATACTCATATCAGACAAAATAGACTTTAAAACAAAGGACACAAATATATGTAAAGAAGGACACTATATAATGCTCAACAGAGCAATCAAGATGGATATTACACTTGATAACATATGAAACATATATGAGCACCTAAATATATAAA
The DNA here is from genome assembly GCF_048773025.1 of Camelus bactrianus. Taxonomy (NCBI): domain Eukaryota; kingdom Metazoa; phylum Chordata; class Mammalia; order Artiodactyla; family Camelidae; genus Camelus; species Camelus bactrianus. The sequence goes on from NC_133575.1 coordinate 46,507,315, forward strand.
ACAAATACTAAAAGACAAAATGGGAGAAATTGATGGGGATACAAAAATAGTAGGGGACTTTAATACCCAACTAACATCATTGGACAGGTCTTCCAGACAGAAATTCTATAAGGCAATGAAGATACTAAATGACAGCACAGAACTGTTGAACTTGTTTGATATTTTTAGGACATTACATATCCCAAAAAACAGAAAAACATTCTTTTCAAGTGCTCATGGAACATTCTCTAGAATAGACCACATAATCAGGTACAGAAGAAGCCTCAACAAATTTAAGAGAATAGAAATTATTTCAAGCATCTTATCTGACCAACAATCCCATGAAACTAGAAATCAAAAACAGAAAAACAAATGAGAAAAAAATGATAGCATGGAGACTAAACAACATGTTACTAAAAACCAGTTGGACAATGGTAAATTGAAAGAGGAAATTAAAAAATACCTTGAGACAAATGACAATGAAAACACAAGCACACAAAATCTATGGGATGCAGCAAAAGCAGTCCTAAGAGGGAATTGCATAGTGATCCAGGATTTCCTCAAAAAAGGAGAACAATCTCAAATAAACAACCTAACTTACCACTTAAAAGAATTAGAAAAAGAAAAGCAAACAAAACCTAAAGTTAGCAGAATGAAAGCAATAATAAAGATCAGAAAGGAAATAAATAAAATGAAAGAGAAAGAAAGATACCATATGAGATCGCTCATATGTGGTATCTAAAAACAAACAAACAAAACATAAATACAAAACAGAAACAGACTCATAGACATAGAATACAAACTTGTGGTTGCCAAGGGGACGGGGTGTGGGAAGGGACAGACTGGAATTTCAAAATGTAGAAAAGATAAACTAGATTATACTGTATTGCACAGGGAATTGTATACAAGATCTTATGGTAGCTCATGGAAAAAAATGTGAAAATGAATATATATACATGTTCATTTATAACTGGAAAAAATGTGCTCTACACAGAAATTTAACACATTGTAAAATGATTGTAAATCAATAAAAATGTTTTAAAAAAAGAAAAAAAGCAATCAAACCATGAGATAGTTTTTTGAAAGAATGAACAAAATTGACAAACCTCTGGCTAGGCTTATCAAGAAGAAAAGACAAAGAACATCAATAAAATGAGAAATGAAAATAGAATACGATGCTACATAAATACAAAAAAAATCATAAAAGAATACTATAGGAAAAAATATATGGCAATAAATTGAACAACTTAGAAGAAATGGACAAGTTTCTAGAAATATGTAGTCCACCAAAGCTAAATCAACAAGAAATAGATCTTGTGAACAGACCAGTCACTAGAATGAAACAGAATGAGTAATCAAAAACCTTGCTGCAAACAAAAGAGCAGGACCAGATGGCTTCATTGGAAACTTTATCAAAAATAAATAGAAGAGCTCATACCAATACTTATCAAACTCTTCCAAAAGATTGAAGAGAAGGGAACACTCCAAATCTCATTCTATGAAACCATCATCAACCTAATACCAAGGCCAGACAAGGGCACTACCAAGAAAGAAATATATAGGCCAATATTTTGTACTTAAATTTTTATTTTTCTGCTGTTTTCTTTTTTAACATTTTTATTGATTTATAATCTTTTTACAATGTTGTGTCAAATTTCAGTGTAAAGCAAAATTTTTCAGTTATACATGAACGTATATATATATTCACTGTCACATTTTTTTCTCTGTGAGCTACCATAAGATCTTGTATGCATTTCCGTGTGCTATTCAGTGTAATTTTGTTTATCTGTTCTTCATTTTGAAACCCCATCTATCCCTTCCCACCCTTCGCCCCCTTGGCAACCACAAGTTTGTATTCTATGTCTATGAGTATTTTCTGTTTTCTATTTATGTTTTGTTTGTTTGTTTGTTTAGATACCACATATAAGCGATCTCATATACTATTTTTCTTACTCTTTCTGGCTTACTTCACTTAGAATAACATTCTCCACAAGCATCCATGTTGCTGCAAATTGCGATATGTTGTCGTTTTTATGGCTGAGTAGTATTCCATTGTATAAATATACAACCACTTCTTCTTTATCCAGTCACCTGTTGATGGACATTTAGGCTGTTTCCATGTCTTGGATATTGTAAATAGTGCTGCTATGAACATTGGGGTGCAGGTGTCATTTTGCATTAGGGTTCCTTCTGGATATATGTCCAGGAGCGGGAATCCTGGGTCATATAGTAAGTTTATTTCTAGTCTTTTGAGGAATCTCCATACTGTTTTCCACAGTGACTGCACCAAACTGCATTCCTACCAGCAGTGTAGGAGGGTTCCCTTTTCTCCACAGCCTCTCCAGCATTTGTCACTTGTGGACTTTTGAATGATGGTCATTCTGACTGGTGTGAGGTGATACCTCATTGTAGCTTTTATTTGCATTTCTCTGATAATTAGAGAGATTGAGCATTTTTTCATGTGTCTATTGAACATTTGTAAGTCTTCCTTGGAGAATTGCTTGTTTAGGTCTTTTGCCAAGTTTTGGTTTGGGTTCTTTGGTTTTTTCTTACTAAGTCGTATGAGCTGCTTATATATTCTGGATATCAAGCCTTTGTCAGTTTCATCTGCAAAAATTTTCTCTCATTCCGTAGGTTGTTGTTTTGTTTTACTTACAGTTTCATTTGTTGTGCAGAAGCTTGTAACTTTCATTAGGCCCCATTTCTTTATTCTTGCTTTTATTTCTATTGCTTGGGTAGACTGCCCAAGGAGAACATTTTTGAGATGTATGTCAGATAATGTTTTGCCTATATTTTCTTCAAGGAGGTTTAATGCATCTTGTCTTATGTTTAAGTATTTCATCCATTTTGAGTTTCTTTTTTTGTATGGTGTAAGGGAGTGTTTTAGCTTCATTGCTTTACATGCTGCTGTCCAGTTTTCCCAACACCATTTGCTGAAGAGACTGTCTTTATTCCATTGTATATTCTTGCCTCCTTTGTCAAAGATTAGTTGACCAAAAGTTTATGGGTTCATATCTGGGATCTCTATTCTGTTCCATTGGTCTATATGTCTGTTTTTGTACCAATACCATGCTGTCTTGATGACTGTAGCTCTATAGTATTGTCTGAAGTCTGGGAGGGTTATTCCTCCAGCCTTTCTTTCTCTTCAGTAATACTGTGGCAATTCTGGGTCTTTTGTGGTTCCATATAAGTTTTATTATGATTTGTTCTAGTCCTGTGAAATATGTCCTGGGTAATTTGATAGGGATTGCATTAAATCTGCAGATTTCCTTGGGCAGTGTGACCATTTTAACAATATTGATTCTTCCAATCCAAGATCATGGGATATCTTTCCATTTCTTAAAGGCTTCTTTAATTTCCTTCATCAATGGTTTATAGTTTTCTGTGTATAATTCTTTCACCTCCTTGGTTACATTTATTCCTAGGCATTTTATTACTTTGGGTGCTATTTTAAAGCGGATTGTTAATTTACATTCTTTTTCTGTTGATTCATCATTAGTGTAAAGAAATGGAAGTGATTTTTCAACATTAATCTTGTAACCTGCTACCTTGCTGAATTCTTCGATCAGCTCTAGTAGTTTCTGTGTGGACCTTTTAGGGTTTTCTATATATAGTAACATATCATCGACATATAGTGACACTTTTACCTCTTCTTTTCCAATTTGGATCCCTTTTATTTCTCTCTCTTGCCTGATTGCTGTAGCTAGGACTGCCAAGACTATGTTGAATAGGAGTGGTGATAGTGGGCATCCTTGTCTTGTCACAGAGTTTAGTGGGAAGCTTTTGAGTTTTTCACTTTTGAGTACTTTACTGTCTGTAGGTTTGTCATATATAGCTTTTATTATGTTGAGATATGTTCCCTCTATACCCACTTTGGCGAGAGTTTTTATCGTTGAATTTTGGTGTTGAATTTTATCAAATGCTTTTTCTGCATCTATTGAGATGATCATGTGCTTTTTGCCCTTTCTCTTGTTGATGTGATGTATTACATTGATTGATTTGCTTATGTAGAACCAGCCTTGTGTCCCTGGGATGAACCCCACTTAGTCATGATGTATAATCTTTTTTATGTGCTGTTGGATTATATTTGCTAATATTTTGGTGAGGATTTCGGCATCTATGTTCATCAGTGATATTGGCCTGTAATTCCCTTTTTTGGTAGTGTCTTTGCCTGGTTTTGAAGTCAGGGTGATGATGGCTTCATAGAATGAGTTTGGGAGTATTCTCTCTGTTTCAACCTTCAGGAAGAGTTTGAGAAGGACTGGTATGAGTTCTTTTTTGCATGTTTGGTAGAATTCCCAGGTAAAGCCGTCTGGTCCTGTACTTTTATTTGTAGGGAAGTGTTTTATTGCTAATTCGATTTCATTTCTAGTGATTGGCTTGTTCAAGTGGTCAATTTCTTCTTAGTTCAGTCTTGGTGGACTGTATGTTTCCATAAACTTGTCCATCTCCTGCAGGTAATCCAGTTTGGTTCCATATACTTTTCCACAATGTTGTCATATGATATTCTGTATTTCTATTTTATTTGTTGTAATTTCTCCATTTTCCTTTCTTATTTTGTTTTTGGGCTCTATTTTTTTCTTCATTGTGAGTTTGCCCATACGCTTGTCGATTTTATTTACTCTTTGAAAAAACCAGCTGATGGTTTACTTGATTTCTTTTATGTTTTTTTCTTAATCTCTATTTTGTTTATTTCCTCCCTGATCTTTATTATTTCTTTTCTTCTGCTGCCTTTTGTTTTTTTGTTTTTTTTTTTTTTTACTCTTCTTTTCTAATTCCTTTAGCTTGTTGGTTAGATTTGTTTATTTTGGATTGTTCTTTTTTTGAGGAAGGCTTGTATCACTATAAACTTCCGTCTTATCACTGCCTTTGCTGTATCCCATAAAATTTGTGGGTTTTTTTCATTTTCTTTTGTCTCAAGGTATTGTTTAATTTCAACTTTGATTTCATTGTTGACCCACAGGTTTTTTAACAGCATGTTGTTTCATCTCCATGCTTTCCTTTTTTTCTCCTTTGTTTTTCTGTAGTTGATTTCTAGTTTTTGGCATTCTGGTCAGTAAAGATACTTGAGAAAATTTCTATCTTCTTAAAATTGTTGAGACTTCTTTTGTGCCTAAGTACATGATCAATCCTACAAAATGTTCCATGTGTGCTTGAAAAATATATATATCCTATTTTTCAGGGGTGTAATGCTCTGAAAATATCCACCAAATCCAATTTTTCTATTGTATCATTTAAATTCTCTGTTGCCTCATCTATTTTCTGTCTGGAAGATCTGTCTAGTGATATTAATGCAGTGTTAAAATCTCCAACTATGATTGTATTCCCATCAATATCCCCCTTTATCTCTGTTAGTAATTGTTTTATGTACTTAGATGCTCCTATATTAGGTGCATATATATATTAACAAGTGTAGAAGGAGAAGATGGCGGAGTAGAAGGACGCTCGCAGGTCACCCTCTCCCACAAATACACCAAGACCCACATCTACAGACCCACTCAGCCAACCAGAGCACCTGCGGAACTCCGACAGAACATCGCCCTCTTCGAAAGATAAAGACGCCAAAAATCTGGTAGGAGAAAAGGAAAAAAGAAAGAACAAAAGGCAAAGCAGCATGGGACGGGTCCCGCGGGGAGGTAGCGGCAAAGGAGGACTGGCGTGCGCTCGCTGGGTCTCCCCTCTCCAACTGAGAGGCCAGCGGGATGGAGGGGGAGCCTCCGAGGCTCGGATCTGTGCAGAGCAGCCCTTGACTAACAGAACTAAGTTAAACGGGCACAGAACGTCCCCCCGACACGCAGCCTGAGACGCGGGCCGGCAGCGGCGGGCAGGACCAGGCTGCACAAGCCAGGCGGAGGACGGGGGCGGCTGCACGGAGGCAGCCCTAGGGGAACGCATGGGGCTGCCCGCCGTGGCTGTGGGTGCACAGGGCAGAACAACCTGGGACCTCCATAAAACAGCAAGGTTGATGTGCTCTCGGGGAAAGGGTGCACACCCCCATCTCTGAAAACCCGCGGAAAGTTTTCGGGGGAAGAGAGGCGGAGCTCAGGCGCAGCCGCCATATCCTCCAGCGCTTAGCACCCAGGTGGGGGCGGGGGTGAAATCTGCATCCTCACCTAAGGGCTTAGAAGCCTCAAAGGCCAGACTGAGACTGGCCTACAGCCCGGGGCTGATAGTATCCTTCCATCCTGGTCCCTCAGAGAACTTGCTCCACAAAGACCAACAAGGAGCTGGGTTCTGGCTTGGAGCAGGGACAAGGCTGTGCCTGGGTCTTCCCCGAGCCCACCTGCGGAGCGCAGACCAGGGCAGAGCGCGCAGCCGCACAGAGCAGCGGAGCTACCAGCGGTGCAGGTAGAGGGAGAGCGGCCTCCACCCAGCCTTTAGGGCAGGAACACAGCCCCTGACCGAGGTGCTGGGAGGGGGCACAACCCGCCCTCCTACCTGGCCAGTCTGCAACATCTGACTGCGGCATCTGGAGAGGCAGTCACCTGCCCGCCCACAGCAGAGGAGAGCTGCACCTGACCCAGTGTTGGGAGGAGGCGCGATCTGCTTGCCGACAGGTGCTGGGAGCAGCACAGAAGAGGGCGCCAACGGAGGGCCTCTAGAAACAGCAAGCTGAGCTTCCAAAACAGGATGAAGACAGAAAGACTTCACATTAAAAGCACACAGACTCCAGTAGAACACCGACAACCCCCCCTTTTTTCTTTTCTTTTTTTTTTTTAAATCTGTCTTTACCTGTTCTATTTTCTATTACTCTCTTAATCTTTACTTCTTAATTCACTTCTATTTCTCTTGGGTTTTGATGTCCTGCTATTGATTAGACACAGGTCTCAAATACATCTATTCATCTCCCCCGCCTTTTTTTTGTAAAGGTTTTAAAAGGACGTCTCAACCCGATTAATACTCTGCTTCAACTCGCTCTTCTTTTATTCATTATGCACTGTTTTCAAACCCTCTTTCTCCCTTCTTTTAAAATTCTTTCTCTCCCTCTCTCTTATTTTTTTTTCTTTTTTTCCTAAGTTCTATTCCTACATAGGCATTAGATAGATAAAATTCTTAAGGACCAAAATAAAAAACTGATACTCCATAAACCACAGTGACAAAGAGGTATGAGCAAGATGAAGAAGCAGAAAAACATTTCCCAATTAAAAGAACAAAAGAAATCGCCTGAAAGAAAGATCAATGAAATAGACATCAATAGCCTACTAGATCAAGATTTCAAAAAAGGAGTGAACAAATTGCTGAAGGAATTAAAAGAGATAGTGTTTAGAGATATAAAATATGTCAAAAATGAAATTGAAGCTATAAAGAAGAGCCAAATAGAATGGGTAAACTCATTGACAGAGATGAGGAATGATCTAATAGCTGTGCAAAGCCGACTAGATAATGCAGAGGAACGAATTAGTGATCTAGAAGACAGGGCAATAGAAAGCACCCATTCAGAAGAACTACAAGATAAGCAAATAAAAAATAATGAAAATAGCATAAGGGACCTATGGGATAATATAAAGCATCCCAATCTTTGCATAATATGTGTCCCAGAAGGGAAAGAAAGATCAAAGGGGATTGAAAAGGTTTTTGAAGAAATCATGGCTGAAAATTTCCCAAACTTAAAGAAGGAATCAGACATCCAAGTACAGGAAGCTCAGAGGGTCCCAAACAGGAAGAACCCAAATAGACCCACACCAAGACATATCATAATCAATATGGCCAGAGTCAAGGATAAAGAAAAGATTCTAAAGGCAGCAAGAGAAAAGCAAAGAGTAAGTTACAAGGGAACCCCTATAAGGCTCTCAGCTGATTTCTCTACACAAACACTACAGGCCAGAAGGGAGTGGCAACATATATTCAAAGCCCTGAATGAAAAAAAAAGATGCAGCCTAGGATCCTTTATCCAGCAAGGCTATCCTTGAGGATAGAAGGAGAAATAAAGAGTTTCACAGACAATAAAAAGCTGCAGGAGTTTAGCAACACTAAACCCATGCTAAAAGAAATATTGAAATGGCTATTCTAAATTGAAAAGCAGCAGGATGCTACAGAAATGAGAAACACACAACTGGAAAAGTGGTAACTCATGAATTACAAATAAAGTAAACATGAAATTATAAAAGAAGTCATACAAATCACTGAGAGTGGGAGAGGGAGGCAGGGAAATATAGAATTTTTTTTCTTTCTTTTTTAAATTTTTTTAACAGTAGGATGGGTTTGAGATCATGTTACTATCAGTTTAAAAAAAAAAAGTTATAGTAATGGGTTAACAGATTTACAAAAAGGGTAACCACAAGCCAAAAATTTACAAAGGAGTCACAAAAATTAAATAAAATCCATGATAATACAAAGGAAAATTACCAAACCACAAAAGGAAGAAGAAAGGAACAAAGAAGATATACCAATTCAACTGCAAAGATAAGTTCAAAATGGCAATAAACACACATCTATCATTAATTACTGTATATGTTAAGGGACTAAATGCTCCAGTCAAAAGGCATAGAGTGGCAGACTGGATAATAAAACAAGAAACTTCAAAATGCTGCATACAAGAGACCCACTTTAGGGAGAAGGACACATATAGATTGAGAGTGAAAGGATGGAAAAGGATATTCCATGCAAATGGAAAAGCCAGAAAAGCAGTTGTTGCAGTACTGATTTCAGACAAAATAGACTTTAAAACAAAGGCCATAAAGAAAGATAAAGAAGGACATTTTATAAAGATTAAAGGAGTGATACAAGATGAGGATATTACACTCATCAATATGTATGCACCCAATAAAGGAGCACCTAAGTACATACAAGAATTACTAACAGAGATAAAGGGGGATATTGATGGGAATACAATCATAGTTGGAGATTTTAACACTGCATTAACATCACTAGACAGATCTTCCAGACAGAAAATAAACAAGGCAACAGAGAAATTAAATACTACAATAGATAAACTAGATTTGGTGGATATTTTCAGAGCATTACATCCCCAAAAAATAGGATATACATTCTTTTCAAGTGCACATGGACCATATTCCAGGATCGATCATGTACTTGGGCACAAAAGAAACCTCAACAATTTTAAGAAAATAGAAATTATCTCAAGCATCTTTACTGACCACAATGCCATGAAACTGGAATTAAACAACAGAGAAACAAAGGAGAAAAATAGGAAAACATGGAGATTAAACAAAATGTTATTGAATAAACAATGGATCAATGAGGAAATCAAAGCTGAAGTTAAAAAATACCTTGAGACAAATGATAATGAAAGCACAACCACTCAAAACCTATGGGACACAGCAAAGGCAGTGCTAAGAGGGAAGTTTATAGCGATACAGGCCTTCCTCAAAAAAGAAGAACAATCTCAAATAAACAATTTAACCCACCACCTGAATGAATTAGGAAAAGAAGAACAAAAAGCCCCAAAAAGCAGCAGAAGGAAGGAAATAATACAGATCACAGAGGAATTAAATACAATAGAGATTAACAAGACCATAGAAAAAATCAACCAAGCCAAAAGCTGGTTTTTTGAAAAAGTAAATAAAATTGACAAACCTCTGGCCAAACTCACAAAGAAGAAAAAAGAGAGAGCACAAATTAGCAAAATAAGAAAGGAAAATGGAGAAATTATGACAAACAAAATAGAAATACAGAATATCATATGAGAATATTATGAAAAACTATATGGAACCAAACTGGATAACCTAGAGGAGATGGACAAGTTTCTGGAAACATACTGTCCACCAAAACTGAATCAAAAAGAATCTGAACACTTGAACAATCCGATCACTAGAAAGGAAATAGAAATAGCAATTAAAAACCTCCCTACAAATAAAAGTGCAGGCCCGGACGGCTTCACTGGGGATTTCTACCAAGCATACAAAAAGAATTCATACCAGTCCTTCTCAAACTCTTCCAGACAATTGAAAAGGAGGGAATACTCCTAAACTCATTCTATGAAGCCACTTACACCCTGGTACCAAAATCAGGCAAAGACACTCCAAAAAAAAGAGAATTCTCGGCCAATATCACTGATGAACATAGACGCCAAAATCCTCACCAAAATTTTAACAAATAGAATCCAAAAACACATAAAAAAGATTATACATCATGACAAAGTGGGATTAATCCCAGGGACACAAGGGGGGTGCAACATACACAAATCAATCAATGTAATACATCACATCAACAAGAGAAAGGACAAAAACCACATGATCATCTCAATCGATGCAGAAAAAGCATTTGATAAAATTCAACACCCATTTATGATAAAAACTCTCGCCAAAGTGGGTATAGAGGGAACATAACTTAATAAAAGCTATATATGACAAACCTACAGCCAGCATAGTACTCAATGGTGAAAAACTCAAAAGCTTCCCACTAAAATCTGGGACAAGACAAGGATGCCCACTATCACCACTCCTATTCAACATAGTCCTGGAAGTCCTAGCCACAGCAGTCAGGCAAGAGAAAGAAATAAAAGGGATCCAAATTGGAAAAGAAGAGTTAAAAGTGTCATTATATGCTGATGACATGTTACTATATATAGAAAACCCTAAAATGTCCACACAAAAGCTCCGAGAGCTGATTGAAGACTTCAGCAAGGTAGCAGGTTACAAAATTAACGTTCAAAAATCAGTTGCATTTCTTTACACTAACGATAAATCAACAGAAGAAGGAAGTAAAGAAACAATCCCCTTTAAAATAGCACCCAAAGTAATAAAATATCTGGGAATAAATCTAACCAAGGAGGTGAAAGGATTATACAGAGAAAACTATAAACCATTGATGAAGGAAATTAAAGAAGACTTTAAAAAATGGAAAGATATTCCATGCTCTTGGATTGGAAGAATCAATATTGTTAAAATGGTCACACTGCCCAAGGCAATCTACAGATTTAATGCAATCCCTATCCAATTACCCAGGACATATTTCACAGACCTAGAACAAATCATAATAAAATTTATGTGGAACAATCAAAGACCTAGAATTGCCAAAGCATTAGTGAAGAGAAAGAAAGAGGCTGGAGGAATAACTCTCCCAGACTTCAGACAATACTATAGAGCTACAGTCATCAAGATAGTATCGTATTGGTACCAAAACAGACATATAGACCAATGGAACACAATAGAGAGCCCAGAAATGAACCCACAAACTTTTGGTCAACTCATCTTCGACAAAGAAGACAAGAATATACAATGGAATAAAGACAGTCTCTTCAGCAAATGGTGTTGGGAAAACTGGACAACAGCATGTAAAACAATGAAGCTAGAACACTCCCTTACACCATATACAAAAATCAACTCAAAGTGGATTAAAGACTTAAACATAAGACAAGATACAATAAACCTCCTAGAGGAAAACATAGGCAAAACATTATCTGACATATATTTAAAAAATTTTCTCCTAGAGGAAATAAAAGCAAGAATAAACAAATGGAGCCTAATGAAACTTACAAAATTCTGCACAGCAAAGGAAACCAGAAGTGAAACAAGAAGAAAACCTACGGATTGGGTGAAAATTTTGCAAGTGAAACCGACAAAGTCTTGACCTCCAGAATATATAAGCAGCTCATACGACTCAATAAGAAAAAAATAAACAACCCAATCCAAAAATGGGCAGAAGACCTAAACAAGCAATTCTCCAAAGATAACATACAAATGATCAAAAAGCACATGAAAAAATGCTCAATATCACTAATTATCAGAGAAATGCAAATCAAAACTACAATGAGGTATCACTTCACACCAGTCAGAATGGCCGTCATTCAAAAATCCACAAATGACAAATGCTGGAGAGGCTGTGGAGAAAGGGGAACCCTCCTACACTGCTGGTGGGAATGCAGTTTGGTGCAGCCACTATGGAAAACAGTGTGGAGATTCCTCAAATGACTAGGAATAGACTTACCATATGACCCACAAATCCCACTCCTGGGCTTGTATCCAGAAGGAAATCTACTTCAGGATGACACCTGCACCCCAATGTTCATAGCAGCAGTATTTACAATTGCCAAAACATGGAAACAGCCTAAATGTCCATCAACAGGTGACTGGATAAAGAAGAGGTGGTATATTTATACAATGGAATACTACTCAGCCATAAAAACCGACAACATAATGCCATTTGCAGCAACATGGATGCTCCTGGAGAATGTCATTCTAAGTGAAGTAAGCCAGAAAGAGAAAGAAAAATACCATATGAGATCGCTCATATGTGGAATCTAAAAAACAAAAACCAAGCATAAATAAAGGACAGAAATAGACTCACAGACAGAGAATACAGACTTGTGGTTACCAGGGGGGTTGAGCTGGGAAGGGATAGACTGGGATTTCAAAACTGTAGAATAGATTACACTGTATAGCACAGGGAAATATACACAAAATGTTATGATAACTCACAGAGAAACAAATGTGACAATGAGTGTGTATATGTCCATGAATGACTGAAAAGTTGTGCTGAACACTGGAATTTGACACAACATTGTAAAATGATATAAATCAATAAAAAATGTTAAGAAAAAAAACAAGTGTAGTATCCTCATCCTGTATTACCACTTTAATTATTATAAAGTTTCCTTCTTTATCTTTCTTTATGGCCTTTGTTTTAAAGTCTATTTTGTCTGAAATCAGTACTGCTACACCTGTTTTTCTGGCTTTTCCATTTGCATGGAATATCCTTTTCCATCCTTTCACTCTCAATCTATATGTGTCCTTCTCCTTAAAGAGGGTCTTTTGTATGCATCATATTGAAGGTTCTTCCTTTATTATCCTGTCTGCCACTCTATGTGTTTAGACTAGAGCATTTAGTCCATTAACATTTACAGTAATTAGTGATAGAAGTGTGTTTATTGCTATTTTGAACTTATTTTTGTAGTTGATTTGGTATTTCCTCTTTGTTCCTTTCTTCTTCCTTTTGTGGTTTGGTAGTTTTCCTTTGCATTGTCTTGGATTGTATTTAGTTTTTGTGACTGACTTGTAAATTTTTGGCTTGTGCTTATCCTTTTTTCTAAGTCTATTAACCCATTACTGTAACTGTTTGAAATATACAGATAATAATATAAGCCCAAACCCATCTTATCAAGAACAAAAATTTGAAAAAACAACTCTATATTTTCTTGGTTACTTCTTCCACTCTTAATGATTTAGGTATCTTCTTTTACAGTTTTGTTTTCATTCTATTTGTAATTCATGGTGGTAATCACCATTCCAGTTATGAGTTCCTCATTTCTGTAACATCCTGCTTGTTTTCTATTTAGAGTAGACCTTTCAATATTTCTTTTAGCATGGGTTTAGTGTTGCTAAACTCTTCTTGTTTTTGCTTGTCTGTGAAATTCTTTATCTCTCCTTCTATTCTAAAGGATGGCCTTGCTGTATAAAGTATCTAAGCTGCATCTTTTTTTTCATTCAGGACTTTGAATATATCTTGCCACTCCCTTCTGGCCTGTAGTGTTTGTGTAGAGAAATTAGCTGAGAGCCCTATGGGGGTACCCTTGTAACTCACTCTTTGTTTTTCTCTTGCTGCTTTTAGGATCATTTCTTTATCCTTGACTCTGGCCATCTTGATTATGATATGTCTTGGTGTAGGTCTGTTTGTTTTCTTCCTGCTTGGGACCCTCTGAGCTTCCTGTACTTGGATATCTGATTCCTTCTTTAGGTTTGGAAAGTTTTTAGTCATGATTTCTTCAAATAGCTTTTCAATCCCGTTCGATCTTTCTTCTCTTTCTGGAACCCCTATTATGCATAGATTGGCAAGCTTTATATTATCCTATAGGTCCCTTATATTGCTTTTTTTTTTTTTATTTGTTTGTCTCTCAGCTGTTCTGATTGGGTGATTTCTGTTGTCCTGTCTTCTAGGTCACTTATTCGTTTATCTGCATTATCTAGTCTGCTTTGTACAGTCTTTAGATCAGCTGTCATCTCAGGAAATGAGTTTACCAATTCTACTTGGCTCTTCTTTATATTTCAATTACAGTGTTGACATACTTTATATCTGTCAACACTATCTCTTTTAGTTCCTTCAGTACTTTGATCACTCCTTTTTTGACATCTTGATCTAGTAGGCCATCAATGTCTATTTCATTGATCATTTTTTCAGGGGATTTCTCTTGTTCTCTTAATTGGGAGTGGTTCCTCTGCTTCTTCATATTGCTCATGTCTCTCTGGCACTGTGGTTTATGGAATATCAGTTTTCTACTGTGATCCTTCAGGAGTTTATTTATCTATCTAATGCCTATGCAGGAATAAAACTTAGAAAAGAGAGAATTTTAAAAGAAGGGGAAAAAGGCTAGCGAATAGTATATAATCAATAGTGGAATAGCACGTTGAATCAGAATAGCAATCGAGTTCAGATGTCTTTTAAAATACTTTTAAAAAAGGAGAAAGGAGCAAAAAACAATACTTGAAACCTGTCTATAATCAATAACAGGAGATCAAAACCAAGAGATATCAAAATGATATGAGGTGAATTTTTAGATAATAAATATAATTATCTAAAATATATCTAAAGTATAATAATAAAAATAAAATTATTTTAAAAGAAAAATTTAAAAGGGATAGAAACTGGAAGCATATACAATTGTTTAAAATATAAAAATTATAAAGTTAATAGAAAATAGAACTGATTAAAAAGTATTTTAGAAAAGGGGGAGAATGTGTGGAGACTGCTCTTCATGATTTTATGGAGAAGTCTCTCTGTCTTTACCCTGTTTCACGATCTCAGCTTGCTGCTTCCAGAGGCCCTCCATTGGCATGCCTCATCTGTGCTGCTCCTAGTGCCTGTCAGCAAGCAGATCACGTCCCCTCCCAACACTGCCATCAGATGCTGGGCTCCTACCAGGAAGGTGGGTGGCCAGCCATCCTCTCTCCTTGCTGATTGCTCCCCTGCTCTGTGCAGCTGCCTGCTCCACCTCAGGTCTGCACTCCATAGGCAGGCTCAGGGAAGATGGCAGAAGAGCCCTGCCCCTGCTCCATGACAAAGCTCAGCTCCTTGTTTGTCTTTGTGGCACAAGTTCTCTGAGGTACCAGGGCAGAAAAATCCTATCTGATTTGGGCTGCAAACAAGTCTGTTTGGCCTTTGAGGCTTCTAAGCCCTTATGTGAAGATTCAGGTTTCAACCCCGCCCCTGCCTGGGTGCTAAGCACTGAAGGATATGGCGGCTGTGCCTGAGCCTTGCCTCTCTTCTCCCAAAAACCTTCAGCGGGTATTCAGACATGGGGGTATGGCACCCTTCTCCCCAGGGCACATCAGCACTGTTGTTTTATGGAGGGTCCAGGATGTTTTGCCCTGTGTACCCACTCATCCATGGCACACAGCACCCAGCAGTCCCCCAGAATTGCCTCAGTAAAGCTACCCCAGTCCTCCCCCTGGCTCAGGCATCCTGTCCCATCCCCCACCTGCTGACTCATGTTTTGGGCTGGGTGTTGCAGGGACCCTTTGTGGTCATTTAACTTAGTTCTTTCAGTCAAGGGGTGCTCTGTACAGATCTGAGACTCAGAGGTTCCCTCTCCATCCCACTGAACTTTTCCAGTGAACGAGTGCTATTCCTTCTTTGCCACTCCCTCCCTGCAGGACTGGTCCTGAACTTTTTTGCTGTTTCTTCATTTTTTTTTCCTTTTCTCCTACCAGATTCTTGGTGTTTTTGTCTTTTGAAGAGGGCAATGTTCTGTCGGAGTTCAGCACGTGCTCTGGTTGGCTGGGTGGGTCTGTGGATGTGAATTTTGGTGTATTTGTGGGAGAGGGTTAGCTACGAACATCCTTTTACTCTGCCATCTTGGCCCCCCAGAACCTAAATAATGTTTTATTTGAAACATTGCTGGTTCTTTAATGTTTTAGCTTCTCAGATTTAAGGAAACCTTTTTTTTTTAACCTGTTCTCTTAAGCTATCTTACTTACAGATATTTAGTAAAGTATACCTTTATAAACAGAATTGAGACATTTGCTTTTTCTCTCTACCTTACCCCTCCAGAATTTGGATTATCCTTGGTAGAAATGGGGGTTATTATAGAAAGGAAAATTGTATTTCAATAGAAAACTATAGCACATTCTTGTGGATATTAAATTCTAGTCCTGCTCATTGTCTTTGAAGTTTTGTTGTCTACCTGTAAACTTGACTGGATACTGATTTTTTCTTATTACCTCAAATATCTGGCTTAAATTCTCTAAACTAATGTTTCCAACTTTCTCCCACCCTTCTGTCTTAGAGTCACTAAAGACAAAGACTTCCTTTGTACCTTGTTAGAAGGGACCATACCACATCCTTTTTAATATCCAGAAGGCAGCCAAACTTCAGGGCCTTGAACCTTGGGTCCATATCTCTCAGTTTAAAAGGGCTCCTCCATACTTTTGAAACTGCAAACCAGCTGGATAGCTAAAATTAAAATAGGCTACAGAAGTTATTCCCGAGATGCAGACAGACAACATCTTGAGCTGGACAAGTTCTCCCAAGGTCACAGATCAAGATCCTATTCCCAGTATGAAAACTTTATTCCTTTTGCCTCTTTGCTACTTTAGTTTTCCTCTTTGTTGATGCTTGGGAAGACAATGTTTATTAACTCTGGCAACTCTATTTTATCTACCACTAAGGCCATATTTGCACAGTGAAAGTCCCCTGGGCTTTCTTGCTCAGATGGTTTTAGATAATAAAATTACTTTAGATTACTTATTGGACAAACAAGCAGGAGTCTGTGTCATAGCAAATATCTCCTTCTGTACCTGAATCAACACATCTGGTATTAACAACAAATACAAGAAGTAGTAAACAAGACACTTGGCTAACACAGGTTGATGCCTCTTCGAGTACATCCTTTATTTGATATCAACTGGTTTGGTTCAGAGGGTCCCTGACTAATGATCATATCTCAGTCTTTTGGTATTATCCTCCTTATAGTTATCACTGTAGTCTCCTTGGTGTGCTATGTTCTTTCAAAGGCCTTAAATACATACTTTGAAGCCATCAGATGGTCTCACTGCACTTGAAGAAATAGAAACAAGATGAATAGAATGAAAAAGCAATTATGGGACAAAAACTATTTAACCCTGATGGTGACTGAGAGTAGTGCTAATACCAAAATTTTGGTCAATCTTTCACTTATGAGGATGGTCAAAATGGAGAAATTGTTAAATTAATTAAATAAGAAAGCCATTAGACTGAAGTGGCTTGAATGTCTTAGTAGCCTATGTAAGCAAACCAAAACCTAGGCCTATAATATCTCAAGGTTAAAAATTTGAAACCTAAGGGAAATCCATCACAAACAGTGAAGCAATGCAACTGCTTAAATTATAGTCAAGTAAATATTTTTTTCTTTACTTCTGCATTTTTCTTCTCTATAAATGTTTTTCCTTTAGCTCCTGTGACTAGAGTACTCTTAACCATTTTCAGTTTGGTGCTGCCCGATTCAAACAGATTTTTGCTCAAATAAACTCCAAATTTGTAATACACTTCAGTTTATCTCTTAATACTTCTGGGCTTTAAACCCTACAATTCCCTCTCATTGTGATTAGAGTAAAATTTGAACTCACCTGTAATGTGGTCTCTGCCTGACTCTCTGGTTTTATCTTATATGACTCTTCTCTCCATGCATTATGCTTTAATAACATTGTCCTCCTTATATCTCTTGAATATTTTAAGCTTGCTACTGTCTCAGAGCCTTTGTAGGCTATTTCTTCCACCTGCAGTACTTTTTGCCTGGAATTTTGCATTGTTGGCAACTTTGCTCCATACAAGTCTCAGTTTAAATGTTACCTCTTGTGGTAGTTAGTCTCCAAATATGACTCCCCAAGGAATCATACTCCCTCATTATTCATATTCTTGTATAGTTCAGCTCTTTAAATCTAGGCTGGTACTATAACTCCCTTGTAACTAATAGAATGTGACAGAAGTGATGCTATGTGACTTCTGAGGCTCTATCAGGAGAATATTTGTAGCAAGGACTTGGGACAGTGCTTTGCACAGAGTAGGTCCTCAGTATCTGTTGGACTAATTAGTAGCTTTATTGGTCTATTGGAATGCTTGTTCTTGGGGGAGCTAACCACTGTGTAAGATGTCTGACCACCCTAAGATCACCATGCTGTGAAGAAACACATGCTAGCCATGTGGAGAAGTTACATGAAGAGGGAGAGAGATGTCCAGCCGTTGTTTCTAGCCTTCCCATTTTGGGTCCTTTTAGTTTATCTATGGTCCCAGATTAAGCATCACTCACGTGAGTAAAGAACCATTCTGGACATTTTATTTTCTTTATAGTATTTATCACCATTCAAACTGCTCTTGTTTATTCATTAGTTTACAGTTCTTTTGCATACCTTGTCCCACTAGTATATAAGGTCCATAATAACCAAAAGCCTTGTTCACTATTATATCCCCAGCACCTAAATCATGCATCTCAGACAATGTATTCAGCAAGACAATAGAGATCTCTAGGTAGAAGTGAAAAACAATTGGGGTCCACCTGAAAGAGCTGGTCCCCTTCTCCATGGACCTCTGGCTTTCTAGCTTCTTTTGAAAAATCAGAAGTTTTATCAACCTTAGGCTGGCATTCCCACCTTGCAACAATCAACTGGAGTTGGGTGCAGCTGCTCTATTTTAGAGGGATAGAACCTCTTGGCTCCTGCTAAGTCCCAACATGCATCTAAATGGTGACTTGTATTCTTCATGGCTTTACGACTTTCATTTTTATTCCAACCTCCACAGTTCCAGGAGACCAAAACCAAAATATCCACTCTCTCAAACAGGTTTTTTTCCTCTAGGAATGGTCATGTCCACATTCAAGGAATGTATTCTGTCTAGAGAAATCCTTCTTAAATTTTAATATTCATTGATGTTCTTGTTAAAAATGCAGATTTTGATTAAGTGGTGGGATTAGTATTCTGTGATGTCAATACTATCAATATGGACCCCACTTTGAGAAGTAAGGACCTGGAACAAAGTAGGACCTCAATATTTGCTGGACTAATTAATTTGTTTGATATAACTACCCTATTATAATAGCATTATACCAATTTTGTAGACAAGGTAACTGAGATTCAAAAAATTGATTGACTCTTCTAAGGCCACACAATCCACTTGATGGCAAATCCAATCTCTGATATTCAAAAAATCTTAGCCTGATTAATCCTTGGATGGCTTTATAATTGAGCATAGTATGATTTTATAGGCAGCAAGGTGACCATCAAATTCTCAAGGCCCTCTCACCTACCTAGAATTACTTATATAGGCTACAAAATCTTGAACCCCACAACTGGACTTTGAATGCAAAAACTTGGAGAAATTAAGGCCACATACTAGAACCAAAGCAACCAGAAATGAGTCAGGATCTTACATAGTCAGGTATATCCTAAAAAATTGGGAACACATAGGAGAAACAGTCAAAATATCTAACAACATGTATTGCAAAAGCCCCCAAATATGTGAATAGATATAAGCCTGTGATGCTGGAACAAGGTTTTAGAAACAGTGCCCCTTTAATTGCTGGATTCCAGGAAGGCTTAGGGGTCTAAAGTGAGGTACTAAAGCAGTAGTGGGTATGCAGGGGGCTTAGGGCAGTGACTGCTTACCAGCTGGTATAGAAACACAGCAGTATTTAAGAGGTGGTATTTTCATACAGATTTGAACATCCATAATATTGTCACTGAGTATCAGAAGCTAGGGAAGGTCAAAAAAACTTGGAACCCAAGTCTCAAGTAAAGGTCAGCAACAGACACAAAGCATTGAACTGGCAAGTGACCGTAGATTCAGAGATAATAAAAACCATAAAAATGGATCCTGTGGCAGCAGACCCTATTAGGCTGAGGACAGACATTGGGAATATCCTGCTAGTAGGTAATTTGACAGGTGGAGCCAGGCAACCTGAAATGCTCCCATGTTAGATTGTAACACATCAATCAGACAATTCCTGATCAATCAGATCAGATGTTACCTGCTGAGGAAAGAAAGGAGATGGACTTTGATATTCTTTCTCCAGGTATGGTCCCTGGACCATCTGACTCAGAATCACCCAGTAAGAGTGTTAAAAATAAAGAATGCTTTCTATGTCTGTGAGTCTGTTTCTCATTTGTAAGTAAGTTTCTTTGTCTTGTTTTTTTAGATTCCACATATAAGTGATATCATATGGTATTTTTCTTTATCTTTCCATTTTACTTCACTTAGAATGACATTCTCCAGGAACATCCATGTTGTGGCAAATGGCATTATTTTATTATGTTTATGGCTGAGTAGTATTCCATTGTTTAAATATACCAATCTTTACCCAGTCATCTGTTGATGGACATTTAGGCTGTTTCCATGTCTTGGATATTGTAAATAGTGCTGCTATGAACATTGGGGTGCTGGTGTCTTTTTGAAGTACTGTTTCTTCTGGATATATGCCCAGGAGCATGATTACTGGGTCATATGGGAAGTCTATCCTAGTCTTTTGAGGAATTTCCGTACTGTTTTCCACAGTGGCAGCACCAAACTGTATTCCCACCAGCAGTATAGGAGGGTTCCCTTTTCTCCACAGCCTCTCCAGCATTTGTCATTTGTGGACTTTTGAATAATGGTCATTCTGACTGGTGTGAGGTGATACCTCATTGTAGTTTTGATTTGCATTTCTCTGATAATTAGTGATATTGAGCATTTTTTTCACGTGTCTATTGATCATTTGTATGTATTCCTTGGAGAATTGCTTGTTTAGGTCTTCTGCCCATTTTTAGATTGGGTTGTTTGTTTTTTCTTTTAAGTTGTATGAGATGTTTATATATTCCAGAAATTAAGTCATTGTCAGTCTCATCTTATGCAAATATTTTCTCACACTCTGTAGGTTGTCTTTTTGTTTTGCTTATGGTTTCCTTTGCTGTGCAAAAGCTGATGTTTAATTAAGTCCCATTTATTTTTACTTTTATTTCTATTCCTTAGATAGATTGCCCTAGGAGAACATTGCTGAGATTTATTTCAGATAGTGTTTTACCTATGTTTTCTCCTAAGTGGTTTACAGTGCCTTTTCTTATGTTGACTATACTTCAAAGAAAATATATTAAAAAATAAAGAATGTTTGTAGCCACATCTCAGACCTGTTAAATCAGATTTGGTGGAGAAAGGGTGGAGAATATGCATTTTGTAGCAGGTATTCCAGAAGATTCCAGGAGTTTAAGGCCCTAAAATGTATATGTAGGAAAATAAGGTAAATACTAGATAAGAATGGTTGGCTAAGTATGAGCATTGGGAGATAGATTACAAAAGGCCTAGAGAATCAGACTAAGAATTATGGACATGTATAGACTATATGAGAACTAAATAAGAGGATATAAGAGCTATATGACATAACAGAGAGCACTAAAATTTAATGAGAAAAGGGAAAGTTAAAATTCTGGTGGCAGTGTAGAGGATAATAGGAGAGAAACTTGAGACAAAAAGAGAAGTTTTAGGGTAAATTGAAGTGTTCTTTACTTGCTAAATTTTAGCAATCATGGCTTAGAGCACACCTACTATGATAATAATTATATGCTTTGGGCAACACTTCTAGGAAGGGAGTAGTCTGACAATACCTGGGTCCTACTTTTCCTGTCTACAGGCATCAGGAATTTAGCTCTCATGGTTCTTTAAGCTAAGGTCATATTATGCTCATATCATGGCACTTAGAAGGCTTAGCCTTGGGTACCAAGCTCACACCATAGGCTAGAGATTTAGCAACCATTAATTCCAGAATTACCATGGTTTTCCATTTCCACATTTTTAGTTCAGTCTAGTTTGAATATATATTCATTGAATAGTTATTTTGTTTCAGAAACTATGCTATGCCCTGGAGATACAGAAATAACTTGAGACATGGTACATTCCTACAATAAGTTATCAGCCTAGGAAAGGGAAACAGACACACAAAAACAGATAATGTGGTGAGTCCTGAAAGGTAGCTCTCAGAATAGAAGAGTGTACAGAAAAATAATATATTGACTCTGAAAGAATCAGGGAAGATTTTTAAGGAAGAATATGAGTTTGTCAAGTAATCTGTTAGATGCAAAACAAAGCACTATTTCTTATGTCTTTTATGTGAATAATTTCACAAGTAACAATTAAAAATCAATTCACATTTCATGGGTCCTAATTTTAGTCTGGAAAATGTAGCAGATATGGAGGAAAATTGTGTGGTTTATGTTCCAGTCCTGTCCCTTACCCTGATTTTAGAATAGAGCAGAAAACATTATACATGTAACCAAAAGACGTTTGAGTCCCAGTGCAGCCACCTTCAAAGTTTGTTACTTAGTGTTTTCTACATGTTAGTTTCTTCATCTGTAAAATGAGGCGTACAGGTTGAGGGTCTATCCTCCATACAGTATGAATGTGAATGCACCTTAATACATAGAATGCAGTTTAGAGATATAAGGGATCATTTACATTATTTTATCCTTATGTCTCCAGATATATACCCCATAAGCCATCTGCCATCCTGACTCAGGAAATCTTAAACTGAGTCCAGAGAAGCAAAGAATGTCTTTAGGAAACTTACTTTTGAGCAGGTTCTTCATCTCCCTGAGTCTCTGGGGCCTATGCCAAGAGCTGCCTGGTATCTCTCCCATGATTGTCATACTGAAATATGTTGGCTGCAGGGAGTAGGGCAAGGATGTAGGAGTCAAAGGGAAGGAAGGTCTGAATAACAGTCCAGTTGTTCCCATAACATTCCTCAAACTTATCCCTAGAGCAGCTCTCTCAGCACTAGGATATCCCTGGCTACAGAAAGGAAATGCGAGTAACAGAATCTGGTTCTTGGCTAGAAAAAAAGAGCCTTGATTATCATCCTAGAATAAATAACTGAAGAATGAGAGCTCTCCAGGGGTCTTAAGGGACCATTTGTTCCAAGCCCCTTGGATGGGAATTTTGAAGTCCAGAAAGATGAACAAACTTGGCCAAGGTAACAAATCTACACAGTGGAAGAGAGGGAATTAGAATTCAGATTTCCACTTTTGTAAGCCAGAAAATTTTCTACCTTCACCACAGTCTCTTGCTAGGGATGAATTTTCTTTGCATGTCTGGGGAACATCAACTGGGATGGCAGCAGCTGAGGGCTGACATCATTTTAATTTATTCTTGGTTATAAGCAGAATTAGTCATAGGCCATATCTTGGCAGCTGCCTTCTAAAAGTGAATAGACATCTAGATCTTGTGAATTGCCTAGTACCTCTGACTCACCTGGTTATTAAACTGAAAGAGCTTTGAGAATCCTTGGGAGAAAACCTTTCAGTCACTGGGATACTCTAGAGTGACTACTCTGCAGCCTTTCCCAGTAAAGCTACAAAAGGAGATTTGCTTGGGTTGGTCTTTTCATTGTAACTTCCCCCAGTTGCAGCTTTCAATGAATTGCTAGACCTCAAAACAATTGATTTCAATTGAGCACATACTCATTGAGCCAGGTGAAATATTGGGTTGATATATTGATGAGCAAGGGCATTGATGAACAATACATATTCTGTTATCAAGAAGTTTATCATCCAATGAAAGAAGCATACAGATTTTTAAATACCCATAGTGCATGACAAATAATGTAATGCCATAATGGAAAACATTACCCTTGAGTAAGTGGTCAGAGACTATTGTGTTTAAGACAGGCCTTAAAAGATAACTATAATAGCCTTTGCTGGAAATGAAGGAGAAAGAAGAACCTACCATCAATAGATAATAAGGTTAGGGTGCAAGGGCCAGGGAGTGGGAATAAGGGGCTGAAGCAGAGAGTTAAGTTGGTGGAAGCCTTAGAATCCATGCTAAGGAAATAGTTTTGGCTTGAACAATGGGGAAACATAGAAGACAGTAAAGCAGGTGTCTGATTTGCTGAGATCTACTCTCCAGAAAGATCATTCTGAGGCTATATGCAGGATGGATTGAGGGGGTGGAGGAAGAAACACTGAAAGCAAAGAGTCCTGTAAGGGTTGAGGCTGTTGCAATAGTCCAGGTACAAGTTAAGAATGCTAAAGTGAGGAGGGTAAAATGTATAGTAGGACACCGGTAGAATGAATAGAAAATTGGAAAGGCACTTGAGAATGGGATAGCTGACCTCACATTCAAACTGGAGTCCTAGATACCCACTCCCAGTTGGTGTCAGCTTAGTGTCACAGAAAAAGCAATGGACTTGGAACCTGAAGACCTGGCGTCAAGTCCTGGTTCCATCACTTTCTGGCATGAAATGAGACAATGTTATGTAATAGCACTTTATCAAATTTAAATAATTATATAGATGGAAGCAATTATTGTTTCTTTTGTTTAAGGTATTTTGTTCTCTTTCATTTGAAAAAAACACATTTTCTATAATTTTACTTATTTGGCTAATAGTGGTGTGAGCTCCAATTTTTCCAGAGGATGAACATGTCTTGATGTAGACAGTAGTTTATACATATTCACAATGTCCTCCATTTCTACCAAGGAGATACTCCTGCTATGCCAAAATAACCTTTGAAGGCTTTTCTAATGGGTCTTGGGAGGGAAAAGGGAAAGGGATCCTATCTTTCACTATTACAAACTCCTTAGCTCTGGGGTTCCTATAGGCTCTCTACTGACCAAGACTACATGGGAATGTAAGTTGAGCCCATGTGATGAGCAAGTCCCCCTGCTGAGGTATGAGTTTCAAGTTGGAGCCCTTGAAACTTCAGATGAGTTTTGTCTTTTGCCACCCATATGTACTAACATTGTCATTCTCTAAGTACACCATGGTCTAAGAGGGTATAGCTATGGATTAATTATGAGGCAAAAAGTGATTAATAACTACTGAGAGAAAAGGCATATTGGACCAAGATATGGAGTGAGATGAAGGTATGCTGACAAGTTAGAAGATGACCAAGAAACATGTTGGTAATCATCAAGAGGCTGGATCATCTGGAGATGAGGTAAGGCCGACAGCTTGAAAATAATGAGGTTCAGGAGGATATTGAAGTGTAGATCAGGAGGCCTTTCCAGCTCTATAGCAGAAAGCATTTAGGAGTCTGGTCTTACCTGAATTCCCAGAGGAGAAATAGAGACCAAGACAGGAAGAATTTGGCTTCCTAGTGATTAGTGTTGCTGGAAGAACTAACGAGTGAGAGAAGACAAAATTCTCAAAGGAGCTAGGCAGAAATGGGGTCCACAGAAATTAAATGAGTCAAAGCTGGACTTGGTCACTATGCTAGATTCCTAGGCTACCCAACTACACTGATGCTCCTGCCACTGTTGTATAGTCTCTTGCATTCTACATGGTAAACTGAAGGCAGTGTTACTGATGACATTATATTCAGCCACCCTAGAATATAAGTTATTTAAAAGCAAGGGCTATATCTATTTTATCTCTGTAACTCTAGGACCCAGTATAAGGCCTGACACAGAGAAGTCTTCCCAATGAATGTTTTTTTGGATGAATGAATAGATGGATGAATGATAAATTCTCAAGTGAAAACTAGGGAGATAGTGTTGTGTGGCAGAAAGATGGTGGCTTTTAGAGTCAGAAAGAGCTGTGTTCTTGTCTGCCTTGTACTAGCTATGTGATCTTGAACAAGTTTATTTAACCTCTCTGAGCTTCAGTTTACCCTTAACCATAAAGAAAATATTATCTACCTTTCATAGTCATATGAAGCTTAAACAAGATAGTAGAAAATACTTCAAAGACCATGAAAGGTCATGCATATATTAAAAATTATTACTATTATCAGAAGAGAACACTAAGACCCAGACAGGAACAGAAGGGAACTTACTCAAAGACAAGCAATGAGACAGAGAAGGGACTGAAGTTGAAATTCTCCACTTTCAGTTGAGCTCCTTCCATTGATCCTTGAAGAAAAGAAATGGACAGAGTAGAACAGGGTCAGGGTTTTGGTTCTAACTCCCTGGCTCAAGGAGAAGGAATTTTTTTAATTTGAAATTTGTATTGAAATAATTATAGATTCACATACAGTTGTAAGAAATAATACAGATTCCTTGTACACTTTCCCCAGTTTCTCCCAGCGGTAATATTTTGCAAAATTGTAGTACAGTATCAAAACCAAGATATTGACATTGATATAATCCACAGATTGCATTCATATTTCCCAACTTTATATGTACTCATTGTGTGTGTGTGTGTCTCTGTGTGTTATGTGTATTTAGCTCCACACAATTGTATCAAATGTATAGGTTTGTGTTACCAACACCATAATCAAGTTACAGAACAGTTTCATCACCACAAGTATGTATTGTGTTACCCTTTATAACCATGGATCCCTTCTGTTACCCTTTTATAATCACAGACACCTCCAGCTCCCTGCCCATCTTTCTCCTGTTAGAATTGGGAAGTATGAGTTGGAACTAATTCTGCTGTAAATGTTTGGTAGAATTCTTGAGTGAGACAATCTAGGCCTGGCAATTTATTTTTCTGGAGATTTTTAATCCATGTCTTTAATAAGTGTACAATTATTCAGATTACCTGTTTAATCTTGGTTAAGTTTCAGTAGTTTGTGGCTTTCAAAGAATTGGTCCATTTGTATTAAGCTATCAAGTTTATGAAGGTAAGACATCCTGTCACTGTGCCATTCCTCCAAGCCTAGGGTTTCAAACCAGTTAACCTTTGCTTACCACATTCCAGAGTTCTCATTTCTTCCCTCTTGGCATTATTTCCAGGGTTTGTAGTCTTCCTTAGCAGAGAGAATTTCATGTTGTCTGGTCTATGACATCTTGTCTGGACCAGAAATCTGAGGAGGGTATTTTTATACCATGTCAGGTAAGGGCAGTCTGTCATGTGGAGCTCCCAGGACTCCATCCCAATGCAGCCATTTTTATCATCCTAAGGGCTGAGATAGAAGGAGGTGGGGGTAGAATTGATCCTCCAGAAAAGTCAAATCTGGAGGCTGGATTTTTTTTTTTTGGCATTTTAATGTATAACAGACATGTTTGTGAGGCTCTGAGGCTGGATCTAAGTCCCCATCCAGAAGTTCCTTGGGCTGCAGGAGCTTGTAGTTTGAGTTGCCATCCATTCTTATGAACACTTTTCTCCCTTCTAAAGGAGAAAAAGGCTCCAAGAAGGTCCTCATCCTGACAGTCCCAGGTTTTCTTGGCTTTCTGTCTGGGAGTTTGGGCTCTGGTTTTTCAAATATGACCTGGCCTTTAAGCCTGGAGGCTGGGATTCCAAGGATCTGAAGCAAGATGTAGGAAACAGTTACAGGCCAATGTTTTCCACATTCAGACCACCTGGAGCTAAAGGGGTCTGTTGAAGCACAAGAGAAAAGTTGTTTTTTTTAAATTTCTTGTTCAGGCATTCCTATGATAAAGCCAGGCTTTTATTATCTCTCTGAGTCTTCTCTTTTGTCTTAGATCCATGGAATTTTCTAGCTAAGAGAGTATTCACAATTCATAGAGTCTATCCTTTTTTGTATAATCGAAGAAAGAGTAGATAAGAGAAGGGGCCCAGCTAAAACACCCAGTGAAGTAGTGATAAAGCTGGGGCTAAGGCATAAGGCTCCTAGCTTTTAAGGCTCTTCCCACCAAACTAAATGCTAGTAGCCATAAATTTTTAGTGTGAAAGGATTCAGTGTAAGGAGATTACATATTATAATGGGTAAAGTGGATTATATCCAAAAGGGAGTAAACAGTCTGGGGAAGGTGCTTCTAATAAAGACCATGAAGAACTTTTGAAGGAACTGAAGTATGGACAATGGATTAGGGAGACATGTTCTCTACCTTTGGATCTTTAAAAGGCTGCCATGGGAGAAGGGAGCAGATGGGTTCTAGGTGGTGTCAGGTGATAAAGTTAGGGCTTGTGGGTGAAAGCCACAAGGAGATAAATTTCAGCTTAACAGAAGAAACAAATGGTTAATGGTAGAGTTGTTCAGAGATGGGATGGACTGTCTCAGAAAGGAGCAAGCTCCCTGTCACTGGAATGCAGCAAGGACTGAGAAATATCCATAAGGGTTGCAGTAGAAGAGATTCAACTCTTAGGTGGGTGTGATGGTGGGGATTGAACCAACAGATCTTTGAGGTCACCTCCAACTCTAAGTGCCTATAAATCTGTTATCCTGACTGTTGCCTACCTATGTGATCTGAAGCAAATCACTTAACTTTTGTTGGAATCTCTCCCACCAACCTATTCCTCAAACTGTAGTAGATAACTGCATTAAGGAGGAATTATTGTCCTGAATAAGAAAATTTCTTTCCACTGTAACTTAAAATCAAAAACAAACAAACAAACATGGGTTCCTTTTGAGGAATTTGACTCATCTTTAAGAACTTGACTGAATTTGAGCTCACAATACAAGCCCTGGACTGACTGAAATTCTGGTAGTAGCAGATAGACTACAAACAGATATCACCCCGTGCATGCTGAAGCCATGCTTCTAGGAACTCAAAGTTGCTTCTGCAGATTTCAAAAGCATTCACCAGGGTGAGAGAGACACAGGAAGAATGGTTTATCATGCTTCTGAATTGGGAAGTTGATTCTCAAAAGAGTGGTCATTTAAGTCTTAACATTACATATAAATCTTCCCTCTAGAATGTGATCCCGGCTTATTTTTGCAGTTTCATCTCATACTACCCCTGAATCCCATGCCATTTATGACAGTAAGGTGCTCTTTTCCTGACATCTCTCTCTGGCGGCCTGACTGAGAGCCGCAGGAGAGCAGAAGCCTGAGTTTTTTTCAGCCCTGTGTTCTTTCCAGGACCCAGCACACAGTAAACACAGCTTTGATTAAATGTCTTGTCTCACCCCATGAGTTGCACTTAACTTATACCTGTAAGCTGGTATTGGGGCAAGTTCCCGAGCCCCCTTGAATTTGTTATTCTAAGTTATCCAACATGAGTTCTCCATTCTGTTGAGTAAGAAGACCTGACACTGAGCTTTACTCAGTACTTCTTATGTACTAAACACCCCTCTGAGCACTTATGCAGCAACCCCTTAACCCTCCTCAAATAATCTCCATTTGACAAATGAAAAAAAAAAAATGAGGCACAGAGAAGTGAAAAGACTCAGCCAAGGTCAAAGCGAAGCTAAGAAATTGGCAGAGCTTCTCTTTTAACTAAGGCAGCTGGCTTGAAAGACCACAATCTTTGAAAAAATATTTTGTAATATTCTTTTCATTAAAAATAGAAAAAAATAGTATAATAAATCCCATATACCCATCACCTACATTTAGCAGTTATTAATATATTTCCACATTTGCTTTATTTTTCTTTGTGAAGTATTTTTAAATAAATTATAGACATACTGACATTTCACTCCTTTTGGTAAGCATCTTGACAAAATTAGAATAGTTTCCTACAACTGCACAATATTATACACCTAGAAAAGTTAAGCATGACTCCTTAAGATTCATTACACAGTCCATATTAATATTTCCCAAATTTTTCTTCCAAATGTCTACTTAAACCATGGTTTAACTAAAGTCCACACATTGCATTTGGTTTTAGATCTCTTAAGAATCTCTTAATTCCCACTCTCCTTTTTTAATCATGTCACTGACTTGTTGAAAAGATTGGAACATTTTTTTCTTGTAGAATGTCCCACCTTTTGTATCAGTCTAATTACAGACTTCACCCTTTCAACTGCCACCCAAATTTCTTGCCCTCTTCCTCTCTTTGCTCATTTTTTTTTTGATATTTTCTTTACCATTAAGAAGACAGAGAGATTTTGACAGCTTCCCAGGGCTCTTAGCCTTAAATGCCTCCTGAATATACCAAAGATGCTGAAGTGTCTTTCATTTCTCCAGTAATTCACCCCATCCCCATGCCTTCCATACTTTTCCTCTCATCTCTGCACCTTATCCTCTTATTTCCTCTCTAGGCCAATAGTTCTCTATCTTAGTTTTAGATTAGAATCATCTAGGAAGCCTTAACAAAAACCAATGTCTAGGTGATGCTCCAGCCCAATTAAACAGGAATCTCTAGAAGTGTAGTCCATGTATCCAAAATATGTAAAACTCCCCAGGTGATTCCAATGCAAAGTCATAGTTAAAAGCCATTGTTCTAGACCTTCCAATTTAGTGTTTCTCAACATTTTTTGTATTATTCCTCCCTCATCAAGAAACATTTTCAAACGTTTTTCATGAAATCACCCCAGCCATAAAATTTTAATAATACAGTTTTACTGTATATCTATATACTACTATCATTTAGAGGGCCACAAGTCAGTGTAATAGCTAAAGTCTCCCCTATCTTCCCAAAAACCTATTTTCACCTGTTTGATGGTTATATAATCCCAGTTGAGAATGCATGCTGAAAACTTGCTACTCAAAGTGTGGTACTAAATCAATAAATAGCATTGAACTCACTTGGAACTTGATAGAAATGCAGAATCTCAGGCCCCATTGCTCCACAAGACTTTTCCTACCCACAAAGCTGGCTTGAGTGTCTCTAGTAAGATGAGTAGAAGCAGTAGCATTTACACAGAACTTGAAGCTCAGGACTAGGATAGAAGTAAAAGGCATCTAGGCCAAGCCTTTGTCATATCCTTACTTTCCAAAAAAGCTTTGCCATATTGCCATCAAGCCACTGATGGAATGCATCTGATGATGGGAAACTCAGTATTAGTCCAGGCAGACCTTACTTAGAATTATTTTTTTTAATTAAAGTACAGTCGATTTGCAATATTATGTTAGTTTCAGGTTTACAGCATAGTGATTCAGTGTTTTTGCAGATTATACTCCATTATAGGTTATTACAAGATCATGGATATAATTCCCTATGTTTTACAGTATATCTTTACTTATCCTTGGTTATTGTAAATAGTGCTGTTATGAACATTGGGGTGCATGTAAATTTTCAAATTAGTGTTTTCATTTTTTTTCTGGATATATACACAGGAGTGGAATTGCTGGATCATGTGGAAGTTCTATTTTCAGTATTTTTGAGGAACCCCCATACTGTTTTCCATAATGGGTGCACCATTTTACATTCTCACCAACAGTGTACAAAGAAGTCCCTCTTATCTGCATCCTCTTCAACATTTGTTATTTGTAGGCGTTTTGATGATAGCCATTCTGACTGATGTGAGGTGATATTACAGTGTTGTTTTGATTTGCATTTCTCTAATAATTAGCGATGTTGAGCATCTTTTTATGTGACTATTAGTCATCTATATGTCTTCTTTGGGAAAATGTCTATTCAGGTCTTCTGCTCATTTTTGATTGCATTATTTTGTTTTTTTTATATTGAGTTGTGTGAGCTGATTGTTTATTTCGGATGTTAACTCCTTGTCAGTCACATCATTTGCAAATATTTTCTCCTATTCCATAGTTTTTTTTTTTTTTTTCATTTTCCCGGTGGTTTCCTTTGCTGTGAAAAAAAAAATCTTTTAAGTTTAATCAGGTCCCATTTGTTTATTTTTACTTTTATTTCTTTTGCCTTAGGAGACTGATCCAAGAATATGCTGCTACAATTTATGTAAATGAGTGTTCTCCCTATGTTCTCTCCTAAGAGTCTTACAGGTTTTAAGTCCTACATTTAGATCCTTAAAGCATTTTGAGTTTATTTTTTGTATGGTGTGGGGGAAAGTTCTAATCTCATTGTTTTATATGTAGCTATCCTGTATTTCCTGCACCACTGTTTTGGCCTCCTTTGCCTCCTTGCAGATTAAATGACCATACTTGCCTGAGTTTATTTCCGGGCTCTCTATTCTTTTCCATTGATTTATGCATCTATTTTTCTCCCAATTACACACTGTTTTGATGACTGTAGCTTTGTGGTAAGGTCTGAAATCTTGGGATGGTTATAACTTCAGCTTTGTTTTTTTTCCTCAAGGTTGCTTTGGGAATTCAGGTCTTTTGTAGTTCCACATGAATTTTATTTCAGTTTATTTTTTTATTGAAGTACAGTCAATTACAATGTGTCAATCTCTGGGGTATAGCACAATGTCCCAGTTATGCATATAAATACATGTATTTGTTTTCACATTTTTCCATTAAAAATTATAAGATATTGAACATAGTTCCCTGTGGTATACAAAAGAAACTTTTTAAAATATATTTTTATATATAAGGGCTAACATTTGTAAATATCAAACTCCCAAATTTATCCCTTCCAACCCATTTTCCCCAGTGGCCATAAGATTGCTTACTAAGTCTGTGAGTCTTTTGGTTTTGTAGATGAGTTCATAGTATGTGTTTCTTGTTTTAGATTCCACATATGAGTGAGATCATATGGTATTTTTCTTTCCCTTTCTAGCTTACTTCACTTAGAATGATGATCTCTAGGTCCATCCATGTTCCTTCAAATGGCATTATTTTATTTTTATTTTTGGCTGAGTAGTATTCCATTGTATAAATATACCACAACTTTTTTATCCAATCATGGACATTTAGGTTGCTTCCATATCTTGGTTACTGTATATAGTCCTGCTGTGAACATTAGGGTACATGTATCTTTTCTCATTAGAGTTCTCTCCAGATATATACCTAGAAGTGGGATTGCTGTATCATATGGTAAGCCTATGATTAGGTTTTGAGGAATCTCCATACTGTTTTCCATAATGGCTGCACCAAACTACACTCCCACCAACAGTGTAGGAGAGTTCACTTTTCTCCACACCCTCTCCAGCATTTATTGTTTGTGGACTTTTGAATAATGACCATGCTGACTGGTGTGAAGTGATACCTCACTGTAGTTTTGATTTGCATTTCTCTGATAATTAGTGATAATGAGCATTTTTTTCATATGTCTATGTGCCATTCATATGTCCTCACTGAAAAAATGCTTGTTTAGGTATTTTGCCCATTTTTGTATTGGGTTGTTTTGTTGTTGTTGTTGTTGTTGTTGTTGTTGTTGTTGTTGTTAAATTGTATGAGCTGATAGATATCCTGGAAATTCAGCCATTGTCAGTTGCATCATTTGCAAATATTTTCTCCCATTCCATATACTGTCATTTTGTTTTGCTTATGGTTTCCTTTGTTGTGAAAAAGCTTATGAGTTTAATTAGGCCCCATTTGTTTATTTTTGCTCTTATTTCCATTGCCTGGGTAGACTGCTGTAGGAGAATGTTGCTAAGTTTTATGTCAGAGAATGTACTGCCTATGTTTCCTTCTAGGAGATTTATTATATCTTGTCTTATATTTAAGTTTTTTAAGGCATTTTGAGATTATTTTTCCATATGGAGTGAGGGAGTGTTCTAACTTCATTGATTTACATGCTGCTATCCAGTTTTCCCAACACCACGTGCTGAAGAGACTGTCTTTGTTCTATTGTATATTCTTGCCTCCTTTGTCAAAGATTAATTGGCCATAGGTCTGTGGATGTATTTCTGGGCTCACTAATCTTTTCCATTGATCCATATGTCTATTTTATGCCAATACCTCACTGTTTTGATTACTGTATCTCTGTAATATTGTCTGAAATCTGGGAGAATTATTCCTCCAGCTCCATTCTTTTTCTTCAATATTGCTTTGGAAATTCTGGGTCTTTATGAGTCCATACAAATCTTAGGATCATTTGTTTCAGTTCTGTCAAAAAATGTCCTGGATAATTTGATAGGGATACCATTAAATCTGTAGATTGCCTTGGGCTGTTTGGCCGTTTTAATTATATTGATTATTCCAATCCAAGATCATGGGATAACTTTCCATTTATTTGTCTTCTTTAATTTCCTTAATCAATGTTTTCTAGTTCTCCATGTATGAGTTTTTCACCTCCTTGGTCAGATTTATTCCTAAATAGTTTATGTTTGGGGTGCAATTTTAAAAGGGATTGTTTCTTTACTTTCTTTCCCTGTTGATTCATTATTAGTGTAAAGAAATGCTAATGATTTTTATGGTTTTTGTCCTTTCTCTTGTAGATGTGATGTATTATATTGATTGATTTGCGTATGTTGAACCATCCTTCTGTTCCTGGGATGAATCCAACTTAATAATGGTGTATGAGCTTTTTTATGTGCTGTTGGATTATGTTTGCTAATATTTTGGTAAGGATTTTTGCATCTATGTTCATCAGTGATATTGGCCTGTAATTTTCATTTTTGGTAGTTCCTTTACCTGGTTTTGGTATCAGGGTGATGGTGGCTTCATAGAATGAGTTTGGGAGTATTCCCTCCTTTTCAACCTTTTGGAAGAGTTTGAGAAGGAGTGGTATGAGTTCTTCTTTGTATGTTTGGAAGAATTCCACAGTGAAGCCGTCCAGTCCTGGACTTTTGTCTTTAGGGAGGTATTTTTATTGCTAATTCGATTTCGTATCTAGTGATCAGTCTGTTCAAGTGGTCAATTTTTTCTTGATTCAGTCTTGGTGGACTGTATGTTTCCAGAAATTTGTCCATTTCTTCTAGGTTATCCAGTTTGTTTCGATATAGTTGTTCATAGTATTCTCTTATGACATTTTGTACTTCTGTGGTATTGTTTGTAATTTCTCCATTTCCCTTTTTTATTTTGTTTATTTGTGTTCTCGCGTTTTTCTTTTTTATGAGGCTGGCCAGAAGTTTGTCAATCTTGTTTACTCTTTCAAAAAGCAAATTCTTTGATTTTTCTATTGTATTTTTAATTTTGATTTTATTTATTTCCTCCTTAATATTTATTATTTCTTTCCTTCTGCTGACTTTAGGTTTTGTTTGCCCTTCTTTTTCTAATTCTTTTAGCTAGTAGGTTAGATAGTTTATTTGAGATTGTTCTTTTTTGAGGAAGGCCTGTATTGTTATGAACTTCCCTCTTAGGACTGCTTTTGCTGCATCCCATAGATTTTTGTGTGGTTGTGTTTTCATTGCTATTTGTCTTAAAGTATTTTTTAATTTCTTCTTTGATTTCCTCATTGATCCATTGGTTTTTTAGTAGGGTGTTGTTTAATCTCCATGCTGTTGTTTTTTTCTCCTTTGATTTGCTGTGGTTGATTTCTAGTTTCAAGGCATTGTGCTCAGAAAATATGCTTGAAATAATTCCTATCTTAAATTTGTTGAGGCTTCTTTTGTGCCTGGGTACATAATCTATCTTAGAAAATGTTCCATGTGCACTTTAAAAGAATGTATATCTATCTTTTAGGAATGTAATGTTCTGAAAATATCAACCAACTCCAATTGTTCTATTGTGTCATTTAGTTTCCCCATTGTCTTATTAATTTTCTGTCTGGAAGATTTGCTCAATGATGTTAATGGGGTGTCAAAGTTTCCTACTATAATTATGTTCCAATAAATTTCTCCCTTTATGCCTGTTAGTATTTGCTTTATGTATTTAAGTGCTCCTATATTGGGTGTATATATGTTAAGAAGTGTAATTTTCTCATCTTGTATTGCTCCTTTAATCATTATATAGTGTCCTTCCTAATCTTTATTATGGCCTTTATTTTAAAGTCTATTTTGTCTGAAATACTATTGCTACTCCTACTTTTCTGTCATTTCTATTTGCATGAAATATCTTTTTCCATTCTCTCACATTCAATCTATTTGTGTCCTCCCTAAAGTGGGTCTCTTGTATGCAGCATATTCTAGGTTCTTGTTTTATTGTCCAGTATGCCACTCTGTGTCTTTTGATTGGAGAATTTCATCCATTGACATTTATGTTAATTATTGGTGGATGTGTGTTTATTGCCATCTTGAACTTAGTTTTGTAGCTGATTTGGTATTTCCTCTTTGTTCCTTTCTTTTTCTTTTTGTGGTTTGATAATTTTCCTTTATATAATCTTGGTTTCTTTTTAGTTTTTGTAACTCTATTGTAAGTTTTTGGCTTGTGGTTAGCCTATTTTGTATGCATATTAATCCCTTACTATGCCTGTTTGTTTTAAACAGATAGTAATATAAGCTCAGACCCATCTTACTGAGAAACAGAAAAGGAAAAAAGAAAACAAAAACTGTATTTTCTTATATCCCTCTCCCACCCATAATGATTTAGATGCCCTCTTTTACAATTTTATGTTTATTTGGTTGTAATTTACTGTACTGCTCGCCTTTTCGATTATAGTTTTCTCTTTTCTGTACCATCCTGCTTCTTTTCTATTTAGAGTAGACCTTTATATATTTCTTTTACTATAGGTTTAGTATGTTTAATTCTCTTAGTTTTTGCTTGCCTGTGAAATTCTTTATTTCTCCCTCTATTCTAAAGAATAGCCTTGCTGGATAAAGTATCCTAAGTTGCAGCTTTTTCTCATTCAGGACTTTGAATATATCTTATCACTCCCTTATGGCCAGCAGTGTTTGTGTAGAGAAATCAGCTGAAAGCCTTATGGGGGCTCCCTTGTAACCAACTCTGTTTTTCCTTGATGCTTTAGAAACTTTTCTTTATCTTTAAACTTGGCCATCTTGATTATAATATGTCTTGGTGTGGGTCTATTTGAGTTCTTCTTGTTTGGGGCCTTCTGAGCTCCTGAACTTAGATATCTGATTCCTTCCTTATGTTTGAGAATTTCTTGGTCATGATTTAATCAAATAAACTTTCAATCTCCTTTTCTTTTTCTTCTCCTTTTTTTAAAACATTTTTTAATTTATTTATAATCTATTTACATTGTTCTGTCAAATTCCAGTGTAGAGCACAATTTTTAAATTATATATGAACATATATATACTCATTGTCACATTGTTTTCTCTGTGAGTTACCATAAGATCCTGTATATATTTCTTTGTGCTATACAGTATAATCTAGTTTATCTATTCTACAATTTTAAAATCACAATCTATCTCGTCCCACCACCAGCACACTTGGCAACCACAAGTTTGTATTCTACATCTATGAGTCTATTTCTGTTTTATCTTAATGCTTTATTTGTTTTTTCCATTTGTTTGTTTTTTTGTTTGTTTGTTTTTTAGATTCCACATATGAGTGATCACATATGGTATTTTTCTTTCTCGTTCTGGCTTACTACAATTAGAATGACATTCTCCAGGAGCATCAATGTTG
Organism: Camelus bactrianus; assembly: GCF_048773025.1. Classification (NCBI taxonomy): domain Eukaryota; kingdom Metazoa; phylum Chordata; class Mammalia; order Artiodactyla; family Camelidae; genus Camelus; species Camelus bactrianus. Next base: position 46,544,019 of record NC_133575.1, read on the forward strand.
ATGCAAATGGCGTTATGTTGTCGGTTGTTATGTCCGAGTAGTATTCCATTGTATAAATATACCACCACTTCTTTATCCAGTCATCTGTTGATGGACATTTAGGCTGTTTCCATGTCTTGGATATAGTAAATAATGCTGATATGAAAATTGGGGTGCAACTGCCATCCTGAAGTAGGGTTCCTTCTGGATATATTCCCAGGAGTGGGATTTCTGGGTCATATGGGAAGTCTATTCCTACTCTTTTGAGGAATCTCCATACTGTTTTCCACAGTGGCTGCACCGAACTGCATTCCCAACAGCAGCATAGGAGGGTTCCCTTTTCTCCACAGTCTCCCCAGCATTTGTCATTTGTGGACTTTTGAATGATGGCTATTCTCCTGCTGTGAGGTGACAACTCATTGTAGTTTTGATTTGCATTTCTCTGATAATTAGTGATATTGAGCATTTTTTCATGTGTCTATTGATCATTTGTATGTTTTCCTTGGAGAATTGCTTGTTTAGGTCTTCTGTCCATTTTTGGATTGGGTTGTTTACTTTTTTCTTATTGAGTCACATTAGCTGCTTATATATTCTGGAGATCAGGCCTTTGTCAGTTTCATTTGCAAAAAGTTTTTCCCATTCCGTAGGTTGTCTTTCTGTTTTACTTACGGTTTCCTTTACAGTGCCGAAGTTTGTACATTTCATTAGGTCTCAATTGTTTATTCTTGCTTTTATGTCTTCTAGGAGAAAAATTTTGAGATGTATGTCAGGTAATGTTTTGTCTATGTTTTCCTCTAGGAAGTTTATTGTATCTTGTCTTATGTTTAAGTCTTTGATCCATTTTGAGTTGATTTTTGTATATGGTGTAAGAGAGTGTTTGAGCTTCATTGCTTTACATGCTGCTGTCCAGTTTTCCCAACACCATTTGCTGAAGAGACTGTCTTTATTCCATTGTATATTATTGGCTCCTTTGTCAAAGATTAGTTGACCAAAAGTTTGTGAGTTCATTTCTGGGCTCTCTATTCTGTTCCATTGGTCTATATGTTTGTCTTTGTACCAATAACATACTTTCTTGATGACAGTAGCTCTATAGTATTGTCTGAAGTCTAGGAGAGTTATTCCTCCAGTTTCTTTCATTCTCTTCAGTTATGCTTTGGCAATTCTGGGTCTTTTGTGGTTCCATATAAGTTTTATTATGATTTGTTCTAGTTCTGTGAAATATGTCCTGGGTAATTTGATAGGGATTGCATTAAATCTGTTGATTGCATTGGGCAGCGAGACCATTTTAACAATACTGATTCTTCCAATCCAAGAGCATGGAATACCTTTCCACTTTTTAAAGTTTTCTTCAATTTCCTTCATTAACGGTTTATAGTTTTCTGTGTATAATTCTTTCACCTCCTTGGTTAGATTTATTCCTAGGTATTTTATTACTTTGGGTGCTATTTTAAAGGGGATTGTTTCTTTACATTCTTTTTCTGTTGATTCATCATTAGTGTAAAGAAATGGAACTGATTTTTCAACATTAATCTTCTAAGTTGCTACCTTGCTGAATTCTATGATCAGCTCTAGTAGTTTCTGTGTGGACCTTTTAGGGTTTCCTATATATAGTAACATGTTGTCGACATATAGTGACACTTTTACCTCTTCTTTTCCAATTTGGATCCCTTTTATTTCTCTCTCTTGCCTGATTGCTGTGGTTAGGACTTCCAACACTATGTTGAATAGGAGGGGTGAAAGAGGGTTCCTTGTCTTGTCACAGAGTTTAGTGGGAAGCTTTTGAGTTTTTCACTTTTGAGTACTTTACTGTCTGTAGGTTTGTCATATATAGCTTTTCTTATGTTGAGGTATGTTCCCTATATACCCACTTTGCTAAGAGTTTTTATCATAAATGGGTGTTGAATTTTATCAAATGCTTTTTCTGCATCTATTGAGATGATCATGTGGTTTTCACCCGTTGTCTTGCTGATGTGATATATTACATTGATTGATTTGCGTATGTTGAACCACACATGTGTCCCTAGGATGAACTCCACTTAGTCATGATGTATAATCTTTTTTATGTGTTGTTGGATTCTATTTGCTAATATTTTGGTGAGGATTTTGGCGTCTATGTTCATCAGCGATACTGGCCTATAATTTTCTTTTTTGGTCGTGTATTTGCCTGGTTTTGGTATCAGGGTGATGGTGGCTTCATAGAATGAGTTTGAGAGTATCCCTTCCTTTTCAATCTTCTGGAAGAGTTTGAGAAGAACTAGTATGAGTTCTTCCTTGTATGTTTTGTAGAATTCCCAGGTGAAGCCGTCCAGTCCTGGACTTTTATTTGTAGGGAGGTTTTTTTATTGCTATTTCAATTTCATTTCTAGTGATCAGTTTGTTCAAGTGATCAGTTTCTTCTTGATTCAGTCTTCATCGACAGTATGTTTCCAGAAACTTGTCCATCTCCTCTAGGTTATGCAGTTTGGTTCCAAATAGTTTTTCATAATATTCTTGTATGATATTCTGTATTTCTATTTTATTTGTTGTAATTTCTCTATTTTCCTTTCTTATTTTGCTAATTTGTGCTCTCTCTTTTTTCTTCTTTTTGAGTTTGGCCAGAGGATTGTCGATTTTATTTACTTTTTCAAAAAAACAGCTTTTGGTTTGGTTGATTTTTCCTATGGTCTTGTTAGTCTCTGTTTTATTTATTTCCTCCTGACTCTTTACAATTTCCTTCCTTCTGCTGCCTTTTTGGGCTTTTTGTTCTTCTCTTTCTAGTTCATTCAGCTGGTGGGTTAAAGTGTTTATTTGAGAATGTTCTTCTTTTTTGAGGAAGGCCTGTATTGCTATTAACTTCCCTCTTAGCACTGCCTTTGCTGTGTCCCATAAATTTTGTGTGTTTGTGCTTTCATTGTCACTTGTTTCAAGGTATTTTTTAATTTCACCTTTGATTTCCTCATTGACCCATTGGTTTTTTAATAACATATTGTTTAATCTCCATGCTTTCCTTTTTTCTCCTTTTTTCTCTGTTGTTGATTTCTAGTTTTATGTCGTGGTGTTCAGCAAAGATGCTTGAGATAATTTCTATCTTCTTAAAATTGTCGAGGCTTCTTTTGTGTCCAAGTAAATGGTCAATCCTGGAAAATGTAGCATGTGCACTTGAAAATAATGTATATCCTATTTTGTGGGGGTGTAATGGTCTGAAAATATCCACCAAATCTAATTTTTCTACTGTATTATTTAATTTTTCTGTTGCCTCATTTATTTTCTGTCTGGAAGATATGTCTAGTGATGTTAATGTGGTGTTAAAATCTCCAACTATGATTGTATTCCCATCAATATTCCCCTTTATCTCCTTTAGTAATTGTTTTATGTACTTAGGTGCTCTTATATTGGGTGCATACATTTTAACGAGTGTAATATCCTCATCTTGTATCACTCCTTTAATCATTATAAAATGTCCTTCTTTATCTTTCTTTATGGCCTTTGTTTTAGTCTATTTTGTCTGAAATCATTACTGCAACACCTGCTTTCTTGGCTTTTCCATTTGCTGGAATATCCTTTTCCATCAATTTACTCTCAATCTATATGTGCCCTTCTCCCTAACGAGGGTCTTTTGTATGCAGCATATTGAAGGTTCTTCCTTTATTATCCTGTCTGCCACTCTATGTCTTTAGACTGGAGCATTTAGTTCATTAAGATTTACAGTAATTAATGATAGATGTGTGTTTATTGCCATTTTGAACTTATTTTTGCACTTGATTTGGTATTTCTGCTTTGTTACCTTCTTCTTCCTTTTGTGATTTGGTAATTTTACTTTGCATTATCTTGGATTGTATTTAGTTTTTGTGACTCACTTGTAAATTTTTGGCTTGTGCTTATCCTTTTTTCTAAGTCTATTAACCCATTACTGTAACTGTTTGAATTAAACAGATAATAATATAAGCCCAAACCCATCTTATCAAGAACAAAAATTTAAAAAAAGCAACTCTATATTTTCATGGTTCCGTCTCCCACTCTTAATGATTTAGATATCTTCTTTTACAATTTTGTTTTCATTCTATTTGTAATTCATGGTGGTAATCACCATTCCAGTTATGAGTTCCTCATTTCTGTAACATCCTGCTTGTTTTCTATTTAGAGTAGACCTTTCAATATTTCTTTTAGCATGGGTTTAGTGTTGCTAAACTCTTCTAGTTTTTGCTTGTCTGTGAAATTCTTTATCTCTCCTTCTATTCTAAAGGATGGCCTTGCTGGATAAAGTATCTAAGATGCATCTTTTTTTTCATTCAGGACTTTGAATATATCTTGCCACTCCCTTCTGGCCTATAGTGTTTGTGTAGAGAAATCAGCTGAGAGCCTTATGGGGGTTTCCTTGTAACTCACTCTTTGCTTTTCTCTTGCTGCCTTTAGAATCATTTCTTTATCCTTGACTCTGGCCATCTTGATTATGATATGTATTGGTGTGGGTCTATTTGGATTCTTCCTGTTTGGAACCCTCAGCTTCCTGTACTTGGATATCTGATTCCTTCTTTAAGTTTGGGTAGTTTTCAGTCATGATTTCTTCAAAAACCTTTTCAATCCCCTTTGATCTTTCTTCCCCTTCTGAGACCCCTATTATGTGAAGATTGGCACGCTTTATATTATCCCTTAGATCCCTTATGCTATTTTCATTTGTTTTTATTTGTTTGTCTAGTAGGTCTTCTGATTGGGTGCTTTCTATTGTCCTGTCTTCTAGGTCACTAATTCATTCCTCTGCATTATCTAATCAGCTTTGCACAGCCTTTAGATCATTCCTCATCTCAGCCAATGTGTTTACCCATTCTACTTGGCTCTTCTTTATAGCTTCAACTTCATTTTTAATATATTTTATATCTCTAAACACTATCTCTTTTAATTCCTTCAGTACTTTGATCACTCCTGTTTTGAAATTTTGATCTAGTAGTCTATTGATGTCTATTTCATTGATCTTTCTTTCAGGGGATTTCTTTTGTTCTTTTAATTAGGAATGTTCTCTGCCTCTTCATCTTGCTCATACCTCTCTGGCATTGTTGTTTATGGAGTATCAATTATCTATTGTGGTCCTTAAGGAATTTATCTATCTAATGCCTATGTAGGAATAAGACTTAGGAAAAAAAGAAAAAGTAAGAGAGAGAGAGAGAAAGAATTTTCAAAGAAGAAGAAAAAAAGGTTTGAAAACAGTGTATAATGAATAATAGAAGAGCAAGTTGAAGCAGAAGAGCAACTGGTTGAGATGTCCTTTAAAAACCTTTATAACAGGTGAAAAGAGGAAAAGATAAATTTGAAATCTGTGTATAATCAATAACAAGACATCAAAACCAAGAGAATTAAAAATGAATTAAGAAGTAAAAATTAAGAGGGTAATAGAAAATAGAACAGGTAAAAACAGACTTTAAAAAAAGGGGGGAGTTGGTGTTCTCCTGTAGAATGTGTGCTTTTAATGTGAAGTCTTTCTGTCTTCATCCTGTTTTGGAAGCTCAACTTGCTGTTTCCAGAGGCCCTCCATTGGCGTCCTCATCTGTGCTTCTCCCAGTACCTGTTGGCAAGCAGATCGAGTCTCCTCCCAACACTGGGTCAGGTGCGGCTCTCCTTTGCTGTGGGCGGGCTGGTCCCTGCTCCTCCCAATGCCACAGTCAGATGTTGCAGACTGGCCAGGTAGCAGGGCAGGTCACACCGCCTCCCAGCACCGTGGTCATTGGCTGCGTTCCTGCCCGAAAGGCGAGGGCTGCCCTCCCTCTCCCGGCACCAGTCGCTTCACTTCTGCCTCAGGTTGGCGCTCCCCAGGTGGGCTCGGGAAAGACCGGGAACAGCATTGTCCCTGCTCTGGGCCAGAAGTCAGCTTCTTGTTTGTCTTGGTAGAGCAAGTTCTCTGAGGGACCAGGTTGGAAGGATCCTATCTGCCTCGGGCTGTGGACAAGTCTCTGTCTGGCCTTTGAGTCTGCTAAGTACTTAGGTGAGGATGTTTCTGCTAAGTACTTAGGTGAGGTTTCGCCCCCGCCCTCGCCTGGGTGCTAAGCACTGGAGGATATGGCGGCTGTGCCTGAGCCCCGCCTCTCTTCCCCCAAAAACTTTCCGTGGGCTTTCAGAGATGGGGGTATGCACCCTTCCCCTCAAGACACAACAACCTTGTTGCTTTATGGAGGGCCCAGGTTGTTCTGCCCTGTGCACCCACAGCCATGGTGTGCAGGCCCCTGCAGTCCCCCAGGGCTGCCTCAGTGCAGCTGCCCCATCCTCCGCCCATCTCAGACAGCCTGGCCCTGCCCCCAGCTGCCAGGCCACTTCTCAGGCTGGGTGTCGCGGGGACCCTCTGTGTCCATTTAACTTAGTTCTGTCAGTCAAGGGCTGCTCTGTACAGATACGAGCCTCAGAGTCTCCCCTCCATCCCGCTGGCCTCTCAGTTGGAGAGGGGAGACCCAGTGACCAAGAGCCAGTTCTCCTTTGCTGCTCCCTCCCTATGGAACCTGTCCCGCTCTGCTTTGCCTTTTCTTCTTTCTTTTTTCCTTTTCTTCTACCAGATTTTTGGCATCTCTATCTTTTGAAGAGGACGATGTTCTGTCGGAGTTCCGTAGGTGATCTGGTTGGCTGAGTGGGTCTGTGGATGTGAGCCTTGGTGCATTTGTGGGAGAGGGTGGGATACGAGCTTCCTCCTACTCCACCATCTTGGCCTCCTTCCCCCTTTCTTATCCTTCTAAGACTCCTATTATACATAGTTTGGCATGCTTTATATTTTTCCATAGCTCCCTTGTATTGTTTTAATTGGTTTTTATTTTCTAATTGGCTCTTCTTTATAGTTTCAACTCCCTTTTTGAAGTATTATCTGTCTGTGTTCACAATCTTTTTTAGTTCCTTCAGTGCTTTGATCACTCTCTTTTTGAAATTGTGCTCTAGGAGACTATCAAGACTATTTCATTTATTGTTCTTTCAGGGGATTCTCTTGTTCTTTTAACTGGGAGTGTTTCCTCTGCTTCTTCATTTTACTTACATCTTTCTGGAACTATGGATTATGGAGTATCATTTATCTACTGTGGTCCTGAGCAGATTTATTTTTTTAAATAGGATTTGGCAATGAAAGTTAAAAAAAAAAACAAAAAAAAACAACTTTTTTTATTTTTTAAAAATTTAAAAAAGAAAAAATTAAATAGAAATTAAAATAAATTTTAAAAAGAAAAATATTAAATAAAAACTAATTTAAAATTATTTTCTAAATTTTAGAGTAAGAAAAAAGATTTAAAAACAGAATAGAATAACAGAAGAACAAAACAAAACAAAGAAGACAAATTAATAATATTTTAATTTAAAAAGTTAAAAAGAAGAGAAAATTTGAAAAAAGATTTATAAGTTTAAAGAATAAAAGTAAAAATTAGTAATAAAGAAAAAAAAAGGAAGAAGAAAAAGAGGAAAATGTGTTCCAATGTAGACTATGTGCTCCTACAAATTCTATCACCAGGTCTAATTTAAATATGGATGGTTGCCAAGTCTTATGTTTGTGCCTTTTGACTGTTATCCCTTTGGGTTTGTGGCCAGAGACATCCCTGGCTGTTGAGGTGGGCCTTCTTTTTATTCTGTGGTTGTCACCACTCCTGCCCTTGCCCTACCATGGGAACTCTGCTGGCTCATTACAGAGGCCCTCAGGTTGTGCCCCAAGTCACAGCCACTCCCAGTGCCTCCCAATGCTGTGTCTGCACAGAGTAGGAGGGCTCTCAGAAAACAGCCACTCTAGCCTTCAACCCAGAACACAGCAGAGTTCTGGCACACAGCCAGAACTCCCCTTCTTGCTGGTTTGTCTTAGAGGCATAGATCCACAGAGGCACCAGAGCAGAATGGCCCCCTTTGCCTGAGGGTGCAAATAAATCTCAGTCCCACCTACAAGGTTACAGAGCTCCTAGGTACCGATTCAGGTTTCCACTCCACCTCTGCCTGGGACACATACACTGGTGTATATGGTGGCTGTGGGTGAGCCCTGCCTTTCTTCTCCAAAGAATGAATGAGCCAGCAATAGTTCTGCAAGTCTACAGAGTCAAAGGCTACAGTGGCCCGTCCCCAGTGCACACCAGTAATGTTGCTTTACATTTTTTTTTTAATTTTATGGGGGGCCCAGGCTAAGAACAGTTTTGTTCTGTATACTCTCCCAGCCACAGCGCACAGCACACTCCAGTCCTCTGATGTTGTCTCTGTACAGTGGTTCCCAGTCCTCTGCCCAGTTGCAGTCTGTCCCATCCAAACTCCACCAGTTCATGTCTAGGGCACAGGGACCCTTTGTGCCCATTTCAGTTAGTTCTGTCAGTCAAGGGCTGTTCTGTACAGATTCAAGCCTCAGAGTTTCCCTTTCTGTCTCACTGATCTCTCTGTTGGAGAAAGGGAGATCCAACATAGGAGCATTATTCCTCCTTTGCCTCTCCTTCCCCACAGGACTGATCCCACACTAATTTCATTTTTCTTCTTTCTTTTTTCCTTTTCTCCTACCAGATTTGTGATGAATTTTGTCTTTGGAAGAAGGTGATATTTTGTCAAAGTTCAACAAGCCTTCTGAGTGAATTGGTGTGTCTGTGGATGTCTCTTTTGGTGAATGGGTGGGTCCGTGGATGTCTCTCTTGGTGTATTCATGGGAAAGGGCAATCTAAGAGTGTCATTCTACTCCGCCATCTTGGCTACTCTCTGAATTTTAGATTTGTTTATGTTCTGCAAAAAAAAAAGTCATGGGTATTTTGATGAAATTACACTAAATCTGTAGATTGCTTTGGGTAGTATGGCTATTTTTAACATTAAATCGTTCAATCCAAGGGCATATGATATTTTTCCATTTCTTTGAATCGTCTTCAGTTTCCTTCATCAATGTTATATAGTTTTAAGGGTATATGATTTTCACTTCTTTGGTTAAGATTATTCCTGTGTATTTATATGTGATTTTAATTTTTTTTTTACTTTCTATTTCTAATATTTCATTGTTTGTATATAGAAACTCATATCTTTGTGCATGTTAATTTTGTATCCTGAAACCTTGCTGAATTTATTTAATTCTATTAATATTTCTGTGGGGACTTTAGAGTTCTTTTATAAAGTATTATGTCACTCCATATAAAGAACCTACAAGTAATGATAGTTTATCCTTGTCTTTTTTTCTGAATTTAGCAGGAAGGCTTTCAGCTTTTCACTGTTGAGTATTATGTTGACTGTGGGTTTATCATAAATGGCCTTTACTGTGTTGAGATATGTTTCCTCTATACTCACTTTGATGAGAGTTTTTATCATGACTGACTGTTGAATTTTGTCATATGCTTTTTCTGCATCTACTGAGATGATCATGTTATTTTTTCCCTTCATTTTTCCACGTTGTGTATTACACTGATTAATTTGCAAATCTTGAACCATCCTTGTGACTGTGGAATAAATCCAAGTTTTTCATGGTGTATGATCCTTTTTATCTATTGTTGGATTTGGTTTGCTATTATTTTGTTGAGGATTTTTGCATCTATATTGATCAAAGATATTGGTGATATCATCACCAAGATATTCATCAAAAGATATTTTCTTTCTTTTTGTAGTACCCTTGTCTGATTTTGGTATCAGAGTAATTGTGGCCCATAGGAGGAATTTGGGAATGTTCACTCCTCTTCAATTTTTTGAATAGTTTGAGAAGGATAGATATTATTTCTTATTTATGTGTTTGGTATAATTCCCCTGTCAAGCTACCTGGTCTTGGACTTCCGTTTTCTGGGAGTTTTTTTTTTTTTAATTATTATTACAAACTCATTTTACTTCTAGTGATTGGTCTGTTCAAATATTCTGTTTCTTCTTGACTAAGTCTTGGCAGGCTGTATGTTTCTAAGATTTGTCCATTTCTTCTACATTGTCAAACTTGTTGGAACATAACATCTCATACTATTTTCTTGTGATATTTTTTAATCTCTGTGGTATTTTTTGTTATTTCTCCTATTTCTTATTTTGTTTATTTGGGTCCTCTCTTCTTCATTGTGAGTATGGCTAAAGGTTTATCGATTTTGTTTGTCTTTTCAAAAATAAAAACAGCTCTTGGTTTTACTGATTTTTTCTGTTGTTTTAAATATCTAATGTTTTTTATTTTCCCTCTAATCTTTATTATTCCCTTTCTTTTGCTGATTTGGGGCTTTGTTTTCTCTTCTTTTTCTGATTCTTTTAGATGGTAAGCTAGATTGTTTGAGTTTCCCCTTATTTCTTGAAGGTCTGTGTCACTATGAACTTCCCTCTTCAAAATATTTTTGCTACACCTCATAGATTTTGGAAAGTTGTGTTTCTATTTTCATTTGTCTCAACATATTTTCTGATTTTCTCTTTGATTTCTTCACTGACCCATTGATTTCTTTCTTTTCTATTTTTTTTTTTTTTTGGTAGCATGTTGTTTAGTCTCCACTTGCTTGTTGCTTTAATGTTTTTCTTTCTGTAGTTGATTTCTGTAGCTGTGATTGGAAAAATGCTTGATATAATTTCTATCCTGTTAAATTTGTTGAGACTTGTTTTGTGATCTATACTAATGTGAAATATCCTTGATAACATTCCATGTGCACTTGAATATCTGTTTTCCTGTTTTTAGATGGAATGTCCTGTAGATATCTATGAAGTCTAACTGGTCTATTGTGTTATGTAAGGCCACTGTTGCCTTATTGATTTTGTGTCTTGATGATATGTTCATTGATGTCAGTGGGGTGTTAGAGTCTCCTACTATTTTTACATTATTGCCAATTTCTGCCTTTATGTCTCAGTATTTGTCTTATATGTTTAGGTCCTCCTGTGTTGGGTGCATATATGTTAATAATATCCTATTGTTGCATTTATCTCTTTATCATTATATAATACTTTTCTTTCTCTTCATTTATGCCCTTTATTTTAAAGCTTATTTTGTCTAATATGAGTACTACTATCCCTACGTGTCATTTCCGTTTGCATAAATCATATTCTTTATCACTTCACCATCATTCTATGTGTGTCTTTAGCCCTGAAGTGAGTCTCTTCTGGACAGCACATTGAAGGGCCTTTTTTTTTTTAATCCAATCAGATACCCTAAATCATTCATTGAATCATTTAGTTTATTGACATTTAAAGTAATTATTGATATATATGCAGCTATGACCACTTCATTACTTGTTTTCCAGTTTTTTAGTAGTTCTTATCTATTCACTTTCTCTTTTTGTTTCTCCCATGTGGCTTGATAATTTTCTTTTGTAGTATGCTTGAGTTCCTTTCTTTTTGTTTTTTGTGTACCTGTTGTAGATTTTTGATTTGTGATTACCATGGGGTTCATATATTTTGACCCAAAATTAAATCTACTTGATTTAAACTGATAGTCACTGAAGTTCAAGTACATTTCAAAATATCTACATTTTTACCCCCACCCCCACATTTTGTGTTTTTGATCTCATATTTTATAGCTTCATGCTTATCCTTTTACTATTTATTGTAGTTATAGTTGTTTTTACATTTTTTCTTTGTTAGTCAATGTACTGGCTTATTTAATTGATCTTCAATCCTTACTATATATGTTTGCCTTTCTTATTGGGATTTTCCCTTTCCTACAGATTTTATTTCTTTTCCATTTAGAAAATACCCTTCAACATCTTTAGGTTAAGTTTAGTATTGATGAATTATTTTAGTTTTTCTTTGTCTTAGAATTTCTTTATCTTTCCTTTTATTCTAAGTGATAATCTTGCTGGGTAGAGTATCCTAGGTTGCAGGGGTTTTTTTGTTTGTTTGTTTGTTTGTTTTCCCTTTCAGCACTTTCAATACATCATGCTGAATATATCTGCTGCTCCATTCTGGCCTGCAAAGTTTCTGCAGGAAAATAGCTGCTGGTCTTATGAGGATTCCCTTGTGTAAAAACCCTTTGATTTTCTCTTGCTGTCTTTAGAACCCTCTCTTTAACTTTAACTTTGCCACTTTAATTATAATATATCTTTATGTGGTCTGTTTGGGTTCATCTTGTTTGGAATCCTCTGTGCTTATTGTGGTTGGGTATCTGTTTTCTTCTTTAAGTTTGGGAAGTCTTCAGCCATAATTTCTTCAAATACTTTTTGATACCTTTCTTTGCTTTTCTCCTAGAACCCTATAGTGCAAATGTTGTTATATTTAATTGTATCCCATAGATACTATATGTTGCTTTCATTTTTTTATTTTTCTTTCTATCTGCTTTTCTGATTGGGTGACTTCAATTTCCATATTCCAAATCACTAACTCATTCTTCTGTATCATTTAGACTGCTATTTATTTCTTCTAGAGTGCTTCTTATCTTAGATATTAAATTATCTATTTTGATTTGTTCTTCTATATAGTTTCTATTTCCTTGTTAAAAATGATCTGTATTTAGATCAATTATCTTTCCTAATTCAGATAGCATTTTTAATATTGATATTTTGAATTTTTTGGTACATTGTTTACTTCTATTTCATTATTTTATATGAGTTTTCTTTTTCTCTTTCAATTGAGAGCAGTTCCTCTGTCTTTTCATTTTACTTAACTTTTCCTCTATGAAATTAAGTAAAACAATTTCCTATTGTGGCCTTGAAGAGGTATTTTTAGGTGGGAGCATTCCTATGTAGACTACATCTGCCCAGTTCCTTTGGTGGGAGGCCTGGTTTTGATGTGGATGTCAGTCATGTTTTTCCCCAGGGTGTGACAGCCACTTTCACCTTGGTAGGGAGTGTGGCTGGTGATGGAAGAGCTAGAGTCTGTACAGTGTGTGAGGCAGGACTTCTTGTTTGCTCAGTGGCCCTCACCACTCTGTAATGGTCAAGGTCTGTTCCCAAGTTGTTGGAGTGGAAGCCCTATTTCAGGCTCAAGCTGGCTTTGTTACTTTTTAGTGTGTGTTTTTCTTTCTTCCTGAATTGTGACCTTTGCCTCAAAGGAGGGAAGTGCTAAAGCAAATGGGGCCTGTGAATTTACAGATGCCTTATGTGCTGCCTGTGTAGTCATCTGAGGTACCACTCAGATGCAGCCAAAGCCACATCTTTTCCCATGCAATGGATACCCTAGGTCTAGTGCTAGGCTGTGGGTGGAGTGAGCAGGGCCAGGGCATTCACTCTACTTGGGCTGGAGTGTGCAGTTAGACAGTCACAGGAATTCCAAGCCATGCTGCTGTCAGAAGTCTGGGCTGCTTCTGGGGTGCTATTTGAGGAAGCACAAACTATAGCCACTGCTTCCCCACTTGGTCTACACCCTATGCACCTGGGTTGCCTGTGTCCCTAGATCAAGTATTTTACTTTGTCCTGGCCACCCTAGATCCAGTGACAAGCTGTGGTATGAAGTGAGCAGGGCCAAAGGGCTTGCTTGGCTAGGACTGGGGAACATAGCAAGTGGCCATAGGAATACAGGTAGCAGTGCAGCCATCAGCAGTCTAGGCTACTTCTGGGGCACTACTTGAGTAATCACCAACAATAGCCACTGCCACCTCACCTGGGCAAAGCCCTGGGCCCTTGGGTTGCCTCTACATCCTTATATTGAGAGTTTTCCTCAGGTCCTGGCTACCCTAGATCCAGTGCCAAGCTGTGGCATGGAGTGAGTGGGAGTGGGGTGTTCACTCAGCTTAGACTGGGGAATGCAGTGAAAAATTAGCCTCTAGGACTGACCTCTCTCCACCCTGCCTGGGGGAAAGCTGGCACCCATGCATTCCTCACCATTGTAGTTAGGCTTCTATGTCTCAGCAGTTCACAAGCAACCAAGAAGGCTTGTCTCCTATGTGTAGGACCTCAAAACTGAAAATTCCAGTTTATGGCTTGACCCACTCACTTCCTATGGTGAGTGTCCACTTGTATGATCTCCCTTTTCCTCTTAGTCCCCTCCCAAGGGCACAGGTCCCAAGCCAATGCTTTTCTTCACATCCTATTGATTATGTGTGTATCTTTTTTATAGCCTTGGTTGTAAAGGAGTCTTTCTGTCAGTTTCCAGTTAGTTTTCTATGAGAATTGTTCCACATGTAGATGTGTTTTTAATATTCTCCCATCTTGATCTCTTTCTCCCTAGATTTCTTTTAGAAAAAGATTTCTTGTATCAAGCTAAAATTGTTATTCCTGTCACACTTGCTCTTATATCCAGCTCTCCTTCTGGAACCAACCAGAATGTGCCTGCTCCTTCTGCTCCATGACTGTTCAAAGCTCTAAAGACAGAGGGCATATCTCTCTGAGTCTTCTGTTCTTGTAATCTCATTCAGCCACTCTTCATAAGGCAAATTTCTTCTTCTTTCTCTGGACTTCTCACTTCCTTCTGTACACATATTAGACTGCCTGAGCCACTACTAATGGTCTGGGGCCTACAGCTGATGCAGGCTATGTCCATGGTATAGACTAATTAAAAACAAATAAAGTTGGATTATCATCTCCCTTGTTCAGGACACTAGAATTTTACTAATTCCCCTTGAGTTTAAATTAGCTTTATTGGCAACTGCATCACACCATTGACATACTGAATTTACTGATTATTAAAATCTCTTGGAATTTACCACATAAGATGTTTTAAAGTCATATTGACAGTTATCTTTTAATTGAGTTTTGTTACTTGAGTGCAGATTTTGATATTTATCTGCACTTAGCTTACCTTGTTAAACAATTCAAGGAATGTTAGTTATCCAAGAAATACAAATTAAACTGGCATATTATTTGAGGACTGTTAAATTAGCAAATATATATTTCTTTAATTTGTAAAACCCAGGATTTTGGTGGGTACAGGAAAAGATATTCTGTGGGAGTGAATTTGGTACAAACATCTGGAGAGCAATTTGGCAATAAATAGCAAAAAGAAAAAAAAATTAAGTGCATTCTCCACACCCAATAATTTTCTTATAAGAATTTATCCTAAGAAAATTATCAGAATCATACAAAACACACACACACGCACATGCACATGCACACACACACACGTATAACATTGAACAATTGAGAACAACCTAAATACTCAACAAGAAAGATTTGGTTAGATTGCTGTTTTCATGGAAGAGGTGGATCTCTGGCTAGGTCTTAAGAATGCTCTGGATTTGGGAAAGCAATGCAGAGCAGATAAAGTATAATTTTCCTACCAGGACACAGCTACCCAGAGCCACCCAAGGAAAACGTAGCCTTGGATGCTCAGGTACACAGTGGATTAGAATCTCTCCCAAGTAAAGAAACTGAAAATGCTCTAAGGACCTAGAAAAGGCTGAATTGGACTTAGAGATAAAACTCAGCTGCTGCCACACACACAAAAGAATTGGTTAAATAAAAAATAATTATCAAGGTAACATCACAATATATGTAACCTTTTGCAAATTGATTAGCAATTATATCAATGCCCCTATTTCATTCTTAGGTCAGTTTTGACTTAATAATGTGAAGTTTGGGGAGTCTCCTAAAAAGTAATAAACGAACAATTCGAATTTAAGTATGGCCATTAACATCATATATAAAACCCTTAAGGGCATAAAAATATGTATATTGTTAAATATTGGAAGTAAATATGTTACAAGAATATATGCACAATTTTATCTCAATGTTATAAACAAACATATACATATATATAATTACATATGTAATAATTGTATGAAAGTTTCTATTAAAGTATATGCTCCCAAATATTAATAACAATTATTTTGAATAATGGGTATTATGGACTGAATGTTTCTGTCCACTCAAAATTCATATATTGAACCCTAATTTCCAATGTGATGATGTTTAAAGGTGAGGTATTTTTGAGAGATAATTGTGTTTAGATGAGTCTATGAGAGTAAGTAACACCACAAAGGGATTTGTGTCCTTTTACAAAATTAGAAAGGAGGCCAGAGATCTCTACTTTTCTACCTTATGAAAACACAGTGAGGAGGTGGCCTACTGCAAGCCAGGAAGAGGATTCTAATGAGGATTAAAATTTGCTAGAATCTTTTTTTTTAAATTGATGTATAGTTGATATACAATATGTTACAGTTGTACAATATAGTGATTCACAATTTTTAAAGCTTATATTTCATTTATAGTTATTGTAATACATTTGGGATATCCATGATGTATGATATACCCTTGTAGTTTATTTTATATCAAATAGATTGTACCTCTTAATCCCCTACCCCTGCATTGTCTCTTCCTCCTTCCTTTTCCCCACTGGTAACCACTAGTTTTTTCTCTATTTCTGTGAGCCTGTTGCTGTTTTGTTATATTCACCAGTACAGTTTGTTGTATTTTTTAGATTTAACTTATCAGTGATCTCATACAATATTTGTCTTTCTCTGTCTGACTTAGTTCACTTAGCATAATGTCCTCCAAGTCCATCCATGTTGCTGGAAATGGCAAAATTTCATTATTTTTATGGCTAAGCAGTATTTTCCTGTGTGCTATATATCACACACATACACACACACATATATATATGTTGCATCTTTATCCATTCATCTGTTGATGGACACTGAGATTGCTTCCACATCTTGGCAATTGTAAGTAATGTTGCTAAGAATGTTGAAATGCAAGAGTCTTTTCAAATTAGTATTTTTGCCTTTTTTTCTTTTTTCAGATATGCACCCAGGAGTAGAAATTGCTGGAACATATTGTAGTTCTATTTTCAGTTTTTTGAGAAACCTCCATACTGTTTTCCACAGTGGCTGCACCAATTTGCATTCCCACCAAGAGTGGAGGAGTAACCTTTTCTTCACATCCTTACCAACATTTGTTATTTGTGGTCTTTCTAATGATAGCCATTCTGAAAGATGTGAGGTATCTCATTGTGATTTTGATTTTCATTTCCCTGATGATTAGGGATGTTGAGCATCTTTTCATGTGCCTGTTGCAAATCTGCCATAATCCTTATATTGGACTTCCCAACCTCCAGAACTATGAGAAATAAATGTCTGCTGCTTAAACAACACAGTCTGAGGTATTTTGTTATGGCAGCCTGAGCTGACTAATACAGTGAGTTTTGAGATAATTTTTACTTTTATTATTTCACGGTATTTACAAAATAGTCCATAATGAGCATGTATTAATTTTATAATTAATAATTATTTTTAAAACATTTTATCTTGTTTAGTTAGGCCTACTAATTTAGCCTGCTGAGGTTTTGGGGGCTCAAGTCTGTCAATTAGAATCTTACTCACATTTCCCAGCGTAGAGGACTTGCATCCATGCATCCAGTCACCCATTTCCTCATCCAAACCATATTTAATACAGTTTACCAGAATTCATCTGAATAATGAATTGACTTAGGGCATACAATTGAAGAGTAACTGCAACAACATTGTTATATGATGGGGGGGAAGAACAGCTTGAGAATTGAGATACCTTGTTTTTCATATCTATTATATCTTTATGTCTGTGACCTAAAGCAAATAAATTCCCCTTTCAGGGTCTCTTGTTTTACAGTTGTAAAATGAGCTGAGAAGAATATTGGACTAAGTAAATTTTAAAGTATTTTCCAACTTGAGATATTTTGAGTATGGGTTTCAAGGTTGTTGATGAACCAGGAGAGGGCTCACAGAACTGATATGTGAACTGACAGAGGGGTGGACAGATGGTATAGATATTTTATATACAAAATATAGTAAAATGTTAAAAATATAATCTAGATGGAAGGCATGGAGGTATTAATTATAAAATTTGTTCAACTCCTATATGATTGAACATTTTAATTAAAAATTGAGGATTGATAATTCAACAGCCATGAGAAATAGTTTTAACTGGAGAACAAAGGAGCAAGAAAAGAGACTAAAGACTCCAAGAAGTGATGAGGATTAAGAATTTTCTAGATAGCCTTTGAATGACACTTACCAAAAGTAGGTAAATGACTAATTAAAATATTAGATCTAGCTCCATTCAACACAACAAACACTTAGGGAACATCTGTTATGTGCCAGGAATTGTGTTACACCTAGGAACTCAAAGATGAAAAAGATATGTCCCTTGATCTGGAGGAGCTCCAGCTATAACAGGCCAAACAGATACATAAACAGATAATTTGTCTATGATATTATGTAAGCCTGAAAATAAGAAAATAATCTGAAAATAATATTATGGTATTTTATATTTTACACTGCTGTTGATGTGTTGATGATAAACTAAAAATATCAAAAAGATTGTATTTCATAAGACTGAGTCCAAACTGATAGTGAAATGTTTGAAAATTCATTTACTAGAGAACTCACAGAAAAATGATAACCAATAATTTATCAATTGGTGAACATTTATCATGTACTAGACAATGCTTCCTCTCTGTATTTGCACTGGCCATAAAATCCTCCTAACATGCTTAACAGCTAGAAAGGCAGGTAACAGCTCTACTCTTTGGATGAAGAAATTGGAGTACAAGAACACTAAATATCTTGCCCAATGGCACATAGATAGTAAGTATTTGAAGTGTAATTTGAACCTACACTGCTTAATTTTATATCCCATTCTCTTAACCGGTCTCTCAAATTAATTTTTATTCATTTCTACATTATTTGAACTCCTGTCACAAATAAGCTGGGGGTGGGATGAGCAGTCAAAATTTTGAAAAATATATTGAATAAATTTTTGGAACTGGATAAAGGAGGGCATCTTAGAGGGAGCAGTATTTGGTAGAAAACACTCTTGGTAAGTTGTCTGTGACAAAGCTGAGGAACTGAGTTTGTTTAGACTCAAGCAAAAGATTAAGGTCAATCTAATTTAGGAAGAAATATGAATGAACATAATAATCTGAAAAGGAAATGCAATTTGAACTCATCAATTTCTCTTCTGGGAGTTAATCTTAAGGATAAAGACAAATGTGTGAAAGCGTTTATATTTATGTACCAGAATGTCCATTGAAATGTAAACTTTGATAGCAATAAGTTGAAAAATATGATCCTAAGTTCAGGAACTAGACAAGGATGTCCACTCTCACTATTTTATTGGACGTAGATTTGGAAGTCCTAACCACAGCAAAGAGAGAAGAATTTAAAAATAAAAAATCCAAATTGGAAAGAAAGAAGTAAAACTGTCACTGCAGGTGGTATGACACTATACAAAGAAAATCCTAAAGATGCCACCAGAAAAGTACTAGAGCTCATCAATGAATTTGGTAAGGTTTTAGGATAGAAAATTAATATACAGAACTTTGTTACAAATTATCAGAAAGAGAAATTCAGGAAACAATTTCATTTACCACTGCACC
The DNA here is from genome assembly GCF_048773025.1 of Camelus bactrianus. Taxonomy (NCBI): domain Eukaryota; kingdom Metazoa; phylum Chordata; class Mammalia; order Artiodactyla; family Camelidae; genus Camelus; species Camelus bactrianus. Next base: position 46,563,105 of record NC_133575.1, read on the forward strand.
AAAAAGAATAAAATACCTAGGAATAAACCTACCTAAGGAGGCAAAAGACCTATACTCTGAAAACTATATGACACTAATGAAAGAAATTAAAGATGGCACAGATGGAAAGATATATCATGTTATTTGACTGGAAAAATTAATACTGATAAAATGACCATACTACCCAAGGCAATTTACAGATTCAGTGCACTCCTTATCAAAATGCCAATGGCATTTTTAATAGAAATAGAAGAAATGATTTTAAAATTTGTATGGGAATGTAAAAGAACTCGGAAGAGCCAAAACAATTTTGAGAAAGAACAGAGCTGAAGGAATCATACTCCCTGACTTCAGACTCTACTACAAAGCTACAGTAACCAAAACAGTATGGTACTGATCCCCAGACACATTGATCAATGGAACAGAATAGAGAGCCCAGAAATAAACCCACACATTTACAGTCAACTAACCTATGACAAAGGAGGCAAGAATATACAGTGGGGAAAAGACAGTCTCTTCAATAAGTGATACTGGGAAAACTGGACAGCTACCTGTAAAAGACTGAAATTAGAACATTCTTGAACACCATATACAAAAAAAAAAGAAAGAAAAAAACTCATAATGGATTAAAGACCTAAATGTAAGATAAGATACTGTAAAATTCCTAGAGGAAAACATAGGAAGAACACTCTTTGACATAAATTGCAGCAATTTTTTCTTGGATATGTCTACTAAAGTAAAGGAAATAAAAACAAAAATAAACAAATGAGACCTATTGAACTTAAAAGCTTTTGCACAACCAAGGAAACCACTGCCAATAAGAAAACACAACTTACTAAATGGGAGAAAATATTTGCAAATTATGTGATCAATAATGGATTCATATCCAACTTATATAAACAGCTCATACAACTCAAAAAAAATGATTATAAAGTGGGCAGAAGACATGACTAGACATTTTTCCAAAAAGGAAATGCAGATGGCCAACAGGCACATGCAAAGATGCTCAATATCACTTATCATCAAGCAAATGCAAATCAAAACCATAATGATCACCTCATAACAGTCAGAATGGCCATCATTCAAAAGTCCACAAACAATAAATGCTGAAGAGGCTGTGTAGAAAAGGGTACCATCCTACACTGTTGGTGGGAATCAAGTTTGGTGCATCCATTATGGAAAACAGTATGGAGATTCCTCAAGAGACTAAACATAGACTTATCATATGATCCAGCAATCCCACTCCTGGGCATATATCCAGAGAGAAACTTAATTCAAAAAGATACATGCTACCCAACGTTCATAGCAGCACTATTTACAATAGCCAAGACATAGAAACAACCTAAATGTCAATCAACAGATGACTATATAAAGAAGTTGTGGTGTATGTATACAATGAAATACTACTCAGTCATAAAAAGAATAATGTCATTTGCAGCAACATGAATGGACCTGGATAATGCCATTCTAAGTGAAATAAGCCAGAAAGAGAAATAAAAATACCATATTATATCACTTATATGTGGAATCTAAAATAAAATGAACTCACTTACAAAACAGAAACAGACTCACATAGAAAACAAACTTATGGTTACCAAGCGAAGAAAGAGGTGGGATGGGATAAATTGGGAATTTGATATTTGCAGATACTAACTACTTTTTATAAAATAGATAAACAACAAGTTTATACTTTATAACAAAGGGAACTGTATTCAGTATCTTTTAGTAAGGATGATGAAGAAGAATACGAAAATGAGTAACTTTATGTCCCTATATGACTGAAGTATTGTGCTGTACACCAGAAATTAGCACAACATTGTAAACTGACTACATTTCAATAAAAATATACTTTAAAAAAGAACACAAATAACAAGTGTTGGTAAGGATGTGGAGAAAATTGATCTCTCATTCACTATTGGTGAGAATTTAAATTATTGCAGCCACTCAGAAAAGCAATATGGAGGTTGTTCAAAAACTAAATTAAAACTACCATATGCTCCAGAAATCCCACTCCTGGGTATATTTCTGGGGTGAAAAAAGACACTAATTCAAAAATATAAATGCACCTCAATATTCCTAGGAGCATTATTTACAATTGCCAAGATATGGAAGGACCCCCAAGTTTTCATCAATAGATGACTGGATAAAGATGTGGTGTAGAAGGGGATCGGCCAAAATGGTGGAGTAGAAGGATGCTCATAGCTCATCCTCTCCCACAAATACACCAAAACTCACATCCACAGACCCACCCAGTCAACCAGAGCACCTGCTGAACTCCAACAGAACATCGCCCTCTTCAAAAGACAAAGACGCCATGAATCTGGTAGGAGAAAAGGAAAAAAGAAAGATGAAAAAGCAAAACAGAGTGGGACCAGTCCTTTGGGGAGGAAGCAGCAAAGGAGGAATAGCTCTCATTCACTGGGTCTCACCCTCTCTAACGGAGAGGTCAGCAGGACAGAGGGGGAATCTCTGAGGCTTGGATCTGTACAGAGCAACCTTTGAACAACAGAACTAAGCTAAATAGGCACAGAGGGCCTCGGCAAAACCCAGCCCTAGGAAGCAAAGTGGCAGGTGGGGGACAGGACAGGCTTCCCAAGCTCGGTGAAGGAATGGGGCAGGCTGCACAGAGGTGACCCCAGGGGACTGCAGGGTGCTGCATGCTATGAATGAGTGGGTATACAGGGCAAAACAACCTGGGCCCTCCATAAAATATGAAACAAAAAACAATACAGCTGGTGTGCCCTGGGGGGAAGAGTGCTGTACCCACTACCTCAAAAAACCCACTGAATCAGTTTTTGGGAGAAGAGAGGTGGGGCTCAGCCAAAGCCGCCATATATTCCAGAGCTTAGCACCCAGGCAGGGGTGGGATCAAAACCTGAATCCGTACCTAAGGGCTTAACAGCCTCAAAGGTGAGAAGGAAACGTTTACAGCCGGAAGCAGATAGGATTTTTCTGTCTTGGTACCTCCGAGAACACGTGACTCAAGACAAACAAACAATTAGCTGAGTTTTGGCATGGAGCAGGGACGGGGCTGTTCTGCAGTCTTCCCTGAGCCCGCCTATGGAGCACAGACCCGAGTTGGAGTAGGCAGCTGCACAGAGGAGGGGAGCGACCAGCACTGGGCGAGGGCGGGTGGCCACCCACCTTCCCTGAAGGAGAGTAGCACCTGACTGCGGTTCTGGAAGGGGGTGCGACATGCCCACCTACCTTGTGGGAGCACAGCATCTGACCACAGCATCAGGAGGCGTGACCCACCTAAACACCTTGTAAGAGCACCATGCAAGACTGCAGTGTTGGGAGAGGGTGTGATCTGCTTGCTAACAAGCAATGGAAGCAGCACAGACCAGGGGGAACAATGGAGGGCCTCTGGAAGCAGAGAGCTCAGTTCACACAGTAGGGAGAGGACAGAAAGGCCGTTTGATAAAATCATTAAGAGCACCATTCTCCACGTGAACACATCCACTTTCGTTTCTTTTTCTTTTTTTAATCTGTTCTGTTTTCTATTATCTTTTTAATATTTACATTTTAAACAATTGTATATGTCTCCAGTTTTAATCCCTTTTAAGTTTTTCTTTGAAAATATTTTTATATTATTATTTTTAAAATCCACATCACTTTCATTTCTATTTCTCTTGGTTTCGATCTCCTGTTGTTGATTATACACAAATTTCAAATTATTTTTATTCTCTACTCCTTTTTTTAAGGTCTTTAAAAGATATCTCAACATGATTGTTATTTTGCTTCAACTTATTCTTCTGTTACTGATTATACACGGATTTCAAACTTTTTTATTTCTCTCCATTCTTTCAAAATTCTCTTTGTTTAAAGTTTTATACCACCATAGGCTTTAGATTGATAAATAAATAATATCTTAAGGACCACAGTAGATAACATACTCCATATGCCAAAGTGCCAGAGAAATATGAGCAAGATGAAGAAGCAGAGGAACCACTCCTAATTAAAAGAGCAAGAGAAATCCACTGAAAGAATGATCAATGAAATAGACATTGATGGCCTACTTGATCAAGATTTCAAAAAAGGAGTGATCAAATTACTGAAGGAACTAAAAGAGATAGTTTAGAGATATAAAATATGTCAAAAATGAAAGATATAAAGAAGAGCCAAGGAAAATTGAAAAACTCATTTGCTGTACAAAACAGGCTACATAATGCAGAGGAATGAATAAGTGACCTAGAAGACAGGACAACAGAAAGCGCCCAATCAGAACAGCTGAGAGAAAAACAAGTAAAAAACAATGAAAACAATATAAGGGACCTATGGGATAGTATACAGCAAGCCAATCTACACATACTAGGGGATCCAGAAGGGGAAGAAAGATCAAATGGAACTGAAAAGGTATTTGAAGAAATCATGACTGAAAACTTCACAAATCTAAAGAAGGAATCAGATATCAAAGTAGAGGAAGTTCAGAGGGTCCCAAACAGGAAGAACCCAAACAGACCCACACAAAGACATATAATAAAGGAGGTCAGGGTCAAGGATAAAGAAATGATACTAAAGGCAGCAAGAGAAAAACAAAGAGTGAGTCACAAGAGAACCCACATAAGGCTCTCAGCTGATTTCTCTACAAAAACATTACAGGCCAGAAGGGAGTGGCAAGATATATTCAGAAAGGTCATCCTTTAGAGTAGAAGGAGAGGTAAAGAACTCCAAAGACAATAAAAAACTAGAAGAGTTTAGCAACACAAAAATATACACTTTTTTAAAATTTTTGTTCTTGGTAGGATGGATTTGGGCTTATATTACTATCTGTTTAATACAAACAGTTAAAGTAATGGGTTAATAGACTTACAAAAAAGGGTAACCAGAAGCCAGAAACTTATAAGTGAGTCACAAAAACTAAATAAAATCTAAGATAATACAAAGGAAAATTATCAAACCAAAAAGGAAGAAGAAAGAAACAAAGAAGAAATACCAAATCAACTACAAAAATAAGTTCAAAATGGCAATAAACACACTTCTATCATTACTTACTGTAAATGCTAATGGACTAAATACTCCAGTCTAAAGACATAGAGTGGCAAACTGGATAATAAAGCAAGAACCTTCAATAAACTGCATACAAGAGGCCCACTTTAGGGAGAAGGACACATATAGATTGGGAATGAAAGGATGGAAAAGGATATTCCATGCAAATAGAAAAGCCAGAAAAGGAGGTGTCCCAATACTGATTTCAGAGAAACTAGACTTTAAAACAAAGGCCGTAAAGAAAGATAAAGAAGGACATTTTATAATGATTAAAGGAGTAATACAAGATGGGGATATTACACTCATTAATATATATGCACCCAATATAGGAACATCTAAGTGCATAATGTAATTACTAGCACAGATAAAGGGGAAAATTGATGGGAATACAATCATTGCTGGAGATTTTAACACTGCATTAACATCACCAGACAGATTTTCCAGACAGAAATTAAATAAGGCAACAGAGAAATTAAATGATACAATAGAAAAATTAAATTTGGTTGATATTTTCAGAGCATTACACCCCCCAAAAATAGGATATAAATTGTTTTCAAGTGCACATGGAATATTTTCTAGGATTGATCATGTACCTGGACACAAAAGAAGCCTCAAAAATTTTAAGAAGATAGAAATTGTCTCAAGCATTTTACTGACCACAATGCCATAAAACTAGAAGTCAGCTACAGAAAAACAAAGGAGAAAAAAAGGAAAGTATGGAGACTAAACAACATGTTACTAAAAAACCAATGGGTCAGTGAAGAAATCAAAGTTGGAATTTAAAAATACCTCGAGAGAAATGAAAATGAAAACACAACCACACAAAATTTATGGGAAGCAGCAAAAGCAGTGCTAAGAGGGAAGTTTATAGAGATACAGGCCTTCCTCAAAAAAGAAGAACAATTTCAAATAAACAATCTAACCCACCAGCTAAAATTATTAGAAAGAGAAGTGCAAAAAAGCCCAGAAGTCAGCAGGAGGAAGGAAATAATAAACCTCATGGAGGTAATAAATAAAATAGAGATTTAAAAAATAGAAAAATTCATTCTAACCAAAAGTTCATTTTTTTAAAGAGTAAATAAAATCAACACACCTCTGGCCAAATTCAAAAGAAGAAAAGAGAGAGCACAAATTAGCAAAATAAGAAAGGAAAATGGAGAAGTTACAACAAATGACATAGAAATACAGAATATCATTTGAGAATATTTTAAACAACTATATGGAAACAAACTGGAAACCCTGGAAGAAATGGACAAGTTTCTGGAAAAATACCCTCCACTAAGATTGAAACAGAAGAAACTAACCACTTGAACAAACCAATCACCAGAAATGAAATTGAATTAGTAATAAAAAACCTCCATACAAACAAAAGTCCAGGACAAAATGCCTTCACTGGGGAACTTTATTAAACATACAAGAATAACTCATATCAGTCCTTCTCAAACTCTTCCAGAATATTGAAAAATAGAGAGTGCTCCCAAACTCATTCTGTTAATCCACCATCACCCTGATACCAAAACCAGGCAAAGACACTACCAAAAAAGAGAATTACAGACCAATATCACTGATGAACACAGATGCCAAAATCCTCACCAAAATATTAGCAAATAGAATCCAACAACACATAAAAAAGATCATAAACCATGAACAAGTTGGATTTATCCCAGGAAAATAAGGATGGTACAACATATGCAAATCAATCAGTGTGATACACCACATCCACAAAAGAAAGGACAAAAACCACATGATCATCTCAATAGATGCAGAAAAAGCATTTGATAAAATTGAACATCCATTTATGATAAAAAAAAAAACCCTCACCAAAGTGGGTATAGAGGGAACATATCTCAACATAATAAAAGCTATTTATGACAAGCCAACAGCCAGCATGGTACTTAATGTTGAAAAACTGAAAAACTTCCCACTAAAATCTAGGACCAGACAAGGTTGTCCACTCTTACCAATTCTATTCAACATAGTACTGGAAGTCCTAGCAAGAGCAATAGGAGAAGAAAATGAAATAAAATGAATTCAAATTGGAAAATAGGTAAAAGTGTCACTATATGCAGATGGCACAATACTATATACAGAAAAAACACTAAGAAAAAAGAGAGAGCAAAAATAAGCAAAATAAAAAAGGAAAATGGAGAAATTACAACAAATAATAGAAATACAGAATTTCATACAAGAATATTATGAAAAACTATGTGGAACAAAACTGGTTAACCTAGATGAGATGGACAAGTCTGGAAACATACAGTCAACCAAGATTTCATCAAGAAGAAACTGACCACTTGAACAAACCAATCACTAGAAATGAAATCAAAATTGTGTTAGAAAATCTCCCTACAAATAAAAGTCCAGGACCTGACGGCTTCACCAGGGAATTCTACCAAACATACAAAGAGGAATTCATACCAGTCCTTCCCAAACTCTTCCAGAAGATTGAAATGGAGAGGATACTCTCAAACTCATTTTATGAAGCCACCATAACCCTGATACCAAAACCAGGCAAAGACACTATCAAAAAAGAGAATCACAGACCAATATCACTGATGAACACAGATGCAAAAATTCTCACCAAAATATTAGCAAATAGGATCCAACAGCACATAAAAAAGATTATATGTCATGATCAAGTGGGGTTCATTCCAGGGACACAAGGGTAGTTCAACATATGCAAATCAATCAATGTAATACATCACATCAACGAGAAAGAACAAAACCACATGATCATCTCAAAAGATGCAGAAAAAACATTTGATAAAATTCAGCATGCATTTATCATAATAATTCTGACACAAATGGGTATAGAGGGAACATATCTCAACATAATAAAAGCTATTTGTGACAAACCTACAGACAGCAAAGTACTCAAAAGTGAAAAACTCATAAGCTTCCCACTAAAATTTGGGATGAGGAAATGATGCCCACTATCACCACTCCTATTCAACATAGTCTTAGAAGTCTTAGCCACAGCAATCAGGAAAGAGAGTGAAGTAAAAGCGATCCAAATTGGAAAAGAAGAGGTAAAAGTGTCATTATATGCAGATGGCATGATACTATATATAGAAAACCTGAAAAGGTCCATACAAAAACTACTAGAACTAATTGAAGAATTCAGCAAGGTAGCAGGTTACAAGATTAATGTTCAAAAATCAGTTGCATTTCCTTACAGTAATGATGAATTAGTGGGGAAAGAAAGTAAAGAACCAACCCCCGTTAATGTAGCATGCAAAGTAATAAAATACATAGGAATAAATCTAACCAAGGAGGTGAAAGACTTATACATGGAGAATGACAAAGCATTCATTAAGAAATTAAAGAAGAATCATAAAAATGGGAAGATATTGCATGCTCCTGGACCAGAAGAATCAATATTGTTAAAATGGTCATACTGCCCAAGGCAATCTACAGATTGAATGCAATCCCTATCAAATTACCCAGGACATATTTCACAGAACTAGAACAAATCATAATAAAATTTATATGGAACCACAAAAGACCCAGAATTGCCACAGTATTACTGAAGAAAAAGAGGCTGGAGGAATAACCCTCCCAGACTTCAGACAATACTATAGAGCTACAGTCATCAAGACAGCATGGTATTGGTACAAAAACAGACATATAGACCAATGGAACAGAATAGACAGCCCAGAAATGAACTTACAAAATTTTGGTCAACTAAACTATGACAAAGGAGGCAAGAATATACAATGAAATAAAAACAGTCTCTTCAGCAAATGGTGTTGGGAAAACTGGACAACAGCATGTAAATCAATGAAGCTAGAACACTCCCTTACACCATACACAAAAATAAACTCTAAATGGATCCAACACTTAAACATAAGACAAGATACAATAAATCTCCTAGAAGAAAATATAGGCAAAACATTATCTGACATACATCTCAAAAACGTACTCCTAGAACAGTCTACTCAAGCAATAGAAATAAAAGCAAGAATAAACAAATGGGACCTAATGAAATTTACAAGCTTCTGCACAGCAAAGGAAACCATAAGTAAAACAAAAAGACAACCTACAGAATGGGAGAAAATTTACAAGCAATTCTCCAAGAGAGAAGTACAAATGATCAATAGACACATGAAAAAATGCTCAATATCATTAATTATCAGAGAAATGCAAATCAAAACTACAATGAGGTATCACCTCACACCAACCAGAATGGCTATCATTCAAAAGTCCACAAATGACAAATACTGGAGAGGCTGTGGAGTAAAAGGAACCCTCCTACACTGCTGGTGGGAATGCAGTTTGGTGCAACCATTGTGGAAAACAGTATGGAGATTCGTCAAAAGAATAAAATAGACTTACTGTACGATTCAGCAATCTCACTCCTGGTCATATATCCAGAGAGAACCCTAATTCAAAAAGACTCCAGCACCCCAATATTCATAGCAGCACTATTTCCAATAGCCAAGACATGGAAACAACCCAAATATCCATTAACAGATGACTGGATAAAGAAGTAGTGGTATATTTATACAATGGAATGCCACTCAGCCATAAAAAAAGAATAAAATAATGTCACTTGCAGCAACAGGGGTGTCCCTGGAGAATGTTATTCTAAGTGAAGTCAGACAGAAAGAGAAAGAAAACTATCATATGATATCACTCATATGTGGACTCTTAAAAAAAAGAGAGAGAAATGAATTTATATATAAAAAAGTAACAGACTCACAGGTGTAGAAAGCAAACTTATGGTTACCATGGGGGAAGGGGGTGGGAAGTAATTAACTGGGAGTTTGAGATTTGCAGGTACTGACTGGTATATACAAAGTCGATTAACAAGTTTATGCTGTATAGCACAGTTAACTATATTTGATACTCTTTAATAGCTTTCAGCGAAAGAGAATATGAAAATGAATGTATGTCTATTCATGTATGAGTGAATAATTGTGCTGCACATCAGAAATTGACACAACATTGTAAACTGATCATACCTCAATAAAAAAAATAAATAACCCAATCATGTATATAAATGGGAGGCAGCAAAAGCAGTACTTAGAGGGATTTTCATAGCAATACAGGCCTTCTTCAAAAAAAAATTTTTTTTTTAATAAACAACCTAAACTACCACCTAGGGAATTAGGAAAAATTAAACCTAAAGTCAGAAGGAGGAAGTAAATAATAAATATCAGAGGGGAAATAAACAAGATAGAGTTTTTAAAATCAATAGAAAAAATCAATAAAACCAAGAGCTTGGTTTTTGAAAGAATAAACAAAATTGATCAACCTCTTGCCAGGCTAACTGAGAAGGAAAGACAGAGGGCACAAATAATTTTTTTAATTTAAAGGAAAAATAACAATGAAGACTGAAATATATAAAAGAAAAATAAAAGAAAGACTGCTATGAACAATTTAATGACAACAAATTGGACAACCTAGAAGAAATGGACCGATTTCTAGAAACATACAGCTCAACAAAACTGAATCAAGAAGAAATAGATAATTTGAACAGACCGATCTCTAGATGTGAAATAGAATCTGTAATTTTACATGCCCTGCAAACAAAAATCCAAGACTTGGTGGCTTCACTGGGAAATTTTACCAAGCATGCCATAAGAATTCACACTGATTCTTTTCAAACTCTTTCAAAATATTGAAGAGGAGGAAACACTCCCAACATCATTCAATGAAGCCACCATCAATCCAATATCAGACAAAGAAATACAAAAAAAAAACAGAAAATCACAGATCAATATCATTGATGAATACAGATGCAAAAATTCTCAACAAAGTATTAGCAAACAGAATCCAACATTAAAAATATACACCATGATCAAGTTGGATTCATCTCAGGGTCACAAGGATACAAGGATGGTTCAATATATGCAGGTCAATCAGTGTGATACATCACATCAGCAAAATTAATGACAAATACCACATGATCAATAGATACAGAAAAATCATTTGATAATATTCAACATCCATTCATGACAAAAACTCTCACCAAAGTGAGTATAGAAGGAATATATTTTAACATAATAAAAGCTATTTATTACAAACCCACAGTCAACATAATACTCAACAGTAAAAAAATTGAAAATCCTCCTGCTAAAATCTGGAACAGGACAAGGATGCCCACTCTCATTACTTCTATTCAGTATAGCATTGGAAGTCATAACCACAGCAATTAGACAAGAAAAGAAAAGAAGATGTATCCAAATTGGAAGGGAAGGGGTAGAACTGTCATTATATGCAGATGATGTGATAATATATATAGAAATCTCTAAGGATTCCATATAAAAACTACTAGAACTGATAAACAAAGTCACCAAGGTAGCAAGATACAAGATTAAAATACAGAAATCTGTTGTATTTCTTTACACTAACAATGAAATATCAGAAAGGGAAAGTAAAATAATAATGTCTTTTAAAATTACATCAAAAATAAAATACTTAGGAATAAACCTGATTAAGGAATTGAAAGACTTGTACACTAAGAACAACAAAACATTGGTAAAGGAAATTGAAGTTGATTTAAAGAAATAGCAAAATGCCCATGACCTTGGATTGGAAGAATTAATATTGTTAACATGATCATATTAACTAAGGCAATCTACAGATTCTACACAATCCTTATCAACTTACTAATGCCATTTTTTTTCACAGAATGATGACAAATAAATCTAAAATTTGTTTGGAACGTAAAACACTCTGAATAGCCAAAACAATCCTGAGAAAGAAGTACAAAGCTGGAGGTATTATGCAACCTGATTTCAAACTACTACAAAGCTACAGTAATAAAAATAGTATGGTACTGACACAAAAACAGACACATAGATCAATGGAACAGAATAGAGAGCCCAGAAGTAAGTCCCCATATCATATGATTTCACTTATATGTTGATTCTAAAAAAATGGACAAACATAACATACTAGAAACAGACTCATAGATACAAAGTACTAACAGATTGTCAGGGGAGGTGAGTAGCAGGATGAGTGAAATAGGTGAGGAAGATCAAGAGGTACAAATCTCCAGTTACAAAATAAATGAGTCACAGAGGTGAAATCTACAGCATGGGGGAATGTGGTCAATAGCACTGTAACACCTTTGTATGATGACAGATGCTAACTATACTTATAATGGTGATAATTTTGTAATGTATGTAAGTGCCAAATCACTATGTGTGCACCTGGAACTAACATGATGTTGCACTTCAATTATATTTCAATAAAAACTAATTTAATGTGATCCTGAATTGGAAATGTCTCACATATCTGGCAGAATTTGTACTAACTCAAATCCTATCTGGAGGAATTACTCAAAGAATTCTCACAAACAAAATTTCAAGGATAATGACACTTTCTCAGGCCACAAGAAGAAAGAATAAAAAGCAACATCAGATCTCTCATATATTTAGATGCTGAGAATTGTCAAAAACAGAGTATAAAATGATTTAATATTTATTGGATAAAAGAGAAATTTTAAGTAAGGAATAAGACAATATAAAGATTACATATGAAGTTTTAAAAATATAACATAGAAATAAAAAGTGTAAAATTGTCATTAAATATTCAATGAACAAATTAAAACAGAAGATTTGACACAACTAGAGAAAGAATTCATAAACTGGAAAATATTTCTAAACAAATGATCTAGACCACAATACAGAATAATAAAACTTGGAAACTATGAAATAGAGGTTAGTAGTCATAAGAAAAAGAATCACATAGACTAACATATGTCTAATTGGGGGTCCAGAAGTAGATAATAAAGACAATGGGAAAGAAGAAAAATTTAAATGTAAAATGCTGTAAATATGCAAGAATTATTGAAATATTCCAATACTCAGAATCATGAATTCAAATAAACTTCTTCCAGGATAAGGAAAAGAAATCCATTGTTAGCACCATTATAGTTAACCTAAAGAAACCCTCTTTTCCTCAAAAAAAGAAAAAAAAGAAAAAGAAAAAGATCTAGAATAGCAACCAAAACATAAAGATAGAAAATACAAAGGAATGGAAATTAGACTGATGAATTACTGCTCAACAGCAAAATGGAAATCAGAAAACAGTAGAACTTCAATTTGCTAAAAATAAAAAATCAATACAGAATTACACAACCAGAAAAACTATCTTTCAAGACAAAGGATGACTTAAAGACATCTTCAGAAAAATAAAAACAAAGAATGGGTTTACTACCTACAGAGATTTTCTTAAGAATGAAAATCAGGTGGATGAGACATAAACCTAGGTGAAAGATATGAAATGCAAGCAGGAATAGTCAGCAGATATTCACAAATATTGAGATAAATCTAAACATGCATTAATTGCATAAAACAGTGGAATTGTATTTAATGTAAGGGGGTAAGATGGGGTAAAACTAAAATATTTAATAGAAATAGCATATAATTTAGAATTGGATGATTGTAGTTAAAGTATTCTAAAATACTCTATCATTTATGAGGAAGGTCAAATCATGAATTAAAATTAGAATTTTGTTAGTTAAATATGCATGTTAATATAGCTAAATACTAAAAGACTAAACAGAGCATATAACTTCCAAATGATAGAGGGAGAAAAATACAGTGTAAGAAGGAAAATCTCCATTATTCCAAAATATGGTAATAAGTCAGGAAAAAGGGAGGAATTTAATAAATAGGACAAATAAGTGCATAAAAAGAAATTAAAAACATCAGCAGTCACAATAAGTTTACCTTGTTAAAGATAAAGGCCATCAGACTATTTTTTAAACCCTGCTGTAAACAATTCAAAAGAGATACATCTAAAACAGAAGGGCACAGCTAGGCTGAATGTAAAAGTATGGGAAAGGATATAATAGGCAAATACTAACAGTGGAAAAAAGATTAGTATGGCTATGTTAATATTAGTCAAAATCGACTATAAAGCAAAATGCATTAGTAGAGATTAAGGTCATTGTATAGTGACAAAATGATCAATTCCTCATTAATATATAACAAATATAAATGTATATGTGTCTAACAACATAGGCTGAAGTTTTATAAACAAAAAATAACAGAATGATAAGGAGAAATAGACAAACTATACAATCACTGTGGAGAATTTAACACGTTTCTCTCAGTATTGATCAAGCAGACAAAGAGTCAGTAAAGACATAGAGCACCTGAACAAAATGATAAACAGATCTGAACTATTGGACATTTATAGAATTTTGCACCCAGAAATTGGAGAATACATATTATTTTTAAGTATGTATGAACATTTATGAAAATTGACCATGTGCTAGGCCATAAGACTAACTCCAACAATTTCAGAGGATTGGCATCCTGCAGCACAACAAAATGCATTAATTTCAAAAAGATAAAGATACATTTAGAAATGGAAAAATGCCCTACTAAAGAACTCATGAGTCAAAGAAGTAATCAATGGAAAATTTGAAAATAATTAGAACTGAAAAATAATAAAGATACTACATAGAAAACTAAAGTAGTACTTGTAAGAAAAATTTTAACCACAAATATTTATAGTAGAAAAGAAAGGCTAAAAATTAATGATTTAAACACTCAAGAATGTAGAAAAGGAAAGGCAGAATAAACCAAAAGAGAGTAGAAGGTAAAAATAACACACATATAATTTCATAAAGTATTTCCAGATTTTCCTTCAGTTTACACTCCCACCAGTAGCACTTGAATATTCTTATTTTCCATATGCTCATTGATACTTGATGCTTTTCCTTCTGACTAATTTTGTCACTTTTTTCTTTATAAATTGGCTATTCATTATTTTATATTTTCACCTGATGAATTGAATGTATATTCATATACTAATGAGCCATTCAGGTTTGTTTTTTTATGAATTATTTTATTCGATAATTTTCCATGTTTCTATTGGATTTTGAGAGATATTCAAGAGTTAGAACCACATAACTGGTGACTGAATGTGGAGCATCAGAGAGAGGGAAGAGTCAAGGATAAGGATATCAATTTGGACTTTTCTGAGTTATCATTTCTTCTCATCAAACAGCCCTGGTTCTAAAACTCTCCATGAGTTATGATATCCAGCTACATAATTTGACTTTTTGTCCTCTGAAAAATTTCTGTTTTGTTAATATACTTCTAAGAGTTAGTGCCAGAGCTGGACAAAGCCCTCCAGGTCATCTTCTCATTATAGACGTCTATAAATTCAGATTTGATATAGCCATGCCATTAATTGTGCATAATGAAGCAACTGGAACCCATCAATACATGGTGAGATAATAGAACTTTCTGTAATTGGGGGTTTGTGGTATTGCTTTTTCCAGAAACTGATGTTAAGTACCTTTAGGGGTGTGTATAATACCACCTTCCTCATTACTTAGAAACTGCAGTCTCTATAGCAGCTGGTTGTTAATTCCCCAAATATTTTCTGAGGCACATGGTCTGGATTAGGAGTAGAAAACAGACAAGTGAGACCAGAGAATGTGTTATATTTCCATAGGAAGCTGGCAGATCTTAACATAGAGAATTTGGTTTTCCAAACACAGACTGCACTTATTTTCTCTGTTCATCTATTTCAAAGATGTTTTCCATCAGTCATAATGCACTGCTGCTTATAAAGACTATTCCTCTTCCTTGGGATGCAAATCAGATTATATGCTCTACTCATAATGGATCAAAGAAATCATTCCAGAGAGACTTCATAAAATAATAAGCATGAGCACAGTTTCTGAAGTCAGACAGACATTTGGATTTCAATTCTGTTTCTGCAACTTGCTGTCTGTGAAATCTTGAGAAAATTATTTAACCTCTCTGATCCACAGTTTCCTCATCTGTAAAACAGCACCTATATTTTTGGAATGTTGTGATGATTAAGTGAGATAATGTATGTACAAAGACCTTGGAATATAGTTAGTCTTCCATAAACATTAATAATTGTATACTATTGTCATTCATTGATACAATAATTCCTGAACATAAAGCAAAGGTAGATTGGGCATGAAGCATAATGAAGTGGAAAGAACATGGGTATGGAGTTAGTAGACCTGACTTCAAGTCCTAGCTCTACCACTAATACTGAGTATAGAAGCATAGATATAAAGGACATATTTCAGGAGAATGACTGGTACGCAGCGTATCTACAGCATAGGCTTTATGGAAAAACATGGTAGAATGGTAATTTCTTGAAGTGTTGAATGCCAAGTTTGGAGCTTTGTAAGGAGTCAGGACATGACTGGCTTTGTGCTTTAGGATTGCATTTTGGAAGCTGAAGCTGCACCCAAGATTCTTTGCCTTGTGGACCTTTCTACAGATTATTTTAGTTTATAATTTGTCAAGTCACTCAACATTTTAGCCACTTGTGCATCTACATCTTCATGCCTAATACATTTCCTCTGTAGAAGAAATTCCAATTATTAGCCAGATTCACTCATGTCGGTACAACTTTCTCAGACTGGATGAAACAGAAAGTGCCAAGGTTATAATCTGTTCCCCTATATCCTAGGAAAAAAGATTCTCTATCCCCTTAGCCTGCCTCTGACTGCCTTGTCCTGGTCTGGGCTCCACCTGCCACCTATCTGAGCAGGTACTTCTATCTGATCATGGCCCAGGACAGCTCACAAATAAGATTCTAGATTTTAAAAAAGCATATTAATTACTTTTTATTTAAAAATAATTTCAAATTTATGAAAAAGTTGCAAGAATAAGACTAGTATGTAGTTTTATCAATTATTTTTCAATAAAATTAGAAAAAAGAATAGTACATAGGACACCCTTATGCCCTCCAGAGTTTTTCATACTGAAATGTTTGTTTCTGTTATCACAGTTGGAGTTGTTTCCTCCTGTCTGTTGCCACCTCCTTCTTCTACACAGAGAATAACAGAGAAAGAAAGGGCCACCAGAAGGTAGTTTCACAAGTGAGCATAGAAGATCCGACCCAGGGATGTTGCCATGAAAACTCCAGCTATCTTTCACTTTATTTAATGTAGATTTTTAATAGGAAAAAATTTTGTATTTATGCTACATTTTTGACATTTTTATTCCACTGGAGTTACCAGGGCCCCAGAGGAGTCCAAGGAGAAAGAATAGTTACCTAAAGCAGTCAATCTCCTCATTGGTTGCCAAGGAAACATCCTCTGCTGATAAAGAAAGGCTTATGCAGTATCAACTTCATAGTTGGGGGAGGAGGGCTTTGCACAAATCTTATGGCTAGGCCCTAGGAGGCATGGGGTTCAGGTCACAGAAACCCTACTTCTTACACTTTCAGAGCAAAAGGGAACAAATAGCCAATTGTTCTCAGGAAGACACCATGACTTTGGATACTTGGAGTCTCCTCCATGCTAATCACAGATTCTTACCACAAATTGCCACTCTTCAAGCAGCTTACAAGATTAATGTTCAAAACTCAGTTGCATTTCTTTACACTAATGATGAATCAACAGAAAAAGAAAGTAAAGAAACAATCCCCTTTAAAATAGCACCTAAAGTAACAAAATATCTAAGAATAAATCTAACCAAGGAGGTAAATGACTTATACATGAAAAACTGTAAAACACTGATTAAGGAAATTAGACTTAAAAAAATGGAAAGATATCCCTTCTCCTGGATTGGAAGAATCAATATTGTTAAAATGGTCATACTGCCCAAGGCAATCTACAGATTGAATGCAACCCCTATCAAATTACCCAGGACATATTTCACAGAACTAGAACAAGTCATAATAAAATTTATATGGAACCAAAAAAGACCCAGAAATGCCACAGTATTACTGAAGAAAAAGAAAGAGACTGAAGGATTAACTCTCCCAGACTTCAGATAATACTATAGAGCTACAGTAACCAAGATAGCATGTTATTGGTACAAAAACAGACATATGGATCAATGGAACAGAATAGACAGCCCAGAAATGAACCCACAAAATTTTGGTCAACTAAACTATGACAAAGGAGGCAAGAATATACAATTGAATAAAGACAGTCTCTTCAGCAAGTGGTGTTGGGAAAACTGGACAACAGCATGTAAATCAATGAAGGTAGAACACTCCCTTACACCATATACAAAAATCAACTCAAAATGGATCAAACACTTAAACATAAGACAAAATACAATAAATCTCCTAGAGGAAAATATAGGCAAAACTTTATCTGACATACACCTCAAAAGCGTTCTCCTAGAACAGTCTACTCAAGCAATAGAAATAAAAGCAAGAATAAACAAATGGGACCTAGTGAAACTCACAAGTTTCTGAACAGCAAAGGAAACCATAAGTAAAACAAAATACAACATATGGAGTGGGAAAAAAGTTTTGCAAATGAAACTGACAAAGGCTTGATCTCCAGAATATATAAGCAGCTCATATGACTTAATAAGAAAAAAAAAAAAAACCAATCCAAAAATGGGCAGAAGACCTAAACAAGCAATTCTCCAAGACATACGAATGATCAATAAATACATGAAAAAATGCTCAATATCACTAATTATCAGAGAAATGCAAATCAAAACTACAATGAGGTATCACCTCATACCAGTCAGAATGGCCATCATTCAAAAATCCACAAATGACAAATGCTGGAGAGGCTGTGGAAAAAGGGGAACCCTCCTTTACTGCTGGTGGGAATGCAGTTTGGTGCAGCCACTGTGGAAAACAGTATGGAAATTCCTCGAAAGACTATGAATAGACATATCGTATGACCCAGGAATACCGCTCCTGGGCATATATCTAGAAGGAACCCTACTTCAAGATGACACCTGCACCCCAATATGCATAGAAGCACTATTTACAATGGCCATGACATGTAAACAGCCTAAATGTCCATCAACAGATGACTGGATAAAGAAATGGTATATTTATACAATGGAATACTATTCAGCCATATAAGCCAACAACATAACACCATTTACAGCAACGTGGATGTTCCTGGAGAATGTCATTCTAAGTGAAGTAAGCGAGAGAGAGAAAGAAAAATACCATATGAGATCATTCATATGTGAAATCTAAAAAACTTAATAAATTAATACAAAACAGAAACAGACTTATAGACATAGAATTCAAACTTGTGGTTGCTAAAGGAGGGGGTGTAGGAAGGGACAGACTGGGATTTCAAAATGTAGAATAAACAAGATTATACTGTATAGCATGGGGAATTATATACAAGATCTTTTGGTAGCTCACAGCAAAAAATAATGTGACAATGAATATATGTATGTTCATGTATAACTGAAAAATTTTACTCTACACTGGAATTTGACACAACATTGTAAAATGACTATAAATCAATAAAAAATGTAAAAAAAAAAAAAAAAAAAGATTGCTGCCCTTCAGGACCTTATTCTCCCTCACTACCCAATTCATAAGGTTTGGCTCCTGTTCTCAAAAGACTGTTAAAACATAACTAGGTGCCATTTTGGAAACTGATCCTAATTTCATAAAGGCATCATGGGACTGTGAGGAAAACAATTAACTAAGAGTCAACAGTCTCAACTCTGATAGTGACAATTTGTAAGACTCTTGGTCCAGATTCTCTTTGAGCCTGAGTCTCTCCATCTGGCAAATGAGAGAAAAGGGAATTGAGCTGGGTGATTTCTGAGGTCCCTTTGAACTCTGATGTTTTCTGAGTCAATACTGTCTCATCATTTTCCCTCCACCCTGAGGTTAGCCTTGGTATTCTAACAGTAATGAGAAAGGAGAACACCAATCCAGGCCTTCCCCACATGGACAGTGTGGACATTTTTGCCTCTGATATGCATTTCTACCCCTTCAAATAAGTTGGAATGCTGTTCTTTGTATGGTCCATGGTAAATGAGAAGAGCAAAGATAAATAACCCACAAGGTAATTGAACTGAGCCTGTTGGCTTCAATAAGGTGTGCTAATCAACTGAGCTAATCTGCCATACACTAATAAAGCAGATTAATGGCCTTATCTGAGCTTCCCAAGAGAAGATACCAGGAAGAAAAAGGTTCCAAAGTAATTATTTTCCCCTGAAAAAGGAAGGATAAAAGGAAGGAAATTAGCACTTCTTAAGGATCTACTATATCAACCCCTGTGTTTATTATACACCTTTTCATACATTACCTCATTCTGCTATAAGATGGTTCCAGATAAGTATTTGTTACCTTATTGACTCCCAAGGTTAACTCATCTTTGTCTCTTGTCATCCCTTGTGTGTCACTCTCTTGAAGAGGATGACACTCACAAAGAAGAGGGCCATTATTTGGAAAATGACTTAAGAGTGGCTGCTTCTATTGGAATCTTTATTATCATGTTTAAACCTCTTATTGGCTTCAAAACGTCCAGATCTCTCACCTCCAGGTAAGACAGATGTTGAAACTTAAGTTCCACAAACTGAAAAGTCTTACCCAAGGTAACACACTAGCAAGTGTCAGAGCTGGAGTTGGAACCTAAGACTCTGATACCATGTCCAGTCTTTTCTCTACTTCCCTTTTCTCTACTGCCCCTTATAGGTGTACTTAGATTCCTCCATTCTCAGGGACTAGGAATAATAGAACAGGGGTAAACCTCAGGAACACTGAATGGGCAACCTTGCAAAGTTGTGAGCTTTAGTTCCCAGAAGATGCTTCAGATTGGGAGAGCCTCCCATGTTCAGGGGCTGAAAAATGTACAAAATTTAGCAAAGCAGCTTAGAGAGCTGCTGAATTAATATTTCCTGTGGGGCCAACTGACATCCTTCAAAGTCCAATGACCCCCATTCCTGGGCTCTCAGATGTCTGCCTGTGACCCCTCAACAGATAAAGTACATTCTTTACTGGATATGTTTGCCCTCACAAACTAAAAGCCCTAGGTAATACCTAATCTCACAATAGCTCAGGCTGGCTTGTTTTAGCCTACTTTAATTTGCCAAAGTCATAAACCCCACTGCTCTTCACATACCCTAAACTTCTTACCTCACCTACAACCAATCACAGACTTGTGCACAAGCTGATCAGGCACCTTGTGACCCTATCTTATAAAAGACTCCAACAATCGACCCTCAGTGCTCACAAAGGCACCTCTCATCTGTGTGGCCCACTGTAGTCCATAGCAGTGTACCTCTAATAAACTCCTTTACTATTCTCCTCCTTCATCTCTGGTAAATTATTTTACCAAACCACAACACCAGACTGCCACATTGTGTCCCATATTTCCATTTAAAGAAAATGACATTGTGATACCAGGGAGACATCAGTATAGCCTGAGTTAGCTCTAGTCCACTCCCTCAGTCATCTCATTTTCTGTGTCATTAAAATGTTCTTCACTTCTCTGGCCCTTGCCTACTGCTTCTTGGAAGACAAAGGAAGCCTAAAAACTGACGAGAAGTTCCCTGGAGCCCCCCAGCCAGCTTCAGACTCCATATGATGAAGTCCAGCACCTGGGCCTTTGGCCAGCAGTATCTCAGCTTCATGAAATTACCCACAACAAAAAGCAAAGGAAAGAGTGGGAAAGGCCCAGGAAGGTGGCAAAAACTATTTTTTTCTCACAGTGAAATAAATTCATGGCAAAACAGGGCCCTCAGCAGTTTTTTCCTCTGGTTCTGGCCAACTCATCTGAAATAAGCCATAAAACTTTCATTGGCATAGAGCCATGAATTACACACACTTAATGCCTTCCACATGCATGGGCTTCCTACCTTGCACTAAATCTTATACCAGGTACACTAAGCAACTTTATTGCATTAACTCCTCCAAACAACCCTAGAGAATGAAGCTAATAAAAGCTGATGCCCAGTGAGTATGTGCTATGTTTTTGGCTCTGTTCTCGAAGCTTTGCATATATTAACTCACTTAATCCTCACAACAACAAATCTATATGGAAAGTTCTACAATATTTCATCAATTTTCAGATGTACTTTAAAAAATTAACAGCATTAAAATTTAGATGTATCTTGTTTTTTTTAAAAACCTTGTTTTTCTTCACAGCACTTATCACAAATTATGCATTTGCTTGTGATTTCATCTCTCACTAAACTCTGAGCTCTTTGAGGACAGAACATTTTGACATTTTTGACCTTCTTGTTCACTATCTTATCCCAAGCACTCAGCACACAGCCTAATACATAGTAAGTTATCAGAAAATATTGAATAAATCAATCACGCCATTAATAAAGTTGACACCTCAAAATGAAAAGGTGATTGGAATCATCTAAGCCATCCCTCTGCTATGCAAAAATATTTGCAAAATTAATCCACTTTAATAAAGCCTTCTCCAGGAAATTTGATTAAATATCAATTATATCTTCTTTAGAAAATCCTTTCACACTCCCTTTTCCTTCCTTCCATCCCACCCAATCCCTTCTGTTCTTCTCATGATTGCCTAATTGTCACCTCCTAAGAGAAGACATAACTGATTCACTGGTTAGATTTCTACCTTGTTATTCTCTATGACAGCAACTTATTTACTTTCTCTATAATATAAATCACAGTCTCTAGTTATTTAGTTATTTGTTTACTTGTTGTCTGTTTCTCCCATGAAAACATAAGGTTCATGCTGTCAAGACCTTATCTATCTTGTTTACCACTGTATCTTTGTGGTGCATGTCCTTGAGTAGTGAGAAACAGACAATAAATCATAAATGTGTGATATGTCAAGTTAAAGCAAAATGTTATAAAGAAAAATAAAGTGAGGTTAGATTGGTGCTAGGTAGTTAAATGACATAAATGGGGCTGTGGTGTTTGAAGGGGGTAACGTAGAAGCACAAATGTACTCAGCAGGCTTGGAGGCAGGACAGTGTAATGTAAGCTAAAGGGGTTGTGAGAAGGAGTGGGATACTCCAGGGGAGTCTGACAAGGGCCCTTTTCTATGGTCCTCTTTTTTTTGGTCAGGTGGGAGGGAGACAGAAAGGAAGGGGGCAGGGTACAACCATTAAAAGAATGACACAGCAATTAGCACCAAGATATCTTAAGATGCAATTCCCAGTAGACCATGAGCTTCATTATATGTTCATTATAATACATTGGTGTGCTAAATGGCACTCCTACAGGTGCCATGACAATGTAAAGTCTGACCATAAAAAGTAAAAAAAGTGGGTGACAGTCCAATTCCTGGGAGTCCCAGCCCCTTCCCCAAAATAGTTGGAATAATCCTCCCATTTGTTAGTATATGAAGTTACCAAGCCCATAAAAATTAACAACCCCCACACCTCAGGACCAATCTCATTTTTCCTAGCTGACCCCATGCTCTGAGGCCACCACTCTACCTTCTGAGTAAGATGGCCCACATTCTGCCTATGAAATATGCATCTCCTAGGCCTTTCTCTTGTTTTTTGAGATGGCCCACACACTGTCTATAGAGTGTGTATCTACTTTTAATTTAACTTACTTTAATCACCCTGTCTAATGCCTTGTGGCTTCTCTGGCCTTCTGAAACACCTTACATTCTCTCTAGGGAGTATGTATCTCTCTGAATAAATCTATCTTCACTCTACTGTGGCTCATTCTTGAATCATTTCCTGCATGAAGCCAAAGACCCTCACTTGATGGGGCATATCCAAGGGACTTGCCTGGGACTTGGGACATGGCCATCTTCTCACATCTCACATTTTTTTCTGTGTCAGGAGGAGCAAGAGAAGCTGTGGCTTCTATCCACCTGAACTTCCTAAGCTCTGCCCAGTAGCAAGGTGTTTTTAGGTGATAATGTTCTTGTCTTGTTGCAGAAAGAATTAAGAAACAAGATGTGGAGGTCAAGAAAGCAAAGCAAGGATTTATTAAGTTGTAGCTAGTATGCTTTCAAAGAAAGAGTGGGGAGACCCAGCTGGATAGCTGCCTTGAGTTTCTTTGGCAAGCTCATTATATGGGTGTAAAAGTGAATGGGCAGAATATTTATTGGCAGGGAGGGGTTTGGGGTCATCTTTCCTGAACTTCATCCCAGCTCCACCTTCTTAGTTAGGGTGGAGGGATTTTTTGTCCTTATTTAGTCTTGATCAGGAAGTTGGGTGAGGTCATAATGAACAAAGGTTACATTTGGATGGGGGTATCATAAGCAAAAGGTTACATTCAGGTGGAGGTCATAATGCATGAAAGCTTACATTTGGATGGTAGAGATTCCTGTCTTGTCCCACCTTTCTTTGCCTCCAGGACATTTGTTAACACAAAATGTATAGTTTCTTATCAGTCCAGCGGATCCTGTTTTTCTTGGTCTGTTAAAGGACCCCCATTGTTCACAAGATGTATGGTTCTTTGCCATTTGGCCCAAGTCTCCCTTTGTTCATATCTATCTACCTTCCTGCTCTAACAAAGGGACTCAAGTTGTTGCCAGTAACTAAGTTCTTTTCCCATCACAGAAAGAATTCAGAGATGGGACACAGAGGTTAAGAAAGTGGGGATTTATTAAGGGATAGATAGTATACTCTCAAGGAGAGCGGGCAGGCTCAGGTGAGCAGCTGCCCTGAGTTTCTTTGGCAAGCTGCTTAAATAGAGTGTAAAAATGAATGGGCAGACTATTCAATGGGGAAGGAAGGGCGTGGGGGTCATAACCCCTGAGTTTCATCTCCACTCCACCTTCCCAAAGGGAGGAGAGATTTTTGTCCTTATTTAGTCTGGATCAGAAGTGACATGGCAGTGGCGCATGATGGGTACTTCTGATCTGCAAGACTAATTTTATTGAAATGAGGGGATAATTAGCAAAAAGTCACATTTAGACACTGGAGATTCCTGCCTCTTCCCATCTTTCTTTGTCAGCCTCCAGGCCACTTGTCACCCCCAAAAGTGTGACTGCTTATCAGCCTGGAGGCTCCTGGTTCTCTTTCTCTGCCCAGGAACCCCTGTTGTTTACATGATGTAGGGGTTCCTGTATTTGGCCTGTGCCCCCCCCCCTTTTTGCCCAATTCCTGCCATTTGGCCTGTGTCCCCCTTTCTCTGCTCATATGTAGCTATCTACTTGCTCTAACAAAGTTACCCAGCAATACTTCCTAAACCAGAGGCTAATGAGATGCCTCTTAGGTCCTTTAGGACTCAGCATGTGATGGACTATGCAACTTCCAACAAATCTGCTGCTTTCTGATCTGTAATATATAGGTTTTGGATTATCTAGTCTATAAGGGTCTTTCTGAACAGAACATTCCACAAGTCTATGAAACCTAAGTCTAGGTCCACTCCTTAGCACTGCTCCTTGAGATTCCCTCTCCACTTTACCTGTGCCTAGAAAGAGATCCTTGTTCTTATCTATCATCTTCTGTCTACATAGAATCAGGCTGGAAGGATGTAGAAGGAGTGTGGGAGAAGCCATCCCATGAAGAAAGAGCAGTTTTCCATGAAATGAGTAAGGAAGTGGAAAATTGGCAGGCTGTGGAAATGATCTTGCTTGCTACTGACCACCTCTACTCCCCTTCAAAGTTTAGGGAAAAGGGGGAGGAATGAGAGCCAGAACAAGGGGTACAGAACAGTTCTGAGAATGAACTCCTGCCATGATGACTCAGATTTGGGGAAATTGAGGGGAACAGACCTTCTAAAGAATATTTATCTTTTTGTGCAGTGTCTATAGGGCACCATAGGCTCCACAAACCTGCAGAGACCAGTTCTTGGCATTAGGTTAAATACTGACTTTCTGTAAAAGCAGCCAAGCATTTCAACATTGCAAATGGCTTAACTTTCATTATGTCACCAGATTCATGCTACCAGCATTCCTGAAAGGTTAAAATAAGAATTTCCAACCCCCATAGCTTAAAGTGGAAAAACTGAGGCTGAGGAAAAGGGAGTGATTTTCTCAAGGCTTGGAACTGGGGCTGGCCTCTAGACTCACCTTCCAATACGTTATGTTGCCTAAGCCAACCAATCCTATTGCTTCCTTTTAGTCTTACTCAGTTGCCAACTTGTCACTCCTCTCTAAGGCCTCAAGCCACAAGACTTTACAGGCAAGAGATTCTTAAGAGAAATAAGAATATCACTGAATTTAGTGAGTGAAATGAAAAATGCTAAAGAGGGCATCTGCAGTAGAGTAGACCAATCAGGAGATAGAATAAGTGATTTAGATAATAGGAACTTTGAAATAACACATTTGGAGAAGAAGAAAGAAAAACGAATGAAAAAGAACAAAGAAAGACTATGTGATCTTTGGGATGATATCAAATGCAAAAGTATTAGAAAAATTGGGGTTCCAGAAAAAAGAAGAGAGGGACAAGGGGGCAGAAAGTTTATTTAAGTAAATAATAGCCAAGAAATTCCCAAACCTGAGGAGAGACTTGGATATCCAAGTTCACAAAGCAAAAGCACAGAATGGCTAAATGGATTTAAAAAACAAGGCCTAACTATATGCTGCCTATAAGTGACTCACTACAGATTTATGGACACACATAGGCTCAAAGTGAAGAGATAAAAAAGATATTCTATGCAAGAGGAAACCAAAAGGAAGCAGGGGCAGCTATGCTTATATCAGATAAAATAGACTTTAAGCCAAAAATGGTAACAAAAGACAAAGAAAGTCATTATATAATGATAATGGCATCAATCAATTCATCAATAAGATATAATAACCATAAGTATGTAAGTGTTCAGTTTTGCAGCACCTAAATAAGCAAGTACTAACAGATCTGAAGGGAGAAATAGATAGCAAGACAGCACTAGTACAAGACTTCAATACCTGACTTAAGCAATGGATGGATCATTCAGATAGAAGATCAACAAGGAAACAAGGAGCTGAAGGATGAGAACATTATTGGTCTGAAGGTATGAATTGTGTCTAACTTTTCATCCTTGGAATAATGTAAATTTTGTTTATGTGAATGAATAGATACAAACTTGGCTTCCGATTTTTCATATCTACTTGAGAATTGGTTTTGTCATCTCCAAGCCAGCCAAAAATTACTTCAATTCCAACTATTCTTTCATCTGCAGGACCAGCTGAATTTTGTTTCTACTTACATATCCCCTTTGTCATTATAAGCTACCTGATTTGTTGAAATTGTTAGAAATAAACTTTATAGATTTTTCTGAAAAAAAATCACTGAATTTAGAACATGCAGGCTGGTGTTGACTTGAAAACAAAAAACAAAAAACAAAAAACACAACCTAAGCATTGTGAGTTGAGTTTATTCAGTGTCTTGCTAAGAACTATATCCTGGAAGACAACCTCTCAGATACCTCTGAGAAATTGTTCCAAACAGGTAAGGGAGGAGCCAGGATATACATGATTTTTTTGTTGGGTGAAAAAAAATACAGTGGAACACAAGATTACTGCAAATCACAAAGAACAGATATCTCAAGTGAATGATTTTAGTGCTTTTCTATATAGGAGAAGATGCAGGAATCTGGGTCTTTGAAATTTTTCCTTAGATATGTATCTTAACTATCTAGGGTCCTGGGGGGTGTTATCCAAAGCATGTTTTTCTCCATCCTGAATTCCCCTTAGGAGCACTATTGGTTGGCAACTGAAGTGGCTAATGGCTTGATACTTGTAGAACTGGAATGGCAGGCAATATTTTTTCCTTTACACTGGAAAGGTAACTAGAGACCATCTAGCCAGGGGCGTTCATGTAATTGTCAACATGTCTAAGGGGATTCATCATATTCCTAGCAGTGGGGAGTAGGAGGTGGAAGGAACAAATAGGGTCAATGATTCTTAATGAGTAGTGCATCAGAACTAACATGATAAAGTGGACAGAAACTGTAGCTGCATGCTATGTAGACTCAAGGGAATTCAGATTCTAGAGTTGGCATGTAAAGGAGAAATTGAGACTAGTCAACATTAAATATTCCTTAAATCACCAGGATTTGTGGGTCCTTATTTCTTGTTAACAACCACAGTCAACCACATAGGCAACTTATTGTGCCTGTGCTTGGTCCTGGGCCCAAGATCTCATTAAGTTTGCATCTCACAACAGCCAGGTAGCAAGATCATAGCTCATTACTCCCATTTTACAAAGGAAAAGACTGAGACCAAAGTCACATAGCGCCAGTGGTAGAGCTGCCCTGGTTTCTATTTCAGTGCTCTTTCTGCCATACCATTATCTCTCTGGACATGTAGAAGAAAAAGAACTGCTGCAATTTATGCAACACTTATTATTCTTTGCTAACCTCTGCACCAAGGAATTTATGTTTATTAGTTTAATTGAGATGCTCATTGTGAAAGGGAGCAGAACCCTGGGGGCTTTACCCTCACTCCTGCCTCTTGTTTATAAAAAAAAGTCTCCCAGGCCTCCCTAAGCCTTAGAAGAGCAAGCTGAAGCAGTTGACTAAGTCTGCAGGCATTAAGGGATGGCAACAACTCTGACCACCTATTTCAAGGATTAACTGAGATTATTTCTTCATTTCCCTTTAAAACTTCAATATTTGAACAGAATTTCTAGAGATTTTTTTAGGGGGATGCTGAGTCCACCAGATTGCAGGCATTCTGATTAAAAGCAACTTTCCTTTTTGTCACCAACGCTGTTTACCCCCAAGGATCATACCTCTGTCCCTCCCTCAAATAGAAACTAGTTACCCTTATCTAAGTCTCAGGAGGCAGCTGCAGAGACAAAACAAGAGCTGGTTAGAACCCGACAGGGTCAAGTGTGGTGGAGGATTTGACTTCCCGTGGACTTTGAGCCTCATTATATGCTCATTATAATGTATTAACATGCTAAAAGACATACCCACCAGTGCCATGACAGTTGATGATTGCCATGAAAATAACTGGAAAAGCCCATGCAAGGACTGAAAAGCTTGAACAAGGACTGATTGGCTCCATCACATCTAGAAGGAGGACATGATGGCAGAAGACTCTCATAAAAGACCACATGGCCCGACCTGGGCCAGAGCTATCTCTACCGTCCATCTTGGCTAATGGGTCCCCTCTCAAGCACTTTTTCTTTCCTTCTCCCTGCTCAAGCACTTTCCTTCCTTTTCCTCTTTTGAGAAATAAAAGCAGTTTTCTGTCTGCCCCTCTGCTTCAGCTGTGAATTCTTCCCAGCCAGCAGGCAAGGACCCACACTTTGGTGAGCCTCCTAATTTAGGGGATTTCACTATCAGCTAATGGTTGGTGGTATATGAAGGAAAGATTGAGGAAAGATAGCATCAGAAAGGAGGCTACTGCAATTGATTAGATGGAATAAGAGCCCATTCTAGGAAACTGGTGGTGGAAATGGAAAGGAAAAGAGAAGTGGAAGAGACTTCTACAGGATTAGTTGGAAACAGCAAGATCCTGAGGACACTGGACACATGAGTTTTGATGGAGATAAAGATAAATAAATGTGTGCTTTAAAGAAAGATGCTGTTCAGATTGTTATATTGCATCTGTAAAGCTAGCTAGTTTCTGGAAGAATCCCAGCCTAGTGTAGGTGCCTACACTTCAGTAACCATATTCCTGTCTACTCCTCCCCCAAAATGGAATTTCTCTCAAATATGGGTACTCATTGGTAGCTCCAAATCCATCCATGTACTGGCCATAAACCATGTTCCATAGACTCTCAAAATTCCATCAGCTTTCACTTCTACAATGGGTTCATCTAGGGAAAAGGAGTTTGGCAGGATCTCCTGCAGGATTTTGGTTCTGCATAATCTAAGTGAGGATGCTTCCTACTGTGTCCAGCTTCATCCTATCTCCCAAATGCAAATGTATACCTACATCTCAAATTCAACATGTTTAAAACCTGCCCTTGATTCAACCTCTTTGATTTTCCAGTTTCTATAGACAGTCCCTCTATTCTCCCATCCTTGAGAGTTAAGCTTTGGAATCATCCCAGACTTCTCTGACCTCTGCACTCCCACATCAAATCAATCACAAAGCCTTATCAATTCTCCCACTGCAGCAGAGGTGACTTCAGTGTGGGCTTTCTCTTCTGCACTGCACAAGTTAAAGCTCTTATTACCACTGATCTGGATTATTGTAGTAACTGTTCTTCCTGCCTCTTCTTTCTTCTCTGATTTATCCTGCACCAAACAACCACCTTATGATGGCCTACACACTGACCTATTCATGGAAACACAGAGATAACAACAACATGCCCCTTAAGAACCTCACACCTAGTTAAGGAATACGGGTGAAAAATCAATGCAAAAATAAACCCCAACAAGTGTTTTATTGAAAGCATGAATGAAAATGTTTTAGAAACATGAAGAGGAATAAATGTAGTATTTTTGTTGTGTTTGTTGGGGTAAAATATTTGAAAGGACAGCTTCACAGAGGGGGTGATACTTAAATAGGATCTTAAAGGTTAAATAGCTGACCTAGTGGAGAAGGGGGAGAAAAGCATGGTAAGCACCAGTAAGGGCATGCATGATGATATGAGGTGGTTACACGGGGACTGTTGAACAGCCTGAATAATCAAAACACAGAAACAATCCTGTAAGTCAGGGGATAGAACTCTGATGAACCAAGCAGAAATCCAAGCCCTCTTGTAGGAAGTAAGGATGGGGAGAGGCCTGTATAGCTATCTCAAAGAGGATTCAGGCTTGGTGTGTGTGTGGAGGAGGGGCTGTCCAAATTGGGGCTTGTTTCCTGGCAACAGGATGAAAGCCCAATAACTGTGTCCAGGAGAGTGCCAGAGCAGGACTTTCATTCAGCATCCAGCTCCTTCTGGCCCCATTTGAGCAGTCATCTCAGTTCACTAACTTTGCCCTATCCCCCAGGGGAACAGTCAGGATTGGCTCCAGTACTCTTCCAGCCAAGCACTGCTATCAGCTAGCTCTGCCTACCTTCCCATCAGTATCCCCAGAACCTCCTCATTCCCACCCTGTTTCCCAGAAAATGCTTGTGCTTTTCCCAAAGAAACACCTGGCCCCTACACATTCTTTTGCAGGCCTCATCAACATTTGGCACTGTAAGGATCCAGAACACCCCAAATTCTCTGCTTTTACTCTTTCATCCCAAAGTACTCTCCTTTGGCTGAAGCCCCTCAGCCTTGTTGGCTCATACTCTAAGTGTGTGTGTGTGTGTGTGTGTGTGTGTGTGTGTGTGGTGTGGTATTTCCACTAGCTCCTTCAAAACAGGGGCCTCTGTGCTTTTTTCACTTGTGGATTCCCTACAGCACTCAGCATAAGGTCTTGAAGAGTGGAAAGAGTCAATGATGTCTGTTGGTGAATGGGACTGAGCTCTAAACCCAAATCATTTCTTCTTGCCCTTTCCCAGTTCCTTAGAATATAGTTCCAGACACTACAGATTAGCCAGAAATTCTCTCAACACTTGCCAGCCCATACCTTCATCTTTCAGTGCCCCTCTCCCTTCATTCTCCATTCCGTTCAGAATCACTCAGCTAGAGGTATTTTCTTGCCTTGGACTCTCCTCTCTGCTCAGGATTTCCAGTCTTCCCTGGGACTCCCTAGTACCTGCTTCTCTCAACAGTGGCCCCAACCCCGATCTCCATTTCCTGGCCTCCACCAGCCCCAGACTCCTACTCTGAAGCCCTATTCATTCCTTGGGAGTCTTTTCTGCAGTCTCCGCCCCGAACATCGCGCTGTGGAATCTGCACCAGACACTCTCCTCTCCCCTTCGCAGCTCTCCTGTAGCCCCTCCCCCAGGCGGTCTTAGGACCGGAGGCTCTCCCCAGCCCACTTCTGTCCAATCCGTCCCAGTGCAGTTCAACCCAGCCTCCTCCCTTGTGCCCCCCCCCCCCCGCCACCCATCCCCTGACCGATGACTCACTCCCTTATTTAATGAGCCAGGAGGAGCCAGGTTGGGTGGCCTTGGAGCAGGATAAGGGGAGGTTCAAAACCCTCCAAGCGAGCCAGGAATCTCTGGTTAATAGGCTGCTCTGTGCCCTCAGGGGCTGCGCTCACTGGATCTCTGTTTGCTTTCTTCTCTGGCCCTCTCCAGACAGTTAGGGGAGTCTCACTCCCTAGCTCTCTGGGCTCGCCCACCGGTCTGCGGCACAGGGAGGGTGCGGGGGTGGGGTGGAGGACAGTAGATTGCTAAGGAGAGCTTTGCCCCTGCGGCAACCCCACCACCACCCCTGCTGCTCTTGGCCCTCACAGGCTGCCACTGAGACTTTACTGCCCAATCCCTTGGACAAAGACAGTGCTGGAGAAGCCCCATCGATCGCTCCCCACGCTCCAGATCTGGCTGGCTTCAGCGCCTGGCTGTCCACAAAGAAGATCAGAGCAAGGTATGTAGTTGGGGCAGCGGGAAGGAAACAGGTGGCCGTTGTGCTGTGCAGAGTGGTCAGGCCCCTCAAAGGAAGACGCACGCGGGAATATGGCGGAGGTGGGGGTAGGGGGTCAAGGCTGAGGGAGAATGTGTCCCAACTCTGACTCCACTTCCAGCAGCTTCCAAGCCGAGCCAACACCCTGTGTCCCACTCCAAACTTAGAGGTATAGACATCACCTCACCTTCGAAGAGTGAAAACCACTTCTTTCTTCCCTGATCTGCCTGGAGTGGGAGCTGGGGAGTCAGAGTCTGAGAGAGTAGAATGCCAGGGTGCTCTGCAGGCCTGGGTTCTTCTCAGTCAGAGAAATGCAGCATAGGCAGAGGGAAGCTCCCTCCCTCCCCAGACTGGGGATGATAATTCCCCAACCCTATCCAGAGTTCAGAGAGGGTGGGGATTTCACTTTGACCCGTCTGGCCCCAGAAGCTTTTCTTCACCAAGCCACAGTTTATTCATCTATTAAATGAGACTCCCAAAGTCCACCCAGAGTGCTACTCTGAGGATTACAGGCGGCAATGTTTGTGCAGAGCTGTCGACTCACAGTAGTCACTCACTTTTACTTCTCTTTGCTCTTGAAACTGCAACTTTTTATATTATTATTAGTGAAGTATAGCTGATTTACAATGTTGTGTTACTTTCCAGCAAAGTGATGCAGTTTATATATATTTTTTCTTTTTCAGATTCTTTTCCTTTATAGTTCATTGTAAGATACTGAACTTAGTTGACCCTACAACCTTTGAATGATAGAAATCTGGCATGTTTCCTGTGGAGTGAGATTCTTGACCTTCTAGGCACAAATCATGCTAAATTAGCTACCTCAAGGACAGAGACTTAGGAGACAAGTCAGGGTGGTCAGGGAAAATCCAGAAGAAAAGAGGAACCATGAGAGGAGAAACTCTACTGACTAAAGAATTCCAAGGAGAGGAAGAGCCCTGGAAAATAGAAAGAGATGCCAGCAGGGAAGTAAAACCTGAGAAAGACATAAAGTCCCAAGGATTTGAACAGGGTAACCCCAGGAGAAAAATTAGACTCCCAGAAGAAAGGGATGAAGCCTCAGGGATTCAGAGAGGATACCAGAGGGGAAAAAAAGATGATGCCACAGAGACATAGGGGGCAGCAAATCCCATGAGACCGAGAAACCCTAGAAACCCAGGAGAAGGATAAAACTGCAGAAAAGTGGGGAAGCCCCAAGAATGCCAGAAAAAAAATCACAGGCTAGAAATGGAACTGCAGAAAATGAGTGAGGTCCCAGTGATGCAAGGAAGGGTCTCTAAAAAACAGCACTGCAGAAAAGGGGGAACGAATCAAGAGGAGGGAGACAAAGTCTCCTAAAAAAGCAGAAAAAACTACAGAAGAACAGTAGAAGGGTATAGTGCCAGGGATTTAGGGAGCAGAAAACAGAAAAGAGAAAAGACAAGCTTGGAGGTCCCCAGGAGCGGTAAGACTCCAGAAAATCAGGTAAAGCACCAGGGAAAGATGGAGTGGTGGCCTATACAACATTAGGACCCAAAGAGGGATGTGACTGTATATCCAAAGAGAAGGTATTTTAGGAGTGAGATAGGATCTTTCCAAAGAGTGGTCTGTATATTGGAGGTATACCACCAGGAAAAGGAAGTAGATCCAGGGATTTGGGGTAAGAGTAATGAAGAAAGAATGAAAAGGGGTGGAATTACAGAGATGCAGGAAGGAGACACAAGAAAAGTGGTATAGCCCCAGGATGTTGGGAGATCCTGAGAAATAAAAGACCCCTAAAGGGGGTACAGCTCCAGAGATGTAAGGATAAGAGTCCCCAAGAAAGATATAAAACCCCAGGAAAAAGGTAAGGCCCAGAGACAGAGAGAGTAAATCAAAGGAGAAAGTTAGGAATCTATGAAAAAGGAAGATGACTGCTAACAAATATTGGTTTTTTTCTGGGAGTGATGAGAATATTCTATAAGTGGTTATTATGGTGATGGCTACACAACTCTGTGACTACTAAAAAATACTGAAGTGTACACTTTAAAAGGTAGAATTTTATGGTATCTGAATGGTCTCTCTCCTTCCTCCCCCATATATATGTATATAAAACTGAAACATATATGTATAGAGAGAGAGAGAGAAAGAAGGAGAGAGATTATTCAGACTACGAGAGAGAGAAGAAATGAGAAGGGAAGGGAAGGAAAGGGAAGTGAAGAAAAGTATGACTGACTTGACAGTATAGGAAGGAGAGCCCCAGAGAGATTTGGACTCTCAAAATGGATGACCCTAGATATAGAGTGAGGAGACACCAGGAAGGATAGAGGACCTCAGAAAAAGGTGCCCTGCAAAATTAGTAGGACATAAAAAAGGGGTAACTCTAGTAATCTGATGCAAATAAGTTGAAGAAAGGACTGCAGCAAAGGGGTGAAGTCATGAAGACATAAAGAGGGATTTCTAGGCAAGAAATAAAACTGCTTAAAAGTGAAGGAGTCCCAAGCTACAGGGAGGGGACGCTGGGTGAGAGATAGAATTGCCAATATGAGTTGAAACCCTAGTGATTTGGGAATGGAACCCAGGGGACAGGATAAAGCCTAGAGAATTGAGAACAATGACTCTAATTTTATAATTTCAGAAAATGGCCCCAGCACTAGAGACTGGTATTGTAAAAAAAAAAAAAAAATGGAGGAGGGTAGAATAAGACATAAAAGACAGAGCTTAAGAGACTCAGGACAAGAAGGAGTAACTCATAAAGTTTTAGACTATCAGGGATATCAGGGACTTGAGGAAGAAAGAATTTCATGAAAGAGATCAGTACTCAGAAAAAGGTGGACCCCTAGGAGAGAACAGCTATTCAGCAAGCAAGGTGGGCCCCAGAACTTAGAAGGATTGAGACCCCAGGAGAACAGTATGATCAATGAAGAAGGGGTTTAGGGAAGGAATGTCATGCCAAAAGAGGGCTGAAACCCTAGCCTGACCTCCATCTTTTACCTTTTTGTCCCCCCAGCAGGCTGAGATGACTGTGGTTTGAAGCTATGATAGGTAAGAAGATCCTCAAGGAGCTAGTCCGCAACCCCCAGATTCAGGGTCTTAACTAAAAGATTTATTGCCCCTACCTCCTTTATTTCCTTACCTCAAGCACCTGCCCTGGACTTAATCTTTCTTTTTCAGGTTTATTTATTTATTGGAGGTACATGGGGATTGAACCCAGGACCTTATGCATGCTAGGCAAACACTCTAACACTGAGCTATACTCTCCCTACCCCTGACCTTCATCTTAAAGGGCTTACTGACCACTATACTTTAAGTGATGTTTGAGCAGAGGAGCCTTTTTGTTTTTTTCGGATTTCAGCTGCTTGGATTCTTGCCTGAGGCTTAGCCCCTTCTGATTTAAGGCTCATTTTATTTCTGTTTTAGCTATTTCATTAATGTATCATTATAACTATCATTACAATCACTATTGTCAGGGTAAACCTAAAATATAAACCTACTAAGGAGAAGTGACATTATGTAATAAGACAAAATGAGAAATAGTATATTACTTAGTTCTGTATTGAGCACACTTGAGTGTGCTAGAATAATTCACTTTTCCCAACTGAGCCTCAGTTCCTTCATTTGAAATTTTCTATGTCATTCTGTAATTCTATAAACCCATTCTGGACAGCACATTTACTCATCTACCACAGGGTGTCAATTAGGAGAGTTGAGACAATTGCTGGCACTCAGGGAAGCCTATCCCCCCTAATAGAGTATCAAGAGCTCCCCAGGTAGTCTCACTGCCAAATCATTCTAGTGGTCCTGGCTGGGTTACCAGGGTATCCTGGGAATCCAATTTTAGTACAGGTACAAGAAGATTCTACTTCCATGTTGGGCTTCTGACAATCACTGATGCCTCCACCCTGTATTATGTCAGTGAGCGAGACAAGTGACTGCTTATGCCTGCTGATAACCACTCAGAAGAAAGATTATGTATCTGAGAGGCATCCTCTGAGGCAGCTGGGGCACCCTGTCATTTCCAATCATGGTATTGGAGGCACCGTCAGGTGGGGCACCAGGAGAACCCCAAAGGTCTTCAATCAATATACCCAGAAAAAGATCTCTGAAGGATTACACTGCTCCTACAGAGTGCAATGCCTTTTCAATTGCTCTTATCCCACAGGAATCCTAATTTATTAAGTTGTTCAAATTAGCCAGAATTGTTTCCAGAGAAATGCTGGTTAAATTCCTTATCTCCTATTCTCTCTGCCTTATCCAGAATCTCTGCATTTGGTGGTGGCTGTCAAGGAGTAGGAATCCCTGTGGGGCACTGCATTGCTGCTGGTGACCCAAACCCAAGGGGAAAGTCCCAGAAGGACTAAGGTTTGTTGATGGATTTTATTGGGGACCTAACAGTCTAGGAGTGACGTGGGGAACACTAAAACTAGCACTACTATTTAGTTTATGGTAAGTACCCTGTGTCAATTATGGTCTTTCTGAGCTTGATTGGTTTCTGGGTATACTTTTAGTCACTAATAACCAAGTGCCCACACCCTGCCCCGTGAATGTATTCTTTGTCTTCTCAGCTCCAACCAGGGTTGAACACAAACCCTTGTGTCCCAGGTATCTTCCTCCTTCCCATCCCTTCAGCTGAAATAAGGGGTGCCTGCTCTACCCAAAGATCCATGGAAGGGGGAAAAATAAACCATTCCTCTCCCTGCCTTTCCTTCCCAAGGAAAACACCCCAGTATAGAGCATACCCAGCCTTCCTAATTGGAGGCAATAATTAATATTTAGTCTTCAATCTCCCCCTATCTTGTCCCCCTACTCACCCTAGCTAGAATGAGTCCAAACACAACACCTTCGTGGATGTCAAAGCTGGAAAGGAATCAGACTGTCCTCTTCACTTTACAGATAGGAAAGTGAGACCCAGAAAGAAGAGATTTTCTCAGTAACACTCTTAGTGGCAGAGTAGAATGTAAAACCTACATTACCATTTCCTTCTCTCTCAGCGCCATCCCTCCCACACACTCCTGCACACAACTCTAAAGCCTCTCCAGGATTGGACCTATTCATTCACACTGAAATATTAGCCATATAGTGTGTTTCCCTTCCTAGGTGGATTATCCCTGAAAAGAGGACCTCAGGACAGGATTATCCTTAACCAAAGCAGAGAATCTACTAGATATTTTCTAGAGTACCTGGTATCCAGTATTAATAATAGGCTGAGAGAGATTGGAGTGGGGAGAGTGGAGTGGGGGCAGGGTGGAAGGAGGCCCAAGGAGGAGGAACATAGACAATGCCTTCATATTGACTTAGATTTATAAAGTCCATCCAGCTCATGCATGACCTCTCTCCATCACAGGATGTTAACTCTGCATACCCCCTTAACTCCTGCAAAGCCCTCCTCCTAAAGGAGCCCTAAGACAGATATCTCAAATAAGAGTGAAATGATAAAAGTTCTAGGTAAATATTCATACTGTTTTATTCGTCACCTACCATTCAGTGGCCCTACTCCACTTTTGGTTATCTGAAGTTTTGTTACAGAAGGTAAGGTTTTCAAGAAGCCCTCATTTTATTACTTACCTTGTAGCTTCTGGACTACATTTTTATCCCTGAAATCCAATTCTTTTTCTCTAGTATTATGATACTATGGGCTGTCCATATAACCTTCTTCACCAGATAAGGCTTAGAAGCTAGACAAAGAAATAAGCAATAAAGCTTTGAAGTTTCTGGGGTTTTTGGTTTGTTTTTGTTGTGTTTTGTTTTGTTTTGTTTTTAGGGGAAGGTGGTGGTATGTGTGGAGGGCATCTGTTTATTTATAGATACTTTTTTTTCTTTCTTTTTTTTTTTTTTTTTTCAGAAAACCCCCTAGGTCCAGAATTCTGGTCCACTGTACATATCACCTTGGTAATCATCTACCCTGGGAACAAGAATAAGGAAGCAAATACTTTCTACTATAGAATGACTTCTATCTAAATAATGTGAGTGAATGGCAGTAAATGTGTTCATGGATATATCTGTGAGTGTGGTCAGTTGCACAGGTAAGTTGTACAAGTTTGTGTGTTCATTATTTCAGATAAAACTTGTACAGTTAATATTGCTGGTTAACTGGCATGAATGAAAACAAATTTCCAAGTGCTAAAATTGTACAGAATCAAATCTATTTATTCTAATTTCCCTAAATACTACAGAAGAAATCTGTGTGCATATCAGTCTTGGTAGACACATACACATGCACACACACATGCATCACTGGAGAGGATATTCTTGTAAGGACACTATTGCTGTTTACTTGGCTCTTGGGATAGAAACAAATTCTAAGTTTAGAGAATATATCATTGAAAATGTCTGGGGCCGACTAGAAACCTAGGAAGCTTAGTTCTTGTTTTGGTTGTTAGAACAACTCACTATGTGACCTTAGACAGGTCTCTTCAACTTTCCAGGTCTGTTTTCCTCATTGATAAACTTGAGCTGATGACCCTAACCTTCCTTTTCTAACAGTTTTAGAAGTTGGGGAGGCAAAGTACCCAACACAATACCTAACACAGAGTAGGGGCTCACCAAATAGCAAAAGGAAAAGGTTATACTCTCTACTTGCCTCCATATCCCCTGTCCAGATGCTTCCCTGGAGGGCAACCAACTCCTTGGCCCAAGGGAAGCACTTCTCAAAGTGGTAGGTAAGTAGACTGCTTGGTAAAATTACTTTGAGCCTGGAAAGCCCTATCTCCACCAAGTTCAGAGCTGGAAGTATTGGCATCAGCCCATTTGCGCTTGGCCCTCTGCACAAGCACACATGGAGTGGTGTTATTCCTTTCTGCTTGCTTCCTTATGGTGGTGATGGCCCTTTTTCAAGACCATTCCCCCAAAGCTTCTACTCCCTCCACCTCCTAGCCATGCCCATGCATCTGCTCACAGATTCAGTCCTTTCACTGAATGTACCAAAGGGCCAATGGTAAAGCCAACCCTCCAAGGGAATGAAGTGGTCACTGCCTCTTTTCAGTTTCAGGGGTGCCAAGTAAGTACTGTAACCTAAAAAGATATATCCTCCTGAATGCTGTTGCTATCTTAACCTTATGAGTCTTACACATTTCAGTGAGAATGACCTTATTAGGGGAGAAAAGGGCATGAGGGGTGAGGCTGGGGACAAGGGCATCATTCAAATATAAATTTAGCCCAAGTACCATTTCTGTTGCTACTAAGAATAACAAAAGGAGAGATGGAACAGATGGATGGAAATATGGAGATTAGTAGAAGATGTCTAACTTTCTCCCCTTAGTTTGATCAACATCTGAAGTTCAGCCACCTGTTCTGCATATTTTGTTTTTTCATTTTTTTTTCAGGTGATTTCAGTGTGAGAGATAGGGAGATTAAGACAGTTGGATAAGAGGTAGAGGTAGTTAAGGTAAAGATCTAACAGACAGTGAGCAGTTCATTTTTTTAACCCCAGTGCAAGGACTGGGCCCCTTACATTTTTGGAGGAGACTTCTCTTGTGGTGCAAGTGGTTTGAAGGCCTGCAACTTTGCTAGTCCTGAACCATACTGGCCTCTGACTCTGTGCCATGGACAAGAGACTCCAAAATCGCCCTCTTCGTCCAGGCCACAAAGCTGGAAGCTGGCCACACAGGCTGCTTGGCTACTGTCTCTTTTGGAAGAAGCCATCCTACCTCCAGAAATTAGAACCCAGAACCAGCTGACTCCCCAGAGGCCAATAGGCATTAGAGGGCAGTGAGATGGGGAAACAGGTGGGAGACCCCCAGGGCTCTTTCTAGGGAAAGAAGAACAACTTGGGTGGTTGTTAACCAGTTTGCCTCTAAGCCTGTCTGAACTTTTCCCCGTTCCTTCTGGGAGAAGCACTGACTCCTCCTTTGGGATAGATCTGGGAGCCAACCAATGAAACTGGAGGGAGCCAGAAGATGCAGATCCAATCCTCTCTGAGACGCTGCTCAGAAGCCAAGGGACTGGAGTTGAGGGTCCCCAGTGGGGCCCTGAACCCCCTCAACCTACCTCACAGGGTTGTTATGAGGATGCCACGACATCATGTGCGCAACACAGTAAAGCACCAATAAATGTCTCTTGAACAGATCCATACTTGTGATAGTACTTTGCAAACTATAAAGCTCCATACCAAATGGCAGAGAAAGTCAGGGCAGTCTGTTTTGCAGCCACATAAAGGAAGTGATTCTTGCCACTCATTCTCACCGTCACTTAAGATTGGGGCATGAAAGGAAATGGAAAGTAGAGGAGAAGTTGGAAACAGTAAATAAAGGAATAAGAGAACAATAAATAAAAGAAGAATCTAAGACCAGATGATTCTCTAGGGCCCAAAAGGTATTTGAGAACAGCAATGAGAGTGCAGGCAGGAGGAATTTAAAGCTCTTTCTAGGGACTGAAGAACAGAGTTCAAATGGACTTTAGATATTTACTTCAAGGAACCAGCTCCTGTTTGCACACCTCCAATGACAGGTAACTGTTTTCTTCCTGAGACAGCTTGTTCTAATTGTAACCAGCTCTAACAGTTAGAAATTGCTTCCTGGTGTTAAGCTGTTTCACAGCAGCTTTAAGTTCTATCCCTTGGTGCCATGTAGAAGAAGGCTAATGCATTGACATCAAATGAGCATTCGTAAGTGTCTGTTGACTGACATATGGATGAGTGTTAGGGAGGAGTAGAGTATTTCCTTTTGTGTTTTCCAGAGCCAGTCAGCACAGCCTTATATTTACTGAAGGCTCAATAAATATGTGTTTAATAAATGAATGAATGAATGACCATCCCAGGATAGGCATGACTGTTACAAACTCTTGGGTTGAAATGGTCCCTTAAAGTTCATCCAAATCCATCAACCTACCTCTCAAAGAACTCTAAGCCATCTCATAGGATTCCAAGTTTTTGAAATACCTACCTATTTGTTCAGTGACTTTGGGCCAAACTGCAGTTTTTCAGTGGGAAAAATAATCTGTTGATCTACTTTCATCCTTTTCCACATCCCAAGGCTGATGATGGAAGGCAGCATGCAATAAGAACTGGCAATCTTCAGTGGAAGATGGCACTCAAAACCAATGTGTGACAAATGCTCAAATAGAGGGTGCTGTGGGAGCACAGAGGCAGGATTACTTGAGTCTACCTGGCTAGGAGGGGCTGTATGAGGATCTTCTAAAGCTGAATTTTGAGAAAGCAAGGAGCCTTATATATAAGTGAAGTGGGAGGAGGGGGCAGGCAGTCCAGATAGAGGGAACTTCATGGAGTCCTGAACATGCATTCATGAGAAATAGGAGTTAGCAAAATGGTGGAGAGTTTCTAAATGAGGTTCTGAAATTTGGATGGGGGACAGTGAAAGAGCAAATAACCACTTCTAATTCAGTTAGATTCTGGAAGTGACCCAGAGTTTGGCAAGAAGCTGGACTATGATTAAGTAATCACCACAGCTACTCTGATCTGCATTGTTCATCTTCACCACTCTCATTTCACCTGTCACTACTGGCATCATCTTTACTGTTAGAACTCTCATCGCTGCTACCCGAGGTGTCAATGTAATTGCTACCATTCCAGTCCACTATCATCTCGACTATTACTTCACCTACATACTTTACCAATGACACCTACCATCCCTCTTGCCATGGCCCTCAGAGCCACTGTTTCTCATATACTCCAGGAAGCAGAGGAAAATGTTTTGTGCTTCTGGGGGATGCTGAGGATGCAATCAAAAACAGATGAAAACAAGCCAAAATTTCTTTGTAATGTTATGTTGTGTATCAAATACTTATATAAGTTTTATTTTCTTTGACATAGCTATGTTTGTTTTAAGATAAAAGCAATGCTAATTAATTATGTTTTTATTCCCAAATCTATAAGTAAAACTGATGTTGCATGAAGGTGTTTTGTGTTTACTCTACCACTTTGTGTATCCTTTGATACCTGAACTTTTTCCTTGCTTCTATTCCACCATATATATATTATGTTATATTTACATTCTATATATATATATACACACACACACACACACACACGTCTCCCAACTTGACAATCATTTCAGAGGTAGCAGAACATAACGTTTAAAAGTATGGGTTCTAGGGGGAGGATATAGCTCAGTGGAAGAGTGCATGCCTAGCATGCACAAGGTCCTGGGTTCAATCCCCAGTACCTCCATTAAATAAACAAACAAATCTGATTACCTCCCCTCCACCAAAAGAAAAAAAAAAAAGAATATGGGCCCTAATGTCAAATACCCTAGGTTTAAAGCGTATTATACTGTGGTATGTATTTGGAAAAATGACTTAGCCTCTCTTATTATGTTTTCTCATCTATAAAACAGAACTAATAATAGTATCTACCACATAGGGCTATTGTGAAAACCAGTGAATTAGTGCATGTAAAGAGCTTAACACAGTGCCTAGCATATAATATGTGTCTAATAAAAAATTTTAAACCATGGTTGAACCAATTCAGTCTTTACAGATCACCTACTCTAAGCCAGACACAGATAAGCTATGCTGTTGGGGGAGAAAGAGTGGAGTCAGATATGGGACTAACTTTTAAATTGCTCACACATGATGGGGTAAGACATGAGGTGAGGGGGATCATTACAATATATGAAATAAAATGTATTTAACCAATACCATGAGACAGAAAAAAAATGAAGTTGAATTGTGGAAAAATTAGCATTTAATAAGGATCTTGAAAGATGGGTAGGATGAAGACACACACAAATGTATCAGATTGAAGGAATTCCATGGGCAAAAGGGCAGAAGTGGGAAAATAGAAGACACGATAAAGAAATGAGTGTTGCAGTTTGGAGCATTGGATTTTTGGAATAGAAAAATATAAGATTGACCTGTGAAACAAAGAGCTATGTGTAGAAAAGAAATTAAT
Source organism: Camelus bactrianus (assembly GCF_048773025.1). Taxonomy (NCBI): domain Eukaryota; kingdom Metazoa; phylum Chordata; class Mammalia; order Artiodactyla; family Camelidae; genus Camelus; species Camelus bactrianus. The sequence goes on from NC_133575.1 coordinate 46,605,837, forward strand.
AGAAAGAGAATCCAGCAATATATTAACAGTGACTGTATTTGACAATTGGCATTCTAAGTAATTTCTTTCTTTTTTGCGTTTTTCAGAATAAGCATGCATCATTTTAATGCCAAAGAAACAAACAAACAAAAATCATGGATTTTATTTTTCCATGAGGAAAGGTGAGTTGTGTCAGATTATCAAGGCGGACTTGAAAGGATCTTTAGGTTAGTATAGTGGAGGCCTTGGGTCTCCTAACCACCAACCTCCCAATTCTGCCACTGTGTGACTTTGGGTATATCGGTGCTTCAGTTTCCACATCTGTAAATTTTTCAGTTTATTTTAAAAATGTTTACTGAGCACTTACTATGAGTCCGGTATTATTCTAGGTACTGGGGTTATAGCAGTGAATGAAACAGAAAAAAAAAATCTCTGCTCTGTTTATATTCAAAGCTTTAAAATAAAAGCCTTCTTATTTTCATTAAGTGAAAAGTCAAAAGTATCCCCCGCTTCCTCTGATTCCATAAGGCCAGTTGGCGTGCTTTATTCTCCATAGGCCCTATTGATGAACCTATGTGTTGGTCCCTATGCCTGTCTGCACACCCCTGAAACGTTCCTATTAACACGACCTCATCTGTTCACACCCTCAATGATACATACCCTCTTCCTTCCTTCTAAGGATCACTTTCTAAACCAACAAACATACCTTCATTTCCCCAACTGTTCCCAAGACATCAGGCTATGGGGAAGAGGGTTCAAGGCCTATGTTCACTTACCATGGGCACATAACCCATGACCTTTGTGCCTTGTCTCAAATGCATCTTGGTACTATTCAGCAGACTTAGGTGAACACCTCTGCCAGACATGGTGTGAGACTGTCTGGTAAAATCACTACAAAAAGCTAGAGTTGTAGATGGGCAGATCTGCTTTCACTAGAGATCTCTAAGATTCAGAGAAACGGGCTAATAACAAAATGTGTCTCAGTTCATAAGGAGTCTCTGAAAAAAAGGCCTGTATCCTAGTCTTAATTATGTCACTGTTTCCTTACTTCAGAGTGGAAAGTGGTGATTGAGAGGCAGCATCCCAGCCAAGGAGAGGTTTCCTGAGAATATGCCAAGGTGCAAAGACTGAAGGTAGCCAGAGAACTCTAAGTTTACCGTGAGCATTCCTAGACTGGTATCCCAAAACCTAAAGCAGGGCTCAGTAGCCTTCAAACCCTATAATAATCTCAGATTCACCATCATAGGGATGGTGAGTGAGGGGAGGGGGGTGATCACAGAAAGGAGAACTACAGGTGTAGCCCAATATAGGGTTCTCCCTGCTATCCTTGAGGGCAGTGCTTTAAGCCTAGGTAGCTTGCTAAGAACAAGGAATTAATCATATAAAACATTCAGCTGATGTTTGCTTCTTTTTTCCCATAGCATGCCATTTCTTAGCCCTTTCTATAAGGATCAAGACCAAGGCCAGTCCTATTGCCCTACACTCCACCCCAGCCTCTTGACCTTTCTGTGACTCAGTGTCCTTAACTGTAAAATGGAAATCGTAATGGTATGACTTTACAGGGTTGAGGAAAGGTTTATACGTGTTAATATAATTAAGTGCCTAGTGTATTGTATTAGCTATTATCATGATCATCATCAGTTTTACAGCAAGTGGGATTTAATGAATACAAGCTAAGTTTTGAGACTCAAGGGATATCTGAGGATGGAATGCAACTTTAAGGAAAGTATACTTTCTAAACCTAGGAGAAAGAGAGATTTTTCCAGGCTTTAGGAGTGGCAAAATATAATCTTACTAGGAAAAATTCAACAGCCCCTCTTTGGAGTGTCTACCACCATTCCTCAAGAGCAAATGATCCATACTTGCTTAGAGAGCGGAGGAGAGGAGAGCAAGAAAAGCACCAGACTTTACCTCGATGCCACCCCTGACAAGGTGGGACCCTAATCTCTCTGGGCCTCAATTTCCTCTGCTATCATATAGAATAATGATACTGACATTACTGGGTTGTGTAGACTATCATGGGATATAATAAAGGTGAAAACAGTTTTCAACTATAATGCATGCGCCAAACATAAGGTCTTAATGGGGATAGAAACTAACTTCTTCTGCAGCAAGAATGATTTAACCCATACTTAAGGAAGAACTTCCGGTAGCTCAGAGTTATCTATTATTGCAATGGGTTATGGAGAGGGAAGAGACAGTGACAGCCTTTATAATCAGAAGCCATTCTGCTCTGACTTGGCTCTAGTATAATCTTTTCTCCCAATAGGAGAAAGGTCTGATTTCTGATGATCTCTTCCACACTGAAGATCCTAGCTCTCTTTGGTTGCTAGACAGGCTAACACTGTGAGTATCATACTTAGCTTCTATTTGCAATCAGTTTCCCCCTTTCCTTCCTTCCTTCCTTTCTTCCTTCTTTCCTTCCTTCCTTCATTCCTCCTTCCCTCTCTCCCTTTCTTTCTTTGTAAAAATTATTCATTCCCTGACCGACATCAACTACTGCAGTCCTGTGTGGGGAACTATAAATGTCAATCACCTCTCCTCTTCCTCAGTCCCTCCTTCCTGCCCTTGCCCCAGCACTCCTTCCCACATCCTTTCATCCCATTCTCTATGTCCTTATCTTAGGAAGATGAATTAAACTTTGGTGGTGGTTTCAGATTTGAAGTTTTTTGAATCCACTGGCAGATAGGCAAACATCATTCTCAGCCCTCTAGCTCCCAACAGCCTGCATGGGCTTCAGCAAGGTTGAAATTCTCCTTGAAGGCAAAGGGAGGAATTTGAGGAACTTGAGTGGAAGAGGGACTAGGAAGGTGTGGGCCTTTAATGGCCATCACCATTAATGGCCTTTGATGAACATTTACCAACCTGTGCCTTTTAGAGAAGGGAAAAGGGGCAAAAAGGACTAATAAAAATGCTTTCTGAGCACCTACTATATGCGGGGTAGTTCATGTGGTTAAGATTATGATTGGTCCTTCATTTTACAGAGGAAGAAATGAAGATTCTGAAAGAGGAAGTGACCTCTCTAAGAGCACAAAGATAGTAGGTACAAGTACCGGAATTGATACCCAGAACTGCCTGATTTGTCAGCCCAAACAGGGAACAGTCAATTAAAAACTGGCATCACAAATGGATGCTCTGATCACTAGATGCAAGTAATTTTGTATGTGACTTTGGGCATGTCACTTCCTCTCTCAGCTTCATCTTCTTCATCTGTATAATGGGAGTTGAGGTGGGTTAGGTTGGGGAAAGGTGAAGCAAATGTGTTAGGCCACAAGATATCAAAGGTGTTACAGAGCACTGACATTTTATTAATCTCGGTTGTTATGAATATATTCCCGATGGTCAGCTCCTTTGGGATGCTTGGTGTTGAAGGAGATGGGTAATAATAAAGGTCATCTTCCAGAAAAACAATTGGTTTCTTTCTCTCCAGACATCCAGGCTGAGAGCAGGGCATCAATCAAGCCAGAGAGTGGATGCCTGCTCTGGACTAGGTGCCAGGTGGGGAATTGCACAATGAGAGACATAGATCATGGGGCAGATAACCTGTGTACATTTTTTTTCTCTCAAGATATCTTCTAGTCTTTGCAATCGCTTGGAGTGGGAATTCTTTCAATTACAGATTGCCAGGCATCCCCCTTGAATACTCTGAGCCAAAAGATTTGGGATGGGATTGATTCCCTCAACTCTGGATGGTTCCTCATTTAGGGCACAGACCTTTTTACAAAGAATCCTCAGCTGAGACTAAAATTCATCAAAATGGATATGAATAAATCTTTTTTATAGTTTGAATTTTGGAGCATTTAATTCTTTTTAAAGTTTCTAAAAATAATATGAAAACGAATACATGTATGTATATGCATGACTGGGACATTGTGCTGTACACCAGAAATTGACATTGTAACTGACTGTACCTCAAGTAATTTTTTTTAAGTTTCTAAAAATATATATTATGAGACTCAATCCTCACAACAAACCTGTTCTAGAATTATACACATTTTACAAATAAATAAACAGTGGTATTTTAAATACCCTCTTCAAGGTCAGATGTATCCATTGTTAGAGTCAGGAAACCCAATGAAGTCTTCTTTCTCACCAGGATATGAATAAATCTTAAAAAAATAGAAAGGAAATGAGTACAGAAATCATGAACAGGAAAAAACACCTAAGTTGCTTAAGTATAGGTATCTAAACTAACAAGTTTTAGTAAAACCCTCCTGAGCTACGAACCTCCCTCTGCTCAAATTGCTTACCTCTATCCCTGACAAGAAGTAGAGATAACCTTGCTGGCACCTTCCCTCTGAGCTCTAAATCAGTCTATAAAGCAAGCACTACTTTATTACCCACTTAATATGAATGGTCCTTTCCTAAAACCAACTTAAAAAAAATCTACTTCAAACCTTTCAGACTTCATGCATCTTCCTGAAACTTCTGCTTTCAGGTGTAGGGATAAGTTCTAATTCACTGGTTATTAAGTTCTGGTGATTGGTACTCTTGAAGCTTAATGGAGAAATCTGTCCCTCCCAAAATATGTTTCCCCCACCTTTGAAATCTTCTAGGAGTTCTGACTCAAGTGATGTCCTTCTTTTTTCTTCATACTCCCACTACCAACTCCACCACGACCCCAAAAAACTCTTCCCAAAGTCCACAGGATTCAATGTAATAATCTCAGAGAAATTAATTTGTTTATTAATTCAACATATACTTTTTGAATACCTATTATGTACCAAGCAGTATGTTAAATGCTAGGGATGCAACAGTGAATAAGATAGATAAAGCCCCTACCCTCAAAGAATTTATAATCTCCTCTGACCTTGAAATACTTAATTTCATATTATCAAACTCATTAACATGCTTACCCTTTGGTTTATGCTTTTGTGATTTTACTTAAGAAGTCATTTTCTGCCTCTAGGTCACAAAAATATTTTTTCTAACATTTTATTAAATTTACAGGTTTTTATCTGCTTTATAATTTTATTGTTAATTGGATGTTTAATACATTTAGTGTCCATTCTTGTATGTAGCATTAGCTAGGGATTCATTTTTATTCTTCTTAATATAGTGATCCAGTTTTTCCAACATTATCTACTAAATAATCCATTCTCTCCCCTTTACTTTGTGTTGTAAACTTTACTGAATATTAGGTTTCTGTTTTTATTCAAATCTATTCCTGAGCTCTTTTTTATCCTATTGGTCTATCTGTATGCTTTTGTGCCAATACTACACTATTTGCATTACAATGATTTTGTAGCATGTTTAGTATGTTTTTATGTCTGGTAAGGCAAGTTCCACACCCTTTACTATTCTTTTTTAAGACTGATTTAATTGTTCATGGACCTTTACCTTCCACATTAATTTTGAAACACATTTGTTGAGTTTCTCACAAAAATGTAACTGGAATTTTGATTGAGATTTTATTTACTTATAAATTAATTTCCTTATAATTTGGGAAGAATTGTGAGGGTAGGATGTTCATTTTTAAAATTACTTTCTATTGTCATTTATTAGAGTCTTAAAGTTTTTAAAAACAGAGGTTTTATATTAATTCTTACATATGGCATATTTTTGCTGGTATTGTATGTAGTATTTTTATTACATTTTTGAGTTATTTACTTATGTTATAGGAAAATGCTCCTGATTTTTTTAAGTTGATCTTGTAGCTGAAAATTTTACTACTTTTATTAGTTCCAATAGCATGTCTGTTGATTTTTATATTTTTTCTAGCAAGATTATTATATCTGTTACAAAAGTGACATTTTATTTCCTTCCTTCCAATTACTTTACTTTTTTTTAAATTAAAGTATAGTCAGTTTACAATGTTGTGTCAATTTCTGGTGTACAGCACAATGCTTCAGTCATATATGTATATATATATATATTCATTTTCATATTCTTTTTCACCATAAGCTACTGCAAGATATCAAATATAGTTTCCTGTGCTACACAGTATAAACTTGTTTATTTTATATATACCAGTCAGTATTTGCAAATCCTTTACTTTCTATTTTTTCTTTCCTTCTGCTGTGAGCCAGGATTTTTAGCAGCATGTTAAACATTCTGAGTAATAGTGAACATCTTTGTCTCATTCCTCATCTTAAAGAGAATATGTCTACTAGAGTTTATCCATTAAATATTTTTGTTGTAGATCTTTGGTATACCTTTTTATCAAGTTGAGGAAGTTTCTTTCTATTCCTGATTTGCTAAGAATTAAAAAAAAATCAGAATTAGGTGCTGAACCATCTTAAGTGCTTTCTTCTGCATCTATTGTGATTATATTTTTTCTCTATTAATATGGTAGAATACATTAACAGGTTTTCAGATATTGAACAAATACAAAGATATTTGTATTCCAGGATTCCAGGGTTAAATATTACTTGATTGGACTTGGTTACCTAATATGTCCAATTTCTTATATGTTTCCAAGTAAAATGAGATTACAACTTTCTTTTCTTGTTTTATACTTATATGATTTTAGAATCAAGATCACTGGAGCCTTAAGAGAGACTTGGGAAGCTTTAACTCTTTTTCTGTTTTCTGGGACAATTTGTATAAGATAGGAATTAACTGCTTCTCAAATGTTAGTAGAAATTACTGCTAACTATCCAGAACTAGGATATTGCAGGTAGCTGGGCCAGTGGGGGTTGGGGGAAGTATTTGACTACAATTTCAATTTTTTTAGTATTATTGGTCTACGTTTTCTACTTTTCCTTCACCAATTGTGGCATGTTATATTTTTCTAAAAATGTATCCATTTTACTTTGGTTTTAAAAATTTATTAGCACACTTCATAATTAACTTTTATTTTTTCAATCTCTGTTGTTTTCAGTAATTATTCCCCTTTATGTTTATATTTTCCTTATTTGCATTTTCTTTATTTTTTCCTGATCAGTCTTGTTAAAGGCATGACTTTTACAATAAATTTTATCAAACATGAAGTTTTTATTTCATTAATTTTCTTTATTTTTAAATGGTGTTGTTCTCTCTTTCATTTCTTTCTACTCTTATCTTTATTATTTTACATGTTATTGGATTTTCTCTGTTCACTTTCTTCAGAGGCAGACTCTTATGTTGAATGATTAGATCATTGAGGGTAGTTTTATTGTTTCAGATTTTTTTCTATGATATGAATTTTTAAGAAATTTTATGTAAGGTTTCTTTAAAAGCTTCACATTAAGGTTGACAATGTAATAAATTTAATATATTGACAACCAAAAAGAAAATCAGTTCAGTTTTTATTAAAAAAGAACTGATTTTAAAAATAATATATATATATTTCATTGTCATTGTCATTCTAAGAAGTATGAGTGTGAATAATAATAAGTAATTTTGTTTTTAACTTTTCTTGTTTCCTAGTAAATGTATTTAAAGCTATAACTGTCTTTAATGTTTTACTGTGTCCAACAAATCTTTAAATGTAGTTTTGTTGCTGTGGTTATTCAATTCTAAACATTATTTAATTTACTTTTCGAACCAAATTCCCATACATTTTGCATTTTGTTGTAATTTTTTGCAATTTTAAATTTTATTGGTTGCATGTTCACAAGATATACCTTGTATTTTTTTGATTCTTTCAAATGTACTGAGAATCCCTTTATGGTTTAATAAGTAGCCTATTTTTCACCAATAGTCCATGTAAGCTCAAAAAGAAAGTATATTCTTTGTCGGATGTAGAGTACAAGCTTAATAATCACATGATTCGTGTCTTAATAGATCTGCTTCTTTTTCTCTCTTTCTCTGTTGAACAGCTTTATTAAGATACAATTAACATACACACCATACAATTAACATACATATTATTCAATGAATATACATACCTTAAAATTCACAGTTTTAAAGTGTATAATTCAGTCATCTTTAGTATATTCATAACCATACATTCATCACCACTACCAAATTTTAGAACATTTTTATCACCACAGAAGAAACTTCATGCCCATTAGCTATCATTTCACATTTTTCCCTATTCTCCCTCATCCTAAGCAACCACTAATCTACTTTCTGTCTCTATGCATTTGCTTATTTTGGACATTTCATATAAATGAAATATTTTGTGACTGATATCTTTACTTACCATAAGGTTCATCAGTGTTGTAGCATGGGGCAGTACTTTCTTCCTTTTTATGGCTAAGTAATAGTCCATGGATATACCATGGTTTATTTATTGATTCATCAATTGATAGATATTTGGGTTGTTTCTACTTTGGGACTATTATGAACTTCATGTAAAATTTTTGTGTGGGTGTATGTTTTCATTTCTTTTAGGTATATATCTAGGAGTGGAATTGCTGGTCCATGTTTAACTTTTTGAGAAACTGTCAGGCTGTTTTCCAAAGTGGCTACACCATTTTACATTCACACCAGCAGTGTGTGAGAGTTCAAATTTCCCTACATCTTTGCCAATATTTGTTATTGTTTTATATGACTGCACTTTTGACTTGCATTTCCCTGATGGTTAATGATGCTGAGCATCTTTACATCTGCTTATTGGGCATTTGTATATATAGTTTTTGAGAAATGTCTACTCAAATCCATTGCCTAATTTTAACTGTCTTTTTATTCTTGAGTTACAAGTGATCTTTCTATATTCTGGATACAAATTCCTTATCAGATACATTATTTGCATCATATTTTGGCCTTCTTGATTTAGAAGTATCTGAGAGGAGTATGTTTGAACCTCAAACTATAATTATTGATTTATCTATTTTACCTTGCAGTTCTGTCTGTTGCTTGATATGTTTTAAGTCTATATGGTCACAACTTGTATTTAAAATCTTCATTCCCCTTAAACTGACAAGCCCACTTCTCTTCCCTCAACATATGGCCTTGTTTCCTATCTCATAGAAGAAATAGGAGCTATCAGACAGAAATTTTCCGCTACTAAATATTCCTACAACTCTATGCATACTTACTTATCTGTCTGCCCATCTTCCTGATCACCATGGAAGGGGGCCTTTTTTTCCATCTAAGGTTTAACCTTCCACTTGGGATCTAGATCCTAATCCCTTTCACCTTCTCATAAACTTCCCTCCAACAATCATGGCTTCTTTCTCTTGTTTGCATTTTCAACCCTTTCCTCTACCAGATCTTTTCCATCCTCTGAACATACTCAAATCTTTAATATCTTTTTATAATTGCCTTAATTTCATATTTCCCTACAGCTGCCACTACATTTTTCTTCTGAAACAAACTTCCCAAAGAAGTTGTCTACACTCATTGTTTTCATTTCCTCTACTGTTCACTTTTTAATCCATTCTAGTTAGTCTCCTTCACCTAATATGCTATTATAACTGCTGTCACCAAAGTGATCAATGACTTAATTTTTTTCTGAATTCAGTGGAGACCTTTCAGTACCATTATTTGACTCCTGCAGCAATTAACATGTTATTCTTTCCCTTATTCTCAAAACAGTCTCTTACCTTGGTATCATTCACATTGAACTGCTTTCTATGCATTGAGTATACCAACCTCATTTACCTTTGGTCTCTGAACATAATGTTTCTTTTGCTTTGAATATTTTTCAGTTACTTCACTCAAAACTTATCCTTACTCACCCTATCTCTGGCTGATTCTTTCTGTCCTTCTAGTCTCAGCTCAACCAACACTTTCTCTGGGAAGTCATAATTAGCATAACACTTCTCTGGGCTCTTAGAGAAACTTGTGCTCTCCTCATTTCTCTTAACTCTGCATACATAATACTAAACAGTAGTCAACTTCTTTCTTATCTGCTTCCCTTAAAAGGCAAGAGCTACCTTAGGACAGGGATTACCTGCTTTGTACGCACAGCACCTAGTACAGTGCCTAGTGCACAGTGAGTGTTCCATAAATATCTCCTGATTGAAAGAATGAATGAGTGAAGCAGACATAGTATTTATTCTAGGCATAGTTACTGACTGCAACTTGGGGTAAAATATTTTCAGCTTTAAAATACAATTATATCTCATATATTTTACAATGTACTCTTTAAAATGGCCCTATGCTGTCTCTTCAGCTAGCTAAAGATCTATTTGAGGAAGGGCACACACTGAAGAAAATATAATAATTCATCATTCATCCATTTCATAAATATTTCCTGAGCACCTTCCATGAACCAGGCTTCGTGCATGGTATTTAACATGTATTGTCTCATTTAACTAAAACTGAGCTGTAAAGAAATAGAATACGTCTGAGGGCAATTACAGCTATGACAACTCAAGGTTATGAAATGACATATGATATGGATCTTGTAGTGATAGGCATTGGTTTCCAAATTTTTAGCAGCTAATCGACTTGAATTTTTAATGAAATCTTAACCAAACCTTAACCAAACCTTAATAGATAAAACAACCAAAAGAGATAAATGGATTCTTCAAACTGCTTAATCTTTGCTGTTTAATTGATTGTAAGACATCCCTGAGAAGACTTAAGTTCTGATGAGCATAGCATGGAAACCACTGCAGTAGGCAAGAGGGAGTTCTATGTTCCAATGTTAAACTAAAATAAAGTAAATAAACAGAACTAAAATATTGGGGTGGACCACCCATCTGTACTATTACTCTCCATTGTCATGATTTATTGTAGTTTTCCAGAACAGAATTGTTTCTTCAAAACCTGAGACTCCAGTGACTTCTGCCCATCCCTAAAATGCTTCTCTCTTTTTTTCAATCTTTGGTAAAATATACGTAACATAAAATTGATCATTTTAACCATTTTTAAGTATACAGCTCACTGGCATTAAGGACCTTCACATTATTATGCAATCACCACCACTATATCTCCAGAGCTTTAAATAACTATAGGCAGCTCTCTGGAAGACAAACTACTACTGAACTCATGTTTTTGATTGGCCTGGGGAGTTGGATTTAATGTCTCTGAGGGAACAAACTTATTCTAGGTGTCCGCTTGCCCTAAGGTTTACCTCAGAAGCTGACCAGAGGCCTAAGAAGGCCCTGGATTGGCCTTCAAGCCAATAAGCAAGAAGCAGGACAAGAAAATAGATGTGGGCAGCAGTACTATTCAGAGGAGGTTTTTTAACTTAAAAAATTATTAATTGTAACATACATACAGAAAAGAACATAAAACACAAAAATAGCATATAATAAATTAATTATAAAGTAAAACACTGCAACCATCAACAGGCCAAGAAATAGAATGAAGCCAACATCTCAAAATTCCTTTGTATACCCCTCCCTGTTTTCATCCTATGCTTTCCCACTCTTAGAAACTGCTCTTTTAATGTTTATATAATTTTATCACATAGTTAGCAATGATTTTCCTTATTTCTTTCTCTCTTTGGCTTATAGTAATTAAAAGTCCAAGTTCTGGAAGCGGATGGATGGTCTGTCCATTTCTGCTATCTATTATCTGTGTGAACTTGGGATACTTCTTATCTTTGTATTTCAGATTCCACACATTAAGAGGCTAATAATACTATCTATTTCATATGGTTTTAATGAGATTCTGATGAGTGGATTCAAATAAATTGAAAGAGTGCTTTGTACATAATTTGTGTTCATTGTTAGTTATTACCATTATTACAACAAGGAGAAAAAAAATTTGTCCTGGCCAGAGGAGACTGATGAGGCAAGGAACGTATCAATCAAAGGGACTGGAGAGGGAGGAGAGCTACCAGGGAGCTGCCTAAAGGCCTCATTTTTCCACAGAAAATGAAGCCAACTGTAAAATACTACCAATATGGCAGTAGTACCCTAACTGATAATCATACTAGGAGCGACAGTATCACCAGAAATGGTAGTGATACCAGAAGTGTCAGTAGCCCAAGCAGCACTAATGAGACCTAATGAATGCTAATGGAAATTCAATTGCTAGTGAAATCACAACTGCCAGTAAGAACACAAGCAATAGCAACACCAAGAGTACTAGTGTAGACAGAAGTGCTAGTGCAGACATGAGCATCAATGAAGAGGCCTTTGTGATAAGGCAAAAGCTGTCTATGGGAATCCTCCAAAAGTCTAATATTCATCCTATTTCTTCTCTACATTGTGTCTAGAATTCATAGACCATTCCATTTTAGCTAGGGAAGATAAAAAGGAGGCCTGATACCTAAAGCAGGAGAAGAGGCATAGGTTCCAGGTGTTCATCAAGATAGGAGAGGGAGGTTAGCCTGCAGAAAGCTACCCTTAGTCTGAGTCCCTAAGGCAAACCTTAGGGTTGGTCAGAGATGGGGAGCAGACTCCTTCCTGTAGACCCAGCCTGAGCTGCCATGAACATAAATCCTAGGCCCACCAACAACCTGAAACTTAAGGACATGTGTCTGAGAGAGGTGTAGGTTGCCTCTTTCCTGGAAGAAGTGACAATGAAGGAGACCTGTGTAAACACTTACTTCATGATTGATTGGCATACAACCAATTGGTTGGCCACCTTCTGGTAAAGCAGCCATAGGCATCACCTTTTCCTCTGCATTATCCCCTCCTTCTTAACATATCCCTTCTTTTTAAATTCTTTTAAAATTATTTTTATTTATCCAGTTGTGAAATATAACCATCTACAGAAAAATGTATAAAGTATCTATGTATAGTTTAATGAATAATTATAAAGTAAAAGCCTGTGGAACATTCCGGCCTACCACATTTGTCCTTTAGGAATTCCGAGCATGAGAAAACACAAGGGGGCTAAAAGAATGAAAGAGGAAAAAATCTGCACTGATAGCAGATTTTGAGGGGCTACACAGATCTCCCACTTCTATGCATATACATTTGATTTATTGAGTGGCCACCATGGCTGTTTACTTGGATACTCGATGAATGCTTTTAGGAAATTAAAAACTGAAGCAGCGCCATACACTAATATGCAGACATGCATCTCACACACAAACACACAGACCTAATCTATACACTGATACTTAACATACCCACATAGCACAACCACTCCAGTGCCTTCTCCTGCACATTTACATAGCACATATATCTGTCTTTACAGATGATCTTACACACTTGTGGATGTACACACTTCTGTTTTTACACACTTATCCATATATACCCACTTATATCTGTGCTTATACATGTGAGCGGATGTTCCCAGAAAGACATATATCCCTACACATACCATACTACCCCACAGACCCACACACATGCATGTGCATCAATGCCCACACACATATCCACCCATATGCACATGCAATTGTACATACAATCCTTATGCTTATGTACACATCACATATTTCCATACCTAAGTTCACACACAGTCATATTTCTTGCCCACACACCACATATCTATACACATGCTCTCTTCACACACACAGGCACACACAAACACACCCCTGTATTCATAAGTACAGCCACATTATATTTCTATACCCATGTACATGCACTCACATCACTTCTTATCACATCACCTATACCTATACATACCTATGTTCATATACACACTCATACCTGAGTTCTTTCTATCACATAAACATTTCAATGCACAAACATGCTCACATAGTTACTTCTACACATACACTCCTGCCCAAGGTTTCCCTTTTATTTCTTTGCTCATAGAGAAGAAATGAGCTCAAAAGAGGTGAGTCACTCAAGACCCCTCCCCTTGCTCCTTCCAAATAACCATTCTTGGGTTTGTGTGTGTGTGTGTGTGTGTGTGTGTGTGTGTGTGTGTGTGTTTCTGTGTGTTTTCTTTGTTTGGGGGTGTTTTGTGGGTTTTTTTGTATTTAGTTCCCTAGAAATCAAGGAGTGCTGATTTTCACCTCTGAGCTGGTTAAAATGTTCCCTCTCTTAACTCTCCCCACCTCAGTCCCTCCCTCAAGTTTGTCCTACAGTGGGATTAGCAAGGCCAACTATTCTCCAGTGCAGGTTTATGAGTGGTGCATTACTTCTCTGATCTAGGTAGTCTTATAATATCTTCAACTACAAAGCCAGAAAAGTCTTTGCAATTCCTTAGTCAGCTCGAGTCTAGGTACTATGTAAGAGAAGAGAAATGGGTGTTTGCCTTTTAAGAAAAAGATCTCTAGAAAAGAGGATTTCATAGCCTCCTACATAGTTTAGCATTCTTCACTCTCAAGGAGGTTTATTATCAAGTTTGTTTCACTCATACTCTAGCCAAAGTCCATTTATTTTCTAATGGTGTCATACAGAAGGAAACTAGCTGTGACCCCTCTTCATATAGACACAGTAGACTAAAACACTGTTAATCTTTTGGCCTGGCTTTCACTGAGTCAATAATGGAAATAACAGCTCCCAAGTGATCCATGGAATAAGATGAAAAGAGAGACCTCTGAGCCAGAGAACAGCCTCAATTCCACACCTTACCTTCCTTCAGTTTTCAATCTCAACATGCATCCTTCTTTCTTTGGTGACAGAGATTTTGAAACATTAGAGGTATACCCCTTCCACATATATGTCTCAAGGATTTGCATTTTTCAAGAAGAGTCCGCAGACATCAGGGCATAAACCAAAAACTGATGTTCAGGTGTGAGATAATGGGACTTAAGAGTCAACAGGCCTTCCATGTCCCCCACAAACTCATCCACTATGACCAGTCCCATGTGGCCCTTAGCATTGCTAGCTAAGCTCTTACATTCTTCATTCTCACCCTAACCCTTACTTTTCACCCACCTCTCCACACAGTAACATCCAAGGGCAGAAACAGAATGATTTTTTAAAGAACATGACTGTTAAGATCTTGCTGATGGAAGATGACAAATTCACCTCAGTCAGTCCCACTGTCAACCCCTGAGTGCCTCTGGAAGAGCAAGTTGGTAGGCAGAAGAATTAGAGACCCTGGAGATGCCTTCATGTAATGAATGCCTAGCTAACAATCTCACTGCCTTCCAAAATCCCCTAGTTGTTCCTAAGGGTATACTATCATTTCCAAAGGGCCCCTATTCTGATGTCCACGAGGGTGGCATTGGCATATTTTCTGAGATGATAATAATACCTGTTTCTTACCTTGAGATAGATATCACCAGAAGACCTCACCCAGAAGAATATTAGCTGTTTTAAGTCCATTATCAGCTCATGATTTCTCCATCTAAGGAATTCTCTTGGCCTGATTGCCCCCTGTCCTATCCTGGTCCTTCCCATTGGCTCTTGTGTTTGAGGAAGGCCAGTGCCCAGACTGTGGAGCCCCAGGCATCTCAATGCATGCCGTTGTCCAACTCCAGGAAGAACATGGCAGTAGTACTGTCTGACATGGCTGACCTAGCACTTCAATTGCTCCCACTCCCTATATTTTTCTCTTCATCCAGACACTCTCAAAACCATGTCCAACACTGAAACAATGGAAAAGATCATTAGAGGAGCAGTGCATCAGCTGAGAATTTCTGTTAGTGAACACTTGTTTTAGTAAATTGGTCCCAATGTTCAACAAGTACTTCTGGTATGCTAGGCTTTGTGCCAGAAGCTCAGGTATGTGGTGGATAGAGAAATCATGGCTCAGTTCTGACCCTGGTCTGTGCTCTTTAAGATATTTTTGGAGAAGGAAAGAGATAAATAAATCAAGTCCACACAGAACACAAGACCAGGTAGAAAGTGATAGTCCCCTAAGAGAGGCCCAGATTAACTGTTGTGGAAAGCTAGAAAGGGCAAACCTCACCCTCAGTTTGGAGTCAGTGGTAGCAAGAGGAAGAGTATGTCAGGGAGAGCTTCCTGAAGGAGGTGGCATTTAAGCAGAGTCTTAAAGAAAAGGCAGCATTTCTTTAGGAGGAAAGGGAGGGTAGGACATTTTGGGTGAAAAGAGCAGCTTAAGCAGCATGATACAGTTGAAGTATGGAAAACAGAAATGAATAACAGGGGAGAAGCAAAATGGCAGAGTAGAAGGACGCTCATAGCTCACCCTCTCCCACAAATACACCAAAACTCACATCTATGGACCTACTCAGCCAACCAGAGAACCTGCCGAACTCCAATGGAACATCGCCCTCTTTGAAAGACAAAGACACCAAAAAATCTGGTAGGAGAAAAGGAAAAAAGAAAGAAGAAAAAAGAAAAGCAGTGCGGGACCAGTCCCACAGGGAGGGAGTGGCAAAGGAGGAATAGCACTCGTTCACTGGGTCTCCCCTCTCCAATGGAGAGGCCAGTGGGATGAAGGGGGAGCCTCTGAGGCTCATATCTGCCCTGAGAACCCCTTGACTGGCAGAACTAAGTTAAACAGGCACAGAGGGTCCCCGCAACACCCAGCCCAAGATGCGAGCCAGCAGCTGGGGACTGGGACAGGCTGCCCAAGCTGGGTGGAGAACTGGGGCAGCTGCACTGAGGCACCTCCAGGGGACTGCAGGGTGCTGCGTGCCATGGCTGAGAGGGGATATGGAGCAGAACAACCTTGGTCCCCCATAAATTGTGAAAAAAGCAAAGCAACATGGCTGGTATGCCCTGGGGAGAGGGGCACCATAGCCTTTGTCTCCTCAGACCCGCAGCACCATTACTGGCGCTTCTCATGAGAAGAGAGACAGGGTGCAGCCACAACCACCATATCCTCCTGTGGGCAGTGCCTAAGCAGGGGCAGGGCCAAGACCTGAATCCGCACCCGGGGGCTCCACAACCTCCTAGGCAGGACTGAGACTTGTTTACAGCCCAAGGCAGCTAGGATCTTTCTGCCCTGGCACCTCAGAACTTGCACCACCAAGACAAACAAGGAGCTGAGATTTGGCATGGAGCAGGGGCAGGGCTATTCTGCGGCCTTCCCCGAGACTGCCTTCAGAGCACCGACCGGAGGCGGAATGGGCAGCTGCAAAGAGCAGCAGAGCGACTGGCACCAGGAGAGGGAGGGTGGCCACCTGCATTCCTGGTAGGAATGCAGCACCTGAACATGGTGCTGGGAAGGGGTGCGATCCGCCCACCTACCTCACCCAAGTGCAGCATCTGACTGCAGCATTGGGAGGGGGAGTGACCCACCTGCCCACTGGGTAAGAACTCAGCACCTGACCCAGTGCTGGGAGGGGACACAATCTGCTAGCCGACAGCCACTAGGAGCAACACAGAAAAGGGTGCCAACAGAGGGCCTCTGGAAATAGCAAGCTGAGTTTGTGAAACAAGGCAAAGTTACAAAGATCTCTCAACAAAATCAGTAAGAGCACACCATCGCCAGGAGAACAAGATAACAGATACTCCTTAAGCCATAGTGCCAGAGAGATATGAGCAATATGAAGAAGCAGAGGAACAACTCCCAATTAAAAGATCAAGAGAAATCCCCTGAAAGGAAATAGACATTGAAGGCCTCTAGATCAAGATTTCAAAAAAGGAGTCATCAAAGTACTGAAGGAACTAAAAGAAACAGTTATTAGAGATATAAAATATGTCAAAAATAAAATAGAAGCTATAAAGAAGAACCAAGTAGAATTAGTAAACTCATTTGCTGAGATAAGAGCTGACCTAAAAGCTGTACAAAGCAGGCTACATATGCAGAGGAATGAATAAGTGACCTAGAAGACAGGACAACAGAAAGCACCCAATCAGAACAGCTGAGAGAAAAACAAATGAAAACAATATAAGGGACCTATGGGAAAATATAAAACATGCCAATCAATGCATAATAGGGGTTCCAGAAGGGGAAGAAAGAACAAACGGGATTGAAAAGGTATTTAAAGAAATCATGACTGAAAACTTCCCTAACTTAAAGAAGGAATCAGATATCCAAATACAGGAGGCTCAGAGGGTCCCAAACAGGAAGAACCCAAACAGACCCAGACCAAGACATATCATAATCAAGATGGCCAGAGTCAAGGATAAAGAAATGATCCTAAAGGCAGCAAGAGAAAAAAGAAAGTGTGAGTAACAAGGGAACCCCCATAAGGCCCTCAGCTGATTTCTCTACACAAACACTATAGGCCAGAAGGGAGTGGCAAGATATATTCAAAGTCCTGAATAAAAAAATGATGCAGCCTACAATACTCTATCCAGCAAGGCTATCCTGTAGAATAAAAGGAGAGATAAAGAACTTCACAGGCAAGCAAAAACTAAAAGAGTTTAGCAACACTAAATCCACACTAAAGAAATATTGACAGGTCAACTCTAAATAGAAAAGAAGCAGGATGCTACAGCAATGAGAAACTCATAACTGGAAAGGAGATAACTGCCATGAATTACAAATAAAATAAACATAAAATTGTAAAACAAGACATCTAAATCATTAAGAGTGGGAGAGGGAAGCAAGGAAAGCCACTGTGGAAAACAGTGTGGAGATTCCTCAAAATTCTAGGAATAGACTTACCATATGACTCAGGAATCCTGCTCCTGGGCATATATCCAGAAGGAAGCCTACTTCAAAATGACACCTGCTCCCCAGTGTTCATAGCAGCACTATTTACAATGGCCAAGACATGGAAACAGCCTAAATGTCCATCAACAGATGACTGGATAAAGAAGGTGTGGTATATTTATACGATGGAATACTATTCAGCCACAAAAACCAACAATATAATGCCATTTGCAGCAATATGGATGTTCCTGGAGAATGTCATTCTAAGTAAGCCAGAAAGAGAAAGAAAAATACCATATGAGATCGCTCATATGTGGAATCTGAAAAAAAAAATAAATAAATACAAAACAGAAATAGACTCATAGGCATAGAATACAAACTTGTGGTTGCCAAGGCGGCGGGGTGGGAAGGGACAGACTGGGATTTTAAGATGCAGAATAGATAAACAAGATTATACTGTATAGCACAGGGAAATATATACAAGATCTTGTGGTAGCTCATAACGAAAAAAAAAAAGTGACAATGAATATATATATATTCACGTATAACTGAAAAAAAAGTGCTCTAAACTAGAATTTGACATAACATTGTAAAATGACTATTACTCAATAAAAAATGTAAGAAAATAAAAAGAAAGAAAGAAATGAAGAACGCAAGTAGACTTGGAGTGTCACTATATGCTCCAGAATTGCAAGAGCCAAGGCCAGAGAGTTGCTTTGGGGCCAAACCAAGATGAATATCTGAAGGCCAAGTTGAAGAATTTGGACTTTATTCTCCAGACAATGGAGAGTCACTGCTTTTTTGAGGAGAGTGACATGATTGGAGTTGCACCTGGGGATGGGCCTGTAATGCCTGGGAGTTGGCATTCAAAGACTGTGAAAAGGGGCTAAGTCTAAACCCTGTATCTCAGGCTTCAATGTCCTCCATAATCTCATGACCTCAAATTGGTTTACAGACCTTGGTGGGAAACCCTGGTATGTGTATGTGTGTATGCATGTGCACACCTCTATATGCATATATGTGCATCTTTGCTAGCATATGTGTATGTATAAGTACATAAGTATGCACTTGCATGGCCTGTATGCTGGTTTATCATTATGCATGCATGTATAACTGGAATGCTAAGGTGTGTATCTATACATATGCATTCTTGTTTGTATGTGTTTGCATGTGTGCAACCCATATGGGGGTACATGAGAGGATCCATGTAGGAAGATATGTGTATGTAAGTGTGTGAATGTCTCACAAACATCTGTCTGCATATGCTTGTTGATGTGTGCATCTGCATGCACATACTCATTTATATGTAAATTTGTATCTTAACACATAGATAAGTTTTGATTATCTGCAGAATATCCCCTTTTGTATTTCACAGGATGGATTTTCAGCCCCAGGGTGATCTTCCTCACACCACTAAGTACCCTCTTGACCCACTTCTGTCCACAGCCCCTACTAAAGAAATTCACATCCATTTTAGTATTTGCTTCCTCAAAATAGAATTGGAAAGTTAAAACACTCTAGGGTCCACTCTGAAGTCTAAGAGACCTTGTGCTATGATCTCCAAGCCCATTGGGAAATAAAGATTTGTTTAAATTAGGTTGGCAGAAAGCACAAGACCAAGGTTGGGTATGATGAGAGGCAGTCATTGGGCCAGGTGTGCTGATTCTATTAACCATGTGCATGGGAGGATAGGATGAGAAGCACTGATAAAAGTGGGGAAGTGGGGAAAATCCAACATGGGGTTCAGCCTTGATTAGAAGAGAGCCACAAGTCTCAGTCAGCATTTGGCATGTTCTCCCTGGGACAATGCAACTGGCTCCCACTCACCAGTGGTGCTAACTTGCCAATGTACAGGTCCTAGGACCTTACCCTTTGCCTTCTCCTCATTTAAATTTGTCCATTACCTCAATATTGTCAAATTCCTACCTCTCAGCATTGCCCCAGCTCCCTTTCCCTCAGTACTGCTATACCACCCAGGTGGTAGATGGAAAAAGAGCCTCCCTAAGACACCCATATCCAAACCTGTGAAAAAGTCACCTTACATAACCAAAAGGATTTTGCAGATGATATTAAAAATATTGAGCTGTGGTCATTATCCTGGATTATCTGGGTGAGCCCAATGTAATCACAAGGGTTCTTATGAGAGGGAGGCAAGAGGATCAGGGTCAAAATCAGATAAAACTGAATCACCCCTGATTTCTTTTTTGACATCTTGACTTAGTATCCTCCTTGAAGACGTCTGAAGTATGCAGAGCTTTGTGGGGAAGGATGTGGAGGAAACATGACTTTTCTCAGTCACCATTAGGGCTAACCAAGATTGGTAGAATATTAGAAGAAGGCAGTCTTATCAGGTCCCAGCCTGACCTGTTTATATCTGCCCTTTCTTCATGACATTGTCTTGCCCTTATAAAGGTCATTTCTTGGAACTTAGACCTGAAATGACAGACATGTAGCATGAATTTCCATGCCAATACCCATTACAGATATCACATATCAATCATGGTACTGTTTCCCTCTGAGTATGTACACAACTTCGGAATCCTTCTCCACACAGCCTTCCAGGTAGCTGCTACTCAGTGATCAGAGCTGGCAAATGAAAGGAAAGCTTTCAGTCATATTTTCCTTAGAAAGAAATCTGATGCCAATATTTGAATTGGGTAGGGGAGACATCAGAAAGGAGACAATGAGTAATCAAGGACTGGCTACCCTATTACTGGGGCCAAAGTTTAATGTCTCCCTTTCTTTTCTAGGCCATGAAAGTCTGTGCAACATTTCCCAAACCAATCTGCCGCAGAGCACCTCCTCCAGGACCATTAAGAACTGCCTTGACCCCACATCTCTGAGTTAAGTACCCAAGAATAAGTAGTATAAATTCATCTTAAAGCAGAAGAATGAACTACCCAGTGTATGGGAGAGAGATGAGGGTTGAGCCCCTGGTGTAAAGCTCTATGTGGCTCTTAAGAATTCAGAGACAATATGTGGGCCCTTTGCTCCAGCCCTTACCTTCTCTTCTCTCTTTGGTGTCCCCAG
This sequence comes from Camelus bactrianus, assembly GCF_048773025.1. Classification (NCBI taxonomy): domain Eukaryota; kingdom Metazoa; phylum Chordata; class Mammalia; order Artiodactyla; family Camelidae; genus Camelus; species Camelus bactrianus. The sequence continues at coordinate 46,626,972 of NC_133575.1, forward strand.
CCTCTACATATATCCCACAGTGCTCCCTTGCCTCAAGTATCCCTCTGACTGCCACCCAACTACTCCACCTTCTTTTAGGAGAGTACCAATCCTATGTATCCTGACTGGCCTCTTGCCCACCTTCCTACCCATAGAACTTATTGAGAAGAAAATCCTGAAGAATAAACAAAAAATTCATGCTGTATAGCACAGGAAACTACATTCAATATCTTGTAGTAACTTACAGTGAAAACGAATATGAAAATGAATATATGTATGTTCATGTATGACTGAAGCATTGTGCTGTACACCAGAAAGTGACACAACATTGTAAACTGACTATACTTCAATAAACAAAATACATTAAAAAAGAAACTCCTGAAGAAAAGGAAGTCCCTGTTGTACTAAACCCTATGGAGAAACCCTAATATAGCCTTACAAAGTTCCACGGTACAATCCCCAGAGGAAGAGAATTATCACAATCCCTTCTATATATATCTGTCTACATTCTGCCCAACAGGCCACCTTCCCAAGCCAATCATGGTAAGACACAAGAAGAGAAGCTATGGCCTAAGGGCTGAACCTAGGTTACCCCCAAGATTCTAAAACTATTTTAGATCAGGTCTCAGTTCCCTCACTCATCTCGTCTCTGCCTTATCATAAAGCATCCTAATGTGGCATCCATAATGTATGTACATTCCACCCAATGGCCTGGGCCCAGTAGAACACACTCATCTTCTCAGGCAAAAGTTCTTCAGCCTGATATAGCATCCAACCAATGCTTAGATGTGACAGGCAACTGCTTGCAGGATGTGCTTTGATAGAAGTTGGTGTTGGCAGTGACCCCTGCCAATCACACAATCCCTTATATCATGACAGTGTCTGATTTGTTACCTTTAAAGTCATGTGACCAGCTGAAACTGAGAACCCTATCTGGGATGCTAGAGGAGAGTTCTGCAGCAGGTAAAAGACTAGTTTAGGAGACCTTATAAGTATATGAGATATATGGGGGCCTGGGGACTTGAGGGGCAAGTATATCCTCATGCCCCAAGAAACCTTGGGAATTTGGTTAGATGGAACTAAGGAGCCTGCCCAGACATCTTACAATCTTCCTGAGACATGTTGAATCTTCTATACAGGGATGGCCCAATGCCCTGCACCACTCAGCCAATGCCAAGACATGCAAGGAGATAAAGGAGAAGCCAAATTCTGAGATCAAAGTGTCCATGACTAGAGAGTAAGTGTCTATGTCTGAATCTGTCTTGACTGTAAGTCTATCTATGAATATATCTACTCCAAGGTTCAATGGAATGCTAGAAAGAAACTAAGACCCCTCCTCCACTCTTACTCCAGGCACATGGCTCTGAACCATGTCAACCATAGCGTTCTCAGAGCTTCTAATCTGGGGAGACAGCCACGCTCATCGTTGCCTGAACCAAACCTCAGATACTCAGGTGTCAGAGGGTAAGGATGTTAGACAGCCCTAAGGCAGGGAGAAGCATGGGCCAGAAGGACACCTATTTATCCATCAACTGTCTCCTAGTGTGTATGGGCCTAGGCCCAGGAGATGCAAATTTCATTCAGGAATTTCTACACAATATTTCCGAAAATGTGCTGTCCTCAGAAATGTACAGCCAGTGGATGACAGCCATGGAATGGTGCAGAAGAAAGTCAAGTCTCTACAGAGGTAAGATCCCTCATTTCAGGCTCATCCTTGAGACTTAGAGATGGGGCTGTAGACAGTTCTGTGGATGAAGAAGAAGGAAGGAAAGGAGAGAGAAGGTCAGTTCCGAATATTTCAGATATTTTCCAACCAAGGTTCTTCTTACAGCAAGTATAGTTCTTTTTCAAGCTATGCCTCAAACTGGCTGTGTGCCCTTGGACAAGTGCCTTCCTTCCTCAGAGCTTCAAAATCCTCTACTACTTTACACCAGGAGAGAATAATGAGATTCTACATGTTTCCAGACAACATTAGTGCTCTGTCATTAGCCAAACACTAGAGGGGAAATTGCCTTAACTGGCTATCTTTCCCCCTACTCCCCACAGAGCTATCACAAACACACACATTAAACTGATCTTCCTCTTTCCTAGATTATCCTTCATTTCCCACTAACTGGCAGGATTAGTAGTTCAGCTACCTGAAGGCAACCACCTATTGCTAAAATACTTCTTTGACATCCTGACCTACATAATGGCCAACTCTGAGGAAGACTAGATGACAGCCTTCAACCCAGTCCTGTGTGTTGCACCCAATATGCTATGGTTGTCCAATCCCAAAAGGCCAGAGGATGAGAGCCAGACTGTAATTTCTTCATCTCTAAAATGTAACATATAATAGAGCCTATTTGAAGGGGGAAAGATGGCAGATATAAAAGGGCTTTGATCATTATACTAAGCAAAGTAAGCCAGAGAGAAAAATTAAAACATCATATATCAATTATATGCAGAATCTAAAGAAAAGGACACAAATGAACTTATTTACAAAATACAGACAAACTCGTAGACATAGAAAACAAATTTATGGTTACCAGGTGGATGGGGGTGGGAGAATAAACTGGGAGTTTGGGATTTGCAGATGCTAACTACTTTGTTTAAAGTAGATAACAAACAAGGTCCTACTGTATAGCATGGGAATCTATATTCAATACCTTGTAATAGCCTATAATGAAAAACAATATGAAAAAGAATATATGTATGTAATATAATAACTATGCTGCACATGAGAAATTAACACAACATTGTAAATTGACTATACTTCAATTTAAAAAAAAAAATAGAAGGACTTTGAAACTCTGAAGCACTGACCAAATAAAGATAGGTGATTTTTTTTTCTTCCACTACCAGATTATGAATTTCCTGAAGCCAGGGACCTTGCCTTACTCCTTTGGTTTCTCAAACTCTCACTTGGCACAATACACAGAGCAGGCACTTCTTAGCAAATATTTGACAAATGAAGGACTAAATGTTGTATAGCAAAATGAGCCAATCACTGACTGTCTATATGACTTTGGATTAGTTATTTTATCTTTATGTCTCCAGTTCCTTAATTGTCAAATAGGAATAACAAGAGGGTCTGTAATACCACTCATTTTCTGAAAAAGAAAAAAACCTTTGGTTATTATTTTACCTGGTATGATAGGTCCTCCTGGCTAAGGGACTTGGATTTGTTCTGGTAGGAAGGAAGGTGTTCTAGATTCCTGAACAGTCCCTCACAGTGGGGGTCCCCTATAGGCCCATCCTCTGACCACAGGCCTTGCTCTCAGGTTACCCAACTGGTTCAGCTCCTGAATGAAAGTGCACCTGGGATCTTTGGAGAAGATAGCCCTGTTCTGTTACTGAGTGCTCAGGCTGAAAATGCCAGCCAAGCCAAGGATATACCAGGTAAGAAGGTGGCTCTCCAGCCCCCAGGGGTTGGGGAACTTTGTCTTTAATGTATGGTATGCTGGAAAAAGTGTTGTACTAGAAGCCAGGAAGGCATAACTGAGTTCTAATTCCAGTTCTGCCACTCTGTGATCTCTGGAAAGTCCCTTCCTTTCTTTGAGACTTTTCTTTTCACATCTGGGCAATTAGAAAAAATCGTACCAGCTGCCATCCAAAATGGGACTGAACAGTGACGTGTGGAGAGATGTGTGGAGAGAATGTCTGACCCAGAGAATACATTCTAGACCCATTTCTAATAGTTGTGCTCCTTCCTTCAAAATAAAGTGATGGGAAGTGATATGACCCAGGTAAACAGAGGCACAGCTTTATAAAGGGTTCTGGCCCAAGAGGCAGAAAGGCATCAATGGAAAAAGCCCTATGTGTTTCCATTGAGAACCACAGGCAGTAGCTAAAGGAGTATTGGAGGTAAGGTGTTAGCAGCCAGTGCTTGGCCCTGGTGCCTCATGAAAGGTTCTCATTGCTGCCCATGGTTGGGGTATCTGGTACTGGGGGTAAGGCAGGTTAGGGAATTCATCTTCTCACATAGGCACACATTAAGGCAAGCACAAATATCACAGGATGGGGTGTATATGTATTTCCTGAACCACTAAATCCCATGACCACTTGACCCATGTCTAATAATAGGTTTGTAAACTTGCCTAACCCTGACCTTCTCCAAGAATAACCCATGATAAGTCTCTGGGGACATACACAGAGGTGTCAGCACTCTTTGCCAGCATCTCCAAATGCTTCTCTAATGCCTCAGCTTCTTTGGCATTAACTCCCTGGAGAGCACCTTTTCCCAGTGACCAGAGCTATCTTGCTTCATCCCTCTGGCTGTGCTGATCCTGCTGTCTGAGTTGGGCATGTCTACCAGGCTTTGTGCCTTATCCCTGTAATACTGCCAAGCATGCCATCTGAGAGGGATCAGTGGTCACTACCATCCCTAGGACCTACCTGCCTATGAAGCTGGAACTACTTCATGAGGAAATTGAAGATGGTAGCAATGGTGACAGGGAAAAGACTACAGCAGACTAGAGAATGGTAAGCACCCAAGAGTCCACTAAATAGAGGCAATTAGGAAGCTAAAGAATACCCTAGAAGGAGCTTCTATAACTAGGTCCCCAGAAAGCAGAAGAAAACTCCACTTGGATATGTCTGAAAAATGAATCCAAACTGGACTACTTGAAATGGGTATCCAAGATAAGGAAGGGATTAACCACACTTATATCACATGCTCCCTGACCCCTGAGAAAGAGAAGTTCAGGATAAAGCCCCAGACTCTCTGAAAAAACAAGTGCAAACACAGCCTTAGATTCCAGGGCCAGAGCGTCCCCCACTGTACCTATACTCATTTCTCACACCCACAACCATACTCAAGGTGAGCTCTAGGCCTTTCCCTTGAAGGCTTTCTCACTTCTGCATCTTCAGAATTCTCTTTTCCTGCTGTGCTTTAACCCTGCCCCCTGGTTCCTAGAAAGCCCTCAGGCTTCACTAGTGCATCTTAAGGAGGCCAATATTAGCTAGTGAACAGAGTATCAGCAATATCCTTGACTTTCAATGTGTCCTTAAATCTCTTCCCTATATCTGCATTGAAGTTTGCTCATATAGAGCCTGAGATTAATCATCTCTGTCCTGCCCAGCACATATGAGTAGTGAGAGTTAAGTTCAAACCAAGAAAAATTTAAGACTTATCTATAATGTGTCAGTTATCAGAGATTCAGAAATGAAACAAACATTTCCCCTACCCTCAGGAAGATCACGGTTTAGTTGGAGAATTAAATGAAAGAGAGTCATAAAGGTAGAACACTGTAGAGGTTGGGTTGGTAAGTATTCTGAAAGCTTCTGAAGAGAGAACACTTCTGGAGAGAAAGAAAGGAATAGAAGCTGCCACTAGAAAGATTTATTCTCCATATTCTGCTTCCTAAGCAGCTTGAAAGTAGGTTCCCTTGCCCTCAAGTACTCTCACAGCTAGAGAGTTGGGAGGAGGCAGCAGATACAGGTAACACCTGGGGTCCATTATTTAAGTGTTCAAGCTTTGTCCTGTTACTGAGGATCTAGAAGTTCAGGTTGTCGATAGCCTTGGTCATTTCTAGTCGACAGCTGAAGTGTGATTTGTTGATTAAAAGCAGTAGGTTTGAATGGAGAGACCACTGAACTGAGGATATGGACACATGGATACTACAAAACTTAGCTCTATCCCTATTATGGTGCAACTATCTCTGGGCTTCAGGGATCCCCCTTGAGTCTGAGGTGCCAAAAAGCCTCCTTCTCCAACATGAGGTGGCAGATGGAACAGGCCAGGGAACCCTCACAGGTGTTTGTTCAAGGAGCTAAACACAAGAGAGCCTGAGTGCAGGGTTGGCCTTGTTCCACCCTGCTCCCCAGTGATAACCTTCTAATCAATGAAAAATCCCAAATTACCACAAAACCCTTAGGGAGGTTCATAGTGCATTATTCCCTCAAGACAAATGGTGAGAGATAATCTCATTATAGTCCACCTCAATTGCCTAAAAAAATTAGAAGAGGTGTCACAACTGTCTTCACTCAACTCTTCCTTGATTCTTACTTATATTCTTCCCTCCAGACTGTCTTCCCTCCACATTGCCCGATCTAAATCCCCATTCATATTCCTAATCCACCTACCTAATCACTCTTCACCTATCAAAAGAAGGAAAGTTGAGGTTATGATTCATGATTATCTAAAGCAAGTTCTGACCTTTGCTGGCTACCACTGTGATCCTTAAGTGGTCAATGAAGTTCACCTTCAATGATTTGGCCAAGTTGACCCAGGGAGTGAGACTAGGAAAGAAACAAGTGCAGTCTTTCCTTCTAGGCCCCCGTTATTGAAAACCCATCATCACACAAAGACTATTTGTAAATCCCCAGGACACCCTCTCCAAATATACAGCTGGACTTTAAAGGGGTCCATTCTGACTTACATATCATTTGTGTGAATATTATTTTTATTTAGGTATAATTGACATTATGTTAGTTTCAGGGGTACAACATAATGATTCAACATCTATATATTGCAAAATGATAACAATAAGTCTAGACAACAACTATTATCACCCATAGTTACATTTTTGTTTTATTTTTTCTTAACATTTTTATTGAGTTATAGTTATTTTACAATGTTGTGTCAAATTCCAGGGTACATCACAATTTTTCAGTTATACATGAGCATACATATATTCATTGTCACATATATTTTTGCTGTGAGCTACCACAAGATCTTGTGCATATTTCCCTGGGCTATACAGCATAATTTTGTTTATTTATTATGCATATATTTGTCAGTATCTACAAATTTTGAACTCCCAGTCTATCCCTTCACATCACCTTCCTCTTTGAAAATCACGTTTGTATTCTATTCTATGTCTATGAGTCAGTTTCTGTTTTATATTTATGTTCTTTTTTAAAATTTTTTTTAGATTCCACATATGAGGGATCTCATATGGTATTTTTCTTTATCTTTCTGGCTTACTTCACTTAGAATGACATTCTCCAGAACATCCATGTTGCTGCAAATGGCATTATGTTGTTGGTTTATATGGCTGAATAGTATCCCATTGTATAAATATATCAATTCTTCTTTATCCAGTCATATGTCAAAGGACATTTAGGCTGTTTCCATGTCTTGTCTATTGTAAATAGTGCTTCTATGAACATTGGGGTGCAGGTGTCTTTTTTTTAACATTTTTTATTGATTTATAATGTGTCTTTTTGAAGTAGAGTTCCTTCTGTATATATGCCCAGGAGCGGGAATCCTGGGTCATATGGGAAGTCTATTCCTAGTCTTTTGAGGAATCTCCATACTGTTTTCCACAGTGGCTGCACCAAACTACATTCCCACCAGCAGTGTAGGAGGGTTCCCTTTTCTCCACAGCCTCTCCAGCATTTGTCATTTGTGGATTTTTGAATTATGACCATTCTGACTGCTATGAGGTGATAACTCATTGTAGTTTTGATTTGCATTTCTCTGATAATTAGTGATATTGAGCATTTTTTCATGTGCCTATTGATCATTTGTATGTCTTCCTTGGAGAATTGCTTGTTTAGGTCTTCTGCCCATTTTTGGATTGGGTTGTTTTTTTTTTTTTTTCTCAAGTCATACGAGCTGCTTATATATTCTGGAGATCAAGCCTTCGTCGGTTTCATTTGCAAAAAATTTTTTCCCATTCCATAGGTTGTCTTTTTGTTTTACTTATGGTTTCATTTACTGTGTAGAAGCTTGTAAGTTTAATTAAGTCCCATTTGTTTATTCTTGCTTTTATTTCTATTGCTTGCATAGACTGCCCTAGGAGAACATTTTTGAGATGTATATAAGATAATGTTTTACCTATATTTTCTTTTAGGTTTATTGTATCTTGTCTTATGTTTAAGTCTTTGATCCATTTTGAGTTTCTTTTTGTGTATGGTGTAAGGGAGTGTTCTAGCTTCATTGATTTACATGCTGCTGTCCAGTTTTCCCAACACCATTTGCTGAAGAGACTGTCTTCAATCCATAGTGTATTCTTGCCTCCTTTCTCAAAGATTAGTTAACCAAAAGTTTGTGGGTTCATTTCTGGATTCTCTATTCTGTTCCAATGGCCCATATGTCTGTTTTTGTACCAATACCATGCTGTCTTGATGACTGTAACTCTATATTATTGTCTGAATTCTGGGAGAGTTATTCTTCCAGCCTCTTTATTTTTCTTCAGTAATGCTTTGGCAATTCTACGTCTTTTGTGGTTCCATTTAAATTTTGTTATTATTTGTTTCTAGTTCTGTGCAATATGTCCTGGGTAATTTGATAGGGATTGCATTAAATCCGTAGATTGCCTTGGGCAGTATGACCATTTTAACAATATTGATTCTACCAATCCAAGAGCATGGGATATCTTTCCATTTTTTAAAATCTTCTTTAATTTCCTTAATCAGTGTTTTATACTTTTTCATGTATAAGTCCTTCACCTCCTTGGTTAGATTTATTCCTAGGTATTTTATTACTTTGGGTGCTATTTTAAAGGGGATTGTTTCTCTGCTTTCTTTTCCTGTTGATTCATCTTTAGTGTAAGGAAATGCAACTGATTTTTGAACATTAATCTTGTAACCTGCTACCTGCTGAATTCTTTGATCAGCTCTAGTAGTTTTTGGGTGGACCTTTTAGGGTTGTCTATATATAGTAACATGTCATTGGCATATAGTGACACTCTTATCTCTTCTTTTCCAATTGGAATACCTTTTATTTCTCTCTCTTGCCTGCTTGCTGTGGCTAGGACTTCCAAGACTATGTTGAACAGGAGTGGTGATACTTGTCTTGTCACAGATCTTAGTGGGAATCTTTTGAGTTTTTCACCATTGAATACTATACTGGCTGCAGGTTTGTCATATATAGCTTTTATGATGTTGAGATATGTTCCCTCTATACCCACTTTGGCGAGAGTTTTTATCATAAATGGGTGTTGAATTTTATCAAGTGCTTTTTCTGCCTCTATTGAGATGATCATGTGGTTTTTGTCCTTTCTCTTGTTGATGTGGTGTATTACATTGATTGATTTGCATATGTTGAACCACCTATGTGTCCCTGGGATGAATCCCACTTGATCAAGATGTGTAAGCTTTTTCACGTGCTGTTCAATTCTATTTACTAATATTTTGGTAAGGATTTTTGCATCTATGTTCATCAGTGATATTGGCCTATAATTCTCTTTTTTGGTCGTGTCTTTGCCTGGTTTTGGTATCAGGGTGATGGTGACTTCATAGGATGTGTTTGAGAGTATCCCTTCCTTTTCAATCTTCTGGAAGAGTTTGAGAAGGACTGGTATGAGTTCTTCTTTGTATGTTTGGTAGAATTCCCAGGTGAAGCCGTCCGGTCCTGGACTTTTATTTGTAGGGAGGTTTTTTATTTCTAATTCGATTTCATTTCTAGTGATCATTTTTTTCAAGTGGTCAGTTTCTTCTTGGTTCAGTCTTGGTGGACTGTATGTTTCCAGAAATTTGTCCATCTCCTCCAGGTTATCCATTTTGGTTCCAAATAGTTTTTCATAATATTCTCATATGATATTCCATATTTCTATCTAATTTGTTGTAATTTCTCCATTTTCGTTTCTTATTTTCCTTATTTGAGCTCTCTCATTTTTCTTCTTTGTGAGTTTGCCCAGAGGTTTGTTGATTTTATTTACTCTTTGACAAAAACAGCTTTTGGTTTGATTGATTTTTTTTAATCTCTTTTTTATTTCCTCCCTGATCTTTATTATTTCCTTCCTTCTGCTGAATTTTGGGATTTTTTTGCTCTTCTTTTTCCAATTCTTTTAGCTGATGGGTTTGATAGTTTATTTGAGAGTGTTCTTCTTTTCTGAGGAAGGCCTGTATCGCTATAAACTTCCCTCTTAGTCCTGCCTTTACTGTGTCCCATAAATTTTGTGTGGTTGTACTTTCATATTCATTTGTCTCAAGATATTGTTTTATTTCAACTTTGATTTCATCATTGACCTATGGGTTTTTTAATAGCATGTTGTTTATCTCCATGCTTTCATTTTTTTCTCTTTTGTTTCTCTGTAGTTAATATCTGGTTTCATGACATTGTTTTCAGTAAAGATGCTAGAGATAATTTCTATCTTCTTAAAATTGTTGAGGCTTCTTTTGTGCCCAAGTACATGATCAATCCTGGAAAATGTTCCATGTGCACTTGAAAAGAATGTATATCCTATTTTGGGGGGGTGTAATGCTCTAAAATTATCCACCAAATCTAGTTTTTCTATTGTCTTATTTAATTTCTCTGTTGCCTTATTTATTTTCTGTCTGGAAGATCTGTCTTGTGATGTTAATGCGGTGTTAAAATCTCCAACTATGATTGTATTCCCAGCAATATCCCCCTTTATCTCTGTTAGTAATTGTTCTATGTACTTAGGTGCTCCTTTATTGGGTGCATATATATTAATTAGTGTAATATCCTCATCTTGTATTACTCCTTTAATCATTATAAAATGTCCTTGTTTATCTTTCTTTATGGCCTTTGTTTTAAAGTCTATTTTGTCTGAAATCAGTACTGCTACACCTGCTTTTCTAGGTTTCCATTTGCATGGAATACCCTTTTCCATACTTTCACTCTCAATCTATGTTTTCCTTCTTCCTAAAATGGGTCTCTTGTATGCAGCATATTGAAGGTTCTTGCTTTATTATCCAGTCTGCCACTCTATGTCTTTTGACTGGAGCATTTGGTCCATTAACATTTACAGTAATTAATGTGTTTATTGCCATTTTGAACTTATTTTTGCAGTTTATTTGGTATTTCCTCTTTGTTCCTTTCTTCTTCCTTTTCTGGTTTGGTAATTTTCCTTTGTATTATCTTGGATTGTATTTAGTTTTTGTGACTCAGTTGTAAGATTTTGTCTTGTGGTTACCCTTTTTTGTAAGTTTACTAACCCATTACTATAACTGTTTGTATTAAACAGATAATAATATTAGTTCAAACCCATCCTACTGAGAAGAAAAAATTTAAAAGAGGAAAAAATATACAGTATATTTTCTTGCTTCCCTCTCCCACTCTTAATGATTTAGGTGTCTTCTTTTACATTTTTGTATTTATTCTATTTGTAATTCATGATATTTATCACCTTTCCAGTTATGAGTTTTTCATTTTTGTAGCATCTTGCTTCTTTACTATTTAGATTAGAACTTTCAATGTTTCTTTTAGCATGGGTTTAGTGTTGCTAAACTCTTCGAGTTTTTGCTTGTCTGTGACATTCTGTATCTCTCCTTCTATTCTAAAGGATAATCTTGCTGGATAAAATATCCTAGGCTGTATCTGTTTTTCATTCAAGTCTTTGAATACCTTGCCACCTCACTTCTGGCCTGTAGTGTTTGTGTAGAGAAATCAGCTGAGGGCCTTATGGGGGTTCCCTTGTAACTCACTCTTTGTTTTTTTCTTGCTGCCTTTAGGAGTATTTTTTTATCCTTGACTCTGGCCATCTTGATTATGATGTTTCTTGGTAAAAGTTATAGAAAATAGAACAGATTTTCAAAAAGATAAAACAATAGAGAATTTTAAAAGAAAGGAGAAAAAAGATTTGAAAACAGTGGATAATCAATAGTAGAAGTGCAAGTTAAAGCAAAATAGCAATCAAGTTAAGATGTCTTTCAAAAACCTTTCAAAAATTGAGAAAAGATCAAAAAACAATATTTGAAACCTGTTTATAATCAATAACAGGAGATCAAAACCAAGAGAAATAAAAATGAAATGAGGTGGATTTTTAAAAATATTAATGATAAAAATATTTTTAAAGAAAAATTTTAAATGGATGAAAACTGTAGACATATGTGATTGTTTTAAAAGTAAAGTTTTAAAAGGTAATAGAAAATAGAACATATTTAAAAAAGATTAAAAAAAAGGGATGTGTTCTCTGAGAGATTGTGCTCTGTTAATGATTTTATCTAGAGATTTCTGTCTTCGCCCTGTTTTGTGTACTCAGCCTGCTGTTTCCAGAGGTCCTCCATTGGCACCCTCATCTTTGCTGCTCCCAATGCCTGTCGGCAAGCAGATCATGCCCCCTCCCACCACTGGGTCAGGTGCTGCACTCTTACAGGTTGGGCCGGCAGGTCACTCCCCCTCCTAATGCCACAGTCAAATACTGAGCTCGGGCGAGGCAGGTGGTTGGATTGCGTCCCCTCCCAGCACCACAGTCAGGTGCTGTGCTCCTGCCAGGAAGGCAGGTGGCCACCTGCCCTCTCCTGGCGCTGGTCGCTCCCCTGCTGTGTGCAGTTTCCCGCTCCACCTCGGGTCTGAGCTCCATAGGCGGGCACATAGAAGATGGCAGAACAGCCCTGCCCCTGCTCTGTGACAACACTCAACTCCTTGTTTGTCTTGGCAGCACAAGTTCTCTGAGGTACAAGGGCAGAAAGATCCTATCTGCCTCAAGCTGTAAACAAATCTCAGTCCTGCCTAGGAGGTTGAGGAGCCCCCAGGTATGGATTCAGATCTCAGCCCTGTCCCCACCAGGGTGCTGCCCACAGGAGGATATGGAAGCTGTGGCTGTGCCCTGCCTCCCTTCTCCTGAGAAGCACCAGTAATGGCTCCGTGGGTCTGAGGAGACAAAGGCTACAGCGCCCCTCCCCCCAAGGCACATCAGCAGTGTTGCTTTGCGTTTTTTTCCATAATTTATGGGTGACCCAGGTTGTTCTGCTCTGTATCCGCTCCCAGCAATGACATGCAACACCTTGCATTCCCCCGGGGTTGCCTCAGTGCAGCTGCCCCAGTCATCTGCCTGGCTTGGGCAGCCTGTCCCATCCCCCAGCTGCTGGCTGGCATATTGGGCTGGGTATCACAGGGAAACTTTGTGCCCATTTAACTTAGTTCTGTCAGTCAAGGGGTACTCAAGACAGATCTCAGCCTCGGAGGCTCTCCCTCCATCCTGCTGACCTCTCTGTTGGAGGTGGGGAGATTCAATGAATGAGACCTATTCTTCCTTTGCCGCTCCCTCCCCATGGGGCTGGTCCCACACTGTTTTGTTTTTTCTTCTTTCTTTTTTCCTTTTCTCCTACCAGATTTGTGGCATCTTTGTCTTTTGAAGAGGGCGATGTTCTGTTGGTGTTCAGCAGGTGCTCTGGTTGGCTGGGTGGGTCCGTGGATGTGAGTTTTGGTGTATTTGTGGGAGAAAGTGAGCTATAAGCATCCTTCTACTCCGTCATCTTGGCCCTGAGTCCCATTTTTGTTTTCTTATGATGAGAACTTTTAAGATTTACTGTCTTAGGAGCATTCAGATATACAATACAGAATTAACCATATTAACCATGCTATGCATTCCATCCCCAGAGTTTAGTTCTTTTACAACTGAAAATTTGCACCTTTTGACTTCTTTCACCCATTTAGCCCATCCCCTATCCCCCACCTCTTGGAACCATTAATTTTTTCTCTATCTATGGGCTCATTTTTTTCCTTTTTTATTTTTAAGATTCTACATGTGAGATCATATGGTATTTTTATTTCTCTGTCTGACTTATTTAGTGTAATGCCCTCAAGGTCCATCCATTTTGTCACAAATGGCAAGATTTTCTTCTTTGTATGACTAAATAATATTCCATTGGAGATTTTATATATATATATATATATATATACATATATATTATATATACATATATATTTATATATAGTCTTTATCCAACTATCCATCCATGGACACAAATTGTTTCCATATTTTGGCTATTATAAATACTGCTGCAATTAAATTGGGGGTGTATTTGTCTTTTTGCACAAGTGTTTTTGTGTCTTTTCGTTAAATGACTAGAAGTGGGCTTGCTAGATCTCATGGTAGTTCTAATGTTAATTTTTTGAGGAACCTCTATACTGTTTTCATAGTGACTAAACCAGTTTATATTCCCACCAAGAGTTCACAAGTGTTACCTTTTCTCCACATCCTCACCAATACTTGGTATTTCTTGTCTTTTTGATAACAGCCATTCTAACAAATGTGAGGTCAAATCTCATTGTGTTTTTGAGTTGCATTTCCCTGATAATGAACAATGTTGATCATCTTTTCATATACCTGTTGGCCATCTGTATTATTCTTTGGAAAGATATATATTTAGATCCTCTGCCAATTTTTTAATTGAATATTTTGGTTTTGTGCTATCCAGTTATATGAATTTGTTATATATTTTGAATACTAACCACTTATCAGATACATGATTTGCAAATATTTTCTCCCATTCAGTAGATTACCTTTTCATTTTGTTGGTGGTTTCCTTTGCTGTGCAAAAGTGTTTTAGTTTGATATAATCCCACTTGTTTATTTTTGCTTTCGTTGTCTTTGCTTTTGGTGTCAAAACCAAAAAACATCACTAAGACCAATGTCAAGAAGCTTACTGCCTAAGTATTCTTCTTTGAATTTTAAGATTTGAGATCTTAGGTTCAATCTTCAAGACATTTTGAATTAATTCTTGAGTGTAGTGTAAGATAGTGGTCCAGTTTCATTCTTTCCCATGTGGCTGTCCAGTATTCCCAACGTCATTTATTTAAAAGACAGTCTTTTCCACTTTATGTGTTCTTGGCTCATTTGTTGTAAATTAACTGATCATATATGCATGGGTTCATTTCTGGGCTGTCTATTCTGTTCTATTGATCTAAGTATCTGTTTTTATGCCAGTACCATACCATTTTGATTACTATATCTTTGTAATATAGTTTGATATCAGGTAAAATGATGTCTCCAGCTTTGTTCTTTCTTAAGGTTGCTTTGGCTATTCAGGGTCTTTTGTTGGTCCATATAAATTTTAGTATTGTTTGTTCTATTTCTGTGGATTTTTTACAGAGATTGCATTGAATATTTAGATTACTTTAGATAGTATAAAATTTTTAGCAATATTAATTATTCCAATTCATGAATACAGAATACCTTTCCATTTATTTGTGTCTTCTTCAAGTTCTTTTATCAATATCTTGTAGTTTTCATTTTTTAGACCTTTCACCTCCTTGGTTAAATTTATTCCTAGGTATTTTATTGTTTTGATGAAATTTTAAATGAGATTCTTTCATTAATTTTTCTTTCTGAAAGTTTATCATTAGTGATCTTCACTCTAAAGATGAGAATATCAGGGATGATCTTCTAGCCCCATTATAGAGATAAGGAAACTGAGGCACTAGGAAGTCAAATCATTATCCCAGGAACACAAAACTCGAAAGTGCAAAGAAGGGAAATTCAGAGAGCTCAAACCTAGTAGTGTTTTTTCCATGAAACTGGAGTTGAAATCTTCACTTGTACTTGGGGAATTTTGTTGTATTGATGAAAGTTTGAGGAGCAAACTACCATTTTGGAATAGTAATTCTAAAGGATAAAAAGATGTCTGATGTAGGATGATTAAAAGAACTTCTGAACAGCATTGAGGGTTACACTGAAGTTGCAAGTACTCCCAGGGCTGGTCAATTAGTCCTTCTGATATACCACCTCCCCCTTCAAGCAGCAGGAGTCATAAAGGTTATGTTTATCCAAAAAGAGAGGAATTGGAGGTTCTGCTTTCCAGAGCAGAGAAAACAATACAATTAGGAAATGATAATGACATCAGCTATATAAATCTGAAATATGTTGCAATTTCATTTATTATGTAAAATAAAGAAAAGAATGATGCAACTTTTCCAACAAGAAGGAGAATTTAAAAATTGAGAATTTTTCCATAACTAAAGTGATGACAATAACACTTCAACTATTTCCCATTTAAAAGGTTTATTAACAATTCAGAAGCTTCATTTTTTCAAATTTCCCTTCAGGGCTGTTGACACGATATACAATAACAATGTTTCTGAGTGTGAAAAACTCTTGATATTTTTATAAGTATAAAAATTACAAGCCAGTGTCCGATTATGATCTGCATATCTCTAACCCAAATTTCTATTTAATGTAGACTCAACTTTATTCATATTCAGTTGTTCTTTTGTGTAGTGGAGATTTCACTTATAATTTTTTGTCACTATACCTTTTGAGAGTCTGCTGAATCTTTATCAACTTGTTAGGAAATTTTATGAGAACCAGTGCCAGTTCCACACACACACACACACACACACACACACACACACACTTGTTATTGGCTAATTGCACTTGTCTCACCCACCAAATTCACATGATGAAGTCCTAGCCCCCATTAGCTCATAATGTGACTGTATTTTTGGAAATAGAATCTTTAAAGAGGTGAATGTATTAAAATAAGTTTTAGTGTGGATTCTACTCTAATCTTACTGGTGTCCATATAAAAAAATGAAATTTAGAAATACAAAGAAACACCAGGGATGAATGCACACAGAGGAAAGATCCTATGAGGATACAGCAAGAAGGCAGCCATCAGCAAGCCAAGAAGAGGGGCCTCAAGAGAAATCAAATCTACTGACACCTTGACATTGGGCTTGTCTAGCCTCTACAACTGTGAGAGAATTAATTTCTGTTGTTTAAGCCTTCCAGTCTGTAGTTATTTTGTTATGACCATCTAAGAAAACTAGTGCTTGATAAAGAGTTTTATCCACAGTGAGTGCACAATAAATGTCATTAACTTCCATTTGAGATTGTAACTCAGTAAGAATACAGTTAGAATATAGATCATTTTAAATTATTTATTATAAAATAAACAATAAGTTTATACTGTATAGCACAGGGAACTATGTTCAATATCTTATGGTAATCTATAATGAAAAAGAATATGAGAACTAATATATGTATGTATATGTATGCCTAAAACATTATGCTGTACATCAGAAATGGACACAATATTGTAAACTGACTATACTTCAGTTTAAAATTTAATTTTTAAAGAAATCAGCTATTGTTTGCCTCCTTCTTTCCTTTTATCGGTTATAAAATTATGAATTATAAAGTTGTCTTAAGTTAGGTTTCCACAGAGCAGACCTTGAGACAAAAAATTGAATGCAAGTAATTTATTTTGGAGTGGTGATTCTAAGAATTACTAATAGAGAAGTGTGTAAAGTGAGACAGGGAAAGGAAGAAAGCCAATAAAATTAATGCTGTTGAACAGGTTACTGTTCTGTGCTCCACCTAGGATTCAATTCTTCTGAGTAACTCTTAGAGACAATGCATATCATGTCTCAGAGTTATACTAACAAAGTTAAATGCTTATCTATCATCGGTTGAGACTGGCTTCCAGAATTTTTAACTCTCCAACATTGCCAGCTTGCCTTCCATGTAAACCAAGTGTGTTCTCATGGGAATATAAAAATACTCGTAGGGAAATAGTTCCAAGAGCTTTCAGTAAACAGTCCTTGACATGCAGAGGAGAATGCCCACAGGATATGGTGAGGGCACTGACAAAATCTGGTACTATCATACATACAGAAGAATGTATAAAACATATATGTATACACACACATATATAAACAATAATTATAAAGCTAATACATGTAATCAAGCTAAGAAACAACATTTTTGAACTTTACATAAATGAAATAACCCTCAGTGTATTCTGTATCTGCTTCCATCACTCAACATTTTGCTTATGAAAGTCATCCATGCTGCGTATAGCTATAGTTTGTTCATTTTCAATAAAGCATAGTATTCCACTGTGTGAATATATAAATTTATTTACTTATGATATTGGAGTTGGAATCAGTATTTTCCTAGTATATTCAAGCTGCTGAATTCTTACACATGTCTTCTGATCGGTACATGGAAGAGTTTCTCTAAGGTATAGTAATATCATAATCATGTCATTGCTGAGTTACAGAAAATGAGCAAGTTCAACTTAACTAGAAAATGGCAAACTTTTTCCACAAAGTGATGTTTTCACTTATATTTCTACTGACCAGCAGTACATGAGAATTTTCATTGCTCCACATACTTGTCAACACTATGTTTTGTCCACTTTCTAAATTTACATTTCCTTGATGACTAATTGGGTCAAGAATGTTTAGTAGCAATTTATGTTTCCTCTTCAGTGATGTGCCCATTTTAATAAAACATTATTTGTCTTTTTCTGATTAATGTGTAGATGTCCTTAATATGTTATGGATACTGGCTTTTTGTTGCTTATTTGTGTTGAACATATTTTCTCCCAGTATGAAGCTTGTATTTCTACCCACTTATTGGATCAGTTGATGAGAAGTTCTTAATTTACATGTAACTGAATTTAACAATTTTCCCCTATGTGGTTGAGTCTTATTTTATCCTGTTTTAAAAGACCTTCTCTACTCTGAAGTTACAAAATATTTTTCTATAAAATATTCAAAAAAAGTTACTATTTTACCTTTCACACTCAAGTATTTAATCTATGCAGAATTTATGTCTATAAATGGTTTAAGGTAAAGGTCCAATTTAATTTTTCCATAAATATACTTAAGTGCTCCAACATCATTTATTTAAAAGTGCATATCCACAGACATGCCCCAAATGTAACAACATGTTCAAAGTATTAAAAAAAAGTATCTATACCCAGTGACAATATAATTCAAAAATGAAGTCAAAATAAAGACTTTTTCAGGTATAAAAGGGCTGAAAGAATTCAACACTAGGAGGCCTACAATACAAGAAATGTTACAGGAAATATTTAGGCAGAAGAAAAATTATGACAGATGGAAATCTTATTTACACAAAAGAATAAATAGCACTGTAATGGCAAATATATAAGTAAATTTTTTTTTTTGTATTTTGAAAATCTCTTTAATTACCATTGCCAGAGTGACATTATACAAGTTGGCAAAGTAGGAATCTCTAAAGGTTGGTCCTCCCACTACAATAACAGATAAGCTGAAAAGAAAATTAGTCATCAACTAATTCAGAAATCTGAAACCTAATTGGACTTTTATAAGAACTATAAGAATGCTGGGTGAAAGGAGAGGCTGCTACTCTTAGGTAAGAAACAAATGCAAAAACTACCCGCCATCCCTCATTCCTCATCTTCACTGAGGCTATGTGGAAAGTAGGTTGTATTCTGGAAGCAACTGGAAGGTATCATGGCAGGCAGTGAGGAAATCTAGTCTAAAACTTTGGGGTTGTGTACTATGTGTGTCTGTCAGTGCCCTGAGGGACTGGCACAATTCCTTGCCCTGGCTACAGTCCTCTCCTAGAAAGTTTTACTCTGCAACATCTACCAGAAAATTTAAAGGGCCAATGTGCCAATGTGACTCTATCTCCCCTATTTAAGAAAATCATCAGGTCATCAGGTGACCAGAAAAATAATGAAATAGAAAATTCAGTGACTACACACAGCAAGGAATACATATTTTTCAAAAATAGTTTAGAAAATCACAGTGGACAGCTCAAGCCCTCAACAAGTAGAATGAGGAATTTCTGAAGAGATTAAGAATCAGATTTCTAGAAATATCATGTTCTCAACAACAACAAATTTTAAAGCATACAAAGAAACAGGAAAATACGGTCCACTTGCAGAAAAAAACAATTTGACAAAAAAAAAAAAAACCCATCTCTGAGGAAGCTCAAACACTTGAGCTTTGATGAGTAGAACTCATCAAAGATGCTAAGTCAACTATCTCAAATATACTCAAAGAGATAACACAAAACAGGGAGAAAGAGCTAGAATAAAACAGGAAAATGGTGTATAAACAACACAAGAGTATCAACAAAGAGATAGAAATTATAAGATGAAACCAAACTGAAAGTCCAGGAATTAAAAGTAGTTACTGGAAGGAAAAATATTACTGGAGGTTGTCAAAAGCAGATCTGAGCAGGCAGAAGACAGAATTAGTGAGCTTGAGGAAAAAGAAATTGAAATCATTATGTCTGAGGAGCAGGAAGAAAAGGAATAAGGAAAACCAGACAGCACCTGAACGACATATAGAATACCATAAGTGTACCAACATGTACACCATAAATGTACAACACCACCATGAGAGTCCCTGAAGGGTGAGAGAAAGAAAGGGGTAAGAAAAATATTTGAAGAAATAATGGCCAAAAGGTTCCTAAATCTGATGAGAGACAAGAATACACATTCGGGGGATCAGCAAAAAACAAGTAAGATAAGCCCAAAGATAGTCATACCAGGACACTTTAAGTCATATTGTCAAGCCCCTCCCCCGAAAACAGGAGAATTTTGATACCAGAAAGACAAGCAATTGGAAGTTTAATAACATTAACAGCTGATTTATCATCAGAACCATGTAGTCCATAAGGCACTGTAATGACATTTAAAATCCTGAAATAAAGAACTCAACCAAGAATTCTACACCTGGCAAAAATGTCCTTCAAAAATGAAGGAGAAATTAAAATGTTTACAGATGAGCAAAAGCTGAAAGATTTCATTATCAGTAGGCTTTCCATCCAAGAAATACTAAAGAAAGTCCTTCAGGTTAAAATGAAAAGACACCACACAGTAGCATGAAGCTATAAGAATAAATAAGGAACATTAGTAAAAGTAAATATATAGGTAAATATAAAAGTTGATACTATTGTGTTTTTGTTTGTAACTCTTCTTTTTTTCTGTATGACTTAAAAGGCAAAATCATAAAACAATCATTTAAAATCTTTGTGAAAGAGCATATAATGTATAAAGATGTAATCTGTGACCCTCTGAAAAATATGGGGGGGTATGTATAGGAGGGGAGTATATGTATATTATTGAAACTAGGTTGGTATTCAGACGAGGTTGTTATGCATTCAAGATGTTAATTGTAATTCCCAAGGTAACCACTAAGAAAATAACTTAAAAATTCAAGAGATAAAAAAAAGGAATAAAAATGTGTGCTATGAAAATTCAACTAAATATAAAAAGAAGTACTAATGGAGGAAATGAACAATCAAAACCACATCGCAGATACAGAAAAAATAGCTAAAGGCAGATGTAGATCCTCTCTCATAAGTAATTACTTTAAATATAAATTGAATAAACACTTCTATTAAAAAGCAGTAATCAGCAGATTGGATGAAAATACATAATCCATCTATATGATATCTCTAAGAGACTCACTTTAGATAAAAAGACACAAGGATTTAAAAAATATTTTTTAAATGAGAAAAGGTATGCCATGCAAATAGTAATCAAAAAAAAAAGAGCTGGAGTGGTTACATCATTGTCAGACAAAATAATCTTTAAGTTAAAAAAAGTTAAAAGAGTTACATAGTTACATTAAATATGAAAATGAAAACAATGCAATCAACATTGTAGAAATAAAATGGATTATAAGAAAATATTATGGACAATTACAGCCAAACAAACTGTATAACCTAGATTAGATGGAAGAAAATCTAGGAAACATACAAATTACCAGAAGTTACTCAAGAAGAAATAGATCTATAACAAAAAATGGGATTAAAGCAGTTATCAAAAATTCTCGGAGATGAGGCCAAGATGGCGGAGTAGTAGGATACTCATGGCTCACCCTCTCACACAGATACACCAAGACTCACATCCATGGACCCACTCAGCCAACCAGAGCACCTGCGGAACTCTGACAGAACATAGTCTTCTTCAAAAGACAAAGATGCCAAAAATCTGGTAGGAGAAAGGAAAAAAAGAAAGATGAAAAGGCAAAACAGTGCGGGACTGGTCCTGTGGGGAGGGAGCGGCAAAGGAAGACTGGCGTTCATTAGCTGGGTCTCCCCCCTCCAACGGAGAGGCCAGCAGGACAGAGGGGGAGCCTCTGAGTCTCGAATCTGTACAGAGCAGCCCTTGACCTACAGTACTAATTTAAACGGGCACAGAGGGTCCCTGCGACATCCAGCCCAAGACCTGAGCTGGGAGCTGGGGGCCGGGACAGGTTGTCCAAGTAAGGCAGAGGACGGGGACGGCCTCACTGAGGCAACCCCAGGGGACTGCAGGGTGCTGCGCAACGTGGATGAGTGGGTGCACAGGGCAGAACAAACTGGGCCCTCCATAAAACATCACAGCTGATGTGCCCTGGGGGGAAAAGTGCATACTCCCATCTCTGAAAACACACAAAAGGTTTTTGGTGAGGAGAGGCGGGGCTCAGGCAAGGCCGCCATATCCTCCAGCGCTTGGCACCCAGCTGGAGGTGGAGGCAAAACCTGAATCCGCGCCTAGGGGCTCGCAGCCTCAAAGGCCAGACAGTGACTCGTTTGCAGCCCGAGTCAGATAGGATCCTTCCACCCTGGTGACTCACAAAGTTCATGCCACCAGGACAAACAAGGAGCTGAGTTTGGACACAGAGCAGGGGCGGGGCTGTTCCGCGTTCTTGGGGCCCACCAGCGGAGCGCCGACCCTGGGCAGAGCGTGTAGCGGCGCAGAGCTGCAGAGCGACCAGCGCCAGGGGACGGCAGGTGGCCCCTTGCCTTTCCGGCAGGAATGCTGTGCTGGGAGGGGGCACGATCTGCTTGTGGACAGGCACTGGGAGCAGCACAGACCAGGGCGCCAACGGAGGGCCTCTGGAAGCAGCAAGCTGAGTTCACGAAACAGGGAGAAGACAGAAAGACTTATTAAGAGCACACAGTCTTCAGGAGAACACCCCCTCCCACCCTTTTTTTTTTTAATCTGTTTTTACCTGTTGGATTTTCTATTACCTTTTTAATTTTTACTTTTTAAACAATGATGTATCCTCCCAGTTATAATCCCTTTTAAATTTTTCTTTTAAAATAATATTATTATTATTTTAAAAAATCCACGTCATGTCATTTTTATCTCTCTTTGTTTTGATCCCCTGTTGTTGGTTATACACAGGTTTCAAATATATTTTTTCCTCTTTTCTCCATTTTTTAAAGATTTTTAAGAGACGTCTCAACCAGATTGCTATTCTGCTTCAAATTGCTCTTCAATTATTCATTATACACTGTTTTCAAAACTTTTTTCTCCCCTTTTTCAAAATTCTCTCTTTATAATATCTTTTTTATCTGTTCTATTTTTTATTACCTTTTTAATTTCTACTTTCTAAATAATTGTATATGCTTCTAGATTTAATTCCTTTTTAAATTTTTCTTTCTAAACAGTTCTACACGCTTCTAGTTTTAATTCGTTTTAAATTTTTCTTTAAAAGTAGTTATATTATTATTTTTTTAAAAAAATTCACCTGGTTTCATTTTTATTTCGAGTTTGATCACCTGTTATTAATTATAAATAGATTTCAAATATCATTTTTTGATCTTTTTCTTTTTTTTAAGGGTTTTTAAAAAGATGTCTCAACTCGAATGCTAATTTGATTCAAATTGCTTTTCTATAATTGATTATACACTATTTTAAAACTTTATTTTCCTCCCTTCTCTTAAAATTCTCTTTATCTTTTTATTGTATGTTCTATTTTCTATTACCTTTTTAATTTCTACTTTCTGAACAATTGTATATGCTTCTAGTTTTAATTCCTTTTTAAATTTTTTTAAAGTAGTTACATTATTATTATTTTTTTAAAAATCCACCTGACTTCATTTTCATTTATTTTGGTTTTGATCTCCTTTTATTGATTATAAATAGGTTTCAAATATCGTTTTTTGATCTTTTTTCTTTTTTAAGGGGTTTTAAAAAAAAAGTCTCAACTTGAATGCTAGTCTGATTCAAACTGCACTTCTATAATTCATTATACATTGTTTTCAAAACTTTTTTTCTCCCTTCTTTTAAAATTATCTTTCTCTCTCTCTCCTTTTTTATTTTAAGTTTTATTTCTACATAGGCATTAGATAGATAAATAAATAAACTCCTTTAAGGACCACAATAGATAACTGATACTCCATAAGCCACAGTGCCAGAGAGATATGAGCAAGATGAAGAAGCAGAAAAACCACTCCCAATTAAAAGAACAAGAGAAATCCCCTGAAAGAATGATCAATGAAATAGACATCGATAGCCTACTATATCAAGATTTCAAAACAGGAGTGATCAAAGTACTGAAGGAACTAAAAGAGATAGTGTTTAGAGATATAAAATATGTCAAAAGTGAAACCAAAGCTATAAAGAAGAGCCAAGTAGAATAGGTAAACAAACTGGCTGAGATGAGAATGGATCTAAAGGCTGTGCAAAGCAGACAAAATAACGCAGAGGAAAGAATTAGTGACCTAGAATAAAGGACAACAGAAAGCACCCAATCAGAACAACTGCAAGATAAACAAATAAAAACAAATGAAAGCAACATAAGGGACCTATGGGATAATATAAAGTGTGCCAATCTTCGCATAATAGGGGTCCCAGAAGGGGAAGAAAGACGAAGGGGGGTTGAAAAGGTTTTTGAAGAAATCATGACTGAAGACTTCCCAAACTTAAAAAAGGAATCAGATACCCAAGTACAGGAAGTTCAAAGGGTCCCAAACAGGAAGAACCCAAATAGACCCACACCAAGACATATCATAATCAAATTGGCCAGAGTCAAGGATAAAGAAATGATACTATACACAGCAAGAGAAAAGCAAAGAATAAGTTACAAGGGAACCCCCATAAGGCTCTCAGCTGATTTCTCTACACAAACGCTACAGGCCAGAAGGGAGTGGCAAGATATACTCAAAGTCCTGAATGAAAAAAAGATGCAGCCTAGGATACTTTATCCAGGAACGCTATCCTTTAGGATAGAAGGAGACATAAAGGATTTCACAGACAAGCAAATACTAAAAGAGTTTAGCAACACTAAAGCCATGTTAAAAGAAACATTGAAAGGTCTACTCTAAATAGAAAAGTAGCAGGATGCTACAAAAATGAGAAACTCATAACTGGAAAGGAGATAACTCATAAATTACAAATGAAATAAACACGAAATTCTAAAAGAAGACAGGTAAATCATTAAGAATGGAAGAGGGAAGCAAGAAAATATAGAGTATTTTTCCTTTCTTTTTTAAATCTTTTGTTTTCAGTAGCATGGGTTTGAGATATAGTAATGGGCTAATAGACTTACAGAAAAAGGTAACCACAAGCCAAAAACTTACAAGGGAGTCACAAAAACTAAATAAAACCCATGATAATACAAAGGAAACTTACCAAACCAGAAAAGGAAGAAGAAAGGAACAAAGAGGAAATACCAAATCAAAGGCAAAGATAAGTTCAAAATGTCAATAAACACAGATCTATCATTAATTACTGTAAATGTTAATGGACTAAATGCTCCAATCAAAATACATAGAGTGGCAGACTGGATAATAAAGCAAGAACCTTCAATATGCTCCGTACAAGAGACCCACTTTAGGGAGAAAGACACATATGGATTGAGAGTGAAAGGATTGAAAAGGATATTCCATGCAAATGGAAAAGCCAAAAAGGCAGGTGTTGCAGTACTGATTTCAGACAAAATAGACTTTAAAACAAAGGCCATAAAGATAAAGAAGGACATTTTATAATGATTAAAGGAATAATACAAGATAAGGATATTACACACATTAATATATATGCACCCAATATAGGAGCACCTAAGTACATAGAACAATTACTAACAGAGATAAAGGGGGATATTGCTGGGAATACAATCATAGTTGGAGATTTTAACACTGCATTAACATCACTAGACAGATCTTCCAGACAGAAAATAAATAAGACAGCAAGAAACTAAATAATACAATAGAATAATTAGACTTGGTGGATATTTTCAGAGCATTACAGCCCCCAAAGTTAGGATATACATTCTTTTCAAGTACAAAATGAATATTTTCTAGTATTGACCATTTCATTGGGCACAAAAGAATCCTAAACAATTTTAAGGAGATAGAAATTATCTCAAGCATATTTACTGACCACAATGCCATGAAACTAGAAATCAACAACAGAGAAATAAAGGAGAAAAAAAAGAAAGCATGGAGATTGAACAATATGCTATTAAAAAACCAAAAGGTCAATGAGGGAATCAAAGCTGAAGTTAAAAAATACCTTGAAACAAATGACAATGAAAGCACAACCACACAAAATTTATGGGACACAGCAAAGGCAATGCTAAGAGGGAAGTTTATAGCAATGCAGGCCTTCCTCAAAAAAGAAGAACAATCTCAAATACACAATTTAACCCAACAAATAAAAGAACTAGAAAAAGAAGAACAAAAAAACCCAAAAGGCAGCAGAAGGAAGGTAATTATAAAGATCAAGGAGGAAATAAATACAATAGAGATTTAAAAAATGATAGAAAAAATTAATCAAAATAAAAGCTTGTTTTTTGAAAAAGTAAATAAAATCTACAAACCTCTGGGCAAACTCACAAAGAAAAAAAAAGGAGAGAGCACAAATTAACAAAATAAGAAAGGAAAATGGAGAAATTACAACAAATAAAATACAAATACAGAATATCATATGAGAATATTATGAAAAACTATTTGGAACAAAACTGGATAACCTACAGGAGATGGATAAGTTACTGGAAACATACGGTCCACCAAAACTGAATCAAGAAGAAACTGACCACTTGAAAAACCCGATCACTAGAAATGAAATTGAAATAGCAATAAAAAACCTCCCTACAAGTAAAAGTCCAGGACCAGACGGCTTCACCTTGGAATTCTACCAAACATACAAAGAAGAATTCATAACAGTCCTTCTCAAACTCTTCCAGAAGTTTGAAAAGAAGGGAATACTCCCAAACTCATTCTATGAAGCCACCAACACCCTGATACAATAAGAAGGCAAAGACACTACCAAAAAAGAGAATTATACGCCAATATCACTGATAAAAATAAATGCCAAAATCCTCACCAAAATATTAGCAAATAGAATCCAACAACACATAAAAAAGATTATACATCATGCCCAAGTGGAGTTCATCCCAGGGACACAACGGTGGTTCAACATACACAAATCAATCAATATAACACATCATATCAACAAGAGAAAGGACAAAAACCACATGATCATCTCAATACATGCAGAAAAAGCATTTGATAAAATTAAACACTCACTTATAATAAAAACTCTCACAAAGTGGGTATACAAGGAACACATCTCAACATAATAAAACCTATATATGACCAACCTACAACCAGAATAGTACTCAACGGTGAAAAACTCAAAAGCTCCCCACTAAAATCTAGGACAAGGATGCCCACTATCACCACTCCTATTCAACATAGTCTTGAAAGTCCTAGCCACAGCAATCAGACAAGAGAGAGAAATAAAATGGATCCAAATTGAAAAAGAAGAGATAAAAATGTCACTATATACCAATAACATGTTATTATATATAGAAAACCCGAAAAGGTCCACACAAAAACTATTACAGCTGATCGAAGAATTCAGCAAGGGAGCAGGTTACAAGATTAATGTTCAAAAATCAGCTGCATTTCTTTACACTAACGATGAATCAACAGAAATATAAAGTAAAGAAACAATCCCCTTTAAAATAGCACCAAAAGTAATAAAATACCTAGGAATGAATC
The DNA here is from genome assembly GCF_048773025.1 of Camelus bactrianus. Taxonomy (NCBI): domain Eukaryota; kingdom Metazoa; phylum Chordata; class Mammalia; order Artiodactyla; family Camelidae; genus Camelus; species Camelus bactrianus. The sequence continues at coordinate 46,654,082 of NC_133575.1, forward strand.
TAACCAAGGAGGTGAAAGAATTACACACAAAAAAACTATAAACCATTGATGAAGGAAATTAAAGAAGACTTTAAAAAATGGGAAGATATCCCATGCTCTTGTATTAAAAGAATCAATATTGTTTAAATGGTCACACTTCCCAAGGTAATCTGCAGATTTAATGCAATCCCTATAAAATTACCCAGGATATATTGCACAGAACTAGAACAAATCATAACAAAATTTATATGGAACAACAAAAGGCCTAGAATTGCCAAAGCATTACTGAAGAAAAAGAAAGAGGCTGGAGGAATAACTCTCCTAGACTTCAGGCAATTCTATACAGCTACAGTCATCAAGACAGCATGGTATTGGTACAAAAACAGACATATAGACAAATGGAACAGAATAGAGATCCCTGAAATGAACCCACAAACTTTTGGTCAACTCACCTTCAACAAAGGAGGCAAGAATATACAATGGAATAAAGACAATCTCTTCAGAAAATGGTGTTGGGATAACTGGACAGCAGCATGTAAAGCAATGAAGCTAGAACAATCCCTTACACTATACACAAAAGAAACTCAAACTGGATCAAAGATTTAAACATAAGACAAGATACAATAAACCTCCTAGAAGAAAATATAGGCAAAACATTATCTGACATATATCTCAAAAATGTTCTCCTAGGGCAGTCTACCCAAGCAATAGAAATAAAAGCAAGAATAAACAAATGGGACCTAATGAAACTTACAATCGCCTGCACAGCAAAGAAAACCATAAGTAAAACAAATTGACAACCTACAGAATGGGAGAAAATTTTTGCAACTTATGAAACAAACAAAGGCTTGATCCCCAGAATATATAAGCAGCTCATATGACTTAGTAAGGAAAAAACAAACAACCCAACCCAAAAATGGGCAGAAGATCTAAACAAGCAATTCCCCCGGAAGTCATACAAATGTTCAAGAGGCAAATGAAATAATGCTCAATATCACTATTTATCAGAGAAATGCAAATCAAAACTACAACGAGGTATCACCTCACACCAGCAAGAATGGCCATCATATGAAAATCCACAAATGACAAATGCTGGAGAGGCTGTGGAGAAAAAGGAACCCTCCTACACTGCTGGTGGGAATGCAGTTTGGTGCAGCCACTGTGGAAAACAGTATAGAGATTCCTCAAAAGACTAGGGTTAGACTTACCATATGAACCAGGAATCCCGCTCCTGGGCATACATCCAGAAGGAACCCTACTCCAAAATGATGCCTGCACCCCAATGTTCATAGCAGCAGTGTTTACAGTAGCCAAGACGTGGAAGCAGCCTAAATGTCCATCAACGAATGGCTGGATAAAGAAAAAGTGGTATATTTATACAATGGATTACTTCTCAGCCATAAAAACCAACAACATAACGCCATTTGCAGCAACATGGATGTCCCTGGAGAATGTCATTCTAAGTGAAATAAGCCAGAAAGAGAAAGAAAAATACCATATGAGATCGCTCATTTGTGTAATCTAAAAAAAAAGTCTAAAACAAACAAACAAAACATAAATACAAAACAGAAACAGGCTCATAGGCAAAGAATACAAACTTGTGGTTGCCAAGGGGGCAGGGTGTGGGAAGAGATAGACTGGGATTTCAAAATGTAGAATAGATAAACAAGATTATACTGTATAGCACAGGGAAATATATACAAGATCTTATGGTAGCTCACAGAGACAACAATGTGACAATGAATATATATATATATATATGTTCATGTATAAATGAAAAATTGTGGTCTACACTGGAATTTGACACAATATTGTAAAATTATTTTAAATCAGTAAAACATCTTAAAAAAAACTACAAGCATCTTAAAGGAAAACATAGGGGTAAATCTTTGTGTACTTGGATTAGACATTGATTTCCTATATATGACATCCTTTGCAAAACAGAAAAAACTAGATAAACTAGACATCATCAAAATTTAAAACTTTTACATATCAAAGGACATTATCAATAAAGTGAAAAGGCAACCCACAGAGCAGAAGAAAATATTTTAAAATCATGTATCTGGTAATGGGCTTGTATCTAGTATATATAAAGGAAAGTTTAATCTTAATAATATAAGAATAATTATACCAGTGAAAAAATAGGCAAAGTGGCTTAATTTCCAGAATATATAAACAGCTCATACAACTTAGTAGCAAACAAACAGTCCAATCCAAAAATGGGCAGAAGACCTAAAGGAGCATTTCTCCAGTGAAGATGTATGAAAGGCCAATAGACATATGAAAAAATGCCCAGTATCACTAGTTGTCAGAGAAATGCAAATCAAAACTATAATGAAGTATCACCTCACCCAGTTAGAATGGCCATCTTTCAAAAGCCCACAAATGATAAATGCTGGAGAAGGAAACGGAAACACTCCTACTCTGCTGAATGAAGTGTAGTTTGGTACAACCATTATGGAAACCAGCATGAGGATTTATCAAAAAGCCAAAAGCAGACTTACCATATGATCCAGCAATCCCACTTCTAAGTATATATTTGGAGGGAATTCTGGTGAAGAATGATACATGCACACCAATGTTTATTGCAGCACCGTATACAATAGCCAAAACATGGTAGCAGCCTAAGATGTGATCTATAATCCAGAGGGAGTTCTAATGCAAAAGGACACCTGCATCCCAATGTTCATCGCAGCACTATATACAATAGCCAGGACAAGGAAACAGCCTAAATGTCCATTGACAGATGACTGGATTAAGGAGTTGTGGTATATTTATACAATGGAATACTATTCTGCCATAAAAAATAAAATAATGCATTTGCAGTGATATGGATGGACCTAGAAATCATCATTCTAAGTGAAACAATCCCAAAAGAGAAAGAAAAATACCATGATATCACTTATATGTGGAATCTTAAAAAAAAAAAAAAAGGACACTATGAACTCACCTACAATACAGAAACAAACTCTCAGACTTAGTTAACAATCTTATGGTTACTGGGAAAAGGGGCTGGAAGGGGATAAATTTGGGAGCTTGATATTTACAAATATTAGATTTTTAAAATATTTCCTTTGTATAGCACAAGGAACTATGCTCAATATCTTATAAGAGCCTTTAATGGAAAAAATATGAAAATGAGTATATGCATGACTGGGACATTGTGCTGTGCACCAGAAATTGATACATTGTAATTGACTATACTTCAATTTAAAGAAAAGAGAAAGCAAAAAAAAAAAAAATAGGTGAAGAATCTGAATACACACTTCTTTAAAGAAAATATTCAGATGGCCAATAAGCACTTGAATGATGCTCAATGTTATTTTTTATCAGAGTATTACAAACGAAAATCAAAACTAGGTACCATTTCACAGGTCTCAGTATTTAGTACATGTAGGTTCACTTAATCCCCTTGTTTTCAGTAAAGCACACTCATCCTCAACTGGGTCAGTCATGCTTCAACACAGAGACTCTCTGTTTTGTCCTCTCTAAAGAATCACTCTCCACATTTCTTCTTGAATAGGTTGTGGACAGTTATCCCAGGGATATGGATTTGGGGAGAGGAATCTAAGGATCTGAGTGCTTCTTAGTTTTCCCTTAATGTTTCTCATTTTTGCCCCACCCCTACTTTTAAAGACATCTAGATTATCCAGTTTCTGTTTCAGCAGTGTAAATGGGGTTGATTTTTATCTTTCCCCACTGCAGGCTTGGAATTCATCTCTCTCAGATATTCTAGTTGCCATTCATTCATCTGGTTTCCAGCCTACCAAACCTTTTGTTCTCCTAATCCTAGTGAGAGTATGCCTTTAAAAATCTATTTATTATAGATACAGTGGGTTTGAGGAGGGAGGAAAGAATAGATGTATTTGTTCAATATACTGTCTTTACTTGAAAGCTGTTTCCCACTTCATTCTCATTTTCTGACTCCTCCTACTTTAAATAATCTTTAAATGAAGTTATCTGGAGGTAGGTGCTAGCCCCTTTTCTCTAAATGTGAATGTTTCCTATGTTACAGAAATCTCACAGTCCTGTGGCTTTATATATCTTTATATATTGATAATGCCTAAATTTCTATCTATAACTCAGACCTCAAACTCAGAAGCTTATCTAATATATTAATGGATAGTGGCAGATTGTGTAACTTATTTCAGGAAACATGTATGTTAATAAGGGATCCTTTGGAGGTAATGCCTTAATTTAAAAGGAGAATTTAATGAAGGAATGTTCAAGCACCATGGTAGTGTAATAGGGGGATATTTAAGACATAGTGAAGTCCTCTTGTATCTCTTAAGATTGGAAATTCTAGGTCTCCAGATCTATTTCATATCTACCTGATGCCAGCTTCTGTTTTCTTTCTCCCAGATATAGTTACCAGTGTTCACACACCTTCCCAATCTGCTGTCCATTCTTTTCTTCTTCTTCCAGCTTTATTGAGATATAATTGACAGACAATACTCTATAAGTTTAAGGTGTACAACATAATGACTTGGCTTACATGTATTATGAAATGATTACTACAATTAATTTATTGAGTATCCATCATCTCATACACACATGGAATTAAAGAAATGGACAAAAATTTTTCCTGTGATGAGAACTCAAAGGATTCACTCTCTTAACTTCCATATATAACATACAGCATTAATTTATTATCCTGTTATACATTACATTCTTAGTGCTTATTTATCTTATAACTGGAAATTTATACCTTTGACCACCTTCAACATTTTCCTCTCTCCCCCCGCTCACCTCTGATAACCATGAATTTGATTTATTTTTCTATAAGTTTGTTTGTTTTTGAAACATAATTGACCTACAATACTATGTTATTTCTTGTTACACAACATAGTGATTTGGTATTTCTATACATTTCAAAATGATCACCATGATAAGTTTAGTTATGATATGTCACCATACCAAAGGATTACTTAGTTATTGACTATATTCCCCACATTATATAGTTATGTTTTATACACACACACACACACACACACACACGATTATTTTAAGTTTCTGATCTCTTAAGATCAATAACATTTTAACAACCCTGCATTTTTACTCCCACTCACCCCACAGTTACTGTTTTTGACATAGTATTTTACATTTTTTGTTTTGTGTATCCCTTAAACTTTGCAGATATAGATAATTTTATGACTTTTGTCTTTTAAACTTCCTACTAGTTTTATAAATGGCTTATTTACTACCTTTACTGTATATTTGCCTTGTCAATAAAAATTTAATTAACTATCAAGTTAAGAAGAAAAAAAGGGAAATTTATTCAAGCTAAACTGACCCAGGAAGCAGATTCTCAGAAAACTCTGAGAAGTGTTCTGCTCGCTAAAAGTTGGAAGCACAGTCATATACATTTTGGAGACAAATGATTATACATCAAAATGACATACTAAGAGTTTGCATAAAGTTCACCAAGCTTTATTAGTCCAGGTGAGCATGTACAAAGCAAGCAGAACATCATCATGACCCACTACAGAGCTGGGAAAGAACAGTAATCTTTTAAGAAGTTACATTGCTAGCCTCAGAAGGAAGAGAAAAAAAAATCTTCACAATTGAGCAGGCACTCCCATCTTTGAAGAACTCTGGGTAATGCAGATGCATGCTGCACATTAGGGAGGAAGGGAGGAATCGCAAATAAACACACAGAGAAAATTTTATGTTTAACTTTTTCTTGCCCGCCCTTAAAATATAAATTTTATTTCATCAGCCTTTATCAATGAAAACTTTTTCTTTCATAACTTGTTTGTTTTCTTTCATAATCTGCTGTGGCTTTTTTTCAGCTTACAGAAGTCCCTGTAACACTACTCATAAAGCTGGTTCCATGATGCTCAACTCTTAGCTTTTGCTTGTTTGTACAACATTTAATCTTCTATCAAATCTAAATGAAAGCTTTGCCAAGTAGAGTATTCTTGGCTGTAGGTTTTTCCCTTTCATCACATTAAATATATCATGCCACTCCCTTCTGGCCTACAGAGTTTCTGCTGAAAAGTCAACTGACAGACTTACAGGAGTTAAACTACTTCCCTTGATGTAACTTGTTGCTTTTCTCTTGCTGCTTTTAATATTGTCTCTTTATCTTTAATTTTGGCTATTTTAATTACGTTGTGTCTTGTTGTGGCCCTCTATGAGTTGGTCCTGTTTGGGACACTTTGTGCTTCCTGGACCTGGATGTGTGTTTCCTTTCCCAGGTTAAGGAAGTTTTCAGCAATTACATCTTCAAATACGTTATCTGAACATTTTTCTCCCTCTCTTCTTCTGGGACCCTTTTTGTGAACATTAGTATGCTTTATTTTGTCCCTAAGGCCTATCAAAATATTCTCATTTCTTTCTATTGCTTGGGTAGACTGCTCTAGAACATTTTTGAGATGTATGTTAGATAATGTTTTGCCTATATTTTCTTCTAGGAGGCTTATTGTATTTGTCTTATGTTTAAGTCTTTGATCCATTTTGAGTTTATTTTCGTGTATGGTGTAAGGGAGTGTTCTAGCTTCATTGATTTACATTATTCTTGCTTCCTTTGTCGAAGATTAGTTGACCAAAAGTTTGTGGGTTCATTTCTGAGCTCTCTATTCTGTTCCACTGGTCCATATGTCAGTTTTTGTACCAGTAGGATGCTGTCTTGATTACTGTAGCTCTATAGATTGTCTGAAGTCTGGGAGGGTTATTCCTCCAGCCTCTTTCTTTCTTTTCAGTAATGCTTTGGCAATTCTGGTCCTTTTGTGGTTCCATATAAATTTTGTTATGATTTGTTCTAGTTCTGTGCAATATGTCCTGGGTAATTTGATAGGGATTGCATTAAATGTGTAGATTGCCTTGGGCAGTATGAACATTTAAATAATACTGATTCTTCCAATCCAAGAGCATGGGATATCTTCCCATTTTTTAAAGTCTTCTTTAATTTCCTTAACCAGTGTTTTATAGTTTTCCGTGTATAAGTCTTTCACCTCCTTGGTTAGATTTATTCCTAGGTATTTCATTATTTTAGGTGCTATTGTAAAGGGGATTGTTTCTTTAATTTCCTTTTCTGTTGATTCATTGTTAGGGTAAAGAAATGCCACTGATTTTTGTACGTTAATCTTGTACCTGCTACCTTGCTGAATTCTTCAATTATTTCTAGTACATTTTGTGTGGAACTTATAGGATTTTCTATATATAATATCATGTCATCTGCATATAGTGACACTTTTGCCTATTCTTTTCCAATCAGATCTCTTTTACTTCTCTCTCTTTCCTGATTGCTGTGGCTAGGACTTCTAAGACTATGTTGAATAGGAGTGGTGATAGTGGGCATCCTTGTCTTGTCCCAGATTTTAGTGGGAAGCTTTTGAATTTTTCACCATTGAGTAGTATGCTGGCTGTAGGTTTTTCATATATAGCTTTTATTATGTTGAGATATGTTCCCTCTATACCCACTTTGCTAAGAGTTTTTATCATAAAAGGATGTTGAATTTTATCAAATGCTTTTCTGCATCTATTGAGATGATCATGTGGTTTTTGTCCTTTCTCTTGTTGATGTGATGTATTACATTGATTGATTTGTGTATGTTGAACCACCCTTGTGTCCCTGGGATGAATCCCACTTGGTCATGATGTATAATCTTTTTTTATGTGCTGTTGGATTCTATTTGTTAATATTTTGGTAAGGATTTTTGCATTTATGTCCATCCATGATTTTAGTCTTGTTCTGTAATTCTCTTTTATGGTGGTGTTTTTGCCTGGTTTTGGTATCACAGTGATTGTGGCTTCATAGAATGAGTTTAGGAGTATTCCCTTCTTTTCAAACTTCTGGAAGAGTTTGAGAAGGACTGGTATGAGTTATTCCTTGTATGTTTGGTAGAATTCCCAGGTGAAGCCGTCCGGTCCTGGACTTCTATTTGTAGGGAGGTTTTTTATTGCTAATTCGATTTCATTTCCAGTGATCGGCTTGTTCAAGTGGTCAGTTTCTTCTTGATTCAGTCTTGGTGTACTGTATGTTTCCAGAAATTTGTCCATCTCCTCTAGGCTATCTAGTTTGTTTCCATATTGTTTCATAATATTCTCGTATGATATTCTGTGTTTCTATATTATTTGTTGTAATTTCTCCATTTTCCTTTCCTATTTTGTTAATTTGTGCTCTCTCTTTTTTCTTCTTTGTGAGTTTGGCCAGAGGTTTGTCTATTTTATTTACGTTTTGAAAAAAGCAGTGTTTGGTTTGATTGAATTTTTCTATTCTTTTTTTAATCCCTATTTTATTTATTTCCTTCCTTCTACTGAATTTTGGGATATTTTGCTCTTCTTTTTCTAATTCTTTTAGCTGGTGGGTTAGATTGTTTGTTTCAGATTGTTCTTCTTTTCTGAGGAAGGCCTGTATCACTATAATCTTCCCTCTTAGTACAGCCTTTGCTGCATCCCGTTAATTTTGTGTGGTTGTGTTTTCATTTTCATTTGTCTCAAGATATTCTTTAATTTGAACTTTGATTTCCTCATTGACCCACTGGATTTTTAGTAGTATGTTAATATCCGTGCTTTCTTTATTTTCTTCTTTGTTTCTCTGTAGTTGATTTCTAGTTTCATGGCATTGTGGTCAGTAAAGATGCTTGAGATATTCTATCTTCTTAAAATTGTTGAGGCTCCTTCTGTGCTCAAGTACATGATCAATCCTAGAAAATGTTCCATGTGCACTTGAAAATAATGTATATCCTATTTTGGGGTTGTAATGCTCTGAAAATATCCACCAAGTCTAATTTTTCTATTGTATCATTTAATTTCTCTGTTGCCTCATTTATTTTCTGTCTGGAAGATCTGTCTACTGATATTACTATGATGCTAAAAATCCCCAACAGTGATTGTATTCCCATCAGTTTCCCCCTTTATCTCTGTTAGTAACTGTTTTATGTACTTAGGTGCTCCTGTATTGAGTGCATATATATTAACAAGTGTAATATCCTCATCTTGTGTTACTCCTTTATTCATTATAAAATGTCCTTGTTTATCTTTCTTTATGGCCTTTGTTTTAAAGTCTATTTTGTCTGAAATCAGTACTGCTACACCTGCTTTTCTGGCTTTTCCACTTGCATGGAATATTCTTTTCCATCCTTTCACTCTCAATCTATATGTGTCCTTCTCCGTAAAGTGGGTCTCTTGTATGGAGCATATTAAAAGTTCTTGTTTTATTATCCAGTCTGCCACTCTATGTCTTTTGATTGGAGCATTTAGTCCATTAACATTTACAGTATTTAATGATAGATGTGTGTTTATTGCCATTTTTAAGTTATTTTTGCAGTTGATTTGATATTTCCTCTTTGTTTCTTTCTTCTTCCTTTTGTGATGTGGTAATTTTCCTTTGTATTATCTTCAATTTTATTTAGTTTTTGTGACTCACTTGTAAGTTTTTGGCTTGTGGTTACTCTTTTTTATAAGTCTATTAACCCATTACTATAACTGTTTGTATTAAACAGAGAGAAATATAAGCTCAAACCCATAATGAAGAACAAAAAATGTTTTAAAAAGGAAAGAAAATACTCCAAATTTTCTTGCCTCCCTCTCCCACTCTTAATGATTTAGATGTCTTTTTTTTACAATTTTGTGTTTATTCTATTTGTAATTCATGATAGTTATCACCTTTCCAGTTATGAGTTTCTCATTTCTATAGCATCCTACTACTTTTCTATTTAGAGTAGATCATTTAATATTTCTTTTAGCATGGGTTTAGTGTTGCTAAACTCTCCTAGTTTTTGACTGTCTGTGAAGTTCTTTATTTCTCCTTCTATTCTAAATGATAGCCTTGCTGGATATAGTATTCTAGGCTGCATCTTTTTTTCATTCAGGACTTTGAATATGTCTTGCCACTCCCTTGTGGCCTGAAGTGTTTGTGTAGAGAAATCATCTGAGAGACTTTTGTGGGGTCCCTTGTAACTCACTCTTTGCTTTTCTCTTGCTGCCTTTAGGATCATTTCTTTATCCTTGACTCTGGCCATCTTGATTATAATATGTCTTGGTGGGTCTATTTGGGTTCTTCCTGTTTGGGACCCTCTGAACTTCCTGTACTTGGATATTCCTTCTTTAGGTTTGGGAAGTTTTCAGCTATGATTTCTTCAAATACCTTTTCAGTCCCCTTTGTTCTTTCTTCCCCTTCTGGAACTCATATTATGCAGAGATTGGCATGCTTTATATTATCCCATAAGTCCCTTACATTGTTTTCATTTTTTAATTTGTTTTTCTCTCAGGTGTTCTGATTGGGTTCTTTCTGTTGTCCTGTCTTCTAGGTCACTTATTCATTCCTCTGCATTATCTAGTCTGCTTTGTACAGACTTTAGGTCAGCTTTCATATCAGCAAATGTGTTTACCAGTTGTACTTGGCTCTTCTTTATAGCTTCAGTTTCTTTGTTGACATATTTTGTATCTCTAAACACTATCTCATTTAGTTCCTTAAGTACTTTGATCACTTCTTTTTTGAAATCTTTATCTAGTAGGCCATCAATGTCTATTTCATTGATTATTCTTTCAGGTGATTTCTTTTGCTCTTCTAATTGGTAGTGGTTCCTCTTCATTTTGCTCATATTTCTCTGGCACTGTGGCTTATGAAGTATCAGTTATTTATTGTGGTTCTTAAGAAGTTTATCTATCTAAAACCTCTTCAGGAATAAAATTTTTTTAAAAAGAGAGAGAATTGTAAAAGAAGGGAGAAAAAAGTTTGAAAACACTGTAGAATCAATAATAGAAGAGCAAGTTAAAGCAGAATAACAATCGAGTCAATATGTCTTTTTAAAACCTTAAAAAAAAGAAGAAAAGTGCAAAAAACAATATTTGAAACCTGTGTATAATCAATAACAGGAGATCAAAACCAAGAGAAATTGTAATGAAATGAGATGGATTTTTAAAATAATAATAATAAAAATATTTTAAAAGAAAAATTTTAAAGGGGTTAAAACTGAAGACATATACATTTGTTTAAAAAGTAAAAATTAAAAATGTAATAGAAAGTAGAACAGATAAAAAAAGATTTTTTTAAAAAGGGAAATGTGTTCTCGTGGAGACTATGCACTCTTTTTTTTTTTTCCTTCAAGGCAGCTTTGAGCTGGGGAAGGCCCCAAACCTATCTACTTACTTACTTACTTAATTTACTTACTTATTTATTTATTTATTTATTTATTTATGTTTGTGTGTATGTATGTTAACATTTTTATTGACTTATAGTCGTTTTACAATGTTGTGTCAAATTCTAATGTAGAGCAGAATTTTTCAGTTATACATCAACATATATATATTCATTGTCTCATTTTTTTTTTTTTTTTTGCTGTGAGCTGCCACAAGAACTTGTATATATTTCCCTGTGCTATACAGTATAATCTTGTTTATCTATTCCACATATGCCTGTCAGTTTCTACAAATTTTGACTTCCCAATCTGTCCTTTCCCACCCCCACCCTTGGGAACCACAAGTTTGTATTCTATTCTAGGTCTATGAGTCTGTTTCTGTTTTGTATTTATGTTCTTTTTTTTTTTTTTTGATTTCACATATGAATGATCTCATATGGTATTTTTCTTTCTCTTTCTGGCTTATTTCACTTAGAATGACATTCTCCAGGGACATCCATGTTGCTGTAAATGGTGTCTTTTTATGGCTGAATAGTATTCCATTGTATAAATATACCACTTCTTCTTTATCCAGTCATTTGTCGATGGACATTTAGGCTGTTTCCATGTCTTGGCTATTGTGAATAGTGCTCTTATGAACATTGGAGTGCAGGTGTCATTTTGGAGTAGGGTTCCTTCTGGGTATATGCCCAGGAGTGGGATACCTGGGTCATATGGTAAGTCTATTCCTAGTCTTTTGAGGAATCTCCATACTGTTTTCCACAGTGGCTGCACCAACATTCATTCCCACCAGCAATGCAGGAGGGTTCCCCTTTCTCCACAGCCTCTCCAGCATTTGTCATTTGTGGATTTTTGAATGATGGCCATTCTAACTGGTGTGAGGTGATATCTCATTGTAGTTTTGATTTGCATTTCTCTGATAATTAGTGATATTTTGCATTTTTTCATGTGCCTATCAATCATTTGTATTTCTTCCTTGGAGAATTGCTTGTTTAGATCTTCTGCCCATTTTTGGATTGGGTTGTTTGTTTTTTTCTTATTAAGTCATATGAGCTGTTTATATATTCTGGAGATCAAGCCTTTGTCAGTTCCATCTTTTGCAAAAATTTTCTCCCATTCCGTAGGTTTTTCTTTTGTTTTACTTATGGTTTCCTTTGCTGTGCAGAAGCTTGTAAGTTTTATTAGGTCCCATTTGTTTATTCTTGCTTTTATTTCTATTGCTTGGGTAGACTGCCCTAGGAGGACATTTTTGAGATGTATGTCAGATAATGGTTTGCCTATATTTTCTTCTAGTAGGTTTATTCTATCTTTTCTTATGTTTAATTCTTTGATCCATTTTGAGTTTCTTTTTGTGTATGGTGTAAGGGATTGTTCTAGCTTCATTGCTTACATGCTGCTGTCCAGTTTTCCCAACACCATTTTCTGAGATTGTCTTTATTCCATTGTATATTCTTCCCTCCTTTGTCGAAGATGAGTTGACCTAAAGTTTGTGGGTTCATTTCTGGACTCTCTATTCTGCTCCATTGGTCTATATGTCTGTTTTTGTACCAATACCATGCTGTCTTGATGACTGTAGCTCTATAATATTGTCTTAATTCTGGGAGAGTTATTCCTCCAGCCTCTTTCTTTTTCTTCAGTAATGCTTTGGCAATTCTGGGTCTTTTGTGGTTCTATATAAATTTTTTTATGATTTGTATAAAATCTTTTTGGCTCCTCTGTCTGTTTTTTTTTCATCATTACTTGCTTTGTAAACAGTTGTGATTTTGATGTACTCATGGGATGAGGTGAGCTCAGCATTTTCCTACTCCACCATCTTGGCTACTGTCTCATTCTTCTTTTAAAAAGCATTTTTTACTGTGGTAAATTATGCATCATACAAAATTTATATTGTGACCATTTTTAAGTGTTCAATTCAGTGACACTAAGTACATTCACAGTGTGTGTAACCACCACTGCTCTCCATCACCCTAAATAGAAACTCTGTAACAATTAAGCAATAACTCTCCATTCTCCCCTACCACCAGCCTCTAATAATCTCTATTCTAGTTTTTATCAGTATTAATTTACAAGTTCTATATATTTCATATAAGTGGAAACATACAATGTGCTCCTTTTTGTGTCTAGTTTATATTGCCATATTTTCAAGATTCATCCATGTTGTAGCACCTATAAGAACTTCATTCTTTTTTGTCACTGAATAATATTCCATTATATGTATATACTACATTTTACTTATCCATTCATCTGTTGGAGTCTGGCCTGTTTTCACCTTTTCAATATTGTGAATGATGTTGCTATGAACATTGGTGTACTCATCCCATTCTTAAACAAATCCCAACCTGAACTGAAGGTGGTGGATCAATGACCTCAGGTATTAGGACTATGACTTAGTGTGTTATTAGAGTGAATTCTGAGCAGTTTTGAAGTGTCTGAATCACAGCTATCTTCCCTCCATTGGCCCACAGTGGTTTCCTATATTATTGTCCCTGCTTGACATGTTCAAGTTTAGGGTGTTGATGTTACAAATAATTAGAAATTGTAAACGCCAAGGGCACTGATGTATCAGAAAGAAAGCTGATCATCAAACTGTAGAAGGGTAGTGAAAGCCCTCCTGCTAGGCTAGGTGTAGATCTTTTAGTTGCTAGGCAGTGTAAAAAGTCTAAGGAGTCCTGAAAGAGGGACTAGAGTGGCCAGGACAATGGTAGGAAGAAAGACTAAGGACCATGGCCATTTACCTACTGACATTGAACTGTTTTAAAATTTAAACAGCTGATACAGCTGTACTAGTAAATTGTGCCTAAATATAGGTCCTGGGATTGTCCATACTAAGCCCTCAGATCGCCAGCTTGGTACCATTCACAAGTTCTTCCAAAAAGTAGAGGAGAGCACAGTCTCCAGCTATGAGGTCAGCATTACCATGAAAACAAAATGTGATAAAGACATCATGAGAAAAAAATGCTATGGATCAATGTCTTTTCTAAACATAGATGCAAAATTTCTGAAAAAAATACCGACAAACTGAAGCATCAACATATAAAGAGAATTTATATACAACAAACAAGTGAGATTTATCTCAAAAATGTGAGATTCATTCATCACATGAAAATCAATCAATATAATGCACAATATTAATAGAACAAAGAAACAAACCACATGATAATCTCAATAGATTCAGACAAAACATTTGCCAGAATCAAACACCCTTTCGTGATTAAAAACATGCAACAAACTAAGAATGGAAGGGGACTTCTTCAGGCATTTACAAAAAAACCCACAGCTAACATCATACTTCATGGTGAAACTGAAAGCCTTCACCCTAAAATTAGTAACAAAACAAGGAAGTCAGCTTTTGCTACTTCAGTTTAACATTGTGCTGGAGGTTCTAGCCAGGGAAATTATACAAGTAAAATTAATAAAGGTTATCCAGCTTAAATAGTAAAAACTAAAAGTCTATCTGCAAATTACCTGTTTCTGAGGAATCCCCCTCAAAACTTAAACATAGAATTACCATATGATACAGCAATCCTCCTACAAGAGAAATAAAAACATATGTCCATACAAAACTCTGTACACACATAATGATAGTAGGATTATTTATAACAGCCAACAAAATAGAAACAACTCAAATTTCCATCAACTAATGATTGGATAAATAATTTGTGGTATATCAATAAAATGGATTATTCAGTCAGAAAATAGTGAAATGTGGGTGGGTATAGCTCAGTGGTAGAGTGTGTGCTTAGCATGCACGAGGTCCTGGGTTTAATCCCCAGTGCCTCCATTTATAAATAAATAAATAAATAAATAAATAAATAAATAAATAAATAAATAAATAAATAAATAAATAAAGCAAACTTAATTACTCCCCCCTTCCAAAAAGAATGAAATACCAGTTATACTAAATATTAAATATGTATCAATACTAAATATGTATGAGCCTTAAAAAGATTCTCCTAAGTGCATGAAACCAGATACAAAAGATCACATATTATATGATTTCATTTATGTGAAATTTCCAGGCTAGGCAAATCAATAAAGACAGAAAATAGATTAGTGGTCACAGGGGCTTGTGGGAGCAGGAGGAAAGAAGTGGAGAGTGATTGCTAATGGGCCTGAGGTTTCTTTCAGAGATGATGAAAATGTTCTGGAATTAGATAGTGATGGTGTTTGTACAACCTTGTGAATATAATAAAATCCATTGAATTATTCACTTTAAAAGGGTGAAGTTAGTAATATGTGAATTTTATTTCAATATGAAAAAGCTACAATAAAATGTAGTAAAAAAGATAATGATGACAGTCTCATCAGATAGAGAATATCAGTAAAGAGGTATAAATTATTTTTAAAATGGCAATTTTAAGTTTAAAAAATAGAAACTTGCAGCTTCTGTGAAAACTTTTGTGAAGTGATTCTTCCAGTTTCATTTCTGGGTGTGTACTCAAGAGTTGAAAGCAGAGACTTGAACAGATATTTATACACCTGTTTTCACAGCAACATTATTCACAATAGCCAAAAGGTGGAAATAATACAAATGTTTATCAACATGTAAATGTATAAACAAAATGTGCTATATACATACACTGGAATATTATTCAACCTTAAGAGGAATGAAATTCTGATACATGGTACAACATGGATGAACCTTGAAGACATTGTGTTAAGAGAAATAAGCCAACACAAAGACATATTATATGATTCCACTTGTACAAGGTACCTAGAATAGTCAAACTCATAGAAATATAGAGTAGAATACTGATTACTAGGGTTGAGAGGAAGTTATAATGTATAGTTATTATTTAATGGGTACAGGGTTTCAGTTTGAAATGATGAAAAAATTCTGAAGATAGATAGCAGTAATGGCTTTACCACAATGTGAATGTATTTAGTACAACTGTACTATATGCTTAAAAAGTCTTAAAATGGTTAAGTCTTATGTTATGCACATTTTACCAAAATTTAAAAGGTATATAACTGAAATGAAAATTTCACTAGAGATACATAACACTGGATGCAAGCTAGTAATGAAAGAGTAAGTAAACTTGAAAATAGACTGATAGATATTATGCAGTCCAAAGAACAGAGAGAAATAAAGAATGAAGAAAAACATAGTCTGGGAAAAATTTGGGACACCATTAAGCCACCAAACTATACATGATGAGAGGAGCAAAATGAAAGGAGAGAAAAGAGAAAGAAAAGAATTTGAAGAAATAATTATTGTAACTTGCCAAATTTGGTGATATAGCATTAATCTATAAATCCAACAATCTCAACCAACTCCAGGTAGGATAAATGAAGACACACACACACACACACACACACACACACACAGAGCACTGTACAAATGCTGAAAGGCAAAGAAAATCTTTAAAGCAGCAAAGAGAAAACTACTTGTAACATACAAGGGAAACAATACAATTAACAGCTGACTTCTCATCAGAAATAATGGATGATAGAAGGTAATAGGATAATATATTTAAAGTGTTGGAAGAAATTTAAAAAAAGATCTGTCAACCAAGAATCCTATATTCTGGTAAGAATGTGAAGCAACAAGAACTCTCACACACTGTAGTTGGGAATGCAAAATGATACAGCCACTTTGGAAGACAGTTTGGCAGTTTCTTATAAAACTAAACATAATCTCACCATATTACACTCTTTGATATTTACCCAAAGGAGTTGAAAACTTATGTCTACATAAAAACCCGCACACAGATGTTTATAGCAGTTTTATTCATAATTGCCAAATCTTGGACATAAGCAAGATGTCCTTCAGTAAGTTAATGGGTAAACTGTGGTACATCCAGACAATGAAATATTATTCAGCACTAAAAATAAATGAGCTATCAAGCCATGAAAAGACATAGAAGAAACTTAAGTGCATATTACTAAGTGTAAGAAGCCAATCTGAAAAGGCTAGATATTGTATAATTCCAATTATATGACATTCTCAAAAAGGCAAAACTGTGGAGACAATAAAGAGATCAGTGGTTGCCAGAAGTGGGATATGGAAGAGACAGATAAGCACAGCACAGAGAATTTTGGAGGCAGGGAAAATACTGTATATGATAGTATAAGGATGGATATAATTTATTATACTTTACTTTTGTCCAAAACCATACAGCATACAGCACCAAGAGGAAACTTTAAGGTAAACTATGGACTTTGGGTGATTGTGCCAATGTAGTTCATCCTTGGTAAAAAAAAAATGTACTATTCTGGTGACTGATGTTTATAAAGGGAAAGGCTATACATTTGTAGGGGCAGGGGGATATATGAGAAAACTTTACATATTCCTGTCAATTTTGTCATAAGCCTAAAACTGCTCTAAAAATATAAGGCTTTTAGAAAAGGGAAATAAAGATATTCCCATATAAACAAAAAGAGAATTTTTGCTAGATGGGCTCATCTTACAAGAAATACTAAAGAAATTTCTTCATGCTGAAAACACAGTTACTCTAGACAGTAATTTGAATCCACACATAGAAAAAGAGCACTAGTAAAGTTAATAATGTAATTAAAGATAGTATAAATGCATATTTCTTCTCCTTTCTCCTCTTAATTGATTTAAAATGCATGTGTATAAAACAATATGTATAAAACTTTATTCTTGGGCCTATAATATGTAGAAATGTAATATAGTTGACAATATATTGTCAACCCAAAGGAAGTGGATAGAAGCAAAGTTGTATTAAAGAAAAAAACAACCAAATGGTAACTTGAATGCATATAAATAAATGAACAATTTATGGAGCTGTCTAAATTTTAGATAATTTGTCACAAGCCTATTTCTATTTGGGAGAGACTGAATTCTGTCATTGTTAGAGGGTCTCCTAGCCTCCCTGCCCAACAGGAATATAGACCTACTTTGAACAGTTTTCACTTGCCTAAGAACAGCAAGTTAAGTGGCAGCTTAACCAGATTTCTGCCTGGTTTTTCTATTTACACAGACCCCCAACCCACCAAAGATACCCTTAGACCAAAGAGGGTAAGAATCTTAGGCTGACAGAGACAAGGCAAGGGGTTCAAGTTAAGCTACAAGTTTCCCTGGAGTGGTCAACAGACAAGGAAAAAGAGTGGGTAGAACTGACACTTTCTTAACACCTCTGACCAAATCAAGGGCTGTAAGAAAAATTAAGTTATCCTGGGATTAGAAAACTTTCTGCTATGGATGAGTAAACAACTAGGTGGGAGACAGAAAACAAAAGGTCAGAATAATGTCTCTTGACAGTAAATGCTACTGGTTTAATTTTACATGGTTATAAATGCTCTGAAGAACTAGGTAATAGATTTAGTGAAAATGAGTTGCTAATTCATACAGCAAGTGTTTATGTAGAACCTATGTACCAAGCTTAGTCTGGCAATGGGAGATTCCAGGACGAGAAAGACATGGCCCTCGCCTGGATGGATTATACAGTCAGGTTGAGGAGACACAACACAGATGCACATATGAACGAGGGCCACTCAGGGTAAAATCAGTCATGTCCTGGAGTCAGGGAAGGAGCAGACAATATTGTATAGAAGTTAAGAGAGGAGGGCAGGCCAGAGGCTTCTGAGGGAAAGCGAGGCTGAAGCTGGTTCTTGAAGATTAGATGTTAGAATTGATGGAGTTCAAAACTTGCTACCCCAAATTATGGCACCTTGGCATGTTAAATACCTTAAACTGAAGGAACTTTTTAAAATGGCACATAGAGAAAGGTCACTCTAAACTCTCTCTCACCCCGCTCTTTCCCCATGAAACAAATAATAAAATTCCTATGTGAAACATACCCTCCCAGTACCAGGAGGAAAGAAGACATTCTTATTACCAGAGACAGAGAATTAGGGGCCCAGAAATCTATATAAATAAACCTTGTTAAACCATCCCTATGTTCCTGGTTACTTCTTCACCATTTACTACCCCTAGCCCAAAGCCCTTTATCTGGTCAATTCTTCACAAATTTATTGTTTCTTTATCTAAAAGACAAAAGCTTCCTGCCTGGTCACCTCTTCAGGTCTTTGTTCTCTTGTGAAGTCTCCCGTGTACATGTAAAAATTTAATAAAGTTGGTATGCTTTTCTCCTGTCAATCTTTCAGTTTAATTTTCAGAACCAGTCAGGAAACCTAAGAGGGTCAAAGAAAACTTTTTCTTCTCCTACAATATTCAGAAAGCAAAGGGGACGATCATTCCAAGTAGAGAAATCCACACGGTCCCAGGGAGTAACCATCCACTCATTCAACAAACATCGAGTATGTATCACAGGATACAGCAAGTGAACAAGATATACTGTATAGCACAGGGAAATATACACAAGATCTTATGGTAGCTCACAGAGAAAAATGTGTGACAATGAATATATATATGTTCATGTATAACTGAAAAATTGTGCTCTACACTGGAATTTGACACAACATTGTAAAATGATTATAAATCAATAAAAAATGTAAAAAAAAGATTCTCTACCTTAACTATATTTAATAATGTATAATGGAAAAGAATCTGAAAATTAAAATATATATATGTGTGTGTGTGTGTAAATGTATAACTGAATCACTTTGCTGTACACCTGAAACTAATATTATAAATCAACTACACTTCAATAAATTTTTTAGAAGAGTCTCTGCCTTTGTGAAGCTTACATTTCAGTTAGGCAATACAGGTAATAAACTAGACATCAATAAATAGATTAGGCCATTTCAACTAGTAAGAAATGTTATGAACAAAATTTAAAACAGGATAATGAGATAGAGAATGGATTCAAATCATGGCTCAACTTCTTATTAGCAGTGCAACTTTAGGAAAGTCGTTAAACTTTTTAAATTGAAATACAGTTGGTGTACAGATTTATGTTAGTTTTAATCGTAAAACAGTAATTCAATACCTAAATACCTTCAAAATGATCACCACAATAAGTCTAGTAACCATCACCATACAAAATCAATCCAGTATTAATGACCATATTCCTTATGTTGTAGATTATATCCCCTTGGCTTATTTATTTTATAACTGTAAGTTTGAACCTCTTAATCCCCTTCACCTATTTCACCTAAACCCTCACCCACCCCCGACCCCGGGAACCACCAGTTTGCTCTCTATAAGTCTGTTTTTGATTTGTTATGTTCATCCATCTGTCTTGTTTTTTAGATTCCATGTATAACTGAGATCATATGGTATTTGCCTTTCTCTCTTTGTTATTTCACATAGCATGATACCCTCTAGGTCTATTCATGTTGTCCCAAACAGCAAGATTTTCTTTTTATATAATTGAGTAATATTCCATTGTATATGTATGTGTATGTGTACACACATCTTTATCCATTTGTCTATTTATGAACACTTGAAGTGTTTCCATTTCTTGGATATTGTAAATAATGTGCAATGAACATAGGGGTGCATATATCTTTCTGAATTGATGTTTTTGTGGTCTTTGGATAAATACCCAGAGTGGAGTTGCTGGATAAAATGGTAGTTCATCTTAATTTTTTTGAGGAACCTCTGTACTGTTTTCCATAGTGGTTGTACAATTCACATTCACACCAACAGTGCACAAGGGTTTCCTTATCTCCACCTCCTTGCCAACAATTGTTATTTATTGTCTTTTTGATGATAGCCATTCTTACAGATGTGAAGTGGTATCACATCGTGGTTTTAATTTGCATTTCCCTAATGGTTAGTGATGTTGAGCATCTTTTCATATGTCTGTTGGCCATTTCTATGTCTTCTTTGGAAAAATGTCTATTCAAGTCCTCTGCCTATTTTTCAAACAGATTGGAGTTTTTTTGTTACTGAGTTGTATGAGTTCTTTATATATTTTGAATATTAAGCCCTTATCCTACATATCATTTGAAAATATCTTCTACCATTCCATAGGTTGCCTTTTCATTTTCTTGATAGTTTCCTTAGCTGTGCAAAAGCTTTATAGCTTGATGTAGTCCCATTTTCAAATTTTTGCTTTTGTTTCCCTTGTCTGACGAGACATATCCAAAAAAATATTACTTAGACTGATGTCAAAGAGATACTGTCTATGTTTTCTTCAAGAAGTTTTGTGGTTTAAGGGCTTACATTTAAGTCTTTAATCAATTTTGAATTTATTTTTGTGTATAGTATGAGAGAGTAGTGCAGATTGATTCTTTTGCATGTAGTTGTGTTCAGTGTTCCCAAAACTGTTTATTGAAGAGGCTGTCTTTTCTCCACTTACATTCTTGCTTCCTTTGTTGTACATTAACTGCCTATATAAGTGTGGTCTCATTTCTGAGTTCTCTATTCATTACTGTAGCTTTGTTAACATAGTTTGAAATCAGGGGTCTTGATACCTCCAGCTTTCTTCTTTCTCAAGATCATTTTGTCTATTCGGGGCCTTTTGTGTTTCTATACAAATTTGAGATTATTTTGTTCTAGTTCTGCGAAGAATGGCATTAGTACTTTGACAGAGAATGCATTGAATCTGTTGATTGCCTTGGATAATAAGTTCGTTTTAACAATATTAAACCTTCCAATCCATAAACACAGTATATCTTTCCATCTGTTTGTATCATCTTCAATTACTTTCATTCAGTATCTTACTGTTTTCTGAGTATTAGCCTTTTACCTCCTCAGATTTATTCCTTTTTGATGTGATTGCAGATGGAATTGTTTTCTTAATTTCTCTTTCTGAGAGTTCATTGTTAGTGCATAGAAATGCAACAGATTTCTGTATATTAATTTCATATCCTGAAACTTTGCTGAATTCAGTGATGAGCTCTAGTTGTTTTTTGGTGATGCCTTTGGGGTCTTAAATGTATATTATCATGTCATCTGCAAACAGTGACAGTTTTACTTCTTCCTTTCCTACTTGGATTCCTTTTATTTCCTTTTATTGTCTGATTGCTGTGGCTAGGACTTCTAATACTATGTTTATTAAAAGTGGTGAGAGTGAGTGAGCTTCCTTGTCTTGTTCCTGACCTTAGAGAAAAGGATTTCAGCTTTTCATCATTGAGTATGATGTTAGCTATGGGCTTGTCATATGTGGCCTTTATTATGTTGAAGTATGTTCTCTCTATATATATTTTGTTAAGAGTTTTTTATCAGCATGGATGTTGAATTTTGTTAAAAGATTTTTCTGCATCTGTTAGGATAATAACATGATTTTTATTTTTCAACTTATTAGTGTGGTATATCATATTGATTGATTTGCAGATATAGAACCATCCTTGCATCCCTGGGATAAATCCCACTTAATCGTGGTGAATGATCCCTTTAATGTATTATTGAATTAATTTGGTAATATTTTGATGAGGATTTTTATATCTATGTTCATCTTGATATTGGCCTGTAATTTTCTTTTTTTTAATAATATCTTTGTCTGGTTTTGGTATCAAGATGATACGGGCCTCCTAGAATGAGTTCAGAAGCTCTCCTTCCTTTGTAATTTTTGGAATATTTTGAGGATAGGTGTTAATTCTTCTTTAAATGTTAGATCAAATTCACCAGTGAAGCCCTCTAGTCCTAGACTGTCATTTGTTGTGATTTTCTACTATGTCTAGATTGTAAAATGTTGAGGGGAAATAGGTAATGATGAATAGTGAAAGATAAGACAAGTCAAGTTGTGAAGAGCCATGAATGCTCCTTAAGCTAAGGAAGGGAATTGATGTTCTCAGAGAGAAATAGGTTCAAAGCCCTCCATTTTAACTCTAGAAAGTGATGTAGAAGTAGCATGGACTCTTTAAGATCTTGACTAAAAACTTTAAGAAACATCACCTGTGTACAGATATGTAAATGTGGGAGGAGGAGCTTTCTTTAGGAAGAGGATTGGAAGCAAAGTAGCCAAGATGGTAAGGGTGCCCCATGGTAGATATTTGTCCAGGTCTGGGGCAGATACAGGAGATAGTTCAAGGCTAAGTCCTGCCATTGTGACTGTGGACAAGTGCCTTTGATTCTTGGGCCTCAGTTTCCTACTCTATATGAAGAGTAATCAAATTCAGGAATCTCTCTGGCCCCTTCCTGCTCAGACATTTTAATTAAGAGATACAGGAAGACAGGCAATAGTGCACTACTCTTGGATGGCAGAGAAAGCCTGATCCAGGTCTTGAAGTTCCATCAAAAAGGGTCAGAAAGCAAGTTCCAGACCCATATCTGCTGGACTGCTTGTGGGAACTTAGACAAGCCTCATCTCCTCATCTCTCAGAAAAGTATTGGTCTACTTTAGATTCTAGAGCAGTGGCTCTCCAGAAGTCTGGCCCCTGGAATAGCAGCATCAGCACCTGCTGGGAACTTGTTAGAAATGCAAATTCTCAGGCTCTGCTTCAGACCCACTGAACTGGAGACTTTGTGGGTGGAGTCTAGTAATCTGTTTTAAGAAGCCCACAAAGTGATTCTCATATACAGTAAAATTTGAGAAACATTGTTCTAGATATATTCAAACTTTTACAGCAATGGAGGGCCCCCTCTTTCTTTTCTTTTTTTATTGAGTTGTAATTTACATACACCTTGATGAATTTTTACATGTTTGTACCCTGTAACCACCACCCAAACCAATAATATTTCCATGATCCCAGATGGTTTCCTTGTGCCTCTTTCCAGTCAGTTTTTCCCACCCCAGCTCCAGACAACCATGACTGCCCTAGAGCTTGATATATATAGAATTATGTATGTTCTCTTTTGTGTCTGCCTTTTTTGTACAATATAATGTCTGTGAGATTCATCCATATTTTTGTATGCATCAGTAGTTTTTTTTTAATTTCTATTGCTGAGTATTACATGAATATACTATAGTTTTGTCCATTCTCTAGTTGATGGATATTTGTGTTGTTTTCAGATTTGCAGCTATTGCAAATAGTACTGCTATGTCTTTTGGTGAACAAAAGCACCATTGCTGTTGTATATATACACATTAGCAACACTGCCCCCTTTTTAAAAATTAATTCTTTTGAGATCCTTTGTAGATTCAAATGCAGTTATAAGAATAATACAAAGAGATCTCATGTACTCTTTACTTGATTTCTCCAATAGTAATATCTTGCAAACAACCAAAATATTGACATTGATACAGTCAAGACAGAGTATCACTGCAAGAATCCCTCATGTTGCCTTCTTATAGCCAGATCTACTTCTCACATGGCTTCCCCCTACTTCCTTAATCATTGACAACCTGTCTGTTCTCCATTTCTATAACATTGTCATTTCAAGAATGGGGGATGTTGAGAAATGGGTAACAATGTTATAATGGCTTAAAACAATGCAAATTTATTATGTTACACTTTTTGGAGGTCAGACAGAAGTCCTAAATGGGTTTCACTGAGCTTAAACCAAAGTGTTAGCACGGCTGTGTTCTGGGAAATAATATGTTTCCTTGTCTTTCCCAGTTTTTAGCAACCACCTGCATTCCTTGACTTGTGGCCTCTTTCTCCATCTTCAAAGCAGCGACACAGCATCTTCAACTCTCTGACTCTGATCTTCTTCCATCTTTTAATGACCATTGTAATTATATTGGGCCCACCTGGATTATCCAGTATCACCTCGCTATCTTAAACTCTTTAATAACATGCCCAAGTCTCTTTTGCCACATAAGGTAATATAGTCACAAATTCTATGGATTAGAATATGGACATCTTTAGGGGGCAGGGAGGCACCATTACCCTGTCTACCATATCCATCTTCCTAGACGCATAAGTTCACATGTCTCCCACTTTAAAAAAATAGTTATTTACACATATTCAGCCCAACATACAAAGCAGAGAAAAGCAAACATCCTCTGGTTGAAATTGGAAGGGACCTAGGACTTCTTCACTTTCTAAGGCAACAACAGTTGGGATTATCATTAGCAGATATTCCTAAGTCTCCTTCCTACACTGATGTTCTGAAGTCCTAGAATTCTATTTGTTACCTTAGAATTGAAGCTGTGCAAGTAGTCATCCCTCGGTATCCACAGGGGATTGGTTTCAGGAACCTTGCAGATAACAAAATCTGCAAATGCTCAAGTCCCTTTTATAAAATGGTGTAATATTTGCATATAACCTATGCATATCCTCCCATATATTTTAAGTCATCTCTAGATTATTTATAATACTTAATATGATGTAAATGCTATGTAAATAGTAACTGGCATGCAGCAAATTCACGTTTTGCTTTTTGGAAATTTCTGGAATTTTTTTTTCAAATATTTTCAGTCTACAGTTGATTGACTCCGCGAATGTGGAATCCATGGATACAGAAGGCTGACTGCATCTCCTGTTCCCAGTAGGTATCTGTCTTCCCCTAGACCCCTGGTGGGAATGGTAGGGAAAAGATCTAGTGTAGTGGTTAAGAGCACAGGCTCATGAACTAGATTGCCTGTGTTCATGTCCTGGCTTTACTACTTCTAATGTCTGTGACCTTAGACAAATTAATTCATCTTGTTGGGCCTCAGTTTCTTTATCTGCAAAATGAGGTAACATAGTAAGTCCTCAGAGCAGTGGTTCCCAAGTTTGTCTACACATTGGAATTAACAAATATGCTGTGATGCTTGTGTCCCCCTGCTAGAGATTATAATTTTATCTGAGGATGTGGTCTAGGTTTTGGAATCTTTAAGATTTTAATATGCAAACAAGTTTGGGAGCCACTGCCTGAAAGGGCTATTATAAGGATTCAGAGCTCACAGAACACACAACTTACTTTTCCTTGCAAGTATTGGCTCACCAAGAAGGAAGCTTAAATGAGAGTATGCCATGTCCAAGACAGCCTGGAAGGCTTATCTAGGTCTCAGTTTCCTCAACAGTAAAATTGGGATAACCAATGTAGGCTATAAAATTGACACGAAGTACTGCCCAACAGCTTTTGTACAGATATACAATCTCCATTCTTACTTGACACTCCACTCCCCACCACCTTTTGCAACAAAGCTCAAGATAATTTCTCTGACGTTCATTTGCACTGCAATAAATGAGGGTAGTAGGAGGTGAACAAGCCTGGAGGCCTTCCTGACAAGGAGGCAGGAAAGGGTCTGACCACCCCAGGAGAAGTCCAGAGATAAAAATCACCCCTCACAAGCAGCCCCAAAGCCCCAATGCCAAGCAAGCCCATAAGCACCACATGGTCAATGCAGGGCCCACCTACACTGGAAAAGTTGGCCTGGGGCTATTAAAGGGCATAGGCTATTAAGTCATACAGTCCTGTGCCCTTGGGCAGTTATTCTTTTTCAAGTCCATTCCTTCCTCTATAAAATGAAGAGAGTCAGATCTACGCCCCATACGACTGAAGTGAGAATGGAATGAGACCAGGGATGGGTAGGTGGTCCAGAGAGTGGAAATTACAGTGAAGTATCTTGCAGCCACTTGCTCATTCCACAAAGAAAGATCAAGTCACAGTGATGTCTTCCTAAATTTTATTGGCACTGAGATAGAACATGGGTTAAGCATAAACCCCTCCAAAAACAAATTTTAAAACCCAAAAAAATACACACAAAAAAACCTGAATACAAAATCTAACCTTTCTCCCCAGCTTTCCTGGGAGGGATGCGGGAGGAGGGGAACTGCCCTAAAGGTAGCTAGATTGCCCCACAATTCCAGGTTTGAATTTAGCCAATGTAGGTTGTATCACCAAGAAAGTGTTAATATAATTCACAGCAATGCACATAAGACTTCCCAAGGTCAAGCAGGAGGCAAGGGGATCAAAACCATGGGCTCTGGGCTCAGGGCACTGCATGGAAGGACAGTATCGCCCTTGGGGACCAAACTCTGGGGAGACGGCAAAAAAAGGAACAATAAAACCAAATACCAAGTACTTTAAAAATTGATTGTATGACCTATAGTGACAGGTGATATCACTAATACTGAAAGCTTCTTACATTAATGTTTCTGGCAAAATATTCTCTTATAATGTAGTATAAGCTTCCCAAGTGAAGGGGTGGTAAGGGAATGAGGCCAAAATGATCCTGTCCCAAGACTAGTATCTTCTTAGGGTGCATTAGCAAGAAATGCAGAAATCAATATTGAGTTAGATGCCACTAAAATATATAATACTGGTAGAAAGAAAAAGAGCACACATGAGACAGAGATGAAGAGGAGGAGAAGGCTGCTCCTGGGTTGAGAAAAAGGGGTGGGGGTGTGAAAGGGACCAGGCCAGAGCCCCTAACAGCTCTCTGGTTTACAGCTCCAAGTGACAGCTCAGCTGGTGGCAAGACCTGGGTTAGAGGTTTGTCTAACAGAAGCAGGACCCAATTACCACCTTGGAGAGAGGTGATAGGAAGGGGCTATTAGGCACCTGAAGGGGGTCAAGTAAACTGCAGGATCTGGGCCACGGGCTTCTCTCATCACACTCAGCTTCTTCCACCCTCTCGCCAGTTGAGCCAACTGGCATCAAGATCCAGGGCTCACCACACCAAGGCCTTGATGGCCCTGAAGCAGGAGCTATGGCCCAAGTAGCTGTGAAGGGAGAGGTGGTCTGGGATACCTAGCAGGGAAAATACTGAAGCCAGGTGTGAATATTTCCTCCCTTCAGTAAGAGTCCTGGATGATATTGGCTAGGTTTTGGTGTCACCATTCCTACTCTTCTACCTGGAGGGGATTTGGGGACTGGAGTGATGAGCAGATCCCAAGAAGGGAAGAGGAAGCCAGAATAAGAAGTAAGAGATATCTCTGCCCGTAGAGCTCACTTTTAACAAGCCTATGCTCCCTTAAGGCTTTGGGACAGAACTTCTACCCAGTCTTGCCTGAACAGAAGGGCCAATGGTCTTTGAGGATGTTGGTGAAGCCTCTTGAAGGCACTGTCTCCCCCATCTCACCCTGAGGAGAAACTGAGTCCCTGAACTCAGGGACCAAGTTTATTGGGACCAAGTTTGTAACAGGCCCAATCTGGGAGGTAGAGAGTAGAATGATTGAACATCTTTTTAGCCTCCAATCATTACAAAGCCTAAATGACTCGAGAAGGAATAGACATTGGGAGGCCTAATTCTTGGGCAGTTGACATTCTAGAGCATATAGCCAGGGTCCTGCCTCTTTTCCTAAACCCTGTGATATTCCAATTCTGCAAATCACAGAACCATGAAGAGGAAGGCAGTGGTGGGGTAAGGGTAGGGGCTAGTTTTCAACCTACTCCACACTTGACTTCTGCAGAACAACAGTCAATGTGGGTGTATTTCTCAAATCAAGTAGGAAGTGCCTCTGAACTGGGAAAGTGATTTCTTCTAGCAAGCTAGATCAAAAGGGCCAGAGGAAAAAGAAGGTCCCATTGGCACCATAGTGGGCCATCTCTCTGCCTAGGGATGTGAGTAAGGGGTGAGGGGCTAGGTTTGGTCACATGGCTGCACCAAATGCTTGGCATGACTCCAGGGCTGCTGTAGTTAGTGGCTCCAGCACAGTGTGTGTTAGGCAAGGGTGTAGGAGTGTCTGGGCAAGGAAGAAGGGAGGAGGGGTCCCTAGAGGCTGAGTGCCCATTACATGGACTCAAACTCATCAATGCGCTGCTTGGTATTGCCCTGCCGGATCTGGCGCAGGGTCTTGTATTTGTCTCGACCCAGTCGCATGTTCTCAGCATGGATCATGTCATTAGCAGTCTTCTTGGACTCATCGCGGGCATTGGCCAGCTCTGAAGTGAGAGCCTGTGAGGAGACAAGGGGATGAGGGGTTAATGGCTTCCTCTTATTTTACTCCCCTTATTAACTAGATTTATTTCCTTTCTTCCTTCTTTCCTTCGTCCCTCCCTCCCTCCCCCCTCCCCTCCCACCTCTCTCTCTCTCTCCCTCCACCCCCTTTTTATACACACACACACACACACACACATTTTTAAGAACCATTTCCAGCCCTGTTAGAACTGCAGTGAGGCAAGAATAAAATAAAAACATCACAAACTTAGCAGATCAACTGATGACAGGTATTCCCTGAGAGCAGAACAATGTACCAAAGATTCAGGTACGGATTTAGTCAATCAAGTATAAATGGAGTATGGATGGAGGATGGAGTTTAAAAAAAAGGCAAGGGAAGAGGTGGTCCAGGATCTGATTAAGAAGTGAGAGGTGCCTTCCCCTAAAACACTCACTTAAGAAAGGCTCAAGCTTCCATACAGCACTGAGACAGGCTCCTCTACCTATCCCCTCATGATGACCTAGGAAGGTCATGCCCCACCGATGACCTAGTGAAGGTCATAGGCTACCCATGGTCTCCATGACCCATTGCCTCTGCCTGGGTACCTTCAGGTGCTTCTGGACACGCTCATTCTTCTCTGCCTCAGTGGTACGTTCTTCCTCACTGCGGTCCTTGGCCATGGCATCAGCCTGCAGGTCAGCGCTGGCCTCTGCCCCATTCTCATCCTGCTCATCCTGCTCATTCTCAGCAGGCTCTGCCACATGAGGAGTGCTCATGGCAGTCTTCAGCTCCGCACGGGTCTTCTCCAGGTCTTCTTGTACCATCTGAGCCTGTCCAGTAACAGAAGAGCTGGCAGTCAGACCAGGCCAACTTGTGGCATCCCAACGTATGCCTAGAATAGCCTAGCAGGAAGCAGGCACCAGGTAGGCCAAGTCTCTTTGTCTGCCTGATCCTTAGTTTCCTCAGCTGTATAATAGGATTAATTGTACCAATTTCCTTGGGGTATTGGGGAATTCTGGGAAGTATTTGAGAAAGACTTGAGGCCCTTCTGCCATATTGCTCACTATCAAGAGAGGATGTAAGGGTGAAGGAAACCAAACCTAAGGAATCTAAGGAACTGGAACCTATGCATGTAGAACCCCATCCCACACTGCTTTGCCCTGGACACTGTGTCTTACCTTCTGCTGCCATTCTGCAGCCTCACTCTCCTTTTTCTTTCGGGCCATCTCCAGCTGGGAGATCCGAGCTGTCAGCTCTGCCATTTCCAAGGCCTATGGATAAATCAGAAGCTTATGAGTCTTCAGGGCCCAGGTGTCCTCAACTCCAGATTTTCTGGCAACTAACAGAGAACCTGCTGCTCCACTTGCTTGCTGTTCTAGAGGCTCTTTTTACCATAACTCCTCTAGGAAGCCCAGAGGAACACTCCTATTCTCAGATTTACTACAGCACCCTATTAACTCCAAACCATTTCCTTATAAGTCAGAGCTCCCCACTTACACTATAGACCTGAAGACAAACATGTTATCTCTGTCTTTTTCCTCCTTTTCCTCCTCCTCCTCCTCCTTCTCCCTCTTCTCTCTCTCCCCCTCTCTCACTCTACTTACCTCCCTCTCTCTCTCTTTTTGGCATTGCCTACCTCACAGTTAGGGAAGACAAGAGAAAACTCAGGTCACATAATCTCAGCCCATTTTTTAGCTTTACCAGCTGTTCCTGGGTCTTCTTCTGGTCCCGGGAGGCCTGCAACAGGGCCTCCTTGGCCTCTTCAGCTTCTTGACGCTCTTTGGCCAGTTTCTCAGCCTCACTCTGGGCGCGCTTCCGCTCCTGTTCAAGTTCCAGAGCCCTGCGGGTCTGTTCTTCCAGTTCTGGGAAGAGAAAGGGTTAGAAAGATGGTGAAGAGTGCAGAGATAAAGAAGGGACACTTAGCTTCCTTCCTGGAAATGCTTCACCCCAGGGCACAGCTGACAGAAAGCTCTAGGCACTCTTCCTCTTGCCCCATCCTACATCTATCCTATAGCCACAACTGGAACATATGGCTTGAGTCTGCAGCTCAGACAGAAGGGTTTCCAGCCCAAAGAGTCAGTCTCCAAGATGACTCCAAGCCTCACCTTGCTGAGCCTTCTTAGTCTGTTCCTCAATCTGCTTCAGCCTCTCCATCAGTTCCTCCTTTTCCCGTTCAATCTTCTCCTTCTCCTTTTCTGCCATCTCACGTTTCTTCTTCTCATTTTCCAGCAGAGCACTAGGAAAGAAAAAAGAAGGGATGGAACAGGATAGCAAGACCGCATGGAAGCCTTGGGTCCCCCAGGGCTCCCTGGCCCTGGATCTTCAGTCCCCACCTTATCTCTACACCCTTGTCTTCACATCATAGCCCCACATAGTCTGGTATGCTCAGGGCCCTGTCAGCTTGCCCCAGAATCAGGAGATCCAACCTGGACTTTCTGCTCTGCCACTAACCGGTTGGTAAGCAGTGGGTGACCTTAGCTATGTCACTTCTTTGCTCTTGTTCCCAGTACACCTATCTGTAAAATGGCCTAATAAGTCCTTCCCTGTCTACCTCATGGAGTTATAGGGAGATAAGCTTCAGCTCTGTGCTGGTATACTGTGCTTCAAGTCTGCTGATCTCTATGGCTAGGGCATCAGCCCTCTGCCTGCCCTCTGAAGCCCAGTTCTAAGAGCCTCTTTCCCAGAATTTATTGCAAATCTAGAATAAGTATTTGCTTTTTCCAGGAGGCCTTCTTTTCTCCCTTGACTAGATGTCCTTTATCTTTCTGAGCTCTCAGAATACTTGGCCTATCCTTTTCCACATTCCTCCTCCCTGTTATTTTTCTCTATAGTGCTTCTTATCATGTCACATACTGCATAATATGCTTATTTGTTCTGTCTCTTCCCACTAGAATGACAGTTTCATGAGAGTAGAGATTTTTGTCTGTTTTTTTTCACTGCTCAATAAATGTATATTGTGAATGAATGACACAGTATTTGTACCCTGAACAGTTGTGTATATACTGTTGCTCCTTTTACTCCTTCCAGACTATGAGGTCCCTCAGGGCAGGTTCCCACCAGATCCAGGTCTGTAATCTGCCCTCAATCTCATTTTTTTCTGAACAAATGTGAAACTTGGGTGTCTAACCTCTCATAAGTGGAGTCATTTTCCAGCCTACTAGAAGTTTCCTGAAGTTCCAAACTTTTAATGACAAAGTACCTACTAGAACAGTCCTCTCAGACCTTACCATGCACAGGAATCACCTAGGATCTTATTTTTTAAATAACTTATTGAGGTGAAATTCACATAATATAAATTTAACCATTTTAAAGTGAATAATGCTGTGGCACTTAATACAGTCATAATGTTGTGCTACCACTACCTCTATTAGTTCCAAAACATTTTCATCACTCCAAAGTAAAACCCCATACCCATTATAAGTTTCTCCACATCTTCCCTCTCTGTAGCCCCTGAATCAACAATCTGCCTTCTATCTCTACAGATTTATCTATTTTGGATATTTCATATAAATAGACTCATATAGCATTTGACCTGTGACCTTTTGTGTCTAGTTTATTTCACTTAGCATAATGTTTTAGAGATTAATCCACATTGAAGTATGTATCAATATGTCATGTTTTTAATGCCTGTATAATATTCCATTGTATGGCTACACAATTTGTTTATCCATTCATTCACTGATGGACATTTGGGCTATTTCCAACTTTTGGATTTTGTATGTTGCACCACTATGAACATGTGTGTACTGTTTTTAATTCTTTTCAGTATACACCTAGGAGTGGAATTGTAGATTTATATGGTAATTCTATGTTTAACTTTTTGATGAACCACCAAATTGTTTTCTACAGCAGCTGAACCATTTTACATTCCCACTAGCAATGAACATGAGTTTCAACTGCTCCATACTCTTGCCAAGACTGTTATTTTCTGTTTTCATTTATTATATCCATATTAGTGAGTATGAAGTAGTACCTTACTGTGGTTTTGATTTGCATTCCCCTGATGACTAAGGGTATTTTCATGTGCCTGCTGGCCATTTGCATATCTTCTTTGGAGAAATGGTCAACTAGGATCTTAACATGCAGATTTTGATTCAGGAGGTTTGGGTAAGTCTCAGGTACTGCCTTTCTAAAAAATTCCAAAGTTGATGCTGATGCTGCTGAGCCTTGATGCACTTTGAGTAACAAGGGGCTACAGTTGCATAAAGGCTTTGTAGGGAAAATTCTGGTGGCTCTGTCCAATTCTACTCAAAAAACCCTACAGAGTCCAGATTTAAATGAAGGGAACCTCCTGCCACTGCCACTCTACTGCTCAGGCAGCCCACAGCAACCCAGAGTCCACCTAGAAGAACAGTAGCATGAGGGTCATAGCTAATGAGGAACTATGAAATGTCCCTCCCTCCTATAAGCCTCTGAAATCCGAGAGTACTTTTTTTTAGTTGAGTTATAGTCAGTTTACAACGTTGTGTCAATCTCCAGTGTAGGGCACAATTTTTCAGTTATACATGAACATATTTCTATTCATTGCCACATTCTTTTCCCTGTGAGCTACCACGAGATCTTGTATATATTTCCCTGTGCTATATAGTAGTATAATCTTGTTTACCTATTCTGCATGTACCTGTCACTGTCTACAAATTTTGAACTCCCAGTCTGTCCTTTCCCACCCCCCTTCTCCTTGGCAAACACAAGTTTGTATTCTATGTCTATGAGTCTGTTTCTGTTTTGTACTTATGTTCATTTTTTTTATATTCCACATGTGAGCAATCTCATATGGTATTTTTCTTTCTCTTTCTGGCTTACTTCACTTAGAATGACATTCTCCAGAAGCATCCATGTTGCTGCAAATGGCATTATGTTGTCATTTTTTATGGCTGAATAGTATTCCATTGTATAAATATACCACTTCTTCTTTATCCAGTCATCTGTTGATGGACATTTAGGCTGTTTCCATGTCTTGGCTATTGTAAATAGTGCTGCTATGAACACTAGGGTGCAGGTGTCATTTTGAAGTAGGGTTCCTTCTGGATATATGCCCAGGAGCAGCATTCCTGGGTCATATGGTAAGTCTATTCCTAGTCTTTTGAGGAATCTCCATACTGTTTTCCACAGTGGCTGCACCAACATTCATTCCCACCAGCAATGCAGGAGGGTTCCCTTTTCTCCACAGCCTCTCCAGCATTTATCATTTGTGGATTTTTGAATGATGGCCATTCTTGCTGGTGTGAGGTGATACCTCATTGTAGTTTTGATTTGCATTTCTCTGATAATTAGTGATATTGAGAATTTTTTCATGTGCCTATTGATCATTTGTATGTCTTCCTTGGAGAATTGCTTGTTTAGGTCTAAACAATCCCCTTTAAAATAGCACCCAAAGTAATAAATTACCTAGGAATAAATCTAACCAAGGAGGTGAAAGACTTATACATGGAGAACTACAAAACATTCATTAAGAAAATTAAAGAAGACTTATAAAAATGGAAAGATAGCCCATGCTCCTGGACTGGAAGAATCAATGTTGTTAAAATGGTCATATTGCCCAAGGCAATCTACACATTTAATGCAATCCCTATCAAATTACCCAAGACATATTGCACAGAACTAGAACAAATCATAACAAAATTTATATGGAACCACAAAAGGCCCAGAATTGCCAAAGCATTACTGAAGAAAAAGAAAGAGGCTGGAGGAATAACCCTCCCAGACTTCAGACAATACTATAGAGCTACAGTAATCAAAACAGCATGGTATTGGTACAAAAACAGACATATGGACCAATGGAACAGAATACAAAGCCTAGAAATGAACCCACTAACTTCTGGTCAATTTATCTTCGACAAAGGAGGCAAGAATATACAATGGAATAAAGACAGTCTCTTCAGCAAATGGTATTGAGAAAACTGTATAGCAGCATGTAAATCAATGAAGCTAGAACACTCCCTTACACCATACACAAAAGAAACTCAAAATGGATCAAAGACTTAAACATAAGACAAGATACAATAAACCTCCTAGAAGAAAATATAGGCAAAACATTATCTGACATATATCTCAAAAATGTTCTCCTAGGGCAGTCTACCCAAGCAATAGAAATAAAAGCAAGAGTAAACAAATGGGACGTAATTAAACTTACAAGCATCTGCACAGCAAAGGAAACCATAAGTAAAGCAAAATGACAACCTACAGAATGGGAGAAAATTTTTACAAAAGATGAAACCGACAAAGGCTTGATCTCCAGAATATATAAGCAGCTCATACGACTTAATAAGAAAAAAACAAACAACCTAATCCTGAAATCCGACAGTTCTAATGCCTGCTTCCTGGGGATAGGGATGCCTGAGACTTAGTGGAGGGAGTGTCATCCCTGTACAGCAATCTCTCTCCCCAGTGAAGGATGGTTTCACGCTCGGCCTCTAGCAGGCTTGGCACCTTTGAGAAGCTTCCTTGCCCCAGCCCTCGACCCCACTTCAGTTCCCCCGCACCTACCGCTCCATCTGCTTCTGGTGCTTTTCCTCCCGGGCCTGTGCCTTCATCTGCTGCACCTCAATGGTGTCAGGCTTGCGGCGGCGCATGTATAGCTCATGGTTCCCCATGCACAGAGCCAAGATCCGCTTGTTAATCCGTAGCCGGGGAGCATAGAAGACAAAGTCCTGGTGGAAAACCAGCAATCAGAAAGTGTTTAGAGGGACAGATGAAGGTGGGCTTCTGCCTTCTGAAAAGCTAAGTCCAAAAACATGGAAAGATCATGCTCCAGATGTGAAGACTATTTATCAGAGTAGTGAAGTGACTTGCCCAGAGTCAGACGGCAGGCTAGTGGCAGACCCAGGACTAGAACCCAGGCTTTTTGATTCTGAAACCAGTGTTCTTTCCACCAAGCCACAGTTTCTTTCAACCTTTGCTTATGAAAAGCATCCTAAAATACCCTCAATCCAATTGAAAGATAGAAACTGACTTTATCCGCTAACTAGGTATCCTGCTGGTTCTCAGGGGCTTCTCATAGAGGCCCAATAATCCCTGCATAATATCCTGGTGAGTACAGTATGGGTGGCCTGGACTGTTTCTATAATCTCCTAAAAGCATATCCTAGACTCAATTCCTTAAATCCTTTTTGGAATGAGACAGGTTGTAAATACATACATAAATATATAAATCTCCTGAACATCAATTATCCTGGTTGTTGTCTTTTAAATAAGCCCTTGATTTAGCTGGCTTTGTTACTTACCTTTTTCTGATGAAAGTTGAGCATAGCAGCAGTAAAAAAAAAAAACAAAAACACACACACACACAAGAAAATCCAGTGAGTTTGAGTTTACTACAAATACCACTGGACCAAGGTCACCAGCTGATGGGCTAACCACCAGCTCCTCTGCCACTGAACCCAAACTGCTACCATCTCATATATCTTGGGGTACAGTGGAAGAAGCACAAGCTCTAGAGGTCAAATGTCCTTGGTATAAATCCCAGCTCTATTATTTTTGGCTGTGTGATCTTGGGCAAATCACTCCATCCCTCTGAAACTCAGTTTTATCACTCATAAAATGGGTATTCTACTGCTAACCTTGACAATGTCATTGAGGGTTTAAGGAGACAACATATACAAAGTCCCTAGTAGGGGATGTTCAGA
Source organism: Camelus bactrianus (assembly GCF_048773025.1). NCBI lineage: Eukaryota > Metazoa > Chordata > Mammalia > Artiodactyla > Camelidae > Camelus > Camelus bactrianus. Next base: position 46,690,283 of record NC_133575.1, read on the forward strand.
GACCTCAAAGCTGGAGAAGAATAGTTGAGGCCTCATGAGAAGGGTCTGGCTCAGCATGGCCATTAGACCTTGTTGGATACAAGGTACACCAAAAGAGGAGACCCTCCTCTCAGTTTTCTACCCTATTCCCAATCACCAGTTTTCCAGTCTTGCCAGTCTCAGGCAGCTGAGTAGGTGAGAGGTGTGACTGGACCTAAGGCACTTTCTAGTTCTTGGATGGCTCTGGAAAGAAGTCTTGAGAGCACAGCAGCAAAGTTATAACAAAAAGCAAGTTTGGAGGATCATCTTTGGATCTGGACATCTTCTCACTCTGTCCTTTCACCACAATTAAAGATAAATCAAGTATATGAACAGTTTCCACTTTCTGGGGCCTAGAGGCTTTAATAGATAAGATGTACTCTCTTTGTACCCCAGAGCCTCAGGGCATTAAAAGACAGTGGCTAAGAGGCAGTACTTAGACTGCCTAGGCTCTCCCTCATTCACGCTTCTCCTGAGACACAGGTAACAGGATGGCACCAGTTACAGGATGCCTCCTGACCATTTCTTGGCATCAACATCCCCTTTCATCACCAATCACCTTTTGTGCTTCCTATTCCCACCCACATACACAAAAAAAGATAGAAAAGGAAGAGAAAACAGAATGACATGATTGCTCCTAGCATCTTCCAGGACTTGGCAAGCACCTGCCTTGGCCAGTGGGAGGAGTCACTTACCGGGGCTTTTTTGTCAATGGGCTTGATGACAAATTTCTTGTCATTGAAAGAGATGTTCCTGATTTCACTCCAGGGGAAGCCTATCTTAGGAGTCAGTCTGTAGAAATGGAGACCAAGAACATCAGGTCAAGGACAAGATAAGAAGGGACAAGACATAGCAGGTTGGCATCTTGCCCTCCCTACCACCAACTTCTCCCTTAAGGAGGTAGCTTCATTGCCAACTCATCCAGTGTCATCACATGCCACCAGATCAGTTGCCAGCATTGAGGGTACTACAATCAACATATCCCTTGTCCCAAAATTTGAGATTTGTTTTACTGTATTTCTTGTTGAGGCATGGACCTTGTAACAATGTCTCATGAGAATCCCCAGCCCTACTTAACTGGAATTCTCCAACTTGAAGTTGTAAAAGTTGGGGAAAATGTAAATAATGAGTTCCAAGATTCAGAAGTTACGTGGAACAATAATCTAGTGATCCCCATTCCCACCTATAGAAGACCAAGGGGAAAAAATAAGCAAGTGAGATAAAGTATAGTGAGAGGGATTATAGGCCAAAAAGCACTTAATCATCATATGGAAATGAGATTAACTGTAAACTCTATGAGGGGAGGTAATTAAGTTTCTTCATTTATTTCTGCTTGGAGGAGGTACTGGGCATTGAACCCCTGACCTCTTGGGTGCTGAACATGCGCTCTACCACTTGAGTTATACTCTTCCCCCGAGATTAACTGTAAACTCTAACAAGGTAGGTTTTAGGCCAGTGTTATTCAACAGAAATATAATGACAGCCACACATGTAATTTAAAATTTTCTAGTAGCCACATGAAAATAAGTAAAAAGAAATAGGTGGAATTAACTACAATTACAGTTCATATAACCCAGTATATCCAAAATACTATCATTTGAACATGTAAATCAATATTTTTAAAAATATGAATGAGACATTTTACATTCTGTTTTTCACATCGTCTTCAAAGTCCAGTGTGCAGTTTACAGTTATAGCACAACTCAGTTTGGAGCAGCCACATTTCAAGTGCTCAGTAGCCACATATGGCCAGAAGCCACCTTAGTGGACAGTGCAAGTCTAGTCAGTGCAAGATTTAGAGGCCTGAGGGAGGTTATGCAATCATCTGGGCTGGCCTAAACTAGGTTAAAAAAAAGAAATATACAGGGTACAATCCTACTCTGTGGTGAGCCCTAGGTGTCAAAGTGGCCCAAAAAAACTAAGAGAGCTCTGAACTATACCTGTCATTCTGCTCATAGATGTTGAGACCCAGGGCATCCACCCCTAGCCACAACTCTGAGCCTTTCTTGTTCTTGATGTTGAAGTAGTTCACACCATACATCTCCAGATCCTGGGCAATCTTCAGATACTCCAAGACAGCATCCTCCCTAAACAACAGAGTTGGGGGTGGTTATAAAGGGAAGCCTATGAATCAGACCCAGGGAGGTAGAAAGCCTACTAGCTCTACACTTCTGACAAGAATCTTGCCATTAGGGATGAAAAGGTGAGCAGATGATGGTGAACAAAGCACAGCATGACTTTTGCCAAAACATGCTGACAGGAGCCTGAGGTCTGAAGTTCCCAAGGGGAGTAAGGGTGGACTGACTCTTGCTGGCCTCTGGCATGTTAGCTATCATAGAAGTTTCTTTATACAGGCATGTTCTTAACAGAGCCTAGATGAGGTGGTGATGGTGAAATGGCAAGATTTGCTCCTCAACTAGACAACGCCCAAATGATTTGCCATGGTTATAGAATTCCTTCCTCATTTCATTCTTGAGGAGGAGCCCCTGGTGGCCCAGAAGATCCCTAGGGATCCTGAGGTCCCTTCCATTTCATTATGGTCAAAACTGTCTGGGCTATCAGTTGTCATCATTCACAAAAAGTACAGCTTTATAATGGTCCTGATTTGCCTTCCATCTCTAATTTCCCCTATAAACTGCATTCCTGTCTCTCCCTCTCCAACATCCTCCAGTGTTCCTAGCTCTCTGCCTCTTCTCCCCACCAGAACCAACTCTTATTCTCCCTGTCAGGGCAGCAGACCCCACAGTTGTTAAAGCGGGCTTACCTGAGCATGCCCCGGTGCTCCTCATGCCACACCTGGATCCGCTCCTCCCACTGGTCCTTGTTAAGTTTGTGCTGCTCCAGGACCCTGGAAAGACAAATTGGTGGTGATTAGTTTAAAGCACAAAGTCCAAATGCAGTGGTAAAAAGAGGTCTACTTAGCTCTCTAGGGGGTTGATGCAAAAAGGGTGTGGGGTCATTACAGTGGAAGTGGACTGAAATTACAGCAGGAGGTATGAATTAGACATAGGGAACTGCCTGAGAGGTAGGAGAGATACAGAATGGGTGACCAAGAAGACAGTGGGAACACCTTCCTTTGTACCTTTAACCAGAAAATCCAATAATGTGCCATGGTCCCCAAGCAGAACAATAATGCATCAGGAGTCTGTGCTGACTTGTGGGGCTAAGAGTATAAATGGGCCTTACAAAGGCATGTACACTCTCTCCTACATCTTTGTGGGGCCAAGTTTGCATTTGTGACACTATTGGTCAGGGATGAGATTACAGCCTGTGATTACAGAACAGAGAACTGAACCCAAATGGCTTTGGGAGAAACTAACAGGCTGAGCTTCCCAGATCTACTAGATTGTAAGCAAGGCTTACTTTAAATATGCTATCATAGACATCATGGCAGTGACTCAGATAGAGTCCCAGGGCACAACCACTATCCCTAATTCCTTCAGGTGAGTTGTACATTTGCACAGCTCCACTGGGACTGAGGTTACCAAAATGAAGCAGAACTCTTCCTTCCAATCCAAAAGCTTATGAAGACAGCCATTGGATGCAGTAGAGGGGTGGGAATCCATGGTTAAAAAAATCAAGAGACTAGGGTTCCAGGTCTAGCTGTGCCTCAAATGAGCTGTGGGAGATGAGCAAGTCAGAGTGAGCACCTCTATACCTCTATTTCCTTAGCCAGCAAATAAGGATAATGCCTGCCTTAATCATTTTGTGTGTTGTTGTGATGCTAAAACAAAAATAATGAGTGTTTGAGAAAGTTCAACTTTGAAGTTTACACAAGAAGAAAGCTCTGTACACTGGTTGTTAATATTAAAAGACTGAGCTCCCCATATTCGTGGCTTGAGTATTTCTCTCTTACTCCTACAAGCCTCTGATATAAGAGGTCTAAATCAGTGAAAAGGATCTATAAAACGGAATCAGAACAAGGAGAATCAGTCCATCTCTCATTCTCTATATAAGCACCAGTTTCCAGGGTAATGAAGTTCTGTAATCAAGTAAACAGAAGAGGGAGAAAAAAAGCTTTTTATTTTATGAACCAGAGTAATAACAACAGGGTATGGTGTCATACGCAAATATGTCTCTCTGAGCAGCATAACATGGTCTTCAGACAGACTCTAGTGGAAAGGGATAGGTCTGGCAGCCCCTGTGTAATAGGAATCAATCAGCTTTGGGCTGCAGCCCACTCTGGCCAGAGTAAATGGCCAGGACATCACCTCACCTCTGTGGCAGCAACTTGTCCCCAGCCAAGTAGCCAGATTTGTGGACTTCCTTATTGAAGTCACCATACTTGGACTGGACAGCATAGGAGGCCAGCAACACGGCAGTCTCAGGTGGGCAGTAAATATCATCATTGAGAATGCCTTCTTTCACTTGCAGGAAGAACAGGCGCTGTGTGATGTCCTGGATCAATTCCTCAGATACATCCTCAGGGTAGAACTTGGCCCGGAACTTGAAAAGCAAGGGGCTTTCCTTCCGCACATCCTGAGCAGTCACCTAGGAGCAACAAGGGGTTATGGACTCTTAAAAACTAGACTTTGAAAACAAAATAAGACTTTGGAGGGTAGGGGAGTGGCTGTAGGGTGGGGAGAAGACACTGAAAAGTCATCAATTTAGCTAATCCCAAAGAGTGAGGTGTTTTATTGGGAACCCAATCCCACATCCATAACTGCTTTCTGTTGGGAATTTCTTCCTGAAATAACCTAACACCCACTGAAGTTATAAGCCCTTAAACCATCATCATCTGACAATATATTCAACTGCCACCACATTCTGAGGGTAAGCTTTAGAATCTCCTCTTTTAAGACTCCCTCAACTCCGTAAATTAGCAAAGTAAAGACTAGGATATATGACTGAGGCTTGGGAATTGGCTAGGCGAGAGCATAAATCACATTGTCTTTTAAAGCCTGAAATTGGCTCCTAACGGCTCCATATTTTCCCAGCAAAAGTCACCTCCACTCTTTGGGAAAACAAGACTGCCAGCAGAAGGTGGGGTACCCATCCCCTAGACACAATCAGGAAAATAAGCCCCAGGACAGTATGGAGACTTCCAAGGACAAAGTCAGCCAGTTTGAGGATAATGAGATGGAGAATTGCTGTGCTTTTACAGAGGTGCTGCTTGGAGGTGGAGAGCTTGAATGAACCTATACTTAAATCATCCCATCTGTATTTGTCATTAAAGAGGAAAGTAGTGTTTTTCTTTTTGATACTGATTTCTGTCCTTTGTTTTTTTATCAGTTTTTCACTGTACTCATTGCAATGATCCTGAAGCTCAATGAAATAAATATTGAATTTGAAGTACAATTCAGTTTCTATAAGGAGCAGCACTTTAAATCTGTTGGAGCCAAACAAAGTATGTTATAATCAGTAAATATCCTTCTGGGTAGCATTCTACAAATGCCAATATACAAATGAAATTTTAAATCCTGTGACGCACGAATTGAAAAAGCAATTTTGTGAAGAGTATAGAACCAATAAAGTGCAAAAAACAAACAAACAAACAAAAAACCAAAAAACCAAAATCATCCCATTTGGAGTTCTACTGAAATAGAATATCCAGAAAGGGGGAAACATCTGTATGGGGTTCAGGTATCAGTTGACAGGCAGGGAAAGGGACAAGATAAGATTATGAGACTTTCAAGATTCTTTCCAGTTCAAGAGTCTATGACTCTGTTTAACAAATTTCATAAAGCCCTTGAGTTTTGAAAGAAAAAAAGGATACCAATCCCCTTTTGAAGAACTACTAATGGCTGTGGTCTATTAATGGGTACTCTCCTCTGTGGACACTGGCCATTCTCACTGTTAGAAATCCAAGTGGAGACAGAGCAAGAGCTCTGCCCTTATTCTGATCCAGTGGTCGACAGACCACCAAGAGTGAAAAATACAGCCCCAGATGCCCTGGATTTACCAGCTAGCACATGTTATACCCCTGAGCAAGATCTTGCAGAGGAGCAAATTTCAAACCCAGCAGTGGGGTAAGCAATTACCTTTGTTGTTGTTGTTGTTGTTGCTTTTGATTTTTTTTTGTTTTTTGGGGGGAGTTGTTTGTTTTTTAAACCACTTTATTGAGATATCACTGACATACAAAAAGCTGTAAATATAATCAACTTGATGCATTTGGAAATAAGTATATATCCATGAAATCACCATCACAATCTATGCATAAATATATCCATCACTTCCAAAAGTTTCCTTCCAACCTCGTTATTATTATTATTACTATTATTATTATTATTAGTGTATGAGCAATTACCTTCTTATTGAGTTTCAGCCAGGTAGAGAAACCCTTAGTGTCCTGGTACTGCAGACCAAAAAACCAAACTTCCCTCAGGCCAATAGTTTTCACCACCTAGAAGAAAAAACACAAAACCACCACTGATTGAATGACAACCCTGTGCCAGGCACAGAGGACACAAACATGGAGCCCACATGGTCTCTGACCTGAAAGGATATAAGGCACCCAGTGTCTGGCAAGAAAATACACTTGGGCAGCAGTTAAGAAGTGATGTCAACATCTCTCTGCCCAAGGTACTTCTGCTGAGGTAGGGGCTGGATCTATTATTTATGAGCACTACCACACACCAATAACTTAATATTGATTATTTCCTTGACTTTTCACAATAGCCCTATTGTACAATTACAATTAGGCTCATTGTACAGATGGTAAAGTAAGGTTCAGAGAAATGAAGGTTCAGTTAGTGAGTAACAAACAGAGTCAGGTCTATTTGATTCCTAAACCATTCAAACCCAGGGCTTTCTGCCACCTCCTTCTCTCTCTTATGCCATGCAGCTTTACACTCCCAGGATGGATTAAAGTCTAAAGGTAGAGACTGTTGGCTTAACTCCTGCATCTTGTTCTCCTGGATTGCTCCTTTATCTTTAGAAACTAGGAATAATGCCTACGCCCTTCAGACTGAGTCCCATTTACAATGCCCCAAGAAGGAATGTTTGAGGAGGTAAATCATGGACTGTGGTACCTACACATCCTAAAGCTGTGCTGTGCCTAGGGGCTGATATGCTTCTTTCTAGCCCTGATTACAGGTTAGTCATGATTCCCCTTTACCACTCACACAGGTTGACAGTGGGAATGAGAGTGGAAACAGGGTAAGTACCTCAGTGTAGTAGCTGAGGGGCCCCCTGGTGTTCTGGGCATCTTGGCTGAGCAGTGGGCAGGAAAATGAGACAGCCAGGAGAAGACAGATGGGGTCTGTTTTCCAGTCCCTGACATTAGCATGTAAATAGTTCTGGCTGGTGGCTTAACCCCAGCATGCCCACCACTGCAGATGGTGGCAGTGAAGCTGAGCCACATCCTAATGAGGTAATGCCGGCATCAGGGAGTCTTCTTTATCTTTTCTCTTATTGAGGGGAGGGTGGTATATACTGAGGTGGGAGAGGGGCAGTGAGGTGAAGAAATTTACCTAGAGTTAGAAACAGATAACAAGGATCCAGTGTTGCTTATGTCCTTCCTTGTGAATAAATCGTTATCTCTTCTCAAGACACCCACGCTCACATATTGCACTTTATCCACAAAGTTTCTACTACACATCTAAAGCCAGGCCCCATGGTCACTCCCAGAGCTTACAATCTAGAGCTTCAGAGAGGCCCCGAGGAAAAAGTAGATCATGTTTATTAAGTACCTATTATGTGCCAAGTACCAAATGCTGAACAACCATGAGATAGCTATTATGTCCATTTCATAAATGAGGAAAATAAGTCTTAAGGGAGGCAACCTGTCTAAAACTGTAGAGCCTAGGCTAGAATCCTAATATGTATGACTCCAAAGCCTGTACCCTTTTTTTCTCTAGTATGCTATCTATTTCCTAATGCCAGTGGCTCATAGGATTTTAGAAGCCCTGGGGTTCTCAAGTGACTAACCAGCTTGTCTCTCTTTTGGCCCAGGTACCCCATCCAGACAATGGACTTTGACCACCTCTGCATCGAGATATAGTTCCTGGCTTTCCCACTAGGCTCAGTCGACAACAACTTTGGAGAGAAGCCATATCCCCAAGTCACTCACTTTCATTGCTCACTAGGGTATGCATGGTGGTCACCCTTCCCTTTCATAGCTTGAATCAGGTATTAGTAAACCTGACTGAAAGTCTCACTTCTGGCTCCAACTTGCTGTGTGATCTTAAGGCAGCACATTTCCCTCTCTGGGCCTCAGCTTTCTCATCTATCCAGCTTCCCCATCTACCACGGGTGGTGTGGCTTAGATGGCCTCTTTCTTCTCTCAAGTTCTATCATTTTACTAATTAGGTTATTTATAAATGACTAAGAAATATAACCCCATTTCCCACCTAAACCTTGTCAACTTGGGTAATTAGGAACATGTTTAGAAAAGATAAATGAGGGAAGGTGTGAGGTATGAGGAAAGATCAAGAGATTTCCAGGATTCAATGGCAAGGTGTGTCCTTGATTCTAAGTTAATAGGCAGTAGGGATTGCCAGCAGGTTTTAGATGGGGCATACAAAGTAGTCATGTTAAAAAGTGATACTGGCTTTTTTGTAGAGGATAGAGGGAGAGGATGGACAGGTAAGATCTTTAAAGCACCTCTTACTCATCCTACATCTAAGACAGGGCCTAATTAATAGTTCTAATGGTTTTTCACAGGGCTGCAGAAGAACAGTGTCCAGGTACAATCGGTGGGAAGAAATAAGTTCCAAGAAGCAATTCATCCCCAGGAGAGAAAGGGACCCACTGAAGACGCTGAAAATGGACCACTGGGGCCAGGACGCTAGGTCATAGCAGGCAGACTGGGAATAGAACTTGTAGAGCAGCAACTGACTTTTGCCTGTACCAAGAGCCCAGCTGTAGAGGCCCAGAGACCACAAAACTAAAAGGGAGTAAGGCAGGTATGGACTACACAGCCAGTCCCAGAGGCCCTAGGAGTGAGATCATTGGCCTCTTTTTGCACGATACTGTCTGTTTCACTAGTGGGATGAGTAGGAGTGTGATGAGAAGAGGATCATGGGAGCCAAAATAGTTCTAGGATCTGGAGTATCTCTGAGGAGAAGTTGGACAAAGTAATAGCTAAAATGATATAAAAAAAAAAAGATTTCAGGATCAGTAGGGCATTTAAATTTCTCTGACCACTGCCTCCCCTTATGAATACAGAGCCCTCAGATGCATGTAAATTTTCCACTTCCTTAGGCTGTAGATCTTGGAGAGATGAGCAATGTCTCTCAGCCTCCACTGAAGTCCCAAAGTGAGGAAGTGAGGGTATGAGGGGAAGGAAATATGGTCTGAAGTCAGAATTGAGATAGAAAAAGAACAAAGGATAAAACAAATGACCCTTGGAACCCAGGCTATAAGGAAATCTCCAATTAAGGTCCACAGGGTGCTGGGAATCATTTGATCAGGCAAGTCTTGGCCCCACTTCCAAGTCCTGAAATGTGGAAATGAGGCCAAGCTTTGCTCACTTCCAGTTGAGAAATCACTCCAGAGGAAAGAGAAATCTCATTTTCTAGTGGCAAAGAGTATCTAGGTTCTGGTTCCAGGAACAACATCTGTGGCTCCAATGACTAGGGTCCTTACCATTCCACTCTGAGAAATGGCTACATCCCTGAGAAAAAAATTCTTTCTTTTCTGCCTTTGATCCCAAACAGCCAGATCGCTGGCCTGAACTAGTATTTCTCAAAGCTGCCATAGAAGAAATTCTTAAGCAGCAGAAAATAATGAATGCATATACCCAGGGGATAGGGGGTCGGGTGGGGGGGTGGCGGCGTGAGACACAAGGAGATGGCTCCAAGAGGAATTTCTTTGAAGCCTCAGGTTTATTTTAATCTTAATCATTTGTGTAAATTTTATTTTCCACTCCTTAAATATCTATGTTCTAATAATAAAATAATTAACATCTACAAGTAAAACTGAAGTTCCAATCCCACAGCTCTGTGCACCTCCTAGAGGGACTAGGACTTTAGTTTGTAAGACACTCGCTGTAGATTCTATTCAGCCACACAATACAAACTCCCAAAACAGACTGTGGAGCATTATAGGGTTGAAGCAGCATAAACTAGAAAACTGGGGTCCAGTAAGGGAAAGAGACTGGCCTCTGAGAAAATCCCCACTAATTATCAAGAGCATCTGGATGTAAGAAAGAACTTCCATTTGCCTCTCTTTTGCGTGTGAAGCTTGCTTATGTCTGATTTCTAGGGAGAGGAGGGGAGATTAGGTCAATTCCAGAGCCCAGAGTCCTCCTCCCCGTATCCCCTATGCATTTATCTGAGTAAATAAACTAGTGACATAATCAGTCACTTCAGAAGCCCAGAGCAAGACTGGGAAGCAAGGCTTGAGCCTCAAGAGGAAAACTGCATGAGAAATTATGTGCAAAACTGCATCAATGCCCAAACACCTGAGGCCCACTGAGATCCCACTACAGGCTTGGCAGCAACTGCATCAGCCACCCACCTGAAAGCAAATCAATGCACAACTGGAATGTTCCAGGAGGGGCTGCCACCATCGAGGCTTCTGCTAACCCATAATGCCTGTGGCCACCTGCTCTGTAGCACAGAACACATTCAGCTAGGGTTCTAAGCTTAGGGACCAAACTTTGCTCTTCGAATGGAAATAGGCAAAGAAAGGGGAGGTCACAAAGGACACAGCTGACAAAAGGAACTGGGAAAACTGGAAATGCTATATGCCTTGGTTCAAGCCACTATACTACTTCCTAACTATCTGACCTTAATCAGGGCTTTTCCCCTCTCCACAGCTGAGTTCCTCATCTATAAGATGGGGATACTATTATTATAATAATAGATGTTAGTTATTTTATAAAATAAAAATGGAAAAAAAAAAGAAAGGATTGTTGCCTTTAATGCAGAGTCCACAAATCTAAGGCCTTCACTGAGCCAGAAAAGCTTCCTGATTTCATGGCTCCCTTATCTGAACTCCCAGAGGAATTTTCACCCACTTATTTAGCCCTTAACAAGAACAAGCAACATTAGAACGTCTGCTATGCACCCGGCACTTCACTTATTTGAGGATTAAATAAGACCACAAAATCTCTAAGATTAGTGTGATTACCATTTTACTGAGAAAAGTGAAGTCCTAAGAGGCTAAACGAGCCATCCAAGGTCACACAGCTAAATAGCAGGACACAGTTTGAACCCAAGGCTGACACTGAATCCCATGCTCTATATACCACCTCTATACACAATCCGAGCCTCAAGGGTGTTTGTTTCATTCTGTGTGAGAGGAGAGTTGTACTTTTCTCTGCTTCCACAGGTAAGTAACTCCAAGTTCCTTAAGGATAGAGATGGTATTTGAGAGATTAAGAGACTATCCTTGAGATACAGTAGACCTTCAGTCAATATTGAATCAGTCAATAAATAGAAGAATGAATGGATGCATGCTCTGAAATTTCACCTCTTTTCTAGAGCCCAAAACGTTAAGCGGAGGGGGCAGGTAGAGCTAGACTGAGAGCTAGAGCTAGAGCTCCTGGCTGAGGAGGAGCCAGGCAAAGAATTCTTAAACTGGAATTTAGAATGATAGCACTGCCCCCTAGTGGGACCTAGGTAATCAAGAGCGCTGAGAAGAACCTCAGGCTTTAGAAGTGGGGCTAAGTGACACAATCACAGTAGCAAAATCTGTTCTCTCTCCTCCATAGCTAGCTACAAGGACACTCACAAGAAGAAACAAAGGTAGAAGGGAAGAACTATGGCTTCACTTCCCTTTCCTACCAGATCTTGGGCCTCCTCAAGCTATGGCTTCACATTGTTGCCTGCTATTTACCGCTGGTGCCAAGGAGGGTGCTTCCTCTCCAGTCGGCTTCCTCTCTGGTCATTAGCCAGACAACTGCTGGATTCCAGGATGGCCCCAGAGCTTTGTCAATTCTTCCCAAGGAGTCCAGCTCCTTCCTTCTAGGCCCCCAATCTCCTTGAATGATGGGTCTCAAAGGCCAGACAGAATGGACTTCCTCCCTTATGCCTCACTGAGTTAGAGAGAGGGAAGAGATCAAATCCCCCAGTGGCCTATAAACACGGACCTCTGAAGATTCCCATCCATACCTGCCTTGGCCCTGAGAGTGCCAGATGCTCAATTGTGTAAGAGTTCAAATCTTTTTTCCTGTAGTTTTCACCTATGAGGTTTCAGTTCTGCTCCTCTGACTTCACAGAACATAACTGCCCCCTCCTTCGTACAGCAGCCCCTCAGTGATCTCAAGACAGAGAATACATCTTCTCTTGCGTCTTCTCCAAGCCAAGCAGGCTCATTCACCCCAAATAAGGGTAGTGCGGTGGGGAAAAGTATAGTTTTATACTCTGAGTTATATCTGAAACTCCATTTTGCAATTTACTAACTACATAATCTAGAACACACTTTCATCTCTAATAGATGGGATCACTGAGGATTAAAGTACCAAGCTAAGGCTAGTCCATAGTAGGTGCTCACTAAGTGCTATTTTTTCAAAACAACCCTGATCTCCCAGAAGGGAAATCATGAATTTCCTAGTTTTCTCCCTTTCTTCTCCCCAACCAGTATGAAAGATTCAAGTCTCTCAAGGGTTTTTTTTAGGGAAGCAGTAGCTTTCAGAACCAGCATACCAATCTGGCCCGGGCTCCTGATCCATCGTCTGGGTTTCCCTCAGAACCACACCCACAGTACGCAAAGCAAACCAACACTAACAAAGAATTATCAGGCCTTGTGGCTTTTCAAAGTTAATAAACCTCTTTGTTCAAGGATTTTTCTGCCCTAGGCTCTAAATTATGCCTTCCTCACCCTCCACAGCTACCCCCTCCAATGCAAGCGGACAAAGCCCCCAGTGTTGAAGGCAGGGAATGGTGTCATTTGGCTTGAGAGAGGTGGGGTATAGAACCAGGGCTCTGGGAAAAGGCTGAGGGAGCCTCCGGTTCCCAGCTGGACTATAAAATCCACATTGGCTAGTACTCTCTCCTCTATCGTTGTTGCCCTGAATGATATTGTCTGAAGCAAAGGGCCCAACAGCCTACCTATCATACAGACACCTTCTTCCTTTTGTCCCAGAGACAGTAAGAAGCCTGTCCCCCCTGCCAGGTAGCTTTTCCCTCCCCACTTCCTGGCATATGCCAACTGCAAATCATACTCAAGTGAAGCATTTCCCTCCCTTTTACAGAAAGGGGTCATTGAAATTCAAATAGTGGAGCTAGAAATGGGAAAGAAAAAGATATGGAATACAGAAATAAATGCCACAGATAATTTTTGAGAGATAACCAGATTTGAGAGATCAGTTAGACACTGTACAGATAGGGAAATGGAGGTCCAAAGACAAGAAGGTTTGTGTAAGGTATCAGGAAACTTAATGGTAGAGCCAGCCCTAAGGTGCAAGATTTCTAACTTTCTACTCAGTGCCTTTTCAACTTCACCAGGCTGTCCCTTTAAAAGCTTTCCAATATAAAACCTGCATGCAAACAGAGAATGCAAAACCTTAATGTAATCAAAATGCATTCAGTCATTCCAGACTAGCATTGTAATCACTTGTGAACTATGTGAATGTCAGCACATTACTTTAATTGTAGTAAATGTGTGTTTAAATGTTCCCCTGATTAATTTGTACTGTTACAAATTAAATATCAATGACTACCTTTCACCATTCAATACAAAACAAACTTCAGAGAAGAAGTAAGTTCTAACTAAATCCAAACTTAGGTACTCTGAGGATCTTCAAGTTTATCTCCCAACTCGAGCTGATTTATGAGACAAGAACTATCATCACATTTGGGAGCTATCACTTATGATATCTCTACTACATGCCACATGCTTCACAAAACATTCACTTCTCTATTTGTATTTTCATATTGTCTTTCTCACCTATTTCTAATTTATATTTTTGGATTTTGTGTATCCTTATAAGGCACCACAACAAGTTTTCTGGGCAGCAAGTGAGATATAAATAGTATACTCTTTCATAATCTCACAAAAAGTCTGTGAGGTAGGTACTAGACCCACTTTTTTTTTTTTTTTGGATGAGACTACCAGCTCAGAAAGGTTCAATAATTTTCCCAAAGCCTAGCTAAGAAAAATGAAGATTTTGTTTTCATCTGTAAAATGAGGCCATTCATAGGGCCTTGTGATAATCAAATGAAATGGTACACAAAATGCCTGCCACAGTACCTGGCATATAGTAAGCCCTGGCCAAATGTTGACTTTCATTTGTATTAGCCACAGAAAACAATTTTCCCACTCTACCACGTGACATCAGGGACTCGGAGGCAAGCCCAAGCTGTCTTCACATTTCTAGCCCTACCTTTCTTCCTTTTACATAAACAGCTGAATGGAAAACAGCCCTGTACCATCCCCATTCTCTCCCCTCACCAGTCAGGCATATTTACAGGAATAGAATGATCTTATTTGAATATAACTTCTTTCTTCCTTCCTCTTCCCATCTCTAGGGAAGTTCTCAGACAGTAGAGGTACTCTACTCAGAGGGCAAAGGAGAAAGGGAAGCAAGAGGGCCTATAAAATCTATTAAGGAGACATGTGGTCCTAACCTACTGGACAATGTCAGACCCTGACCTCAACAGAGGCTGGTGGGGAAATGGGATAATGGCCCATTTGGAGAGATCCCAGTCTCTGGAAATGGGAGCCCCATTTTTACTCCTGGAAGTCTGGTCACAGATTGCACAATTCTTTGGACCCTGAAGAGGTTTTGAATTCTGAAAGATTCTGTGGCCCTGACCTGGCTATTATATTATAGAGCACACCCCTTCTGATAATGGTGATTCACAGTGAAGGGATACCCCTTGGATTAGAGATGGAAATGACCACTTCATCATTATTTCCATGGCATGGTTGCAGGACACGCAGTACCCTGTTATTGCATTCATCCCCCACAGTGGTGTCCTAAGCCTCAATATTCCTTCCAGGGAAATGTACAGAGATCACACTACCTCAGGGAGAATATGCTGATTTCCTTCTACTAAGAAGAAAAAAAATGTGACAGAGGCCATGTTGTTCAGTGACAAGAATATGGCGTTCAAATCCCAGCCAGATACCAGTGAGTGCAATTAAGTTATTTAATTTCTGAGGCTTATCATTAAAATGGAGACGAGATCATTTACATCTTTCAGAGTTGACAGAAAAGCTCTGTGTGCTGACATTTTTAAAGCATCTAGCACAGTCATATTCCACTTGCCTCTTTTTTCTCCCATGTTCAGCACCAAGGATAGGAGTAATTGGGGCCATCCAAGGTGCAGGCTGCCAAACTTAAACTTTGTCTCCTTTGTTATTAAGGCTGAAAGTCAGCCTTTGTTTTGACCTAAACTGGAGAAGTGAATAGAGGAGATTCCCAAGAAGTGGGCATTATGGTGGAAATCATTGGGAGAAGTGAAAGAGGCTAAGGAGCAACAGGTCCCTCCCTTACCTGGTCAAACAGCTGCTTGCCAGTGGTGTTGGGCTGTATGGCAAATTCCAGCTCTGCATCCATGGTGGTCACACGCACATTGATCTAGGATGAGATCAAAGGAGAAAAGTTAATTGTCTGGCTCTGTGCTCAGCAGAGCCTGGGACAAGTCTCTCTTCAACCACAGAAGAGAGAACTAAGATGCAAGAACCTAAGCAATTTAGATATTGGTGGGAAGGAAGGAAGACTATTGAAGCAAACAGTAACCCAGCCCCTGCTCCCAACTAGTTTTCTGAAGAAAACAACAACAACAACAATAACAAAAAAAATAACACAGCTACAGGGCAATGCTTACCAAGGGGCAAACAAATGAATGCAAATCAATATACTATCAGGAGGGAACAAGTGTTGACTGTACTTCTTCCAAGCCTTCCCCACCTACACTAGTCAGCTCTAAGCCCACAGTTTTGTTACCCTAATTCTGATATATAGCCTGGGTTTCCTATAGCACTGGTCTTTGCAGAAGCAAGTTAAAGGCAGGATAAAGAACACTGGGTTCCAAGCCTAGCACAGTAACTGGCTCAATCTATAACATTGGATAAGTTTTATCCCCTCCCTGGGCCTTAGTTCCCCTCATCTGTGCAACGGCAGGAAAGCAGGGGATGGGGGTTGTCAATTACAACACTAGGTGATCTCCAATGGCCATTTCAGTGCTGACGTCTATGGTTCTATATGCTGACTTGCATTGTTA